>NC_045596.1:71291800-71954657 GCF_009762305.2 Zalophus californianus
AAAGGGAGAAGAGGATAAAGAATGAGAAGTGCTAGCGTGATCAGCAGAGCTCTCTTGAGGAGGTAACATCTGTTCAAGGTACTTGAGAGAAGTGAAGGAGCTAGCCATATGAATATCTGAGGAGATATTCCAGGCAAACAAACTGCAGATGCAAAGGTGCTGTGCAAAATCAGGCAGAGCACGTTGGAGAAATGGCACAGACGTAAGTATGCCTGGAGGGGAATGAGCTAGAGGAGAGTACAGACGAGATGATATAAGTAATATAAGGACCTACAGGTCAAGGAAAACATTTGGTATTACATTATGCATAGGATGCCATTCAGTGGTCAGGACTACACTTTAAGGGGCACCTGCGGGCCTCAGTCATTAGGCCTTCTGCTCAGGTCATGATCCCAGGGTCCTGGGATCGAGCCCGCATCGGGCTCCCTGCTCGGCGGGAAGCCTGCTTCTCCCTCGCCCACTCCCCCTGCTTGTGTTCCCTCTCTCCTGTCTCTCTCTCTGTCAAAGAAATAAATAAAATCTTAAAAAAAAAAAGAATACACTTTAAAATACTTTACCTGAACAGAATGTGTGTGTGTGTGTGTGTGTGTGTGTGTATTTTAACTTTAATCCACACCCTAAGGGCAGTTAGTTAATATTTATAATACCCCGAGCAGTAATTCACACTCAGGCACTCTAAGTTTTTGGAAGACCATAATCAGGAGTCCACATTCCAGAGTTGTTTCAGCCAGTGCTTCAAATATCACTATTTAAATCTCCACCAAAAGTGTGCTAGAACAGCATTAAGGATGCTGTTCATTGCATGATTGGTAATATCTAATAAATGTATTTAGCTAGAAAATCTGTATAAGCACTATTGTCCTTGCATTAAAAAAGTGTAAAAATCTGGCAAGCCCAAGACATCTGATCTTGACCTAGAGTTCCATAAGGTCCTGTGTCTCCCCATCCCCTTCCATGCCCCACTGCCATGGGTACCCATGTACACACAGAAACCTAACAAAGAATTCTGTTGCCTGATCCTATTAGTAGTTTGGCTCATCCTACATTGGAATAGTGACATGGCTGCCTTAAAGTGACTCTTACGATGTGACACAAGGATAAAAACTAAATGAGATTAAATAACTGCTTTTATACCTGTTTGCTAATAATTGTTTATACATGTGGCAGAATTCTTCTGAACATTCCCAATATACTACTAGAGAGGGAGGCTATGGGAAAGAGGACATATAACACTCATCCACCTCTAAATATAAGTGGTAAATTGTATAGAAAGCCTTAGAAGGATATTGAGCCAGGTGGTGACATGCCCAGACTTATATTTTAAATTCTCATTTAGTGGGGCAGCTGGGTGACTCAGTTGGTTAAGCGCCTGGCTGGTGATTTCAGCTCAGGTCATGATCTCACGGGTCATTGGATGGAGCCCTACATCTACTCTGCACTCAGCGGGGAGTGTGCGTGAGAGTCTCTCCCTCTGCCCCTCCCCCCACTAGCACTTTCAAGTGTGTGCGTGTGAGCACACTCTCTCTCAAATACATAAATCTTTAAAAATAAATTCTCCTTTAGTGTTAAGTTATTAATTTTTGAAGATTTTTAAGTGTTCAGTAGTAGTTAGCCCATAGACTTCAAACTTCTCCATATTATAGAGATAAAATAAATAATCATTCCCTTCTGAAGAGAAAAGTTAGCTGAAGAACAGTGTCAAACCATGAGTAATTATACCTTGATATATGGGTGATATGGGTGTTCAGTGGAAGACACATGCTTTTGAGAGCACTAACTCCTTCCAAAACTAAAAACATTTCACATTTTAGTGTTTTTATGGGTAAGCAAACTTAAGCTTTGCTCAGTATGAAGTTATTTACTCTATTATTTCATACTTTATGAGAAGCCCTCTCTTCCATTAGGAAGGCCCAAGCGATAAAAGCAGAATGTTTCATTACTATGAATGAAAAAAAATAATTACCATTAAATACAAATAATTACTGAAAAACAAATAATTACTAGTAAAACTAATTACTATTAAAACTAGAATTTCTGTGTAATGAATTCAGAAAGGGCTCAATGGGTAGCTCTGGCTTGGGGGCTCTTAGGTAGTAGCAGGCAAATAGTGGCTGGAGCTGGTGTAATTATTGGGAAGTGGAGCAGCTGGGTGATGGTTGGGCTTCTCTCTCTCTTTCTACGACCCTTCCTCCCCTCTCTTCCTTCCTCCTTCTCTTTCTCACTCTTCCTCTCTCTTCATTAGGTTTCAAAGTCTCTTCATGTTTTCTTTACCTGAGCTAGTTTGGGCTTCTTTACAATATGGTGCCGGAGGCCAGAGGCACTGTTTATATGTCAGCTGACTTCCTTAAGAGCAAATCTGCCAAGACGATATGACAGAAGTATGAGGCATTTCTATGACCTAGTCTCACTGGTCACAGAGCATCACTTCTCTCATACTCTCTTGATCAAAGTAGTTGCAGAGGTCCTCCAGCTTTGAGGAAAGGGAACTTAGATCCCCCTTTTGATGGGAGGTATGTCAAGGTCATACGTAAAAAGAACACACAGGATATAAGATATTGTTGCCATCTCTGGAAAATACAATCTGCAACACAGAACAACAAAACTTCTTTGAGGTAGAGACTCAATAGGCAACATATATATATGGCCTCCGAGCTTCTTTATCCATTCATCTATTGATGGATACTTGGGTTGCTTCCATACCTTGACTATTGTAAATAATGCTACAATGAACATAGGAATGCATATATCTTTTCTAATTAGTGTTTTCCCATTCTTTGGGTAAATACCCAGTAGTGGAATTACTGGATCATATGGTAATTCTAATTTTTTGAGGAACCTCCATACTGTTTTCCACAGTGGCTGCACTAGTTTGCATTCCTGCCAATAGTGCATGAGGGTTCTTTTTTCTCCACCTCCTCGTCAACACTTGTTATTTCTTGTATTTTTTATTTTAGCCATTCTGGCAGGTGTGAGGTGATATCTCGTTGAGGTTTTGATTTGCATTTCCCTGATGATGAGTGATGTGGAGCATCTTTTTATGTGTCCATTGGCCATCTGTATGTCTTCTTTGCAGAAATGTCTGTTCATGTACTGCCCATTTTCACTTGGATTATTTGTTTTTATGGTGTTGATTTGTGTAAGTTCTTTATATATGTTGGATATTAACCCCTTACTTGATATATCATTTGCAAATATCTTCTCCCATTCAGTAGGTTGTCTTTTTGTTACTTTGTTCCTGACCCCTGTTGGGACTGCTTGCACACTGCCATGAGTGTGGTGTCACTTTGGATGGACTCCTGTAGAGGCCGAGGTGGAGGGGACAGGCCCCTATGAGAATGTGGGGTCAGAGCACGCTGTTAGCAAGCTAGATGTAGAGTGTTCATACTTCGCTGTTTCCGGCAGGTGTCTGCATATCTAGTCTGGGGTGTGGGGGAGGGAAATGATGCCCACTAGCTCTTGTTTTTGGAGAAGTCTCCCAAACATCCCTGCCCTTTCAGTACACATTCTGAGATTAGTAAGTATATCTTCCCTCATACCCCAGGCATTTTCCAATCACCCTCCAGCTCTCCCAGAGCTGAGCCACTGATTTTTTACAGTTCCAGTTATTAAGTCCCACTAATTGCAAAAACCTTACAAAGTTAAGCCCTATGGTTTTCAAAGCCAAATGTTGTGGGGATCCGTCTTCCCAGTGCAAGTCCCCCATGCCTAGGGTGCCTGGTGTGGGGTCTGCTCCTTTTCCTTCTTGGTGCTTATGGTGTCCCTCCCTCCAGCGGACAGTCTCAAGGGTCACTTTGGTTTCCCACCGTGTCTCCACCCTTCCTCCTACCCTCTTCAATGTGGCCTCTTCTCTACATGTAGCTGTGGAGTCTGTTCTGCCAATCTTTGGGTCATTTTCTGGGTTATTTACAGTGGTGGGTGTTTATATGATGTGGGTGCTATCTATGCATATCCATGGGATGAGGTGAGTTTAGGATTCTCTTATTCTGCCACCTTCCCCAGAAGTCTATTTTTTATATATTTATTGTTTTGTTTTAATAAAATCCAGTCTAGAAATATGATGTATTATTAATTAATCCCTTAAATGTCATTACTTTCTACAACTATAGGCAGGTGTAATGATAATTACAGAATTATTCAAAATGACAAAGTCATTTTTCAAAAACCTCCATGTCCTGAGTACTGGCATTAGCTATGATTTCCCCTTAACTTCATTTGCTGTGGACATTAGTGTAGATATTTTTTACTCCTATGATCATACAAAAATAAGTGGAAAATATGGAGAAACTAGACTTTTCACACTAACTGATAAATGTTTGGGAAATAGTTTTCCTTGCTCTGTTGAACTTTTCTTATGGGAAGTTCTGTTAAAGAACCATGACAATGAAAAGGGAATTTAATATTTCTAGGCCAGTCTACTCTTGTGCTTAGGATAATAATTACAGGAAGAACTATTCACAGGAAAACATTTTGTTGAGTAACTTCTTCTATCCAAACTGCTTAAAGCATCAAAATTGTCATGTGGATTTTAACATGTTATCTGACTTTACTGTTTCTTACAAAATGTTCAGTACAAGCAATGAATAATTATAGCACTTGATATCTAGAATTTCTGAAATTAACTTGAGGAGAGGAGTTAAGATGGCAGAGTAGTAGGAGGACTCTGCTTGCCCCATCCCTGTAAGACAGCTAGATCAGTCTGATCACCTAGGAAATTAATCTGAGGACTGAGAAAACAGACTGCACAATTAGAGGGAGAAAAGAGGCCACATTGTAGAAGGCAGGAGATACAGAGACGTGATTTGGGGAAGAAGAGAATTGCCAGTGCTGCAGAGGGAAGGGAGCCCTGATCGGGGAGAGAAGAGAGAGAGTGAGGGAGAACAGAGCACAGGACATTGCACAAAACAAAACAGCACTTCCCCAAAACCACTGATGGGGAAAACAAGAGGGGTTGATTATTGTTAAGTTTTTACAAGCAGCAGATCTGAAAGTCTGAAGTTTTAGAAATCCACACCATCACCAGGTGGAGCCTGGTGGAGACGGAGGTGCTGCTGTGGAGAAGGAGGGCAGAGGCCCAGGAGCAGACAATGTGGTTTAAGGATCCCCTGAATTCCACTGGGAGAGACAGTTCTCCTTCTTGGCGTGCATTTGGGAGAGATGGCATTGCCTCTCCAGGGACAAAAGAGCCAGTGGACACCATCAAGCTGTCCCGTTCATTAGCATATGAGCAGAGATGCCTGCTGAAGGCAGCTAACCTGGACACCTGCTTTATGCTGTGCTTTACCATAAACTCCAAGCCCCTGCTCTTTCATGTGACGCTCTTCTGGGAAAAACCAGTACCAGCCACAGTGCAGCAAGACCCTCCCCCAAAGGATCAGCACAGGTCCACACCATGCCAGGTCCCTAAAATCTGGGGTTTTGAAACCCAGCTGGCAGACCTGAGATGAAACACCAACACTGCACCACTGTGCGTCAGACGTAGACGGGGTGAAGGCAGGGATCTGAGGGATGCCTGGGACAAATGAGGGGAAACTATTCACTCTTCTGTGAGGGCTTCCTGAAGTGGTGGGTGTCAACTCCCCTCCCTAGGGATGAGAAAGCAGGCTGATGCCATTCCCCGCCCCCCACCCATCAGCACCTTCCAACTCCACTGAGCAGCACAGCACCCCTCAGTGGAGGCTTGAGCCACTTAGATCAAGCCTCACCCCCCTGTACTCTGCAGGTGCTTCTGAACTACGGCGAACGTGTCTGAGAGTCAGAGCAGCAGTAGACCCCTCCCCCAGAAGATGAGCACATACATCCCCCCGCCCACCGCTCACACACACCAAGTCTACTGACCATAGAGTGCTGCAAGCGTAAGCTCTATGGAAAGAGGATCTAGCCTCTTTTAATAAGTAGACCAAAATGCACCTAGTTGAAATTCACCACACACTGTCGATAAGGCCCAAATACTCCCTACTGCAAGCAAGGAGAAACTCTGCAGAAGACTGACCTGAGGGAAAGAGCAGACAAAACACAACAGCAGAATGTACACAGCATACACCAGAAACACTTCCTGAAGCACCAGGCCCTGGACCATATAGGACCTCTTCTTAATATAGCCATTACACTCAGGAGCAGGAAATATAACAGGCTTTCATAACACACAGAAGACAGAGACCTAGATAAAATGCCAAGATTGCCAAGATAGAGGAATTCATACCAAAAGAAAGAGCAAGGAGAGGTCATGGCCAGGGATCTCATCAAACAGATATAAGTAATATGTCTGAACCAGAATTTAAAACAACAATCGTAAGGATACTAAGGATACTAGCTGGGCTTGAGAAAAGCATAGAAGACACCAGGGACTCCCTCACCACAGAGATAAAAGACCTAAAAACTGAAATAAAAAATGCTATAACTAAGATGCAAAACCAACTGGATGTAATGACCACAGGATGGAAGAAGCAGAGGGACAAATTAGTGAGATAGAAGATAAAATTATGGAAAATAATGAAGCTGAAAAGAAGAGGGAAAGAAAAACATTGGGTTATAAATATAGACTTAGGGAATTCAGCAACTCCACAAAGCATAATAGCATTCATATCATAGGAGTCCCAGAAGAAGAGAGGGAAAAAGGGGAAGAAGGTTTATTTGAGCAAATTATAGCTGAAAACTTCCCTAATCTGGGGAAGGAAACAGATATCCAAATGCAGGAGGCACAGAGAACTCCCAACAAAATTAATAAAAGCAGGCTAACATGAAGACATATCATAGTCAAATTGGCAAATACAGAGAGAAGGAAAAAGTCCTGAAAGCAGCAAAGGAAAAGAAAACTCTAACTTACAAGGGAAGACAAGTAAGTCAGCAGCGGATCTCTCCACAGACACTTGGCAGGTCAGAGGGAGTGGCATGATATATTCAATGTAATGAATGGGGAAAATATGCAGCCAAGAACACTCTAACCAGCAAAGCCCTCATTCAGAATAGGAGAGATAAAGAGTTCCCAAGACAAACAAAAACTAAAGGAGTTTGTGACCACCAAACCACCCCCGCAAGAAATATTAAAAGGGACTCTTTGAGTGGGAAAGCAAGACCAAAAGCAACAAAGACTAGAAAGGAACAGAGAAAATCTCCAGAAACACCAACTTTACAGGTAATACAATGGCACTAAATTCATATCTATCAATAATCACTCTGAATATAAATGGACTAAACACTACAACCAAAAGACATAGGATATCGGAATGGATTAAAAACAAAACAAAACAAAACAAGGCCCATCCATACGCTGCCTACAAGAGATTCATTTTAGACCTAAAGACACCTGCAGATTGAAAGTGAGGGGATGGAGAACCATTTATCTGCTAATGGACATCAAAAGAACGAGTAGTCGTACTTATATCAGAAAAACTAGATTTTAGACAAAAGACTGCAACAAGAGATAAAGAAGAGTATTACATCATAATTAAAAGGTCTACCCAACAAGAAGATCTAACAAGCAAATATTTATGCCCCCAACGTGGGAGCACCCAGATGTAAAAATCAAATAATAACAAATATAAAGAATCTCATTGGTAATAATACAATAATAGTAGGGGACTTGAACACCCCACTACAGCAATGAACAGCTCGTCTAAGCAGAAAATCAACAAGAAAGCAATGGCTTTGAATGACACGCCGGACCAGATGGACTTATAGATATATTCAGAACACTTCATTCTAAAGCAGCAGAATACACATTCATTTTTAATGCACATGGAACATTCTCCAAAATAAATCACATACTGGGTCACAAATCAGCCCTCAATAAGTACAAAAAGATTGAGATCATACTGTGCATATTTTCAGACCACAACACTCTGAAACTTGAAGTCAATCACAAGAAAAAATTTGGAAAGACCACAAATACATGGAGGCTAAAGAACATCCCACTAAAGAAAGAGTGGGTTAACCAGGAAATTAAGGAAGAAGTAAAACAATACATGGAAGCAAATGAAAATGAAAACACAACAGTCCAAAATCTCTGGGATGCAGCAAAAGTGGTGATAAGAGAGAAGAACATAGCAATATAGGCCTATGTCAAGAAGAAAGAAAAGTCTCAAATACACAACCTAACCTTACCCCTAAAGGAGCTAGAAAAGAAAAAGCAAATGAAGTCTAAAGCCAGCAGAAGAAGGGAAATAATAAAGATTAGAGCAGAAATAATTGATATAGAAAAAAACAAACAAATAAAAAGATCAGTAGAACCGATCAACGAAACCAGGAGCTGGCTCTTTGAAAGAAATAGCCAAGCATATCAAAAAAGAAAAGAAAAAAGGACCCAGATAAGTAAAATCACAAACGAGAGAGAAGAAATAACAACCAACACCACAGAAATACAAACAATTAAAAGAGAATATAATGCAAATATCAATATTTGTAAATCAATCAACATGATATACCACATTAATGAAATAAAGGATAAGAACCGTATTATCCTCTCAATAGATGCAGAAAAAGCATTTGATAAAGTACAGCATCCATTCTTGATAAAAAACCCTCAACAAAGTAGGGATAGAGGGAACATGCCTCAACATCATAAAGGCCATATAAGAAAGACCCATAGCTAAAATAATCCTCAGTGGGAAAGAACTGAGAGCTTTCCCCCTTAGGTCAGGAAAAAGACAGTGATGTCCACTCTCACCATTGTTATTCAACATAGTACTGGAAGCGCTAGCCTCAGCAATCAGACAACAAAAAGAAATAAAAGTCATCCAAATCAGCAAGGAAGAAGTCAAACTTTCACTCTTCACAGATGACATGATATTCTATATAGGAAACCCAAAGACTCCACCAAAAACTACTAGAACTGATACATGAATTTAGGAAAGTCACAGGATACAAAATCAATGTATAGACATCTGTTGCATTTCTGTACACTAATAATGAAGCAGCAGAAAGAGAAATAAAGGAATTGATCCCATTTACAATTACACCAAGAACCATAAGATACCTAGGAATAAACCTAACCAAAGAGGTAAAAGTTATGTACTCTAAAAACTATAGAACGCTGATGAAAGAAATTGAAGAGGACAGAAAGAAATGGAAAAACATTCCATGCTCATGGATTGAAAGAACAAATATTGTTAAAATGTCTATACTACCCAAAGCAACCCATACACTTAATGCAATCTCTATCAAAATACCATCAGTATTTTTCACAGAACTAGAACAAACAATCCTAAAATTTGAATGGAACCACAAAAGACCCCAAATAGCCAAACCAATCCTGGTGGAAAAAAAAAAAGCAAACCCGGAGGCATCACAATTCCGGACTTGCAAGTTATATTACAAAGCTGTAGTCATCAAGTCAGTATGATACTGGCACAAAAACAGACACACAGATCAATGGAACATTGAAAACCCAGAAATGGACCCACAACTATACGGTCAACTAATCTTCAACAAAGCAGAAAAGACTATCCAATGGAAAAAAGACAGTCTCTTCAACAAATGGTGTTGGGAAAACTGGACAGCTACATGCAAAACAATGAAACTGGACCACTTTCTTACACCAGACACAAAAATAAATTCTAAATGGATGAAAGACCTAAATGTCAGACTTGAAACCATCAAAATCCTACAGGAGAACACAGGTGGGAATCTCTTTGACCTTGGCCATAGAAACTTCTTACTAGATACATCTCTGGAGACAAGAGAAACAAAAGCAGAAATGAACTATTGGTACTTCATCAAGATAAAAATCTTCACAGTGAAGGAAACAATTGACAAAACTAAGTTAAAAATAGAACTACCGTACAACCCAGCAATTAAACTACTAAGTATTTACCCAAATGATACAAAAATACTTATTCAAAGGGGCACACGCACCCCGATGTTTATAGCAGCATTATCAACAATAGCCAAATTATGGAAAGAGCCCAAACGTCCATTGACTGATGAATGGATAAAGAAGTTGTGGTTTATATATACAACGGAATATTATTCAGCCATCAAAAAGAATGAAATCTTGCCATTTGCAACAATGTGGCTAGAGCTAGAGTATATTATACTAAGCGAAATAAGTCAGTCAGAGAAAGAAAAATACCATATAATTTCACTCATATGTGGAATTTAAGAAACAAAACAGATGAACATAGGGGAAGGGAGAAAAAAAGAGAGGGAGGCAAACCATAAGAGACTTTTTTAAAAAAGATTTTTATTTACTTGACAGACAGAGAGAGACAGCGAGAGAGGGAACACAAGCAAGGGGAGTGGGAGAGGGAGAAGCAGGCTTCCCACTGAGCAGGGAGCCCAGTGCAGGGTTCCATCCCAGGACCCTGGGATCATGACCTGAGCCAAAGGCAGATGCTTAACGACTGAGCCACCCAGACGCCCCAAGAGACTCTTAACTATAGAGAACAAACTGAGGGTTGCTGGAGAGGAGGTGGGTGAGGAATGGGCTAAATGGGTGTTGGGCATTAAGGAGATCACTTGTTGTGATGAGCACTGTGTGTTATATGTAAGGGATGAATCACTAAATTCTACTCCTAAAACAAATATTACACTATATGTTAACTAACTAGAATTTAAATACAGACTTAAAAAAAATTAACTTGAATGGAACACCCCAGCCCTGTGGAGTGAGAATGTCTTTAAAACTTGGGGGGTTTTGGTAAAAGAAAAATCAGGATGAATCCTTTTTCATGTATTACTTTTAGTGTCTGGGTAATGAGAACAGTATCAAGGGTAATATTAATGTGAGTGCACAGAGGTAATGTTTACACAGGCACCAAGTTGTGGGATGACTCATAGAAGATACAGCATCCCATTAACAGAACTCTCCCTGATCTTCATCCAAGAAGAGATCATTGGATCCTCATTTGTTTATACTATATCGTTATTTTATCTCTTAACACACTGCATAGTAATCAATTCAAATCCTTGCTATGCCACTTACTCATTGTGTAAACATGAGAAGATTACTCAGCATTCCTTTGCCTCCATTGTCTCATCTGTGCAATGAAAATAATACGTTTCTGTCATAGAGGTGTTAGGATGATTTAAGCATGCAATAAAAATTTATTACTGACTATGTCTGTGTCTCTCTTCCCCATCATGATGACTTTAGAAAAAAAGGAATTCAGAAGAACCACAGAATACTCACCAAGCAGTTACCTTAAATATCTATAACACAATAATTTTTTATTACAGAGAGGTAGATCTAAAATTCCAGTCCCAGTCCCATTTTAACTGGCCTTAATGATATAGCTAAGAAATGCATATAGGATAATATCAACACAATCAAAGGTTTTGTTCCTGAACCACCCTTCAACCTATGTTTATTTCCTTTGGCCCTTTGCCATCTTGTTTTAGTTTCTTGCCTCTCCTGGGTTTTTCTTCTTGATTCACCTTTTGAACTATTTCTTGGTTCATGCAGTTGCATTTATTTCCCAAAACTTTCACCAGCTTTCTGCTTCCTGGAACAATGTCTCAATAATTTACTCTCTTTTGGCCTTGACCCAGGACTCCTTCCCTTCAGTGCCTCCCACCAACTGATATGTACCTCCTCCTGCTGTGTATGACCTTGAGTGGCATGACTCAATTCTCTCCTTGCCTTGTATCATATGACCTCACTGATAGGAGGAATTTTTAATCTCAGGAAACAAACTGAGGGTTGCTGGAGTGGTGGGGGTGTGGGAGGGATGGGGTGCCTGCGTGATGGACATTGGGGAGGGTATGTGCTGTGAATTGTGTAAGACTGTGGAATCACAGACCTGTACCTCTGAAACAACTAATACATTTTATGTTTAAGTAAATAAATAAATAAATAAATAAAAGAAGAAGATAGCAGGAAGGGAAGAATGAAGGGGGGTAAATCGGAGGGGGAGATGAACCATGAGAGACTATGGACTCTGAGAAACAAACTGAGGGTTCTAGAGGGGAGGGGGGTGGGGGATGGGTTAGCCTGGTGATGGGTATTAAGGAGGGCACGTTCTGCGTGGAGCACTGGGTGTTATACGCAAGCAATGAATCATGGAACACTACACCAAAAAACTAATGATGTGATGTATGGTGATTAACATAACATAATAAAAAAATAAATAAATAAAACAATTCTCTCCTTGCCTAAACCAGGAAGGGCTGGCTGAGGAGACTTGCCAATATGTTAATTGATGTCAACCAGGATAGGAAGGTAAAATGTAAAATTAATGAGAATAATCTTAGGGGATTATGAAATTAGGGTAAATCTCCCCCCAAAAATTTCTTTAATTTTTAAAAGGGAGAAAGAGGACTATAAACAGGGATAGGCCTTACAGTATCCAAATATTCAAAGACAGGACTATGAATGTTGAGAATTCCAAAATCTTATGACAGTTTCAGAAACAGAAGTTTCTTGTATCTGCTCTTCTTGTGCAGTAAAAAGAGCAGGGACATTAGGACTTGGCAGGCATAGGTCAAATTCATATTCTGTCAATAAATAGCATGAAACTAAGATGCTGCATGAGGCCTTGACCTATAACCTCTCATCTATTTAATACGTTTAAAATGGCTACCTTACAAAAATATCTAAAAGATTAAAGACCATATAGACCAATTGCTTATAAAGATTTCTTAGAATGAATGAGTGCTGAGAGTGTGCTTGAATTGAAAAAGTAGTCCTCAAAATGATGGAATTGAAGGAGGCGTTGTCAGGACAGGAGAGACTGGGGAAGGAGAGGTATGGAGAGTCAGGTCCATTCCTTTGGCTTATTAATGTGGCTTATTAATGTAAGGTTAACAGTTATGCACTGGATACCTTTTGTTTGAAAAAAGTCTTGAGGCTGATATATTAGCAGCTGACAAGATATTTCCTCTGAATTAATATATCTACAAGTTCTTACTGTAAGTCAAGTGAGTAAACTCAAGAGAAAATACGTGAGTTCAAAAAGGAAAACCAGGCATCTCAGCCAACTCCACCCATCCAGTGGCCCTGAGGGAACTTCAAGACAAGGGAAATAAATCATGGTATTTGTCCCTCGTATGCACAAATTTCGATGGAATCAGACCATGGAACTTGTCTAATATGAAGTCCAAAAGTAGATAACATTTTGTTTGGAACATACAGAGTATTTAAGAGAAAACAAGTTTGCTTTGCTTTAGAAATGGAACTGAGGGGCACCTGGGCGGCTCAGTCAGTTAAGCATCTGACTCTTGATTTTGGCTCAGGTCATGATCTCAGGGTCATGAGATCAAGACCCATGTTGGGCTCTGCACTGGGCATGGAGTTTGCTTAATATTCTCACCCTCTCCCTCTGCCCCTCCCCCTCTGTTCTCTCTCTCTCTCTCTTAAAAAAAAGAAAAAAAGAAATGGAACTGAAATTTGAGGACTGGAGGCTGGCAATGAAACAGAAGAAGAAAAAGTACTTGGGAGATGTTATGCACTGCATTGTGTCCTCCCTGAAATTCCTGTGTTGAAACCTTAAACCCTAGTATCTCAGAATGTGATTGCACTCAAGATACGACCTTTGAAGAGGTAATTAAGTTAAAATGAAGCTGTTAGGGTGGGCCTTAATGTATTCTGACTGGTGTCAATATAAGAGGAAATTCAGACACAGGAGAGGTACCAGGGCTGCCAAGCATGCATAGAGGAAAGGCCATGTGGGGACACAGCCATCTGCAAGCCAAGGAGTGAGGCCTCAGGAGAAATCAAACTGGCCAGCACTTTAGTCTTAGACTTCCAGCCTCCAGAACTGGGAGACAATAAATTTCTATTATTTAAGCTCCCTGGTCTGTGGTATTTTGTTATGGCGGCCCAAGCAAACTAATCCAACAGATTTCAGGGAAAGGGCAGGAGAGAGGGTGAGACTCTAACCAGAAGTGAAGACAACAAGCCTAAGGAGAGACAACCAGTAACAAAAAGGAAAACCAGGATGAATGGCCAATGGAGGCCATGGTAGAACCTTGATAACCACTATTAAAATTTAACTTTCGGCTTGTCATCAATAATATTGCATGTAACGCCACTGTACAACTCCAAACTTCAGCATAGTTTGCTAAATACAAATGCCTTGTGTTTTTGGTCAATGAAGACAAGTCAGGGCAGTGTTCACAGTAGAGCAGAGTGATTTAGAAAAAGGATAGCAGTTGCAAGAATCAAGAGGGAGGTAAAAACTAAAAATTCAATAGATACAGATACCAGAGCAAGAGGAAACTTTGGAGACTTGAAGGTATCCAAAGAGTGGCACCTAATGTAAGCAGACAGCCTTAAACCATTGCCTTGTGTGGTGTGGTGTCTGCCTTTAAGGGCCCAGAGAGATTTTTGGAAGTTCCTGGAGAGTGAATCTTAAATAGATAGAAGAAAAGGAAAATTTTTAATAGCTAGTTATCGTATTAGTTTACACTGAATCTCACATTAAGGCAAGACAGTTACATAGACCCACCAAGACTGAGCACAGATTCCTTCTGAAAAGTCCGATGAAGGAAATACTCAATATTGTGCTGATTTAACATTAGCAGAAAACAGGAGCTTGGGTAGTATGTGTTGCACCTGTGCTCCTAAATTTAATGGCAAGTAATCCTGATTAGACTAGTGTCTCAATACTCATCTTTGTCTTGGGGCGCCTGGGTGGCTCAGTCGTTAAGCATCTGCCTTCAGCTCAGATCATGGTCCCAGGGTCCTGGGATGGAGCCCCACATCGGGCTCTCTGCTCAGCGGGAAGCCTGCTTCTCCCCCTCCCACTCCCCCTGCTTATGTTCCTTCTCTCGCTATGTCTCTCTCTGTCAAATAAATAAATAAAATCTTTAAAAAAAAATACTCATCTTTGTCTTGATAGATTGCCAAATAACCAAGAATAAATACCCTGGGAAATTAATGTGAAAGATACTAGAAAGAATGAAAGTAGACAGAAAAGTTTTTTCTTGGATATTCTAAATACCTCAGTACCTCTAAAGACCTTACCTAACATAAAAAACAAACTACTATGGAACAGGGCTACTTATTTTAATACTTTACTTTTCCAGCTAGCTAAAGAAGGATTTCTATGTAACAGCAATAGAATTTTCCATCTGGTGACCAGTTTTTGAAGAATAAATTTTTAAAAAATATTATTGAATTTTGTTTCTAGCAAGTACTATTCTAAACAATTGACTTTTGGAGTCTCAAATACTAATCTTTTTTATAATTACAGTCTTTTGTCAGTTTCAGTTAGGTTTTCCAGTGTAATTCCCAACTTTTAGACTAGGATTTGGATTGCGCAACTTTTGGTCAACTCAGCAAAATGTACACATGTGCTGTGGTGAGGGTTTCATCTTCCTAAGGCTATGCTTATGGCAGGAGAAAAACAAAGTTCTCCAATGAATAAACTGTCATTATCGCTTGGTCATAGTCGACTTTCCTAGACTTCTGTTTTACTACTTAAACAGGAAGTTAAAGAGACGAGAGCTTTCTTCACAAACCCAACTTTGCATATTGGAAAGAAATTGCAGAAACTAAAACCAAAAATAACTGCATGATACCTTCTTTTTTAGCTCCAAGTTACCTTCCAAATTATTCCTTATAATAGGAAGCAAACTCTGTTGATTGTATTTACAAAGGAGCACGTTCCATGATTTCCTGAAGAGGCAAAACTAAAAGATTTCCTAATAGGCAAATTTGAATGTAAGTATTTTGGTAATCAATGCTATGAACATAACCTATTATTTTAATACATTTGTCATTATATGGTGTTATATTATATATTTATTTGTTAATTTATTTACAGTTAGCCTTGCCATTGGAATTCAAACCCCTTGAAGGCAGGAGCTTTGTTTGGTTCACTGCAGTTTTGTTAATTGAATAAATTCCAGATAGTTACCAGCACATGCTTTTGTATCATATTTGTTTTGTTCTAGAAAAAGAATCAAATTAATTGCACCATGATACTAAGATACAAAATAAAATATTTCTGCCACTTCATAATTGAAAACCTTAGCAGAGTTAATAAAAAAATATTTTGTGACTACTTTGGGTAGTACATTACTTACTACTTTTCTCTCTAGCTTTGGTTTTCCATGATTTTCAGTTACAAGAGTGAAATATGGAAGGCACAGTAATAAAGATGCTTGGCAAGATCATATTTCCCTCAAAGTGATGGGATAGCAAAAAGATGCATTTTTCAAAAAAAGTGATTGTCTTATATTGGGTTTTAAGTATGTTTTAAATGTAAATGCACTCATAAATTTTCATACATATTATGAACAAAACCAAAGTTTAAGTAGAAATATCTTTAGTAAACAATTACCTTTTATGATTCAAGCTTTCCAGTAATTAAGTAAAAAATAATTACTACATTTTGTGCATTGGACAGAGTATGCCAAATTATATGGGTAAATCTACTGTGTCTGATCTAGCAATATAGTCCACAAAAAAATGGTTTTTAAAAATCACTTTGACCAATGAAATTAGATGCACTAGTCGGGCTCTCTTTTATTCTTTTCTTTTTTGGGGGGAGGGGGTATGGCGGCCAATGGTTTTGTTGGATAGTCAGGGACTTAGAAGAAACATGATTGGAAAATTGGAGACAAAGATATTTGGGGAACAGGTTTGTGGACAGATCTATCTGAATGGGCAAAAACTGTGAAGATGTTTATGTCCCATGTAAATGCTTACCAAAGGGCAATGCCAGAAGAAGAGAATCCTAATAATTAAGTGGATAGGATGACCTGTTCTGTGTTAGTCAGCCTCATTCCCCAACCATGCTTGTCATTGCCCAACGGGCTCATGAATAAAATGACCATGGTGGTGGGGATGGAGGTCATGCATGGGCTCAGCAAGGCCAATGTGACTATGGCCACTGCTGAGTGCCTGATCTACCAGCAGCAGAGACCAATACTGTGGCCAGTTTATTACATTTGATACCACTTCCATCATGGAAAGGGCAGTGTTTTTCCCTTACTGGAATAGACACTCTGCATATGGATTTGCCTTCTCTAAGGCTGTCTTCTGCTATAGAACGTTCACTGAGTTCCAGTCAAACTGGCCTACATTCAGCTTCCTCAGTACACACCCCAGGTCCTTTCTTTTCTTGGGGCCTTTGCACATGTTGTTCTGTCTCTCTGGAATATTCTTTTCCCTGCTGTTATATCTAGTTCCTGCTCATTCTTTAGGTCTCAGCTTATCTATCACCTCCTCAAAGAGCCTTTCCTTGACCACACCATCAAAATAATTTATTTGTTATTATCAAATCTGCTTATCTAGATTCATTTTTGTATTATTTTTTTCCTTTTCTTCCAGTCTCATCCAACTGAGAGGGAGATGAGATATTAATTACCATGCAAAGGAACACATTTAAAGTTCTAAGGTAATTTGGAAAAGAGAGGTCATACTTCTTTTGGGATGACCTGGGAAAATTTTGTAGAAAAGATGCTGTTCCTCCCATTATAGTAGAAGAGATGGCATTCTTTCTTGTATAGGCAGCTCATGCGACTGGAACGTTCAGGAAAAAAGGAATAGTTGTCCCATTTGAGTCCAACTTCCTATCCTTTATAAGCTTTGTGCTATTTGCTGCCCATTTGTCAAACTTCACTGCTTTTACTATGTTTGTTTTGCCTCTCCTCTGCTCATAAACTAGCGATTTTTTTTTTTAAAGATTTTACTTTTAAGTAATCTCTACACCCAATATGGGGCTCAAACTCACAACCCTGAGATCAAGAGTTGTATGCTCCACCAACTGAACCAGGCAGGTGCCCCCATAAACTAGTGATTAAGAAGTTGTGGTCAATCATATTTGCCTCAGCTGCTCTGGGCCCTTCATCCTCCTGAGTGTTTCCAAAATGGTAGAGAGTCTCATGCCAGGAGGGAGTCCTGCGGCATTGATATGGTAGCAATTCCACAGAATATACAAATAAAACCAGGAGAGAGATGGCAAACTGGGCTTTGGAGCCTCTCTCTCATCTTCCTTCAGGACTCGGCACACAGTAACTATTCTCTCACTCACAACCATGTGCTCTTATTTCTAGTTCTGTAAATGTTGCTGTAAGGTCATCTTTAATAAATGTTCTGAGCTACCATTGCACGCTTGAGTAGGTGAGGACATTAAACCCTTCAAAACCCATAGATGTTTCCAAATTCTAAAGAGGAGGGATTGGTGTCAAAACACAGCATATGTTTAACACAAACTGCCACAGGTGGGTCAATGGATTCACTATGAAGAAGACTTGCTCAATGCTGATGAACTCAAAATCACACCGATATGCTCCTGTCATTTCCTAAAAGAATCATGTGGCCATCCCCACACTGGCATGTAAACTTGTTCCAGCCAAATGAGTTGGGTGAAGTGGAACACCAACTTATCTGAGTCAACAAATGTTAACTTTGCTCTGGAGGGGAAGAGTATGATCATAAGTTCCCTGAAAGTATGTGCATGATCATTTACACTCTCCTAAACCTGACTGCATTTATAAGTAGCGCTACTTAAGTCTTTTTTTTTTCCAGAGTTCTCATTCGGAAAATCCTACACGGACCCTATCAACCATTAAAGTCATTATAGCAGGACTTGGTCAGAGCCTGCTATAAAACTGGTGTCCCAACAGCGATAGTGACAAAATGGATGTCCATTCAAAAATGCAGCTGGTAGTCTTTATTGCTGGGTTGATATTTGTTAATATGAAGATTGGGACCATTATCGATCGGAAGTAAGGAAGGGAGAAAGAGAAAGGAAGGGAGAAAGAGAGCAGGACAGAGTGGGAGAGAAAAAGTTTCTATCAGTTGTTTTCTACCTAAACTGTTTTTAAAGTTTCATTTACATTTATGGAAAAGGTGATGTTGCCCATTAAGACATGTGCTTATTTCCCTATAAATAAGGGAAATTTCATAAATTTCCATCTGTCAAAAAATGTCATTGACTTCAGTAAGCTAAAAACCGTCAGGAAACAAAGGGTACATAAGCTGAATGGTAACAGTTTCGGACCTATTTCATAATATACTGTCCATCTAAATGCAGGGACTTTATTCTGCTGCAGATTTCCCAATCCCAACTATTCTGCTTTTTTTTGCTACTATAACACACAGTCACATATCTCTTCAACATGTATGTGCAGAATGTGCCTGAAGAAAGAAATTTCAATGTTAAATATTTTACTATTGCTTCCTGTTTGTCAAATCTCCCTGCTGTCACCGCGGGTTCTGTTTTTGGTCTTTGTTTTGCATTTTTTGTTTTTTAGTCTTCTTGTAAGATGGAACAAGTTATAAACCAACAGGATTTCTTACATTTAATATGGTAGATGACTTTATGCATTTCTCTAAAATGTATTTCCCATACTTTGAATTTAACACAAGCTCTAAAATCACAGGTACCACCTCTGGCAATAATAATATTTCACCTTTATCGAGGGCTTCCTAAGTTCCAGGTACTGGTCTAAGTTTTACGAGTGAGTCGAATCCTCACAACAACATTATGTAGGAGGTGCTCTTTCTTTTTTTTTTTTTTAAAGATTTTATTTATTTATTCATGAGAGAGGGAGAGAGAGAGAGAGAAGCAGAGGGAGAAGCAGGCTCCCAAGGAGCAGGGAGCCCGATGCGGGACTCGATCCCAGGACCCTGGGATCATGACCTGAGCCGAAGGCAGACGCTTAACCATCTGAGCCACCCAGGCGCCCTGGGAGGTGCTCTTTCTGTCCGTAATTTACAAAAGAGGCCCAGAGAGGTTAACTAGCTCAAGACGCCTCAGTTAGGAAATGAGCAAGGCAGCATTTGAACTGAGGCAGCCTGACTGCAAAGCCCTTGCTCTGAAGGGTGATGTTACCCTGCACAGCAGTAATGCTTTGGAATATTTAAGAAAGGCCTTGTCTTCTTTATAGTTGATGCCAGAAAACAGTGAGACCTATGATTTACACAAATCCTACTTCATGGTTTGGTCTTTTTTAACAAGTCAGCTAACAAGGCCCTTCGCTCACCCGATTATAAGCAAATAGTCTGGAGCAAGGCATTTTACACCTATATAATAAAGCAAGGCCATGTGATTGCCTCCTCCCCTCCATCGGGTTTCTGCTACTGCTGCCCATTTGTCAAGCGCACTGCTTTCACCATGAAATATTTTCCTTTCCTTTGCTGGCCAACAAAGTTCACTGAGAGGCTGAGATTACTGCTATTTACAATGTAGATAGTCAACGTCATTTCCTATATTTGCTATGGTTTATGAGTTCACACAAACATCTGCAATGTGTTAATGAGTTTCAGGGCTCAGAGTAACATTTTTGAGAAAATAGATTTCTTAATCCCCTTTTAATCAAGGTATTGATCTTCTCCAAGAAAATAGTTGTATTACCTGATTCCATATCATCTTCCTATTTGCTTTCCCTTATCTCAGAACTCCTTTTTTTGTTCCATTTCATTCTTCCTTCCTTTAGCTTCCTTTTCCCTTACACATTCATTTTAAGAATTCTTGATCTAGAAATGATACCAACTTCCTTCTATTAAAAAAAAAAAGGAAACTGTATGTGTTCACAAAATAAAGAAGAACTTGGTTGAAGGCAAAGCACAGATGCATGCTCTACTCGCTAAAAGTTCTCAGGAATCCTCAGCCCCAGAAGACCCTGAGCAATCTCTGATCCTTGAAACACAGAAAGCATTAGTGGTAAAGGAACAGCTGTTCATTTGTTTATTTGAAACTCCCTGAAGATGATGTCAAGGAGTGAGAAATATGTATCCTTGATTTCAGGATATTCTCTTAAAAACTCCCATGTTCCCAAAATCTACCTGGAAAACTAGAAACCATTTCAAGCATATAACAGAAAGAGTTTAACTCAGGGAATTGGTACCATGGAAGATGGAGGACTTGAGAAACCGAATAGGCTCCAAGAGACAACAACATCTGCTAGCCACCGCCTTCCCTAGACCAGGGGAGGGAAAGGGAATGGCAGAGGACAGGGCCTGGGGGCACCAGGTGGAAGCTGGTGTCCTGGGGAAGGCACAGGCATTGTCAGAGAGGCTGCTAGATGCAGATGGAGAATGGGAGAAAAACAAACAAACAAACAAACAAACAACCCTGGCTTCTCCCTTCTTCCTGCCTGCCTTTATCCTGTCACTGCCATCCACTGACTAAAACTAGCCAAAGGTGAGCTGACATGAGGGCTTGGTAATGCAGCCTACAGGGCCATTCCCTCTGATCTGAAGGAGGACGTGAGGACTGAATCTGACAGCAGTCAGGCCTTGGACGGCATACTCCAATTCTCTCTTCCACTTTTCTGTGGCTACACAGTCATCCTTCCCCCACCAGAGGCTGTTACTCAATCTAAAAATATGGAACTTTAGAACTCATGCAGTAACTAACCAGTCAGTCATCCAACTATGTTACATCACTGGGATAAACTTCAGGGAATAATGTGCTTAAAACAGCAAAAAAAAAAATCTACCAAATCAACGTACAAAGGACTTGACACAAAGCTCTATCTCTGGGACATTCACTAAAATTTAGTTGCAGATTATTTCCTTATTGAGTTTTGCTTTTCTATTTTCCTGGAATATAGTCATAAATTCAAATTTAGCAAACTTATATTGGTAAATCACATTCTCCAAAATTATATTACTTCTTTATACTTCCACAGAGATATTTCAGTGACTATTTCAGAAGAATAAAAATGGTGATGAAGACTCAAAGAAAACAAAACCCTTTAAAACTATTTTTTAATTTCTCAATTTTCAAAAATATTCTTGCCATAAGCACCCATTATAGTGTATAATTTTAAAAGCCTTAAGATGTGTTAAAACCATCCAAAAAATACTAAATTTTGAGAGTTAAGAGACACAACGTATTGATCTGCTTTTATCAGATTTGGTGTATTCTTATCTTCAGTAATCTCCCCCCACCCCACCCCACCCCCACCCCCCCGGGAAATATCCTGTAACAAGTATCAGTCAAAAAAAGGCTCTGAGTTTCTTGAGGGCGAGAATGGAAGTTTGTTTGATTTTGTGTCCCCGGTAGCTAGTGCAGTGTCTCATACCTCGCAGGGGTTCATAAATGTTTGTTGAATGGATTAGTCCTTGGGTCAGAAAGAGAAGAATAAGGATCTTGGGGTATCATAGACACTAATGAAGTAGGGAGTGATCCTTTTAAAATTCTATTTTACTATATAATCCTTCTGCTCAAGAACCTACACTGCTTTTTTCATTGCCCATAGCATAGAGTTCCAGACAGAATACAGGACATCTAGCTAAATGTGAATTTCAGATAAACAATGAGCAATTTTGTAGTGTATGTCCAAATATTGTACATTTAAAAATATGTGCATATTTGAGACTTATACTAAAACACTCTTCATTGTGTATCTGAAATTCAAATTTAATTGGGCATCCTATATTTTCATTTGCTAAATCTGGCAACCCTACCATAAAATTAAATACAAATTTCTATTTTATCATGGTTTACAAATGGCTTAATTACCAGAAATATTTAGTAGAGATGACCACCCAATGCAGTTAGCCAGGCATCACCAAAGGAACAAATACTCATAATTCTTATAAGTAGTTTTTAAAATTTTAAATAGGGCGCCTGGGTGGCTCAGATGGTTAAGCGTCTGCCTTCGGCTCAGGTCATGATCCCAGGGTCCTAGGATCGAGTCCCACATCGGGCTCCCTGCTCCTTGGGAGCCTGCTTCTCCCTCTGCCTCTCTCTCTCTCTCTCTCTCTGTCTCTCATGAATAAATAAATAAAATCTTTAAAAAAAATAAAATAAAATAAAATTTTAAATAATTTTTCTAAGCAAAAAAGATTAGTTTTGAAGTAAATAAATAATCCAATAAATAAATAGGGAAAAAAACTTTGATGTTCAGAACTATTTTGAATCCTGATCCTGCAATTAAGTTACCATACACCATTGGAAAGCCAGTTATCCACTTCAACTTTATAAAATGATTCTAATTACTTTCCTGTCATGTTGAGAAGAAAACAAAGAACTAGATTAAACTATGAAAGTTCCTTTATATCCATTTCTTCTCATTTCTCACAGAAGTAATCATTGTTAACTGCTACAGTTTGAACGTTTGTGTCCCTTCAAAATTCATGTGTTGAAACAAAATCCCCAAAGTTATGGCATTAGGAGTTAGGGCCTTTGGGGAGGTGCTTAGGTCATAAGGGTGGAGCCCTCATGAATGGGATTAGTGCCTTTGTAAGAGATCCCAGAGAGCTCCATCACCCCTGTCACCATGTGAGGACATAGCAAGAAAATGGCTGTCCATGAAATAGGAAGTGGGTGCTCACCGGACATCAAACTTGTCAATGCCTTGATCTTGGACTTCCCAGCATCCAGAACTGTGAGAAATAAATATTTGTTATTCATGGAGTGTGCTTGTTTTGATGAGCACCAGGTGTTGTGTGTAAGTGTTGAATCACTAAATTGTATACCCAAAACTAATATTACACTGTATATGTTAACAAACTGGAATTTAAATTAAAACTTTAAAAAATATTTATTACTCATAAACCAACCATCCACTCTATGGTATTCTATTACAGCAGCCTGAATGGATAAAGACACTAACCACTTGATCTGTATCATTCCTATCATTTTGTATGCATTTATACACACATATATATGTATATATGCACATGCTATTTCTTATTTACAAAAATGAATCACATTTCACCTATTACACTGAGACTTTCGTTTTCATTTTTAGTCTTGGATGTCTACAAACACTTTTATTTGTTTAATTTCACTAAATAGGTAGTACACATGCACATTGTGGCAGGCAGACTCTAAAATGTACCTGCTATGATCTCCAACTCCTGATACACATGCCCTTGTGTAATACCCTCCCTTGAACTGTGGGATGGCCTAAAGACTCGTTCTAACAAACAGAATAGGACAAAAGTGATATGATGTCACTTTCATGATGAGGTTACGTAAAATTTGACTTCCATTTTGCTAGCAGACTTTTATTGCCTTTTCGGCTTTCTGGCTTTGATGAAGCTAGCTGTCATATTGGAGAGGAACTGGGGAGCCCTCCAGCCAACAAACAACTAGGAACTGAGGCTCTCAGCCCAACGGTCCTCCAGGAACTGAATCCTGACAATAACCATGTAGCTTGGAAGCAGATTCTTCCCCAATCAAGCCTTTAGGGGAGACTCCTGCCTTGGCCAACACCTCACTTACAGCCGTATGAAGATTCTGATGCAGAGGACCCAGCCAACCATGCCTGGATCCCCGACCCACAGAAACTGAGTCAACAAATGTGTGTTGTTTTAGGCTGCTAAAGTTTTTGGTAACTCTGCTCTACAGTAATAGATAACAAATGCATACATGATGCAAAATTTAAAAGCCAATAAATTTAAGTCGCCTTCCCATCCTTATCTCTAGCCAATCAGATCCCTTTCCCAGAGGAAAACAGTGTTACAAGTATCAATTAAGATCATCAATCTCAAAGCACTTTAAATGCTTAAAAGATATAAATAAAAGGTATTAGTATCACTATTCATACTAAAATTCCCAGATTTACAAATGACTCCTCCAAAGATCTTTGAGGAAGGTGAGAACAACAGGAATAATTAAAGAATTCTCTCACAGGGGACCAAACGGAAACAGCAGAAAAAGTGACAGATAAATGTCAGATGAGCCCATATAAAAAGGGATATTTATATCTGGCAGAAATTCCAAGTACATTTACAAAACTGCATCTAATGAGCTATTGCTCATAACCAGAAAGAGATCCCTGAGTCATTAACCACTTATCCTTAATATCATTGATTCAGTGTCCTATGCTGACCGTAAAGCAGAGAATCATCAGGATGAATGAAAACAAAACAGAAAGCATTGTATTGCATGGTTCAAAGCCAGGTCCATACATGGAATACTGTTCATCACACTGCACAAATGACTTGATATAGCCAGAAATGACAGAGTGGAAACTAGGGTGAGAGTCTGACTCATATGCTTGAGTTAAAGAATAGACCAAAATAAGAAAGATCTTTCATCTGGAACAGGTGTGGGCCCTTTTCTGTAAATGGGCCAAATAATAAATATTCTAGGCTTTTCAGGTTATATGGCCTCTGACCCAACAACTCAACTCTAGTGTTGTAGCACTATATAAATAAATGGGCAAGGCCATGTTCTTTTTTTTTTTTTTTTTAAGATTTTACTTATTTATTTATATGACACACAGAGAGAGAGAGAGAGAGCAAAAGCAAGGAGAGGAACAGGCAGAGGAAGAGGAGGGAGGGAGAAGCAGGCTCCTACGGAGCAGGGAGCCCGATGTAGGGCTCGATCCCAGGACCCCGGGATCAGGACCTGAGCCGAAGGCAGACACTAAACTGACTGAGCCACCCAGGCACCCCAAGGCCATGTTCTAATAAGACTTTATTTACAAAAATAAACTTTGGATGGATTTGGTCCAAGAGCTTACTGACCCCTTGTCTAGAAAATTAAAACAAAGGATATCCAAGACAGCAGTTTGGCACTCAATTAAAAGACCCAAGAAGAAATCCCCTAGCTCATAATGCCAATTCCAGTGCTGCTTTCTGAATACACTGATTTGACTACTATTGAAGACATTGATTTTTTTATTACATTATGTTAATCACCATACATTACATCTTTAGTGTTTGACGTAGTGTTCCATGATTCATTGTTTGCGTATAACACCCAGTGCTCCATGCAGAACGTGCCCTCCTTAATACACATCACCGGGCTAACCCATCCTGAAGACATTGATTTTTATTTGAACCAAAACTTCTGCTCTGATCTCCAGTCTTACTGATTTTCTGCCCTGAGTTGCCTTAGAGCTGAAATAAAACCCAGTTCAAGAACACCCCTCCTTTTCTCCCTGCCTGCCTTCTTACTATCTCTCCTCCAGGTTCTTGGGACATTCTAGAACTAAAACAATAGTACCAAATTGCGAAATGTCATCCTTAATAGCCAACCAGATATATACAATCTGTATTTTTAATTATATTGACTGAAATTAATGTTTTTAAGCATTTGATACTAAATTATGTTGTTTCAAAGTAACAAAATTAACATTTATAAGCCAATGTATAGAACTAGGCATTTTATATTTTATACTAAATTTATCCCAACACTTATAAATTTTATTGATTTCTTAGCATTCTTCCCCAAGTCTCTCAACTATTTATTATATGCCTTTGTGTTTCATGGATTTTTGTTAAAAAAAAAAAAAAGCTTCAAATCTTTGTGTGAGAAAAAGATCTACATACAGCTAGCCATGTGTTCACACATAACCTGGCATGATGGGATAAAAGTTTAATGGATTTTATGGGCGCCTGGGTGGCTCAGATGGTTAAGCATCTGCCTTCGGCTCAGGTCATGATCCCAGAGTCCTGAGATCGAGTCCCGCATCGGGCTCCCTGCTCAGTGGGGAGCCTGCTTCTCCCTCTGCTTCTCTCTCTCTCTCTCTCTCTGTCTCTCATGAATAAATAAATAAAATCTTTAAAAAAAAAAGTTTAATGGATTTTATGTCCCAGTTCTTATCTGGCCCCATGGATAAAACTTGGGATAGAAGACAGAATCCCAAGAAATAAATCAATTGCCCAATTTTATACAAATACTATGAAAATAAAATGTTTTAGGAAAATTAATTTCCTGTGTATGGGATTCTTATCCTTCTTCTTAAAAAGAAAAATAAAACATTTTTCAGTTATTTACACCCCCAGTCAGATTGGGAGATTTAAATGAAAGTTTGTCACTTTTATCCTTCTAAATTCAGACTACCATCATCTCTGAGATACAAATTTCATTCTTAAAAGACCAACCTTGATGAAGCAAGATGTGTTTGAAACCTTACTAGAGGTTAAGACACTGCGATTTTACTTGTGTCTGAACCAACTCCACATAAACAAAAATAAAATGAAACCCCAGTCTGAGATGCTTTGCCACGGTCTAAAAGCAGAAAAAGGTCCCTTGCCTGACCCCAGCCTCCACTTCCTCCCCAACCCAGACAAGTGGGTGGACCAGTTCTGCTGATATGTCATACGTGACCTCTTTACTTCACTAAGAACTCTGCTCACCCCTTGGCCAAGGTATGACCCACAGACCAAAAGACCACCACAGGTTGGGGTAAGTGAAATATACAGGATTTCACTGATAGTGAAATACGCAAGACAGGGTCAAAACTCCAGCTCCCCACCATAAACAGTTTGTAATGCAATCTACCTTTCCTCTAATTATGGTCATCTCCATATTAGGAACCATGGTAGAGAGCTTAAAAATTCTTCAAGTGCCTTAGAATTTACCACCCTCGACATTTGAGCTGGTAAAAGTCACCTGAGAGTAAAATTAATCTATAAACACATTCCTTCCAGGAAACAGAAGTCATCCAAAACCTGCAGAGAACATAACTTTAAGTATGCAGATGTAACAAGATAGGTTGATTTTAACTTCATCTCTACCTTCCCCTGTCTGGCCCCTGGTGAAAAGCAAAAGGTGCTCCAAAAAAAAGTGGCCTAATTAAGAGATAAAGTAAATGATGCTGTGTGAATAATGAGAAGTTGCAAGATGAGTTTATTATTTATTGGGAGATAGCTTAGCCTCTCTCTTCTCAGAGGCAAGCTAACTTGACAATATTTAGTGGAGTTTGTAGTAGAGTCAAGATAAAGTCAGGCTCCCTGATTTCCAGCATTAGACACTGTCCACGAAAACCTGTACCAAGGTTAATTCTCTTCTGGTATAAGTGAGAAAAACAAAAACAGAGGACCAAGAGTAACCTGCTATCCTAATTATTTAAAATACCTACTGCTACTCCTTTTGGAATTAAATGAGATGATACACCATCTCCTTTTGGAGTTAAATGAGTCATACTTATTGTATAAAACAATCAACTCCAATTTTAACGTATTAGTAATCTCACATGGACTAATTCAGGGTTTTAGGAATGAGGAAGCAAAAATGAATAGAAAATTCTCTATCTAAGTAGAAATTATAATACAGAAATTATAAGTTATGGCACCATAATGTAAATCCAGTCTCATGAGTTTAGAATCTGGAGCCTACTTGCTAACATTCAAAAATTATGGATTGAACATGTAATGTAATGTCAGGGGTTGCATTCATTAAGGTAACAGCAGGGACTTGAAGCCACAGAGCACATCTCTGGTTCATATAATATTTAATACCAGGGTTCCTAGTCAGCAGACAGCTCAAACTCTCCTCCTTGGGTCTTTGCCCTCCAAAAATGCTTCATAGTCCTCTCCATTCAGCCAACGGATGAGAAAGAAGACTATGGAGGAGGCGCAATTAACGTTTTAGGCACTATCGCCTGGAAGTAAAACACATCACTTTGTTTATATTCTGTTGGCAAGAACTAGTCACATAGCCGTGCCCAGATGTAAAAAAAAAAAAAAAAAGCTGGAAAATGTAGTTTCAGCTAGCAATGCCTGTCACAATTATTATGGTAGGTGTTGTGATGAATCTAAATGTAGCAAGACATAAGGCTAACTATGAATTTGTGCCTTTGAATTGTTCTTTTGTCTAGGTATACGATGACTTAAAATATGACAAGCAATCCACTCAAAGTTCAACTAATCAAGCAACTAATATTTTAGGTCACTGTATGTATTAAGCATGAAGCTAATATTAACCCACAATCACTAATCTGTGTATTTTGAATTGGTGATTTATAGCAGCATAAGATCAGAGATGTATTA
Source organism: Zalophus californianus (assembly GCF_009762305.2). Lineage (NCBI taxonomy): Eukaryota > Metazoa > Chordata > Mammalia > Carnivora > Otariidae > Zalophus > Zalophus californianus. The sequence goes on from NC_045596.1 coordinate 71,320,371, forward strand.
ACACTCTCTGACACTGTGTGGCTCATAATCACAGCATGACATTACCTGTGTGGCATGTGGATAAATAAAGCTCTGCATTTTGATTAGATTTGAGCCTATGAGAAACAAAACTCTTCACTCTCAACAAAATTTCTCACCAATTTCCTTGTCACTTACAGCTTTTTTTTTTTTTTTTTTGTATGCTTGTTTGTTTTCAACCAGGTTTGGTCAAAGTTGGATGCTTATTCTTTTTTTTTTTTTTAAAGATTTTATTTATCCATTCATGAGAGACAGAGAGAGTGAGAGAGAGAGAGAGAGAAGCAGAGGGAGAAGCAGGCTCCCAAGGAGCAGGGAGCCCGATGCGGGACTCGATCCCAGGACCCTGGGATCATGACCCGAGCCGAAGGCAGACGCTTAACCATCTGAGCCACCCAGGCGCCCCGGATGCTTATTCTTTTGATTCACATCTTAGAGGTTAGTATCTAAAAACCAGTTCCTCCTCTGTGTTGCATTTAGAAAGTTTTTCTAGACGGGTAGAACCAGTCACTCCCTTCTCTGGGCCTCTACTGATCCTGTAAATATATACTCAAAGGTTTGTGCAAGGAGTGAATAAAATCATGTGTACAGATATGACTGCACAGTAAATGGCTTCCATTTAATTACCTGAAAAATTGAGATCCTAATACTGAATTAATGTAGTTGTTAGGAATATTAGACATAATGTATATTTTAAAATCTAGAATATTATAGGTTTTCCATGAAAATGTATTACTATTGTTATTATTTTGAATATCTCTCCTTTTAACAGTAAAGGCAAAATTTCTGGGCTCACTCTTTGTTACCATAGAAAAGGTAAATGCAGAGGTCATAATGGTTATGAGGAAGTTTTTTTTTTTTTAAGATTTTATTTATTTATTTGAGAGAGAGAGAGGGCATGAGAGCGGGGTGAGGGGCAGAGGGAGAAGCAGGCTCCTCACTCAGCGGGGAGTCCAGTGTAGGGCTCGATCCCAGGACTCCAGGATCATGATCTGAGCCAAAGGCAGACGCTTAACTGACTGAGCCACCCAGCTGCCCCCTGAAGAAGTGTTTCTTAGGGGAAAAAACAGGCAGTAGAAATTTGTTACACATGAATGGGTAAAAAGAGAACAGAATTTTATCACAAACTTTGATTTTAGATAACTCTTGAATGATTTCATCTCATACAAAGTGAAATTAATAGGTTGTCTAGACCAGTCACATCTGCAGATGCTTGGAAATGAAGAGGATGTGAATACGGGAAAGGAAAATCTAAAAACATCTCCAGATTATGGAGAAGCCTGATATTCTCGATCTCTTTGGCAACAAAATTGCCTCCTAAAAACCACAGGCAGCATTTTCCAGGAAAGAAACAAGCCAACCTCTTCAGTCACTTTCTCTTCAATCTCCCACCCTTGGTGTAACAGAATCCAAAAGAAATTCATGTGACCCAGGGTGAGAAAACACCTCTAGAAAACCCATGTTTGGGTAGGTAAGGATAAAAAATTCTCAGAACCTTAAAGATTGACTCATTAGAGTTTTATGTTGGAAGTGATTGGCCTCTTAAAAAAAAAGTTTTATTTTTACTAATATTATTATAATATTCATTCATTTTTATCTATGATTTAAAATATAGAAAAAAAAACCCGCATGATAGTTTACTTTGAAACATCTTAAAGACTCTTCAACTCTTACCCGCCAGCCTATTAGAGAATTTTTGCATCAAAATCTTCCCTTTCTCGTTTTGAATCTGAACTTCTCTTTTCTCTTACAATCTCAGTGCCATCTCTATTTCTATAACTTGCTTGCTCTTCTTATTGCAATGTCAATATTTTACTCCTCATGAATTTTAAAAAGAAACATAAAATCACAGAATTTTAGAGCCAAAATTGACCTTAAAAAATAATCCAGATTAACTCTATTAAGAAACATGAGACCCAGGGCACCTGAGTGGCTCAGTTGGTTAAGCGACTGCCTTCAGCTCAGGTCATGATCCCGGAGTCCCGGGATGGAGTCCCGGGATGGAGTCCCACACTGGGCTCCCTGCTCAGCGGGGAGTCTGCTTCTCCCTCTGACCCTCTTCCCTCTTGTGCTCTCTCTCATTCTCTCTCTCTCAAATAAATAAATAAAATCTTTAAAAAAAATAAAAATAAAAATAAATTTAAAAAAAAGAAACATGAGACCCAGACAAGCTAAAGGGCTTGCCAGAACCCCATAGATAAGGGGGAAACATGCTGGCTCTTCAGATTCTGCAATGGCATTTTTTAAAATGTATATACAGTCCCTCCCTTATCTGAAGGAATACACTCCAAGACCCCCAGGGGATGCCAAAAACTTCGGATAGTACTGAACCCTATATACATTCTATTTTTTTCCTATACTTACATACCTATGACAAAGTTTAATTTATAAATTAGGCATTGTGGGAAAGTTATAACAATAAAATAGAACAATTATAACAAATAAAAGCTATATGAATTGGTCTCTCTCAAAGCATCTTGTACTGTACTCACCCTTCTTATAATGTGAAATGATAAAACGCCTATGTGAGGAGATGAAGTGAGGAGAATGACGTAGCATTATGACGTAGAGTTAGGCTACTATTGACCTTCTGACGATTCGGCAAAAGGAGGATTATCTGCTTTCAGACGCAACTGTTAGCCAGTAACTGAAACTGCGGAAAGCGAAACTGCAGATAAAACAGGGGATTACTGTTCAAATTATTCTGAGAACCCAGCAGTTAGTTGTTCTCACTCCCTGGAGCTGATGCTAAATGCTAGTGTTATATGTAGCATCCATAGGAGTAAGCATTAATAAAGGTGTGCCCCTTCACTCACTTGTTCCTCAAACATTTACTGATTTGCTAACAGGAAATGGTTAAGACCAAGTCCCTGCCTGGAGGGAGTTTACTTGTTAGTCTAAGAAGACAAGTATGTAATGGCAATAAAATATCATAGGTGTCGTGCTAGATCATGGGCAGGGTGCATTAGGCCTACAAAAAGTGGAAATGGCTATTTCTATTTAGGTCAAAAAAGGCTTAATGTGAATTAAGTCTGGAAAGAAAATATTTCACATGAAAATATTTCACAGGCAGGTGTGGATGGGACTGGAGGGATGTTCTAGGCACAAGGGTCACGCAGTGTGAGCAAAGGCGTGGAGACTTAAACCAGCATGGCACTTTGGGGAGCTTCAAGTGGCTCCGTGTGCTTGTTGCAGGAACTACAAGAAAGGAAATCAGTGAAAGATAAGGCTGTAGAGACAGGAGAATGTCAGACCTCAGAGGACCTCATGTTCGGTAAAAAATAGCATTCACCTGGCCAGTCCTCTCTGGACACAGGAGTCTTGCCTAAAGTTCTCAGGTGTAATCCATTCTGCCTGATAGTGACTTCTGATAGAAACCAGAGAGATGGTCAATTTGAGACTTTAAGAAAGCACCAGAAAATAATCGGAAATGACTCAATTTACATAAGAATTATATACATTTTGCAATAGAGTTAATTTTTTTCATTCACTGCATAAATATTTGTTGACACATCAACTACGGGATGAGCATATCATGGGCTTTCGTTTTATTAAAAAATTCAAACATTAAAGGACTCAAATTTTAATTACTAATTATTTAATTATAGTTTTTAAAACATAAATGTTATTCCATGGAATAGAGACATTAATGTGAGTTCTTCCTTAATAGGAACTGGCAAAACAAACAAAACAAAAAAACCTTAGCCAAATGTGGCTAGAAAAATAATGGATTTAGCTGCCCCTTTTGTTCTCCAGTTTTTGTCCCCTTTCTTCAGATTTTCTTCTGTTCTATATTGAAGTGGTCACCTTTTCATATTAACCTTATAATGGATTTTCTACCAAAAATTATTCAAACATCAGATTTTTTTAAAAAGATTTTATTTATTTATTTGAGAGAGAGAACACAGAGGGAGAGTAAGAGGGAGAGAAGCAGACTCCCTGCTGAGCAGGGAGCCCAATGCGGGGGCTCAATCCCGATCATGACCCAAGCTGAAGGCAGACGCTCAACCAACTGAGCCACCCAGGCGTCCTTCAAACATCAGATTTTAAATAAGAATTCTCATAATCCAATTTCGAAGAATGCTTTTCTCCCCTCAAATACATTCTGCAGAATGCTGATCACTGATTGCTTATTGTGGCAAAATGCCTTTTCTGTACTGACAGGGGCCTGAGCTGCTAGACTTTCTATTTGTACATTTCTGCAGCTTTGCTCCCCCCAACCCCCTTCGGGTCCTCTGATGACAAGCTTCTGTATTGTTCCCCATATTGCTGCAGGTATAGGGTTCTGTGCTGCTGTGATTGATGTTGGGTGGAAAAAGAGACTTCCTGTCTGAGCCCAGTCCCAAAATACCCACCCTACTCCAGTGTAGACACAGGCTTTCCACCATATGCCTCTCCCTATCCACAGTCCCACTGAGTTTACTATTTAACTGCACCCCCTTAACCTCATTGGCTATACAAGTTCCAAATTTCTTAGTTGATTTTCATGAATAAAAGTCTCCATGAGACTCCATGAGGGTAAGAACAGTGTCCTTTTAAGAAAAAAAATTAATAAGTTAAGTCCACTTTAAAGAATCTATCACTTGAAGAGTGTTAGAATGCCCTCAGAATTGGTAATAATTTTTTAATAGAAAAACACTATCTGATTCTTGAGTACCAGCAAATATTAGATATCCACATATGACATACTATGAATTCAAGCCTAGTGCATTGAATTGATAAGCACAAACTATGTGCTCAAAATTTGTTAAGGATGGAGAGTTGAATGGTTAATCACTAACAACTGATTGAATATTTATATACTCTATAAAAATTCTATGTGTCTAAAATGAAACTTTTCTTTTTTCTTTTAAGTGAAAGTAATGTTTACCAATAGTAAGGCCACTTTCTTCAGGAGCTGAATTTCATTATTTAAGTTATTGAGCAATAGGATAAAAGTTTTATGGTGTTTCTTTTTTCTATTTCTGAAATGTTCTAATTTCGTGTCTGAACTTAAAAATAGTACCCTCTTATCTTCCACCCTTGTTTCCTTTCCTCTAATCAATAATGCCCCTCTTCCTTAGGCTACAAATGATCAATATTGCGATAGGTTTCTGCTTAGTTACAGTTCCAACTTCTCTATGACAGATTAGTGATAGTACCAAGATATCAGATTTTTATCTGAACATTGTTTCAGGGGAAAAAATAATTATATGCAGAGCTGAAAAAGTTTAAGTAGTTGATTGTACCTTAATAAGAGTATAATTAAAAATATCCAAATAAACTGGAAGTTGGTATTAAAAAACTCCACAAAACAGGGACATCTGGACGCTTCAATTTTTCCATTATATGAGAATTTTTATATCATTCAAGAAAAAAATACAATGCTTTCTATATATCCCCATATGTCCTCGTATAGTGTCTATATTTTACAATCACAAATCCCTCTTTGCTTTCCAGCTTAACAACTAAACTTTTTCCTTTCCACATACAAGATTTACAAGGAATTTGATCGATCTGACATTTTGACTCCAACAACCCAGCATTAGCCTAAACAAGAATGGAAACAGATCAAGCCTCTCTGACCTAAATCATTTAACACGTTAATTCTGACAGTTGAAAAATCTTATTCAGAAAAAGAAAAGTGTCAGCATCATGTTTAATTACAAAAAGCAAGAAGAATGAGCCTCTTCAAAAGTCAGCACGAACACTCTATCCATTTCATACTTTGCACAGCTACCTCCATTACAAATCACTTTATCTTCTCATCTCTGAAGCATCCCAGACACATTCTTTAACTGTGAATTCACAAGTCTTTCCTCTGAGCGAGATCTCGGAATCAGTAACCTTTTGAGCGAATGTGGGAAGTGGGGAAGGAGACGGTAGCGTCTACCTGGGACTGCTGAAAGCTATGACAGAGCAGAACAGGAATGCTTTATAGTTCTCTTGGGCTCTGTGTTCCTTGTTATTGTGTAGCGGAGCATTGTTGGGAAATATTTTCTCACCTGGCATTCCAAGAAATGGAAGGCCCCACAGTTCTGTCATTAAATACGTGAAATGTCCTACCCTGCCCGAGTGAGAAAAGAGAAACCAGTTCTGTCATTAAATACGTGAAATGTCCTACCCTGCCCGAGTGAGAAAAGAGAAACCAGATTTGTGGTCCGAAATCCCTTTCAGAAATGCTGCCATCGTGTGGCACTTCGGAGCTATGACCGGAAGAGTCCTGTGGTGGGTCATACGGTTCATCTCAACATGGCTGCACTCCAGCGAAACCTATTCCTCTAACTCTCTAAGTTTGTATTAAATCATTCCCGTGGGCACAGAGTAAACCATAGTGAGTCCTGTGGAAATCTTGTTTTTAGAATTTGTGAACATCCCCCCCACTAAATGGACAACATGACAAATTTATGTGGGTAATATGTTTAAAGGGAAAAAACAATTTTTAAAAGCAGAAGAAATCCATTTTGAAACTTTATAGCCTGTGTGCTTTATGTTTTACAGAGATAGCTGCCATCTGTATTATTAAAATGTGTGATTAGATCCCACAAATCAATAATATCAACTCATTTGGAATGCATCCAAAATAGACATACCCCCCCACCACCAAATGTCCACAAAACCTATGGATTATCGTTATAGAATAACACTGCAAGAAATTATTTAATCCATATTTCTATTAAAAGCAGTGTTTAGTAAATAGGAGCCGACACCTTAGATAGAACTAACAATAAATAAGATCATTTACCTTTAATCTCACACATAAGTCTTACAATGGAGATGTGAGGTAAATGAATAGTGCAACCCCCATTTCACAACTGAGTAAAGTAGATGAAGAAGTTAAGTAATCTCAAAACAATATTAAATATTTAAAATGGACTCAGAGCTTTGTTAGCCCTAATTTCTGTTCCAATATTCAAAATTCATCTGTAATTTTCTTTCATTTAAATGCCTTTTAAATACCATTTTTTTAATATAGAAAAATGTTTTCAATTTTAAGTAACAAACTTTATATATCCTGTGAGAAAAACTAGAAAAAAGATGATTCAGAAATCAATCCATTCCTGTAGAGATGTGCAAATTACCCTCTTGATGTATGCAGTTTAAAGATCTTACACCTAGCCTCATTCTAATAACCTCTTCCACTTAAAGACATTACAAATGATGACTACATGCTCTTCCTAAAAATTTCAGGAACAGTCAAGACACACAGTGCTTAAAATATACACATAATATGTGCCAAGCATTGTTAGTTTTATACATACTAATTCATTTAAAACTTCTCACAAGCCCCATGAACTAGGTAATAGCATGTGCATTTGACAGATGAAGAAACAAATACAGGCAGGCTAAGTGATCTGCCCGAGGGCACACAGCAAATGGATGTCAGTGTGGGACTCAGAGCCACACTCTGGCCCCAGAAGCAGCCTTCTCAAGCAGTAACTCTCCCAGTCAGAAGCTGCTTTACTTCTGCAGCATATAGAGTAAATTACCATTCTTCTGTCTTATATAGCAGATTATCTGATTCACCACCTCCAAACAATTTAAATGGTGCAACAAAAATTCGTGTCCTTGAATGGTCATTGTAAACCATAGTGAGTCCTATGTAAGGGGCATAAACGTAAGGGGCATAAACATGGAATTTAGTGTTAGTAAGGTCCTTTGTCTAAATGACAAGCTGCTACATACTTGAAATCACAGCACTGAGCCTGAGTAGCAAAGGATGGAGGGAGCCTCTTCCTACACCTGAACAATAGCCTCGCAGCTGTTAAACAAGTCTAACTGTGAGGCAAATTTGGTTGCATATATTACCTTAATCTGTTATTTAACCCGAAAGAAACAAAAATCTATTCCATTTCATTTTATTTAAGATGGATTTATATTTTTTCTTCTAATTCAGATATTATCAATTCTCTAAAAGAACCAGTCATTCCTCCCCACTTTTTACAGGACCCCTAGATGCCCTTCCATGATGCTGAATGCCAGTCCCATAAATGAAAAAGCTAGTTAATGATATTGTACATCAGTAACGTTTTAACTGTAGTTTTTGTGAGTTTGTTTCTTTGTTTTTTAACCACAAAAACCAGAGGGGGAAGTGTGGGAGCAAGTGGGTTGGGCAGTGGCAAAAAACCTCATGACACATTTCTCCGCCTCCCTGTGTTGGTGGAGACTGTCTGGAGCATCATTTAAATTCTGGGAGGTCCTGATTGTCAGCAGCAGGAAGAGAAGGCGAGCAGTGCAGCCCCATCCAGGACGGGGCTCTCTTCTCAGACAGCCCAGAGCAAGGTAAGCCCGCTTCGCTGTCCTGTGCGTTCAACTTCATTGCTGTCCTAGGCATTCGGCTTCATCGCGGGGGGAAGGGCAAGTTGTAAGGAAAAGAGTTGAACTGTAAAGCTGTTAAGCAGACTTACACTGTTCTAGTCTTTTAATTGAGCATGTCAGATACATTGCAGATTTTCTGGAAGAAAGGTAACTGGTTATTTTGAAAGCCAGTCATTTATAGAACTCAAAAATTCTTGGAGTCCTCAAAAGAACTGAATCTATTTCTTCCAATCATAAAAAAAAAGAAAAATTCTATGCCCCTTTCAAATGACTATATATACATTATTTTTAATGGGTAGATGGCTGTGGAAGCATTTAAGTGGAAAAGGATCTTTAGTGGTAATGTAAGTTAATAGTTATGCTATGTTTTAATGATTTAAGGTAAATATCCTATTTTCAAGGGAAAAAAAACTTTCTGAATATTTCACTTCTGTATTTAGCTGTTAAATTCTTCACCAAGATACCTGTATGACACTATGCAGACTTATTATCATGAATAGAAAAGCTGTTGACTATTTTCAACGTTTTGGGTTTTGTTTCAAATTTCTAGAAGCCTTTCTTAAAGAATTTGAGTTTTGAGACAGCCTCATTTTGCCTAAGTAGTACCTTTTTAATAATTTAGTTAAAAATCACACTTAAAATGCATGCTGGAAAAATGAAGAAAGCAAGCTTCTTTCTATAGTTTTATTTTCTCTCTTTCTCTTTGTGTTTTTCTTCCCTGAGAAATAAATATTCCAACAGTAGCTTATTATTTTAATTAAATTACTAATGATCTGTTTTTAGGTTGAGATAACTGGAGCTATCAGGTAGTCATGATATAACCCCTGGAACGCTAAATTTTGAAGTTGAATATAGTCATGAAATTCCTCTCTCCCTTGCCTAATAGTGAGAGATGGAGTAGAGAGGCGGCATTACAAATAGTAACTCAAAAGACCATAGTGATTGAAACAAAAGTTTTCTCCAAAAGGTAGAAAATATTCTACAGAAAATATATTTATTTGTAAATATTTTGTAATGTGGTAACATAAAGAGGTATCACTGTTTTACCCTACAAAGAAATCAAATATTCCTTATAAAATATTTTGCAGGAAAAGTCACCATGAGACTTGCAGTGATTTGCTTTTGCCTTTTGGGCATTGCCTACGCCATTCCGGTGAGTACAGCTGAATCTTAAAGGAAATTTCTCAAAATAAATGAATTGTGTGCTCCCCTGTGCTAGGAACACATTCACATTGTAATCTTGCTTCATCTTTTCTGTTTCAAAGATTAAGCAGGCCGATTCTGGGAGCTCTGAGGAAAAGCAGGTAAGCATCTTTTAGGTTTATCATGTAGTTAAATTATTTATGCAGCTGTATGAGAGTCACCACAAACATATTTGTTGCCATTTTACTTATTATCATAGTCAAGCTGTTGATTGATAAGTATTTATCGACTGCCGGCTTTCAGCCTAGGCCAGTGCTAAGTACAGTTACAGATGGTCTCTGACTTACAATGGTTCCATTTACAATTTTTCAACTTTACGGTGGTGGGAAAGCCATGTGCATTTAATAGAAACCATACTTCAAATTTTGAATTTTGATCTTTTCCTGGGCTAGCGACGCATGGCACAATACTCTCTGCTGGGCAGCGGTAGTGAGTCACAGACCCACTCAGCCACGCCATCCCGACGGTCAACACCGATATGCTTTCAACCATTCTAGACCCATACAACCATTCTGTTTTTCATTTTCAGTATAGTATTCAATACTTTAAGTGAGATATTCATCACTTTATTATAAAATGGGCTTTGTGTTAGATGCTTTTGCCCAACTGCAGGCTAATGTAAGCATTCTGAGCATGTTTAAGGTAGGCTAAGCTATACTATGATGCTCAGTAGGTCAGGTGTATTAAATGCACCTTTGACCTACCGTATTTTTAACGTTCAATGGGTTTATTGGGACGTAACCCATTGCAAGTTGAAGAAGAGTTGTATAGTCTTCAGTAAATATATTCTCTTAACACCAAACTAGTTCTTTTATATAATAAAATAATGCTCTGGGCCATGATCATTTATGTAAAAGAAATTCTATGAAGTCATGTGACTTTTTCTTTCCATGAGTCAACATACTGTACTAGACCTAGAAAATCCCATCCTTTGCTTTACTAAGTTTAAAATTTGTCTCACACACTGGACAGTTTGCATGACCGTAATATTCATAATATCTCCTAAGATACTTGCTAAGAAACCCATTATAAAAAGAAAGGTTCTTAAGCTGTTTGGATCTATCACGCTTGTCAGCTGACTTTAGATAACAACTTTCTAACCAAACATAAGACCAAATCAAACCCTTTATTATAACTCTTTAACCAGCACCATAGATGTACATGCCCCTCCAAAATACGTGAAACTGTGCCAGCCAAACAACAAATGGGCATTGTCCTGAGAGCTCAGACTAGAAGGCACACAGAGTTCAATCCCAGATGAACAGAATAAAGGCCTGTATAGAGCTGCCTGGGGTCGCTGAAAATAGATTGCTTAATGAAGACATTAGGAGAAGTATTTGCTGCATGTGTTTGGGTGCGCAAGTAGGTGGGTATAGGCATATCTGTTTTCCAACTGATTTGAGAAAACAAGTATTGAAGCACAATAATAGGCCAGAAAAATTAACACTTCCAGAAAAGATGGAGGTCACACTATTTGGGCAAGAATTGGTGACTTTTTCATGAATAAATATGGCACATAAAGCTATGACAGTATATTCAGTTATATTTAGGAGATAAGTGAAGAGCTCAACCTTCCAGAATCCTAGAAATTTAGAGCTAGTCGGAAATATGTGAAAGTCATAAGGCTTTCCCTCTGCAGATGAACATTCGTTATCTGTGAGTGTTATGACTATTAGGGAGGTTTTAATCCGTTTGTTTTGTTCATCTATATTGTCTTCACGTTACCTTATTTTAAATCATAAATTTAACTTATAAATGCCTTCTCTCTGAGCCCATATTACATGTAGCAGCAGGAAATATATATATTAAATATATATAAATTATAACATATTTACATATCTTTATATATTTTTAAATTAAAAAAAGTAGGGAAACTTGGAACTCCTCTAGAACAGTAGTTTCACATCTTTTTCAGGCAAGGAACCCTTTCCTTCAGCAAAAGCTTTCAGAGTAGCCCTATATGAAGTTGCTCTGGTTGAGTCAGCTCTGGGGGGAAACCCCACGTGCTACTGACTTGTTGCCTCCCTGCCCTTCCCCCACCCGGTGGCTGGCTGTGAAAGGGACCCGTGGAACGGCCAGGGTTCTCATTCTCAATGACAGGGAAGGGAAGCGATTGGCTCTGGGTGATACAGCCCATCAGATGACACTTATTCAGAGCAATTTCCACTCCTCTGCACTAGGATAATCATTTTCCAGATAAATGACTTGGCTAAAGGAAAGACTGTTCTATTCACATCTCTGGCACCTTGGAGCAACAGAACATTTGTGTGATGATGTTAATATTATAATAATATTATATTTCTGCATGGTCCACCCAGAAAGCAACTAGGCACATGTGGCTACTGAGCTCACAGTGTAGCTAGTACGATTGAAGAACTCAATTTTTTATTATATTTCATTTTAATTAAATTAAGTAACCACATGTTATATGGCCAGAGGATATTGTATCAGACAATGCAGCCTTAGAGAGTTCTTCCTCTTTCCATAGAGGAAACAATGAAGATCACCACTAACTAAGGGCACCTCTGCTTTAGACGTGCTTTATCTGAGGGGAAATTTCAGCTTGTACGCATAGGACAGGAATGCACAGTATTCAGCATGCACAGAATGCATCACTGTCTGCCTGAATTTGAACCCTGGCTCTGCCACTTACTACCACTTAACTTCTTTGTGGCTCAGCTTCTCTTGGTCTGTAAAATGGGAATAATAATGATACCTATCTCACAGGGGGTTGAGAGGATTAAATGAATAAATATTTGTAAATCACTTTGAAAGGATGCCTGACCTAAGTAAGTGCTATGTAAGAGTATATTAAATGAATCTGCAACAAAAAGGAAATGATAAAAGAGGTATGTAAGGCTCTGGCTGACCATGCAGAGGCATAGTATGCTTATCCATCAAGATCAGTGAAGTATAGTTGTTTTTTCAGTTTATCACTTAGAGATCCTTATGTTTCTTTTTTTAATAATGATAAATATGCAACATTTTTTGTAGCTTTACAACAAATACCCAGGTGCTGTAGCTACATGGCTAAAGCCTGACCCATCCCAGAAGCAGACTTTCCTAGCACTACAGGTATTTTTAATGTTAACTAATTTTAAGAATTAAATTTCTCACATTTAGAGAACAACAACAAAAAGTAGCCATCACGGAGGCCAGTCAGGCCAATTAAATGGATCCTTCCTGCCTGTTGGTAAACTTGAGCTTAGGATAGCAATTGATCTGGTTATGTTGGCTTTTCCCCACTTTAAGCCACCCACTTATGAGGCTGAAAAATAAGAGCTGCTTTGGATAGAAAAGGCTAACTTTTGAAATAAAATATGAGACATATTTGATGTAAACTGATATGTGTCCCTCCTTCTTCAGAATACCGTGCTCTCTCAAGAAAATGATGACTTCCAACAGAAGGTGAGTTCTCACCATGAATCAGAAGCTGACCATGCCTTGGAGAGATGAAAGAAGCCACTCTTTCTCCTAATGACATGGCCTGGCTTCGATTCTGACAATATTCTATCAGCAAATTTTATAGTAAATTGCCAATTTAAAACTTGCTCAGGAAGAAAACATGTATTTACTAAATGTCAGAAATACCAGGTTTCTTCAGATAAGTTTAGTGTGGCAGGAAATGTTTACTAATGTCTGTTATTTGAAATACTGAGCCTCTTAACATTTTATTTAAGGTATTTTGTAGATGTCTTATCTAATATCTGATAAGCATCTAATAATGCCTACAAAAGCCAAGACTTTGTCTCAGGGTAACAGTTCTATTCCTAACATAATGATTTATTTTATTAGGAGCATTGTTATATTTGCTAAACAAAGAGATAAATTTGTTCTCCTTAAGATCTGTTTGAATGCGTTAAGAAACTCTAACTGGGAAAGTTAGATAAATAATCGAGTATATTTGCTAATCAGAAGTTTAATCAGACATTCAGTGGTTAATCTGGTTGACAGATGTGAGCTGCAGTTTATACACAAGCATAATGGAGTCACCTTTGGCTTATGCATGCCGATGGGCGGGGGCTTACGTTTTGGTGCCTGCATTAATATATGGATGTTCCAATCTCCTGAGAATTCTCATTTCAAATAAAAAGCAATCTCACAATTATGTATCTGTATTTATTTCATCATTGAATTTGGTAAATGAAATAATGTCTAATATGAACAAGGAAAAGCAATGTTATCCATAGAAATGTTATACTCACATATATGGCTTGAAAATGTCTATGAAAGTAATTACTTATGGAGAAGGAAGAAAAATACCTCAGATTATGATTCCATTTATCCTGGTGTTAAAAAAGAGATTGGAAGATACTCACTTTTACTCCTAGAAGCCACTGAATACATTGTTGTGAATGCAAAGATTCTGAAACCAAATTAGTCTGAAAGACTAATGCACTGTAAAGACTAAGGGAAAATAAAAACCCTTATCCAAATTTTTCTGGCCATCTTGTTTTTTAGACCCTCTCAAGCAAGTCCAATGAAAGCCATGAGGATGTGGATGAAGATGACGGAGACGATGTGGATAGCCAGGATTCCATTGATTCCAATGACGTAGATGACGACTCTAACCAGTCTGATGAATCTGATGAACTGGTCACTGATTTTCCCACTGACATTCCAGCAACCCAGTTTTTCACTCCAGCTGTCCCCACAAGAGACTCAAATGATGGCCGAGGTGACAGTGTGGCTCATGGACTGAGGTCCAGATCTAAGAAGTCCCACGGATACGAAGTCCAGGTAAATCCTTAAACAGACACATGAGACATTTATGATTAGAGCCCAATTCTAGGAAACCAGAGTGTGTCTATTCACATTCACTTCTTCATTCATTCATTCATTCATTCATTCAGTAAACATTATTAATTTATGACTTTTTAAGATTTTTTAAATTTATTTTAGAGAGAGAAAGAACAGGGGGAATGGTAGAGGGGGAAGGACAAGCAGACTCCATGCTGAGCTCACGACCCTGAGCTCATGGCCTGAGCCAAAATCAAGAGTCTGGCGCTCAACCAACTGAGCCACCCAGGTGCCCCTAACTTATGACTATTGAACACAAAACCTTTTTTCACTTGGTGATTATATGTTTAAGTCCATGCAATTTCTCCCTACTTTTGTCTCTCAATCACAATGATCTTTTTCCAAATCCTGGCTATAAAGCATTTATTCTATTTACTTTTTTAGATTAAAGAAAAAAACTTTGGAAAACAGCAATGATTTTCACAATATAATGGTCATGTTTTAAAGTTAAATACCCAAGATGAATTGTAGAGTTGCAAATTATGCTTAATCTGTAGTCAAAGGATCTGAATTTGACACATAGCCTTGCCACTTACTAATCATTTTACTTTTTAACTTTCAATTCACTTTCCCTTTATGTAAAACAGAGATCATGAGATCTACATCATCGTCTTTATCATTTGCATAATTGATGTATCTATTAAACAAAAGGAGATGAATATGTGAAAAGGTTCGGTAAAAAAACAAAGTAACAAGCTAGTCCTGTTTTTTGCTTCAGCCAAATTTAGACAATTTTCAGTATAAATTGGCCTAAAATTTAGAAAGCAGAATTACAATGTTCCCATCCCTGGCTCTTCATTTAATTCTTCTTCCGTTTGTTCTGTGATTCAGTATCCTGATTCTACAGAGGAGGACTTGACATCACTTGTGAAAAGTGAGAGTACGGAAGATGATTTCAATGCCGTCCTTCTTTCCCAGACTGTGCGGGGGACTTCTGACGGGGACAGCCACGCGAAAGACAGTCAGGAAACAAGTCAGCTGGATGACCACAGTATAGAAACAAAGAGCCACAAGCACACCAGAGAGTATAAGCTGAGAGCAAGTGATGAGAGCAATAAGCATTCCCATGAGATCGGTAGTCAGGAAAATTCTGAGGTCAGCAGTGAACTCGTCAGCCAAATAGTTCAAAGCCATGAAAAGGAACGAGTCCTAGACTCCAAGAGTGTGGAAGAAGATAAACACCTGAAATTTCGCATTTCTCATGAATTAGATAGTGCATCTTCTGAGGTCAATTAAAAGGAGAAAAGGCAATTTCTTACTCTGCTTTTAGTAAAAAGAAAAAATACATTGTAGCAGGATGGGAGAGAATATGAAATGCTTATTTCTCAGCTTAGTTGGTGAATGTATATGTATATGGATCTGGAAATAGATACTGGTTTTGATCATTAGTTTAGTGTGTGGCTTCATGGTAACACCCTTGTAAACTAAAAGCTTCAGGGTTTGGTCTATGTTCTTTTCATATAAGAAATGCAAGCTATCACTGCATTGTAATGTTTGCTATTCTTTTATGAATAGAAATTATGTAGAAGCAAACAAATACTTTTACACACTTACAAAAGAGAATATAAAATTTTATGTCACTATAATCTTTTGTTTTTTAAATTAGTGTATATTTGGTTGTGATTGTTTTGTGTGTGTGAATAAATCTTATGTCTCAAATATAATGAGTTTGGTGGTAGCTTTTTCTTTTTTGTCTTCTCTTTTTTTTCCCGCAGCTTTATTGAATTATATATGACATATACTATTGTGTAAGTTGAGTTGTACCACATGATGATTTGATCTGCTCTTGTACTACAAAATGATCACCACCATAGCATTAGTTAACACCTCTAGCTTGTCACCTTCTCTATCCTATCACACAATCATCATTTCTTTTTTGTGGTGAGAGCATTCAAGATGTACTGTCTTAGCAATCAGTTGCTATTTTAACGAAACTGCTACACTTAGGAGAGAGCAAACCAGGGTCTTCTGGATCAACCATACAGCTTCTGGTTGAGCTAAGGTTCCTAGTTAAAGAAACAGAATTCAAGCTGGGGTTGCTATTCAGCCAGAAATCCTCCAACCATGCAGGACTCTTACACCCAGTGGGACACCTTTTTCTAATTTTCACAAAGCTTATATAAAAGCTAACGAAAGCCCAGCTGTAATCACAAATCAATTTTATTATTTCTCATCACTCACCATTAATTTGTTCAGTGAATTTATTGCTTTGTTGCCCTCGGATGAAAACCTGATAGGTTCCATAGCAGTTTTTTTCCCTAGCTATTTTGATCACCTGTAGATAATAAATAGTCCCCCTGTATTGGGAAATTTTTAAATGCAGTTTCGGGTAATAATTGAGATTTTCAATTTCATTCAAAACTAAAAGTTCTGGAAGCCTTAAGTGGAGCAAGCATCTTTACTTCCATGTCTTGCTCGTTCTGCTCTTTCTAAAACTAGAAATGCCATTTGGAAATTTTAAAATTATCTATTAAGTAACTTTTAGGACAAAAGGGGCAGTTTTTCTAAAAAAGAACTATAATGAAAACACAAAATCAATGGAATATAGTTAAATCAGTGATCACAGAAAAGCCATAGCCTTAAATTCTTGCAGCAAAAAAAAATCAAAAAATGAAAATAAATTGAGCTCCCATCTTAAAAATTAGAAAAGAACAGCAAAGTAAAACAAAAGAAAGCAGAAGGAAGGAAATAATAAATTTAAAAGCAAAAGTAATGAGATAGAGAACAGAAAAATAGTAGAAACTAATAAATCAAAATGCTGGCTTCTTGTAAAAACAACAACAACAACAACAAAATAGATAAACCATTAACTCACCCAATAAGGGAAGAAAGGCAGAAAAAAACAAATAAGAAATACAAGCAAGGAGATAGCCAATGACACTGGTAAATTTTTAAATATTGAAAGAGACTACTTTACACAATCCAATACAAATAAAATGAAAAACCTAGATAAATTGAATTATTTTCTAAGAAAATACAACTTATCAAAACTGGCCTTGCTATACATGGAAAGCATAAACAGATTTCCATAGAGGAAAGAGAAAAAGTTATCAAGGAACGAACTATAAAAACTAGATCCAAATGATTTTACAGGGGAATTCTATCAAATCTTCAAAGACCAGATAAGCCAAATCCCATTTAAGTTGTAGCACAGAAGGAAAACTCTCAAATGATTTCTGTGAAACAACTATAATTCTGACACCCAAACCTGGTAAGATTACAAACACACACACACACACACACACACACACACACACACACACACACACACACACACGGAAACTATAAATTAGTCTCACTCATGACTAGCAATGGAACAATCCTAAATAAAATGTCAGCAAACAGAATCTAAAAACATGTCTAAAGAGTGCATCATAATCAAGAGGGGTTTATTCCTGGACAATGATGCTTCAATATTAGTAAATTCATTCCTATGGTTCATCATGTAGTTAGATCTAAGAAGAAAGATGTTATATGATTAGATGTATAGATGACAAAAAGGACTTTGTGTTAGTAAGCTATTATTAGGGTGAAAATAGTGAGTAACAAACACTCCCGCTATCTCAGTGGCTTACAATGTCAAATATTTTCCTTCTTCCCACTCACCAGTCTGTGGGTTGGCAGGGATGCTTATGCGTCAGGCTGCAGGATGGATTCAGGTCTACTCCATATGCTTCTCCATTTGGGATCAGCAACTACCCAGGGCATGTCTTTCTGATGGTAGAGGCAGAAACACAAGTGGGGTGAGCAGAAACATATGATGCTTCAGACTCTGAACTTGTCACGCTACTACTGTTGATCAAATTCCATTGTTTAAAGCAAGTCACAAGCTAAAAACCATAATCAGTATACAGGTAAAGTATTCTCTCCCAACAATAAATCATGATAGAAGGGAAAAAAGAAATAATTGAGAATACATAGTAAAATGTAGCATAGCCTTTGACAAATTTCAACACTCATTCTTAATTTCAGAAAAATAAAATAAAAATTAAGATATATTTTCTTAATATGATGAAATATTTTATACCTCAACTCAAAAACCAGCATCCCACTTAATGGAGAAACAACTCTCATTAGGATAAAGCAGTTATGTCCTCTGCCCTGCTGCTATATAGCAAAGTATTGGAGATAAAAGCTAATAATCATAAGCATTTAGGTGCCTAAGCCTTGAGAAAGAATTAAATTATATCTCTATGTAGATCATGTAATATTACACCTACAAAACAAAGAATCAGTACTAAAGATAATAATTTCTGTAAAGTACCATAATATAAAATTCACCTGAAACATATATACAAAACTGCAAGCAGTAACCATTTAAAAGATACAATGTCATTTAATATAGAAACCAAAAAAGGATAAAATACTTAAGGAAATGTGCCAAAACTATATTAGAAAAACTTCAGGAGGTGGAAAACACTTCTGCAAGCTAAAAAAGGCTTGAAGAGATCAAAACACATCATTTGTTCTCATAGAGGACAATTCAACACCATAAAGATGACAATCCTCCCCCCAGTTATGTATAAATGTGATTCCAATTAAAATAAAGGTAAACTTTTTCCTAGAGTTATGCAAGCTAATTCTAAAGTTCATACGGAAAAATAAACATACAGTAATGGAAGGAAAATCCTGAAAAATAAAAATAAGAGAGGGCTAGCCCTAACAAGTACTAAATAAGATTATAAAGCCTCTCTAATAAAAACACTGTGGTATGGGCAAACAGAGTGGGAAGGGAATAGAAAATCCAAAAATAGGCCCAAGTACAGACGGATATTACTAGAGGGCATCTAAGATCACCTGGGAAAAGATGGACTTTTAAATAAGTGGTGTTGAGTGACTGGCTATTCATTTGGAGAAAGATAAAACTGTATCCATATCTCACACTATACATCAGAATAATCTCCAAATAGACCAGAGAAGTCAATTTAAAAGGAAACTATAAAAACATGAGACAAACACGTGAGGGAGTTACTTTATAACTTGGGTGTGGGGAAACCTTTCCTAACTGTGAGAAGACGCAATCTCGTATCACTTGCTATAAACTAAATGTTCGTGTCCCTCCAAAATTCACACGTTGAATTTTGAATAATGTCTTCCTCAACACAAGGTTCCTCAACACATTGAATAATGTCTTCCTCAACACAAGGGTATTAGAGTCGGGGCCTCTGGGAGGTGACTAGGTCATGAGAGTGGAGTGCTCATGAATGGGACCAGTGTCCTTGGAAAAGAGACCCCGAGAGCTCGCTGGCCCCTTTCACCAGGGGAGGACCCAGTGAGAAAATGGCTGTCTACGAAGCAGGAAGCAGGCCCTCACCAACTCTACAGATGCCTCGATCTTGAATTTCCCAGCCTCCAGAAGTGAGAAGTAAATGTCTGTTGTTTACAAGGCCCGGGGTCTTTTTGGTATTTCTGTACTTGCTTCATTTGCCACATCATCACCATCAACCGCAGGTGATAGCTTTATTAATAGTGCTGTCCCTGCCCGCCATAAGAGTACAAGCATCCCATTTCCTCCTGGCAAGCAGCTCCACAGTGGGCTCAAATCCAAGAACATAGCAAATTAATCCAGTTAATTCCCAAAACTAAGGTTCAGGCTTCATGAGAGAGAATGGAGTTGTAGCCCAGGGGATGGCGGAGAAGTTTGCTGCGTTATCGTGGGCCACAGCCGATCCGGACCTGGCGAGGGCTGAAGCCGGCAAACAGGACACTTCCCGCTGGAGTACCAGGAAGCTGAGGCTGGCAAGCAGGAAACCATGGACCACGACTGCAGAGCAAAACCCTGCAGGCCAAGGCGCCAGGAAAGCTCACCGGAGAGCGAGGCACCCTGGGTGTTCCTGCGCGGCGCTGGCCGCGGCTCTGTCGGAGGAGCAGAAAGCTAGCACACAAGCCAGCAAGAGAGCCCGTTTCCTGCGGCGTCCCTCCAGTGCCCCCTACTGACAAAGCTTGCCATCGTGCCAGTCGGCCGTAGGTACAGGGTCCAATTCCAGTACCGCAAAGCCGGACAGCGGTAAACTGAGAGCTGTCCCAGGCTCTTTGGGGAAAAAAAGCTGATTCCCGCTCCTGGGGCAAAACCAGTAAAAAATTAGCCTGGGAAATCTCTTTAAAGATAGAATGCAAGGAAGCCCTCAAAGACAAAATGGGATCATAACCAAGGGACCGAAGACCAAAATTGAAGGGAATTGCCATTCGCCAAAACTGGAGTGATTTGAGAATAAAAAGAATAATGGCAATAATGAATTATAACAAATATATATATATATATTTATATAATATATATAATGAATTATAACAAATTGAAATTTTTTTTGTTTCATTGGTACATAGCGATACTATAAGAGAAAGCATAAAAGAAGGAAAGGTCTTCTTTACAGATGAACGCCAGCTAATAGTAAATGTAGAAGGAATGATAAAACTAGAAAATCAGTTTGCAACCACAGTGTAATATTGACTCAGGAAATGATCACTAATGAGTGTTAAAATAATTGTACAAAAGGTTATTAGCAACAGGATATTCACCTCGTCCTAGAAGATCACCCCACAAATTACTAATTCCAAAAGAAGAAGATGCTTCTAACTAGAGAGTTTTGGTGGTCACCATCTTCATCCAGGAGTGAAACTTAGTTTCACAAGTGGGACAACCAGACGTTTGCTTCCTAATGTCACACAATAAGAAGCACACAACATCCCCTATGAAACGTTTTTGTGAAAAGATGTTTAACAGAATCAAATCATAGGAAAACAAGCAAACCCAGACATTGAGTTACTTGATGATACGACTGACCTGAACTTTCCAAAAAGTAAAGATTCCAGATGAAATACAGGACACTGTTATATTTGAATGTCAGATGAACAACAAAATCATCTTTTAGTGTAAGCATAGTATATATTATACTAAAGGATGAGTCATTGTTTATCTGACATTCAAATTAACTGAGCATCCTATATTTTTATTTTCTAAATCTTTAAACCCTAGAAAAAAAAGGGCGTTATACTATTCTAGATTAAAAGCCTAAAGAGGTGTAACCAAGGGCAAAACATGAACTTTGATTGGCACCTGGATTGAAAAAGAAGACTATAAAACACATTTTAGGGACAATTATGGTAATTGGAACATACACATATGTTAGATGATATTGCAGAATTACTGTTAATTCTCTTAGGTGTGAACATGGCATCATATTTATGAAATGAATGCCCTTATTCTTCAGAAATGTATAATGAAATATTTAGGAGTGATGTGCCATGGTTTTTATAATTTGCTTTCTGATGATTCAGAAAACACACACGGGTACACGAGGAGAAAGAAACCAATGTGGAAAAATGTATTATTCTTTCAACTTTTCTCAAGGTGCGGAAATGTTCCCAAAATTGGGGGTAGGAGGAAAGAACCTGCAGAATACAAAAATGTATGATGAATTAAAATATGTCTTAAAATAATGTCTCATCCATTGATATAAAAGTCTCAGAGCAATTCTTTCATGGTTTACTTCTTATACAAAATCAAGGAAAAGGAATTAATACATTTTACAACTAAAAAAAACTGTGTTTAAACTATGTTCCATCTCCTATGTATCCCTAACGACCCTTAGACGCTCACTTCAGTTGCAATCTGACAATCTTTTCATCCTTTTTCCACGTCACTAGTATGACCTAACCATGATTTGGAGTCCTTTTTTACTGGTCCTTGGCACTGCCTCTTCCTCTCTCCCACACGCGATATTTCAGGCTTCCAGTAACAGTGGCTCCAAAGACTGTTTGATTGCAATTATAATGGTAACAACAAAACTTCCCCGTGAGTCAGTGATGCCTGTGCAGCAGGGCAGAGGCAAGTAACTAAAATAAGCAATTCTGTTCTTGATCCGTACTGAGCATTCAGAAAAGGACTTAAAAACCCTATTTGTGGAGATTGAAGAAAAAACTATCTTCTACTGCAGTTTCATGAGGCAGTTTTTTATGCTTCCTCAATTTAGTGAATTCCCATATTGAAGCATTATGAACTATGTTCTCCACTTACAACACCCAGACCCAAAGCTCACGCTAGCATGTTACGTGCCCAACTGCAGTATTGTTCCTATGCAATCTCTTTGACTTAACCTCTTTTATTCCAAATACCATAAAGACTCATGTCTGACTAATCTAATGTGGCTATTTTAATCCAAAGTGCAGCTACATATTGCATATAAGTCCCAATCTCCAATAATAGATGTCCCCACCCCCAAGACGCAAACAAATAAATCCGGGAGACCTATGTGGCTGAACATACTCATCTAGTCAAATTGAAAGCATAGATTGGCAACTGAAAAGACAAAAGATCAATTCCCTCTGAGGAACCACCAAAAGAATGTGGGGCAGACTTAAGGGAAAAATCCAAAAGAAGGGTCCTAAAGTTACCCTAACTATTACCAACATCGTTTATAACATCAAGGTGATACTTCGAAGTTATTATTTAGAAATTATTCAGTAGGGCGCCTGGGTGGCTCAGTCATTAAGCGTCTGCCTGCAGCTCAGGTCATGATCCCAGGGTCCTGGGATCGAGCCCCGCATCGGGCTCCCTGCTCCGCGGGAAGCCTGCTTCTCCCTCTCCCACTCTCCCTGCTTGTGTTCCCTCTCTCACTGTCTCTGTCTCTGTTAAAAAATAAATAAAATCTTTAAAAAAAAAAAAGAAATTATTCAGTAAAAGAACAGAAGTTTTGCATGAAAATAATACATCCAATTTCTTGAATGTGTGAAAGGGTGAGAGGAGACCTACCCCTAGTAAAGCTCAAATACCTGACTTCCCCCCTCCCCACATCACCTTCTTCCTCATTCCAGATACTAACAGTGGAGAGGAAGGGGATTAAGTGCTGACCTGACATGTTCTTCTAAAGAAGGCCCCCATTGTCTTAGTCTGTTCGGGCTGCTATAACAAAAATACCACAAATGGGATGGTTTATAAACAACAGAAATTTATTTCTCACAGTTCTGAAGGCTGGGAAATCCAAGATCATGGCTCCAGAAGATTTGGTGTCTGGTAAGATCTCACTTTCTGGTTCATAGACAGCCATCTGTTTGCTGTGTCCTCATGTGGTGAAAGGGACTGGTGATCCCTCTGGAGCCTCTTTTATAAAGTCATTCTGGGCTGTGCCCTATTGATCTAACCATGTCCCCAAAGCCCCGCTTCTTAATACCATCACGTTGGGGTTAGGATTTCAACATATGAATTTGGGCAGGATGGGGGACACACAAACTGTTGGTCTATAGCACCTACCCTCCAGCCTCAAAGCATTTGGAGATGGACCAAAACACAGGCAGACTCTACTTGGCAGTGCCTCCAGAGCCCCTTTGGAGGTGTCAAATCAATGATCTAATCTACCTCAAGAAACTAGACGTACAAGAGCAAAACAAACCCCATGTCCCTTTTCACCACTTTTATCCAACATAGCACTGGAAGTTCTAGTCATTACAATAAGGAAATAATAAATTAAATTAAATTTAAAAAGAGCACACAAATTTGAAAAGAAAAAATAAAACTATTTTCAGACATCATGATTTTCTATGTAGAGAATTCCAAGAAACCTACAAAACATTCCTAGAACTAAACAATGAGTCCAATAACATCGTAGGATTCAAGATCAACATACAAAAATCACTTGAATTCTTATACACTGAAAAAGAACAAGTTAAAACCAAAATTAAAATGATGTCATTTATACTTGCTAAAAAATGAAATGTTTAGGTATAAATCTAAGAAAATATGTGTAAGATCTGTATGATAAAAGTTACAAAATGCTGATAAAAAAACACACAAAAAAAGACCCAAATACTTGGGGATTCACACCATGCAATAACAAGAACCCCCAAACCATCCAATTAAAAAATGGACAGGAGAATAAATAGACATTCTTCCAAAGAAGACATAGAGATGGCCAACTGGTACATGAAAAGGTGCTCAACATGACTAATTATCAATGGGATTCTAATCAAAACTACAAAGAGATATTACCTCATACCTGTTAGAATGGCTGTTATTAAAAAGACAAGAGATACCAAGTGCTGGCAAGAATATGGAGAAAAGGGAACTCTTGTGCACTATTAGTAAAAATGTAAATTGGTGCAGTGACTAGGGAAAACAGTATGGAGGCTCCTCAAAAAATTAAAAACAGAGCTACCATATGACCCAGCAATTCCACTTCTAAGTATTTATTCAAAGGAAGTTGGGATAAGGAAGTGATTTATCCAAAATCACTATCGATTCATCAGAAAGATATAACAATTGTAAATATTCGCTCATCACTGGAGCACCTAAACATATAAAACAAATATGAACAGAAATGAAAGGACAAATAAACAGCATAAAACAATAGTAGAGGACTTCACACTCCATGTTCAACAATGGATACATCATCAGACGGAAAATCAATAAGGAAAACGGTGGGCTTGTCTAACACCATAGAAATGAACCTAACAGACAATTATAGAACATTACTTTCAACAGCAGCAGAATGTACCTTCTTTTCAAGCACATTCTCTAGATGGTTTGTATGTTGGGCCACAATACAAGTCTTAACAAATTTAGGAAGACTGAAATTATATCAAACTTTTCTGATCATAACGGTATAAAACTAGAAATCAGTAGCAGAAGGAAAGTTGGAATATTTACAAATATATGGAAATCACACTCCTCACAACTTAGGAGTCAAAGAGGAAATTAAATGAGAAATCAGAAAGAATCTTGAAAAGGAATAACAACATGCCAAAACTTATAGGATCCAACGAAAGCAATTCTAAGTAGGAAGTTTATAACAATAAATGCTTGGATTAAGAAAAAAGAAAGCTCTCAGATAAACAACCTAACTTTACACCTCAAGGAACTAGAAAAAACTAAGCCAAAGTTAGCTGAATAAAAGAAACAACAAAGATTAAAGCAGAAATAAATGAAATAATGAGTAGGTGGACACTAGAAAAGATAACAAAACTGTATTGGTTCTTTGAAAAGATAAAATCAACAAACCTTTCATTAGACTGACAGAGAGAGAGAGATAGAGAGAGAGAAGACTCAAATAAATAAAATTATAAATGAAGGGGGACATCACAACTACATAAATGTAAAAGATCATAAGAGACTATTACCAACAATTATATGCCAATGAATTGGATAAACTAGAAGAAATGGATAAATTCTTAGAAACATGCAACCTACCAAGGCTGACTTGTGAAGAAATAGAAAATGTGAACAGTTCGATGACAAGTAAGGACATTGAATCAGTAATCAAAAATCCACCCCCCAAAAAAAACAAAAACAAACAAACAAAAAAAGCAGGCACAGATGGCTCTATGGGCAAGTTCTACCAAACACTTAAAGAAAAATTAATGCCAATCTTTCTCAAACTCTTCCAAAATATTGAAGAGAAGGGAACACTTCCAAACTCATTTTACAAGGCCAGTGTTACTATAATAATGGGTATATGTCAGTCCACATTTGTCCAAACCCACAGAGGTGCAACCCCAAGAGTGAACTCTAATGTAAACTGTAGACTTTGAGTGATTATGTTGTGTCCATGTGGGTTCATCAAATATAACAAATGTACCCCCACCCCCACGCTGGTGGGAAATGTTGATAATGGGAAAAGCTATGCATGCAAGGGGGCAGAAGGCACATGGAAAACCTCTGTACCTTTCCCTCAATTTTGTGTGAACCTAAAACTGCTCTTAAAAAATAAAGTCTTTAAATATGGGGGGAGAAAACCACAACAGTAGTGAAAAATTGTAGCATACCACTTAGGGTCACCTGTATTCAATTAGGAAAGAGATGGCATATTCAACTGGCCAATCTGCCTAGGAGTTATATAGAACAGACCAGGTTTTATTCTAGGCTAATTTGGCCCCACAACTGAAGCATTATCTTCCTGAGTCTTCTACTCAACACCCCATATATTACAAAGTTTCCCCACTTGGAATGTTGAGAACTAGAACCTTTTCCTGCTCTGTGAGAGCATCAGAAATTTCCCCACTTGCTCCTTTCAGGTAGTTCTTTCCCTGCAGATTTCCCAGCAGGGAGTTCTGTCCTCAGGCAGATTCCTCACAGGCACACTCTGAAGTCTTAAGGGCAACTCTGGAGATCTCTGGAGTTCTTTCTGCAGTTCTCTCCTCTCTGGTACTCTGTCTGCACATTGGCCTCCCTTGCATCTTGGTCTCCTTGACCACCCTGGCCTCCCCAAATTCTCAACTTAGTCTTCTCAACCCTGAGGGACTGCACTATAGCCTGGGAGCCCTCTCTAGGGAATTATTGGGAAACCATAGAACTGTCATCCTTTGTTTATCTCATCATTTGTTTATCTTCTTTCAAGGATTACTGTTCATCACTGCTGGTTGTCTGATGTTTGAAAACCATTCTTTATAAAATTCGACTGTATTTTTTTTTTTTAATTGAGGGTAAGTGGGTATATCTGTCCCTGTTGCTCCATCAGGGCTGGGAACAGAAATCCTTTAAAAATAATGTTATCTTAAAAAAAAATAAT
Organism: Zalophus californianus; assembly: GCF_009762305.2. Taxonomy (NCBI): domain Eukaryota; kingdom Metazoa; phylum Chordata; class Mammalia; order Carnivora; family Otariidae; genus Zalophus; species Zalophus californianus. The sequence goes on from NC_045596.1 coordinate 71,347,184, forward strand.
GAAAAAGACCAAATAAAATATATGACCACAGAGAAATAAAAAGTTAGCTGACAAAATTCACAGGAGGAATTAAGGATTTAAAATGAATAATTAGAGAAATAAAAGCCACATTCAAAACTATAAAAATAAAAGATACAGGGGTGCCTGGGTGGCTCAGTTGTTTAAGCCTCTGCCTTAGGTGGCTCAGGTCATGTTCTTGGGGTCCTGGGATGAGCCCTGCATTGGGCTACCTGCTTCTCCCTCTGCCTCTGCCCCTCCGCCTCCTCACCCTGTTCTTGTGCTCTACCCTCCCTCCTCTGAAATAAAGCAATAAAATCTTTTTTTTTTTTCAGGGGTGGGAGAGATAACTTTTATTCCAAAAGAATTCCATATCTATATTCCAAATCAATAACAACATTTAGGTAAGTGTATACCCTTGCTTCATAGATAACATTCATTTGAGTGCCTAAGTTAAGGCATTTAAAAATTATATATATTTAATTTCTATCACCCATCCAATCTCATTTCCTTATATAGGCAGCATCCTGTAGAATAAAAAGTCTGATTCTAAAGGCCATATTTGCATGTATAATTTAAAAAATTAATATGTGCATGGATTTTTTACACTGATCTTGTGAAACACTATGTTCTGTTTCCAGGGATAATTAACATCAACTTAGTCTGTTGCTAATTTCCATTATTTCTCACCAAGTACATTTTAAAAAAAAATGAAAGATACAGTAACATGGAGGGCAGGATTTGTAAAAATTCTGTTAAAAAATAGAAAATGATAAAAAGAGAAATAATTAAAAAGAAGATAATATAGAAATGAAATACAGTAGCTCCAACATATGCATAATTGGTATTCCTGAATTAAGAAAGCAAAATTTAAAGTATTCCAAAATTACAAAAGAAGAAAACTTTCCTAAAATAAATGAAAAATTGAATTTGCTGATTAAACCCATAAATTTCTCCCAGAGAAATAATTATGCATAATAATCAACACAATGATGTATTCTAGAGCAGGATAATAAAAAATTCACTAAGCAGGGAACTTTGGGGCAGAAAAATCAATTTATCTGCCACAGCTGAGAGAAAAAAGTGGGTTTAATCTGAACTCTCCTTCTCCATGGCAACATTTAATGACAGAGGAAGGTGGAAGAATGTGTCCAGAATCTTGAAAAGAAGGAAGACAAGATTGAGCCAAGAATATTATGCCCATTTGTTTTATGTTTATGGCAACAGAAAGGCACTCTCAATTTTGTACACACTCTGGGAGTAATGAGGCATTAATGAGTCCTTCTTTTAAAAAAAGAAAAAAAGAAAATTTAATAAAAAATCTATCCCAAAAGGATTGAATTAAGAGAACTCAGAGAAGGGGAACCTATGTTTTAAAAGTGTTGGTAATGAGTACTGAATATATCTAAATACAAAATGAAATATTATATTTATTATTTTAGAAGAAAATAAAAGTTTATAGACTTTGACAATGTCAAAGTTATTAATTTTTAAAAGTGTTGGTAGAGAGTACATATTTGTTAATACCTTATTTTTCAGAAGAGTCAAAGCCTACTGAAAAAATTGACAGATTAAAAAAACAATTGCTTGCTTAATTTAAAAAATTGATGTTGATATTAAAAATTACATTTGTAAATAATTTCTAAATAACATTCAAACAGAAACCCAACATAGCTCACTAATCCTCTCTAATAAATTGATGAGAAACCCTTTAGAGGTCAGGCCAAAGTAAGGACTATAACCAGACAGAGTCATTAAATAAAATTAAACCATTAAAATTTACGAATTTAAAATATGTATTCAGTGAGCAAGAGTATGAAGGAAGCTACTGTAACCGAAGTAGGACGGTATTAGTAAAAGGTTAAAAAATAAAAGAAAAAAAAGAATACAACATGCAGAAATAAACTCACACACATATGGTCAATTGATTTTCAAAAATAGTGCAAAGATGATTCAAGAGAGAAAGGATTGTCTTTTCGACTAATGATACTAGAACACTTGAATACTCATATGTAAGAAAAAAAAACTTGATTCATACCTCCCACCATATGTTAAAATTATCTCAAAATGGATTATATGCCTAAACATAAAACCTGAAATTATAAAGCTTCTAGAAGAAAATATAGGAGAAAATGTTCAGGGCCTTGGGTGAAGCAAAGATTTTTACAAATATGACACCAAATGTACAATTCATAAATTGAACTTTATCAAAATTCAGAACTGCTATTAAAAATTACTGAGAGTCCATTTTCAAAAGGATTTCTGGATTATTACAGCAAAGATTTCAAAGCTGTAATTTAATTATGTAAAAAAAAGAAAAGTAAGATTCAGGGATGCCTGTGTGGCTCAGTCGGTTAAGCGTCTACCTTGGTTCAGGTCATGATCCCAGGGTCCTGGGATGGAGTCCTGCATCTGGCTTCCTGCTCAGCGGGAAGCTGGCTTCTCCCTCTCCCACTTCCCCTGCTTATGCTCTCTCTGTCTCCGACAAATAAATAAATAAATAAAATCTTTAAAAAAGAGAAAAGAAAAGTAAGGTTCAGCGTCCTCTAAAGTCTCTAATCGCCTAACTCTTGCAGAGTGGGAGGCCAAACCAGCCACTCTATGTGCCCAGACAAGGGGACCTGATCTTGTGATCATATTGCATTTTATGCACATAACTAGCACAACTTTTACCAGTCTGTGGATTCACTTCTATTCAAATTTGTTAGTACTATTTTAATTGCAAGGGACAGAAACCCTAACCTAAAATAAATTAACCAGAAAGGAAATGTTAGGGCTAATGAAGTACAGTGGTAGATCTGCCTTCAATTAGTGCTGGCTCGGGAGCTCAAATGATATCATCGGAAGCTAGTCTTTCTTCATCTCCTAAGACCCACCTAAGGTATAGTAAGTCAGAATCCCCAGGAGTTAGACTCCAGAATCTTAAAACCAACAACAGAAAACCCTTTCCAGATGAGTGCCATAAAGCATCAGTTAATTGCTTTATCTGTGTATAGCTTATCTTTGCAAGCTAATTACAAGCTTCTTGCATGCAAGGACAATTTCTTCTGCACCCTAATCATATCTAAAATTGTGCTCGATAGATATTAAACAGGTATTCTGGAAAGTCTGGTAGATCTAGGGATGCTGTAAGTTTAATGCTATAAGCATCAGAAGGCATTTGAAAAAAAAATCTGATATTCTTTTGGAAAATCTGAGCTAGTGAAAATATAGTTGGATTCGAGTTTTTGAACAACTACATCCAAATGGAATTAGTGAATAAATTTGAGTTAGTAAAGAGCAGTATTCCAAAGCCCTCTGTTCTTGGCCCTGCATTGTTCAAAATTCTTTTGAACTTGAATAAAGATATAGATGATAAATACCATATTTGCAATTGACCAAACCAGGAGACGTCAAATGATAAAAATGTATTTCACAATGTTCTTGAATAGCATGGCCACTCAAACATTACCACCAGATCAATTTTGGTATTCTTCCAGTCCTCACATTATATATATATTGTTGGCTCCCTTTTCCCCCTGAGCATCAACGTTTTGGCTGCCAGCTTGTCTAGACTTACATCCTTTGACTCCAAATCTAGCAGGAAGAAAAGTTTTTCTTTTCCACAACTTAAAAAAAGTTCTGTCCTCATTTCCATTGAACAGAACCAGATCCCATGCCTGTTCGTAAATACCACTCACAGGAGCCAAGGGTTCATGATGCTCTGGTTGGCCACGCCTGAGTTCCACTCTCACCACTTGGGAACTAGTGGTGGTGTTAGCCACATCTGAGGCACACAGGGACTCAGAACGGTGGGGGTGGGGGTTCCCCAAGAAAATCTGATTATTGTTTTGATAAGAAAGGGAAATGGTTACAGAACTGCTAAACAACAAACCAAATAAGCCAGGGTCTCTGCCTTACATTCTACTCAGGAGGACAACTCTGTTAACAGATATTTTTAATATGAAATGATAAATGTTGGGGCGCCTGGGTGGCTCAGTTGGTTAAGCGCCCAACTCTTGCTTTTGGCTCAGGTCACGATCTCATGGATCATGAGATCGAGCTCCTCATAGGGCTCTACACTCAGTGGGGAGTCTGCTTGAAGATTAAGATTCTCTCCCTCTGCCCCTCCTCCCACTCACTCACAAACTCTCTCTCAAATAAATACATGTCCTTCCTTTTGAACAAAAAGATAAATGTTGTGATAAAATTTGACAGGGTAGAGAGGCAAGTAAATTCAAGGTAGGGGCCAGGATTGCAGCTAAGTAAGTTTCCAGAAGGAGATGACGCCTGAGTCTAGAAAGATTCTAAGTCTTTAGGAGGTGTAGAAGAGGGCTTGGAGATGACTTACAAGATTTGATCCCCTTGCAGGTAGGAATTGTGTCTTATTCTTGCCCCGCTGGAATCCAACATGGAGTCTGGTGTCTAGTGGACACTCTGTAAGTGTTTGATGAATTTGTTAATATTCCTTCATCATATATTCAGCAAAAATTATGTGGGAATTTATAAGGTAGATATTTAACCACATTATTCACAGAAGGAAACTGAGATCCAGAGGTTAGGTCATCAAAATCACATGCCAGCCAACAATGGTGCCAAGGTAATTCCCACAGAGGCAGGGACACATCCAAACCAAATTCTAGACATAAGGTAGAATATCACAAATCCTAGCCTTGCATTATTAGTGCAGTAAATTGAGAAATAAAAACAAGTAAAAATTTTAGTATGGTTAGCAGTTCTTATAAAGCCCAAAACACCAAATCTTTTTCTAATGATTTCAGATGTCAAGTGGTAAAAATTTATTTTACAATGTTCTTGAATAAATAAGGACTGGGAAAAAATTGAGAGGGAAACATGTTTGTTTGGGTGGGTTGCTAAGCAATACCACACAAGCCAGAGAGCCCTTTTGGAATTCCTTCGGAAGGTGGAATCTGCAGGACCAATGGGTCCTTCTGCTTGTGTCTGCTTCATCTGTTCACATGGGAAAATAAAAGCAAAACAGGAAACAAACAGGCGAGTCTAATAATACAGAAGCCAGAAGTGTGGAGAATACTAAGTATTAAATCAGACTGGACTGTTTTTAAGCTGCCTTTTGAAGGGCTTGTCTGAGGATCCACCATGGCACTGAGACAAAGAGGTGGGGTTTGTGTAGCATGTTCCAGAAGAACTAACCACACAGATGAAATAAAACCAAATAGTATCCAGCTATGTTATCTATCCCACACAGTATTTCAGGCCCTGTAGATTATCAAAACTTGCAATATGGCCATAGGATTATGGCAACCAGGTGAAGAAGAATATGAATTTTGCATCTCATTTATTTAATAAGAGAACACTTCTTATGAGAAATAGGTTTGTAAGATGAATATTAAAGGAAGGAATTCTGTGGGAAGGGAGAGAAATTTACAGCTTCAAGTCCTACTTGAGGAAAAGTGAGGCACTCCCAAGGCGAAAACATGCCAAGGTAAAAGCACAAGAGAGAACATTAGGAAGCCAGAAAGAATGACTAGGTATTTGAACAGGAAATATATTGCGTGGCTGGTGATGGGTTTATGAAAACTAAGATTGAAACTGGTAGTGAAATTCTTGGAATGTAAGATTTAGGATGTGGTGCATTAAATACTATCCACATAATGTTACAAAAATATTTCTCGGAATTTTTTAAAAATCACATTACCTGTGAAGATTTGTAATTAAAACTTTGGGTAAGCACACATTTAATTCTGAATTATGTATGTGTGGACACATTTTTGGTCAGTCCAAATTCTTTTGGAGACAATGGTATAGTCTTAAAAAGAATGCTTCAGATTTTGTTTTAAATCATTGACAAAGAAGGTACATTATTATTATTATTATTATTAAATAAAGGCTATACTTTTTAACGTGCATCTCAGGGCTTCCAGGATCTAGCCCTACCTTCTCCTCCCGTGCCAGCCTGAGTAGTTTCTCTCCTCAACCCCTTCTTGTGTTGAAAGACTTCATACTGACTTGATGCCATAGAGGCCAAGGGCAAGCCACCCCAAAAAGTGCACTTCAGCATACTGATTATTTTAAATAAAAGTTACTTAAGAAACAGTTGGTATAAGGATACTCAGAACCACCTCCGTCCCCCTCCAGCAAGAAATCAATTTCCCATATGAAAGGTACCCTTCCTATACTAAGAAGTACAAAGATATCCTTATCACCAGAGATAGGAACTTTAAAGCTGAGAAAAGCTGTAGAAAAAAACCCTGAGATCATAACCTGAGCTTAAATCAAGAGTCGGATGCTTAACTGACTGAGCCACCCAGGTGCCCCATGCTCTTCTATCTTAATTATGTTAAATATTTCCATCTATTACAATAACTTATGTGGTTTTTGTTTAGTGTCACAACTGGATTATGAGCTTCTACTTCTTTTTTTTTTTTTAATTTTTGGATTATGAGCTTCTTAAGGTCAGACACTCCCCACCTAGCACAGAGGATTCTACAACAAATACTTGTTGAGCACCTGCTATGTGCTGGGCACAACACTATGAAAGAACACAATCACTGCAACAGGCAAAAAGCCCAGCCCTTAAGGAGTTTTCATTCCCTGTGGAATTGTTGAGGGACTGCATGAGCCTAGTCAGGCGTCATAATCATACTGTTAGATCTTTGGTTAAGACTGGAGTCTCCTAATTCTTCACGTAGAGCCCTTTTTAAACTTCACATGCTACCATTTCTCCTCTGAGGTGCAAGGGCCTTGGAATAGCTTATGCACACAGAAAACAATTTTTTTTTTAAGATTTTATTTATTTATCTGAGAGAGAGAACATGAGCAGGAGGGTGGTGCAGAGGGAGAGGGAGAAGTAGACTCCCTGCCCAGTAACTCGGGGCTCGATCTTAGGACCTGGAGATCATGACCTGAGCTGAAGGCAGATGTTTGACCGACTGAGCCCCCCAAGTTTCCCCACATGAAGCCATTATTTAGTCACTATTCAAAATGCTATTTTCAGTTTTGTGATACTTGTTTCCCAAGGATGTTTTGATTTTCCACAGCTCAAGGTTTAGAACATAGCAGATTACTCCTTAGTTTATCCATTTCTTCTTTGTTCTTACTTTTTTTTTTTTGCTAGCGAGTCTATAGTCCAGAGATATAAGGAAGAGAATACTGAATGGAAAAACAATAATACCAAGGAATAATAGAATAATAGAATTAATTCGATTACTATTTATTTATTGGGTTCAAGTTCTGCACTTTCACTATGCATAGTAAGTAACATTATTATTTTAATAAAACGTACAAGATAAAACAAAATACTCTTGGGACATAACTGCAGGGAGTTATCTCATTGGTGAGATAATATGCCTTAAGGCTAAATAACAGCAGATGGGAGAATATAATTCAGTATTGTAGGGAAGTGAAGTTGTTCCTCTACCCTTCGAGATCTTCTAGCTGAACTTAGAATTAAATTTACACAAGACAGATTAAAAAGGGGAAAAAACCCCCAAAGTTTTCTCTTGTGCACACAGAGGCCTAATAATGAAACTGAGGCCTAAACAAATGACCAAGGCAGGCAGTTTTCATATTTTTTAGACAAAGAGACAATAAATTTGTGAGGAATTGACCGGCATAAAGAAAACAGATGTTTGAGAGCGTTAATTAATAAGAATTCCAAGTGGAATTTGGGCTGAGGTAGTAGATAAGAAAAACACACCCTGTCTTTAAGAAGCTCAAAGTTAGGAAAAGGATACAGGTAAGTAACAAGGTAAACTGTAGAATTGATGATAGGTGGCCATGATTACCTGAATAAAATCAGGATATTATGCGCACGTTGTGTCCCCCTCAAAAATTCATCTGTTGAAGTTCTAATCTCCAACAACACAGAATGTGACTGTATTTGGAGACAGGGTTGTTGTTTTGTTTTGTTTTTTAAGGTAATTAAATTAAAGAGAGGTCACTAGAATAGGCCCTAATCCAATGTGACGGGTGTCCCAATGAGATTAGGACACAGACACCCCCAAAGAGCCCACCACGTGAAGACACTAGCGGAAAACCACCATCTACAAGCCAAGGAAGGAGCCTCAGGAGAAGCCAATCCTGCCAACATCTTGATCTGACTTTCAACCTCTAGAATTGTGAAAAAATAAATTTCTGTTGTTTAAGCCACGCAGTCTGTGGTACTTCATTATGGCAGCCCTAGCAAACAAATAAATACAAGGGCAGATGAAGAAAATTTACTAACCTAACCTAAGGAAATTAAATTTTATGTTTTAAGTTGTAGGAAGCCCCCAGAAGTATCTAAGCATCAATGTGACAGGAGCAGTTTTGGTTCTGAATACAATTTGGGAACGCGGGGACCCTGGAGTGGCGGATGGAGATGGAATTGACAGGTTAGTTGTTCCAATGAGGGATAAAACAAAACATAGACCAAGGGCCCTGGGCGAAATCACTGACAACAGGGATGAGAAACAGAGGTCCTATCAGAGAGATTTATGGGGCAAAAGTAACAAGATTTTGGGAGATGAGGTGTAGGAGGAGAACAGCAGACAGAAGAGGGTATCACGGAGAAGCATAGCTTGAGAAGTAGGGAGGACAGCCATGCCTCAAATTTCAACTGGGGGAACAGGAGGTGACGCAGGCTTAAAAGAGGAGGGGAATGGATATTTAATTTGGGATCGGTTAAGTCTGAGACAATTGCAGATCCTCCAGTTGGATGAGCTCACCGTAGAGTGGGAATAAAGTTCTGGCCCCGGGGCCGACGTGGGACTGTTACTCGGAAGCCAGAGCCTGAGCCCGCGGCAGCGGGGACGGGAGGGGATGAGCTCGAGCTCAGAGCACCAGCGATCTGAACGTTCCAGGACGGACTCTTTGGGGTCCCCACAATGTGTGGAGAGAGGAGCCAACCAGAGGCTGAAGAAACCATCCAAAAAGCAGAAGCGGGAACAAGGGGGCCGCCAAAGGCCAAAGAAGTCAGCATTAGTTGTTGTAGTTTTCAAAACGAAGTTAAGATTTCTTTACCCCTGCTGCATATCAGCGCAGGCTGGATTTCGCTAGTACACACCATCCCACAAAATGGTTTTCTCTCTCTCTCTCTCTCTCTCTGCACTTTGGGAGAGGCAGAAGGGGCTGGCGGTGAACAGGGACCCAAGCATTCTGTCGGGGTCACGCAGGCAGTGACAGCTCCACAAGCCCCTTCCCCGCAGACGAGCGGGCGGGGCAGCGAACCCCTCCCTGCCGGAGCCCCTCTACCCGAAGGGAACGTGGGCGCCGGCTCCCGGGCTCCCGCCTCACTTGGAACACGAGCCTGGGCGCAGCTCGCCGACCGCGCGGCCCGCGGGGGCGGATTCCTCGCACCTCCCCCTGCAGCGCGCCGCGGCGGCTGGGAGACGCGAGACGAGGGGGAGGCGGGCCGAGGGGGCGGGCGAGGGACGCGGGACTGCGGGGAGGTCGGGGGCGGGGAGCAGGAGGCGGCGGGCCCCGGGAAGAAAAGAACATGGCTCCTGCAGCGCGCTGCGCCGAGCGCGGCGAAGGGCGAAGGCGCGCGGGGCGCCAGTGACCGCGATGGTGAACTCGAGTCGCGTGCAGCCGCAGCAGCCCGGGGCCCCGAAGCGGTCGCCAGCGTCCCGAGCGGCCGGCCCCGGCCGGCTGATGGCGGGCGGCGCGGCCGTGGGCGCCGGCCTCGGGGCTCCAAGCGGCCTCCGCGAGCAGAGGGGCCTGGAGATCGAGATGGAGCGTATCCGGCAGGCGGCCGCGCGGGACCCCCCGGCCGGAGCCTCAGCGTCCCCCTCTCCTCCGCTCTCGTCGTGCTCGCGGCAGGCTTGGAGCCGTGACAACCCAGGCTTCGAGGCCGAGGAGGAGGAGGAGGAAGAGGAGGTGGAAGGAGAGGAAGGAGGAATGGTGGTGGAGATGGACGTGGAGTGGCGCCCGGGCAGCCGGAGGTCGGCCGCCTCCTCCGCCGTGAGCTCCGTGGGCGCCCGGGGCCGGGGGCTGGGGGGTTACCACGGCACTGGCCACCCGAGCGGGAGGCGGCGCCGGCGAGAGGACCAGGGCCCGCCGAGTCCCAGCCCGGCCGGCGGCGGGGACCCGCTGCATCGCCACCTCCCCCTGGACGGGCAGCCGCCCCGAGTGGCCTGGGCCGAGAGGCTGGTTCGTGGGCTGCGAGGTAAGAGCGCGCGACCCGCAGCTGCTGATGCACAAACCAGAGCTGCGGGCGCCGGCCGGAGCCATCGCCCGCTGTGGGCAGCTTTCCGGGGCTCCACCTCGCATCCCTCCTGTGTCCCCGTCTCCCTTGCAAGCGCGTACCCCACCTCTGCTAATTGTGCTCTACTTCCGGTACCCATGCGGAATTCCACTGCGCCCTTGTTTGTGCAAATTTATGGGATACCTCCTTCTTCTAACAGAAGAAGATGGGTCAGCATATTTTTACCTCTGTATATACGTGAAAGCCGTATTAGAATGAAAGGGTACCTCTGAAGATTTTTTTTCTTGTAGGGGGAAAAAAAGAAAGAATATTCTAATACAACTGAAGGTAGTTGCGCCTGTATATCGGGTCTTCCGTTGGTCTGGATGCCCTCTTACCCCTCATTCCATTCTGGAAAGGGTAACTGTAGTGTTATCCAAGTTGTGGGAGAAGGGTCATTGAGTTATCACGGGTGTTGTTTTGGTGATGTGTGTGGTTGTTTTGGGGAGAGTGAGCTGTTGAGAACACCACAAATAGAATAAAATAGTGTCTATGAAGACAGTTATTTAGCCATTTCTAATCTAGGCGTTTTTCTAAAACAGTTGCAAAGAAAAAGTTAACATTGTTTAAAAAACTCGGTAGTATGGTTTTAAATAGCTAACTTAATGTTCTTTGAAATTCCAACAAAACAGTGAAGTCACCAGATACCAGCTGTGTGTACATGTGTCAGAGTTCAGTGCACCCAACTTTCCAGAGGCAGGAAAGGAATTTTCAAATTTGCCAGGGCCTATTTAGAGGACCCAGATTTTCCAGGAGCAGAGAGGATCCTGTTTTGTGAAGTTTTGTCCAAGGCATCCTTGGAAAAGAGTTGCATTTGCTCTCACATTCGAATTATTTTAATCTCCACTTTTTTAAGAGTTTCCATTCTCCATTCTTTTGAAAGTTTCCCTTCCCTGCTCCTCCCTGTCAGTTTTGCAAATCTTGTACAAAAAATCCAGCTGGTTTTATATAGCAGTGTGATTAAGACCAAGTCAGCCCTACACCCAAATTCCAGTTCTACCACACAGTGGCAAATTGCTTAATCTCTCTGATCCCCAATGTTTGCTTTTCTTAAAAAGAGATAATCATAATACTTTGTTCTTGAGTGGGGAGAATTAAATGAGGTGAAACATGTGAAATGCGTAGCATGTCTCTGACATGTGAGTGCTTCATAAATATAAATTGAATCATAAGTTTTCAACAGTGTGCACTTTTGTACTTCTTTTATGTAAGTGCTTAATCTGTTACTTTGATTCATGTCATGATGGGGAACAAAAGACCCTTTTTTTTCCTCTTTAAATTTTTTATTGTTATGCTAATCACCATACGTTACATCATTAGTTTTTGATGTAGTGTTCCATAAAAGACCCTTTTTGAACAACCTATGTGAGTAAATTAGTAAAGCTTTTTAAGGTTCAAAACTGTATCCAAACAAATTATTTTACATTGTTTTAAGTGTGCTTTAAAAAATATTCACTGAAGTAAGAGAAGTTTTTTACAAGTTAGTGAATAATAATAAATCATGATCCTTTAACCTTCTTTGAATAAACTCAATAATGGAATATAATGAAATGAAATACATATCCTTATATGAGTTTATATACAAGTGTAGTTCTTCACTAATTTTTTATCAAAAAATTTACAATGTATAGGCTCATAGGGAACTTCTAGTCAAACCTTATCAATGGTCTAATTAGTAGGGCAAGAGATGCAGGAAAATGTTAATCTTAGAAAATTTTATAATAAATTTTATTTTATTAAATATATTAAAAATTAAACATATACTTGTCACTTATTAAATAAGTGACATTTGTTGAATAATTAGCACCTCCTATGAAATTAGTACTGAACTAGGTGCTCCCCCACCACCACCACCAAAAAAAAAAAAAAAAAAGAGGTAAAATAGCACCATCACCATTTTCCTATGGATAGAAACCAAGAAAAGTAAAATAAATAACCATGAACGAGTTGTGATTTTTTTCCCTCATGGGATACCAGTGACAAAAATCTGACATGCATTATGTAAGTAGTACCCTAGGATCAGAACAAAAAGTAACTTGCAATTTCTAAAGGTAGGAAAGATTACTCAAGCTTGGAGTGGTCAGGAGCTTCCCTGGAGGTCTCCTGCCTTCGTGATTTTGTACAACTCACTAGGATTCCCCTAGCCGCTGTTCCTCATTTATAAAACGGAGGACTTGAACCTAATCTCCAAAGCCTTTTCTAGCTTCCACATACTCTGTGATGTTCTTTAATGACATGAATCCAAGATGGACAACAAATGGTCCTTTTTGCTCTTTGTACAGTAGATAGATCTATCTCCTTAGCAGGAGTAAGATGGTAAAGAAGAAACGTTTGAGGTCTGGTTGTGGGAAACATGTGTCCAACCACGGAACTGAGAATTTATCCCTAAATATTAGGAAGCAGTTGCAAGTTGTTAACAGGACCAGAAACATGCCGAAAGGTAGTGTTGGTAGGCAGTGTGCTGTGCAGAAAAGCTCGCACAGGGAGGCAGAGAGGCGGAAGGACCATGTAGCAGGCAGCCAGTGAAGAAGTGGTGAAGGTCTGGACCAAAGAAAGTGAAGGATGGCCAAAAGATGTAAAGACTGCCCTCAAACTTAAAGACATCCCCAATAATCTTGTTTGCTTTTTTCTTAGCAAACTCTTTTTAGTGCAAAAATAAAATTTGACACTTTACATAAGTTATCAAATTTTCTGAATTTCCAGAATTGAATGTGTTCTATGGATGTATCAACGTGAAAGTCATCTCCTGTTATTTTAAACATCTATGCTTGGGGTTTGGGGGTTTTGTTTTCCTGGAGAAATCCTAAAGTACTGGCTGTATTGGTCAGGGTGGGCTGGGCTGCTATAACAAATAGATCCCTTCTCTCCCATTCACTTGTTGTATCATCACTGCCCATTTCCAGAAACTTCATCATTTCAAACAGAAACTCTCCCCATTACCACGTTCCCCTTCTCCTGGTATCTTCTATTCTACTTTCTGTCTCTGTGACTTTTTCTAATCTAGGTACATTATATTAGTGGAATCATATAGTGTTTGTCCTTTAGTGTCTGGCCTGTTTCACTTAGCATAATTTTTCAAGGTTTATCCATGTTGTAGCATATATCCAAATTTCGTTCCCTTTGATAAATGAATAATGCTCCATTGTATGTCTGCAACACATTTTTGGTTGCATTATGATTTTGAACAAACAAGATTTTGTATTTCTGTAGCTGTGGGGATTTTTTTGAGGTAGCGTTGCTACTGTGAGGTATGTGGTTAAGGTTATGCTAGTAACAGAATTTGTGCAGTCAGCAAACATTTGTGAGAGTCTCCTTTGTGGTGGACGCTAGGGATACAGAGATGAATAATACAAGGTCCCAACTCTCAAGGAGTTCAGCTTCGTAGGGAAAACAGGTATAAGTAAATAACTGCAACGTGAGGTCTCGGGAATGCAGGGACCCAAAGAAGAGAGGACCAGCTGTATGGGAGGAGGTCGGAGGAAGTGAAACTTGAGTTAACATTTTGAAGGATGAGGAGGGAATTTAAGGAGGGCAAAGTAGCAGAAGTAAGACCATGCAAGCCTATCGCTTATTGGTCCTTTTTCCCCTAGAAAGTTAGAGCTCGTGGAGGCCTCAAGAAGGGGGCTGATATGGTCACATATCAAGCTGAAGATGATTCTAGCAAGAATGCAGAGAATGGAGTGAGGCAGATAGTACTGGTTGGTGGGAGACTAGGTTAGGAGAGGGCTAACTAAGAGACAGGGGTAACAACGGACTGCAACCAGGGCATGTGCACTGGGTTAGAAGGAAGCTGGACTGGAGACAGACAGAAGCCATCAGAATTGTGGACCAGCTCCATGTGAGGGTTAAGAAAAGGGCCTGTTCGAGGGTGAAACCCATGTTTCTGGCTTGTACCACTAACCCATACCGGGCAAGTAGGTTTCTAGACAAAGAAAAAATCTCAGTGTGGGGCATGCTAGTATTAACTGTCTGAGGAATATGCATGTAGAACTGACTGTAAGCTGTGGCATCTGCTTGTCAGTACCTCAGGAGAGGGCCGACTGAGAATTTAAGATTCAGCAGTCAATAACATAAAAGGAAGCAACTGAATATTCTATATTAAATGGGCCAATAGTAGTAAAAAGTCACTTCCCTTTGTAAAGTTGGGCCTGCAGTTCAAATAAGTATTTGGAAGGATTGTATTTGTCTTCCTAAACAAGGCCCACATGTGTCTGAGCACAAAAACCCCGAATTCTTTCATGATAGAAATACAATGAGAATTTGGTTAGGCTATTCACAGTAAAATCGAAGTTCATATGGATTTGGGTGTTTACACTATTGTGAGATTTAGACCAACTAGATGTCAGAAGTAGGACATTTTTCAGAGTTGCACCTGTTTCTGGAGCTATGGACAAGCCTCTTCCAAGTACTTTATGTGCTTTACATATAATATTTCTAATTCCCCAAGGAACCCCACCAAGAGGTACTTTTATCCCATTGTCAGCTGAGGAAAGGGAGGCTCATGACGTTTGATAAGGTCCCACTGTTCATATGTGACTGAGCCCTCAGTTGATCACAGCTGACTCCGAAATTCCACATTGCACCTTGTCATGATCAATGAGTCATGGGGATTTAGTGTACATCAGATGAGACAGGGTTGGTATGAGGCAAATGATCCACACGCAATCTTTTGACCATGGAACTAAAATATTCAGGATGAAATGATAACGATAGCTGGAATTCGTTTCAAAATTGAGAAGAAGTGGGTGAGGGTTTAGATGAATCAGGGTTGGTGTTGAGTTGATAATTGTTGAAGCCAGGCAAGAGATACGTAGGAATTCATTATATCATTCTCTCTGTGATGTTTTTGTGTATTGCAAAATAGTCTTGGAAGTATTTGAACAAGATAGTTGCAAAAATGGCATTTTTCACAATTATTTATGTTTGAGACATCTTTTGTGTTTCAGATTATCCATCTCAGAGTCCCTCTATATTCATATTCATAAGTACCACTGCCTATGGGAATATACACTGTTTAGATGAAGTACTCCAACTTTGGGCTCTGGCATTGACCAAACACCCTCTTAAATATGAGAGAAGCTGGATGTCGTCTGGTGTCCCCCTCATAGCATGTTCTCCCTAATAGCTGGAGACACTTTATGTACTGAGTGTGAGTGCCTGAAATGCTGAGCATGTACTCCCTCCACAGTGAGGACAGTTGTGGGAAAAGACAACAGTTGATTTTGAAGCATGCTGCCATTTTATATCCATTCTTATTCCATCAGCTCTGCTAAACATGGGAAGTAGTTAGCCATAGGACAGCAATTTTTTCTATTTGTAGACATAGCTATTTCTCACTCAGCAGAATGTAAAGAGGTCCCCGTGTCCTAAGACAGACCCTACATATACACCCAGTGGGGAAATTGGATGAAATTTTGAAGGTGATAAATATTTGAGGAAGTAGATAATTTAGAAAGTCAATGAAATCATAAAGTATATTATATAAAAATATAAATAAGGGAACTTTGTTTCTTTTTACTTGAAATGTTTCATTCGAGGGCTAGAATTAAATTGCCATAGACCGTTGCACATTTAGCTTGAATAAAATTTGATGGGAGTTTGGTTTTTCTATTGATAGGTCAAGCAATACCATTTGTAAATATTAAGAACCATGACTACTCCTTAGTGCATAATTGTTTATAAACCATGGGAAAGAGTGAAATCACTGACTAAGTGAGGCAAGACAACAATCTTTCCTGATGATAAAGAGACTAGTCATCTCCACTTACGTGTATGTTTTAGGCCTGGTCTCCAAAAGAAATATAACCAAAGAAATAGTGTGATTGCATCCAGGGCTACTGAGCCTAATACTTGGCTGCCTCTGTGTTATTCTGATTGTAATTTTCCATGTC
Source organism: Zalophus californianus (assembly GCF_009762305.2). Taxonomy (NCBI): domain Eukaryota; kingdom Metazoa; phylum Chordata; class Mammalia; order Carnivora; family Otariidae; genus Zalophus; species Zalophus californianus. The sequence goes on from NC_045596.1 coordinate 71,363,255, forward strand.
ATCTAAATTTGTAATAATTTTTAAATATGATAGAGTTTCAGTGAACAAACATTCTGGTTGCCGCATTTCTTCTGCGTGAGTAATTCCCTGACCACTACCAGATCTTGGCAGAAGCAGACCTGGTCATAAGTCATGCTCCACTTTACATGTGCTGAAACCTATGATACGTAACACAGTGTCTTTGAATTCAGATGCTGATTTTCCTAAAGGAAATTTGGGAGAAAAAAAAGAAAAGGAAACGAAATACCCAAATTTAGGAGTAGAATTAATGTATTATTATAAGACTTAAAAAATACATAAACACTGGTGATGGAGTCATTTCCGTGAAGTAAAAGCCTCGATGCCATTTTCCCCTGTCCTCTCTGTGGCTTGATGGTGGCTTAAGTGGCTATGTGAGTTTCAGTGATTGATGGCATTGAAGTCTGTGGAATAAACGTGTGAGGCAGAATGCCGGGGCCAGGTTGGCTGCCATTCACAAGCCGACCTAATCTAACTGAAAGGATTGAGAAGTTTGTCCTTTTTGGCAAACGTGAAGGCTCTTCCAAGTAGCCAGCAATGTGATTTTACCACACTGTTCATTAATGGGGGTTTTGGATGGCCACCATGTCTGTCTGCTGAGCGAGTCCAAAACTGTGGTCACTGCCTCCAGCAAGCTCATGGAGGGTTATGTCATCCCCACTCAGCCAGCCCAACACTTTTTCCATCTGCTAAAATATGGAACATGGCTGCTGATTTTATTCTTTCTCCAAAGAGAGAAAGAAGTTGGACGATTGTTGCATTTAACTTAAAGACGATATGTCAGTTAGCATTTTTCAAATCTGTTAAGCTAAGCATGTTTAGAGTAGTCAGTCAGCATTGAGTTTCTTAAAGGAGAGAGATGGTACAGAGTAGCAAGATTTTGTGCCAGCGGACATTTCCATAGTGAAATGATGCTCCATCCAGGCTTTCTTTTCATCAGGGGTGATCCAAAAGGTGTCATGTGCCATAGAGTTACATCATGTCCTAACTAGGTTTAGTAAGAGGATAATTGCCAGATTGTGTCCTCCCCCACACAGGAAGAGCAGATGTGTGTGTGCACAGTTATTTAATATGTTCTTCTGGGGTGCCCTCATTTCCTGTTCTCTTTATAAATTTTTACTAAGACATTTTCTGATGGGATTTGGAGTTTAGACAATGATCAGATTGTCGCCTTGTGTTTTGTACATCTGGGGGGGACAGTAGAGGCTGATGTATTCTTAAATAAAAGGCACTCCTGCTAAAACAATTTCTTAGTTACATTCAGAGCATGCTAAAAAAAAATATATATATATATATAAATATATATATATATACACACACATATATATATATATACACAGAATTCCCCCTAAAGGTTATACTATTTAATGTTTCTTCTTTGCCATTCATGAGATTTTTAAAAATAAAGTGTCATACTTTTCATTATTATTTTAAAGGTCTCTGGGGAACAAGACTCATGGAAGAAAGCAACACTAACCGAGAGAAGTATCTTAAAAGTGTTTTACGGGAGCTGGCCACATACCTCCTTTTTCTCATAGTCTTGTGCATTTGTAAGTAGAACATTTCTTCCTACTAAAGGAAAAGTTTTGAAAATATTTGACCTGTCAAAACCATAATTGAAAGGAATTGTATATGCATCAGAAGGGTTCATTCAGAAGCTCTCTGTTTTCAATTTCAGTTTAGAATTTGGTAAAGCTCTCCTCTCTCCTCTGGTAAAAATTCATTAAAATTCAGCGTTATCTGATTGACCAGTTCATTGTCAGCCATGACCATTTTCACTATGAGATGCATGTGGCAACCTGCCAGATATCAAAAAACCAAGTAAAAGGATTTTTTTTATTAGATTTCCTGATAAAGGGGCGCCTGGGTGGCTCGGTCATTAAGTGTCTGCCTTCAGCTCAGGTCATGATCTCGGGGTCCTAGGATCAAGCCCCACATTGGGCTCGCTGCTCGGCGGGCAGCCTGCTTCTCCCTCTCCCACTCTCCCTGCTTGTGTTCCCTCTCTCGCTGTCTCTCTCTGTCAAATAAATAAATAAAATCTTTAAGAAAAAAAAAAGATTTTCTGAAAAATACACTGTCACTATTTTTACATCAATTAACGTGAAGTCTATCTATCTAATGTAGAAATTATTTTCAGCAAAATGACGTTCAAAGTTTAACGTTCAGGAAATACAAATAATGTCTCCTAATATTGCTTTTATGGATATATATATATAAGTCCCATTCTTTTGGATCTGGATGTGTTTCCTGTGTGGGTTCCTTCATTCTAATTCCTAATGTCTTCCAAATCTTCGGTAATCACCGGCCTTGTACTCTACAGGAAACTTAGGGCAGACTCATCTGTTTCTTCTTCCTCTCTTCTTTCAGTATGTCTGTGCATCCCCTGGGAAGGGAGGGGACTCAAGCCTTAGCCAGGACAAGTCTTAAAAATCATTTGCTTTGAAGTCCAGAAAGTCTTAGACAACGGATTGATGTTCTGAATCAAAGGGTACTGGGTGATGGGAGTTCTGTCCTCTTCTCTCGAAAGGTCTTTGTGAGAACAGGCAAGGAAGCAGCTTTATGACAACCAGGACCTCTTACGATACTCCTGGGAAAGGACTTCCTTCATATAGTGTACACTTAGAAAGGCTTAAAAAACTAACACCACATCTTAAAAAGAGTCCCCTTCTTTGTTTATGGAGAGAATCAAAATTTATCAATGATTTAATAAGGCCATTCTCATTACATTAAAATTGACCACCTTGAATTTAACTGACTAGGTACAAAAAGCTCTCTGAAAAACATTTTTAAAATTTATTAGATTTATAAAAAAAATTTTTTTAAACTTGTAAGTTGAACATAAAGGATTGAGGAAACACATTTCCATATTTATAATTTTAAGAAATTGAATATTGATTTGTTTACTATCCCCACACACAGTTTTTTATTAATACTTGTAAGCTCTTAATGAGCTTTAACAGGGAATGACGACTTTTTGCATTTTCTGAGACTTTGCCAATCCACGTGGGAACTTAAGGAAAAAAAAGATATTTAAGCTAGAATGTATGTATGTGTGAGTAATGTCCATTTTCTTTATTTTTTTTCTGTTATTTATTTAAGAGGGAATGTCATTACTTTTTACAACATTCTATCTAAGATAGAAATGCTGAAAAAGTAGAAAAGATCTATTCATTATGTTAAAAGTTGTAAAGCCAGAGATGTGATATTTTTTTTATGTTCTAAGCTGTTAGAGCTTAGAATACTGAAGTAGAGTTTGCTCCCTGCATAGGCGCTTAAATATTAAACTACACTGGCCTTAAATATTAACAGATTGATTAGAATCATTATTAAGATTTTTTCAAGCATGACACAGACACATACATACGTATATATTTCTTATGCAAAATATAAGTACCCCTATAAGTACGTTTAGGTTTTCGGTGGCCCCCCCAAATTGCTTGAGCATCAGAATCACCAAGAGAATTTTTTTTAAATTACAGTTTGCCCAGATCTGCTAAATCTGAGCCTTCCAGAGGTGGCCCAGGGAAGCAAGTGTTCCTATGCACTGACAAGTTTGGGAACTAGGCCAGATAAATAAACTGAATAGCTAGAGTTCTAGGAAACATGCCTTACTTAAGTCATATAATTAGTGTTTTCTTATTGATTTTGGAATTTAATGCTTTCTGTTCTTTTTCACACTCACCACTTTTTTCTTATATCAGTAGCTGCATATTTTACAGAGGCCAAGTTTTATTTTCAGAAACTGTAGAATCTCTGGCTAGGAAGGGATCTTAGCAACCATATGATCAAACCTCCATGGAATGCTAAAATTCCCCCTGCAGCATCCCTCTCAAATGGTCAGTCCTCCTGTGTCTGATTGAGCAAGAGTTCCAGGTTAAAGGACTGACTTCTTTGAAATAGTTCATTCTGTTTCTCTATGGCTATGTTAGAAAGTTCTTCCTTATATGACGCCAAGTCTAACCTGTCAGATTTCCTCCCCTAGCTCTCCCCCTCCAAGCCCACCTATACCAAGTACCTTTTCCATGTTCTTCTCCAATTTAGCCCATCAGAAGTTTGGAGACAGACATTCAGTCTTCCTTAAGTCTTCTCCAGGTTAAACCTTTCTGGTTTCTTTCACTGTTGATCATGTAATTGGAGACATGCATTTGAGTCCCCATGTGATAGAAACTCCCTCCAGCACATGTTCCGTTTATCAGGTCCCTTTGAAGGCACAGTAGGGGCCTCATGATGAAAGAGTGGGAAAGTGGCACCATAGGTGTCCTCAGTCAGATACACAGCGGTGGCTCATGCCTCCTCCCATCACCTGATTCTTCACATAAATGATTCTTCAGTCTCTTCACAAAAAACTATAAAGCAATGTGTCCCCCAACTAATACATGAACACTTTTTCCTGGAACATAGTAGAGAACTTCCCTTTCAGCTGTGTTAAATTTCATCTCATTCAGTTCATCTGTTGAAATTTTTTTGGATCTAGATTCATTCATCTTACATATCAGTTGTTCCTCTTGGCTTCTTCACTGGATCAACAGAGTTGATACCATCCATGTCCTTATCCTGATTAATTAATAAATCAAAAAAGATTGGTCTAACAACATCTTCCATTAGTCAAGAGTTCTCTGAGTTCACTGAATTATATTATCATCTAGCTCAGACTGTTCAAGAAATAGGATAATAAGGATAATAAATAGGAAATAACGCCTGGATGGCTTCGTGGTTAAGCGTCTGCCTTCGGCTCAGGTCATGATCCCGGGGTCCTGGGATTGAGCCCCGCATCGGGCTCCCTGCTCAGCGGGAAGCCTGCTTCTCCCTCTCCCACTCCCCCTGCTTGTGTTCCCTCTCTTGCTGTCTCTCTGGCTGTCAAATGAATAAATAAAATCTTTAAAAAAAAAAAGAAAGAAATAGGATAATAAGAAAGACTTTTTCAAATGCCTGTCAGAATAACTCCACCATTCCTCTGCTCTTAGCTGGTGACCGAGTTAAAAATGAACATTATGAGGATAAGCGGACATGATTTACTCCTAACAAAGCCTTACTGGCTCCTAGTGATTGAGCCCTTTCCCATTGCTCAAAAACCATCTTTTTAACTACTAGTTTTAAAATCTTGCCAGCAATATCAATATCAAATGACCAATAATATCAAGCGTATTACTCTGTGGGTAAATGAGATAATGTACTTAGCCGTATGCCTTGCATATTGGAAGCTCTTGATATGAAGTAGATAGGGTTCTGGAAGGCAGTTGGCATAGTAGGAAAAGTATAGATTTTTTTGCATCAGCAGAGATCTGAGTTCAAATCCCAGCTCCACTACTTGTATACTAGGTAAGCTTGAGCAAGTTATTTAGCCTTTCTGAGCCCTTGTTTTCTCATCTGTGAAATACTTATTTTGAAAGATTTTGTGGAACGCCTGGGTGGCTCAATCAGTTATGGGTCTGCCTTCAGCTCAGGTCATGATCTCAGGGTCCTGGGATCGAGCCCTGAGTTGTCGGGCTCCCTGCTCAGCGGGGAGTCTGCATCTCCCTCTCCCTCTGCCTCTTCTCCCCCTGCCCGTGCTCTCACTCATTCTCTCTCTCTCAAATAAATAAATAAAATCTTAAAAAAAAAAAGAAATATTTTCTGACGATTGGGATTAATATACCAAAAAATCCTAGGATACTGTCTGTCATGTAAAGAATAGTAAGAGCAAAATTCTTCCCAGAGATAGTTGACAATGGTTGAGTTGTTTCATCAGTAGGTTCTAAAAACTATAGGTTCGAATTGTTTGGACATTCATTTGAAGCAACTAAGTGCCCATCAATACCTATTTTCTATCTTATCAGTGTTAGTTCTCAGCCCCTGTGTCTTTAAAATTAGTCTACTTAACCCAGAGGAGAGAAATGACATGGGAACTAGGTAATCCCACTTTCTCTATAATTTAGAATTTATTCTCACTTGAAACCTAAGGTTGCTATGAATCCACCATCAAAGTACGTACTTATATTATGGGTTACAGTTATAAAGAGCCACAGAATTTCTTTGTGTGACTTAGATGCTGAACTTAAAGAAGGGGATTAATGGTATTGTTAAAGATCTTTGGAAAAACCAAATGAAATCTTTGGTGAATCTATGATAAAAATACAATTGCCTCTTCTTTTTTCTGCTCTCTCCATTAAAATTTCTCAAGTTTCCTGTTTAAACATAATAATGGAAATCATAAAGAAAAGTTGGTAGAGTTAGCATCATAGAAATTTGGTATTTCTATATGTCAAAAAAAAAAGACAAGATTAAAAGGCAGAAAATTCTCAAGAATACTTAGAAGAAACATTACAAAGGATTAACATTTTAACCCATATATAACCCACAAAGCACTGGGAAAAATACCAAGGCCTCAGTAAATATTTTACGGAGTAGAAAATATAACGTATTTCACAGAGTAGAAAATGTCATCAATTAGATTAAGAAAGTCTTTAACTTTAAACTCACCAGTGTCCAAAGAAGTCATGAAACTGGAGAAATGAACAACACAATCATAATACAGCATGATGTGTCCTAGGATAGGAAGAGCTCTTATATGAAGAAGTCCATGTGTCTCCATCTCTTTATCTCTGGAAGAAGGCTTTGCTTTGTATTCTAAAAAAGAAATGAATAGTATCAAATCAACATGTTGTATACCTTAAACTTATAAAATATGACAAGTCAATTATATCTCAATAAAAAATGAATATTTTATTTTACTTGTAAAAACCTTGCAAAGATGGTTATCTAATCTAAAGATAGTTTTCCTAATTGCAAGAGAATTCATGCAGATGAACTGTTGATAACTAGATCAAGGAAGTCAAAGTCCGTGGGTTAATCATCACATTGGTGGGAAGCTAATTCAATTTCCGGTGGCAAACATTCCAACAGCTTGCCACAGCAAACACATTCAGTCTGAAGATCACAGCTTGCAGCCCACGGAAAGTAACTTTTAAAGACTGCCTGTGGCTGGAAAGCTCTCTGTCCTTTTCAATAGAACAAAACTACAATGACAAGAAATATATGTTCTTGCATAAATACTAATTTAAACATGGCCTGCGTTCCATGTGCATAGCTTTCTCTTCTTTATGTCTTTGTGATAACATATATAAATATTACACATCTTTCTCTCTTGTTTCAGATGACAAAGTAATAACCAGCTCAGTATGGGCACTCACAAAAGCACTTGTGTCAACAGACTTTATCCCTCAAAGATTTCCATCACAGTGTTACTTATAATTTCCTTCAAATTTTAACCAAAACTAGATTAAAATATTTGGAGGTTTTAATAACTTTAATTCACCTCTCTTGTTTATTCTGCTGTCTCACTTCTACCTCTTGAAAGGCCTCACCAGAGTTGCTTAGGGTCCTCTTAATTGCTAAATGTTATGGGCTCTTTTCAGGCTTTCTCTGGCATTTGCTCCTATGGCATTTGGCTTTCTAGAAGCTTCTCTTTGGCTTCCAGGACTCCCTCTCTTCCTGTGTTTCTTCTTGCTCTATTCACTTTCTTAGTTTTTTTCTTTATGAAACGTGTTTAGCCAGTGTATTCTCCGCAATTGAGTCTTCGGTTTTCTCTTCAGGTGATCTTTTCCACAGCTTCAACTGGTACTTGATGCTGGTGACTCCAAGTGCCCCTAGACCTAGCTCATGAACTACAAACCTTGTGCCAACCTCTACCAGGCATCTCCACTGGTGTATCTCCCAGGCATCTCATCCTTAACGTTCCTAACCCCACACTCATCTTCCTTCCCATCCAAACTTGCTTCATTCATGTTCTCTCTCTGGGCTCATGTTAACATCACCCACATGATGCCTCTCTCCAAAGCTGGGCATCACTCTAGATGCTTTCCCTCATTCTTCTCACATGGTCATTCCACCTACTTCTTCCTCTTTGGTGCCTCTCATATCTGTCTTCCTTCATATATCGCTCTTTTCCCTATTTTAACCTTTATCATCTCTATCCTGGATTATTCATTTATTCATACATTCAACTGTTCAGTAAGTTAATTAAAAACAGATTTAGGCCCTGCCCTGAAATGTGGAAGTGATATGAAAGAAAACAGATGGGGACGAGGATTCCCCTACAGAGAAGGCCTCTCTGAGGCCTAAATCAAGAGTGGGAGCCCGTCAGATGAAGAGAACTGCATGAGTGAAGTTTCTGAGGCAGGAAAGAGCTCAGAACATTCTGGAAGCTGAGTGAAGACAATTACTAGAGAGAGTGCCATCAGATGAGGATGGAAAGGTGGTCAGGGGCCAGACCCTATAGGTCTGGTAGGCTTTGGTTAGGGGTTTAGAGGGGGAGGCTGGGATTTTAAGTAGGGGAGTGACAAGATTTATTTAAATTTTAAGATGACTCAAACGCCATTAGACCACATATTGGTTGGAATCTTTTTAGATCTTTTAGTAGTACTCCCAGGCACTGCCTCCAGGCTGCTCTGAAACCAGATTAACCCAGGTCACTCTCCCATTTAACATACTATCATCACCTCACTTTCAAGATTAAGTTTAAAATCGTTACATAATAAAGTGCACTTCATTACTCCGTCTTTGCTTACTTCTTCAGACCTGCCACTCCCTATGAACACCTGTTATTTCAACCACATCAAGCCACTGTGAGTCTCAAAAAGGCCTTGGCCTAGGCTGTCACCTCTTCTTGGTCTGTTCAGTTCTTCCTCAATGCTCAAGAGGCAGATCCATCGAGAAGCCTTTATCCACCAACCCTTCCCCTGAGCTCTGCTGAGGTCCCGGGCCCACCTCAGTCACTGCACTCCTCACCCTGGATTGTCAGACTAGTTCATGCATCCGTGTCCCTCAGCACAGGGAGGGAGAAAGGGGTGCTGTTGGGCACATCTCAGAGATGCCACATAGATGTTCTTACTAAATGTTGACAGCTTCGCCCATTCTCATTCTCTGTTGACTAGTACTTCTTGCTCACTAACCCAGAACTATTCCTAGTGTGCCAACTCGAAGAGTTCAAGCCTAATCATTCTTTGATTTATGTGTATCGCTTTGCATTTGGCACTTTTCATTTATAGAGTCTATTCAAATATCTGATCTTATTTTATCTCTACCGTGTTTCTGTGAGGATGTGGGACAGCACAGAGCCTGCAAAAGAGTTCGACTTCCTGGTCAGGATGATGGCTTTCCTTTGTGGCAGATGGCCTTGGAATACTGGATTCTACTCTCTTTACATCTGGTATTTATATTTGTGTGGCAGCTTTGATTTCCTCTTTGGCCCAAGAGTTATGAAAAGGAAAAACAATTTTTCATTTTGAGATGGCTTGGTTTTATCTGTGTTTGCTTAATCCTTTTAAAATTAATTTTCTGGGCGCGCCTGGGTGGCTCAGCCGTTAAGCGTCTGCCTTTGGCTCCGGTCATGATCCCAGGGTCCTAGGATCGAGCCCCGCATCGGGCTCCCTGCTCAGTGGGAAGCCTGCTTCTCCCTCCCCCACTCCCACTGCTTGTGTTCCTGCTCTTGCTAACTCTCTCTCTGTCAAATAAATAAATAAAATCTTAAAAAAAAAATTTAATTTTCTACATTTGTGGTTTTTAAAATATTGCTTCTTTGGTTTTTATGGGGGATTTTTTGTTATTTTCTGTGTTTCTGTTTGTCTTGTTACATTGGAAAATTCTTTGCTTTTTATTCTAACAATTTGGAGATTTTATAGTACAGTCATCTTTATTTGTTTTTAGTCTTTGAGCCTACATTTTTTCAACAATATTAAGGATAAAATAGTATCCATTTCCATTTTAAAATGAGTGTTTTTAAGATAGCTTTATATATATTTCATGCTGATTAGTTGGTGATGCTGTGATAATATTTTTTGTTCTGGCTTATTTTGTGGAAAAGGGAACTTGGAAGTTAAGACAAGGACTATATAGTAGAAGAAATATATACACAGACGTATACCTGTCCTTTACCTCATATTTTTTAACATTCTCCTTTCTGTTCCTCATTTAAGGTTATCTATTTAATCCTGTAGTTTTTTTCTTTATGATTCAGCTCATTTAAAGAATGAATGCTACCTTCCAAGTGGGCTTTCTCCATCAGGGACTGAAGAGAAAATGATGATATACAGTCTTGTATTTCTATTGCATTTGACATCGTGCAGAATGTCTTCACATACATTTCTCCCACTGAACTATGCAGAAGCCCTAGATGTTATTTTTAAGATTTCATTTATTTATTTATTTGTCAGAGAGAGAGCACATAAGTAGGGGGAACAGCAGAGGCAGAGGGAGAAGCAGGCTCCCTGCTGAGCAAAGAGCCCGATGCAATGCAGGACTCAATCCCAGGACCCTGGGATCATGACCTGAGCCGAAGGCAGCTGCTTAACCGACTGAGCCACCCAGGCATCCCGCTCTAGATGTTATTATACCCACTTTCTTGTTGATGAAACTCAAGCTCAGATAAGTATTTGTCTGAGATCCCAAGACACCAAGACCCACTATCATGACCACGGAGGCAGACATTCTAGGTGAAGCAAAGCTGAAACTCAAACCCAAATCATTCTGCTTCCAAATCCCAGGGGTCCTTTAGCTACAACCTAGGTGGACTCATGGTGTAGGTGATTCCGGGAGTGTAAGGAGCTACCACTCAAAGATATCCCATGGACTAGCCCAGGGCCTGGCCCAAGGGAGGGACTGAGTTAATATTTGCTGATTGAATGTGTTAGAATAATCATCCCTTTAAAGCTAGATGACGTTGTTTCTCTGGATGTCCAACAGATGGTGCTAAATAGCTAAGGGAATGCATCACTTCCCTTTTAGTGAAGCCATGAAATTTCATACAGGTCCTGAGAATTTCAAAAGCAATCGATATTAAAAATATAGGAAAACAAAAGAGTTACAATTTATCTTATTTTATTTTTTTATTATGTTCAATTAACCAACATATAGTACATCATTAGTTTTTGATGTATCGTTCATCGATTCTTTAGCTGTGTATAATACCCAGTGCTCATCACAACACGTGCCCTCCTTAATACCCATCTTCTGTAACCCTCAGTTTGTTTCCTGAAGTCCAGAGTCTCTCATGGTTTGTTTAAGAGTTAAATTTTTAATCAGTGGCTAAAATTTTTATATGTATGCATATAGAACTAGCATATTTATAAATCAAAACATTTAAATCATTTGTTATAATTCTTTTTAAACAAAAAAAAAACCCACAGGTGAAAAATTTAGAATGATCTATATTAATTAATCCAGAGCAAATTCTAATTTCAAGTTAATTGAAAAAACCAGCTTCATAATTATTTATTAGGTTCTGGGGACCCCTTCACTACTCCTCTAGCATCGTATCAGCTTTGTTTCCTCAGCTGTCTCTGGATCCACAGAAAGCTTTCCTAGAGCTCATAGTACCTTGTCCATTCCTCTGTAGGAGTTGAGTGGGCAGTGCTGTTCTCAGGGAAACTTACTGGCTTTTCTTCTTGACAGAGATCACACCTTGCTTGTCTTCATAAGCACTTTGTCCCATAAATATGAATGGATTAAAAGTCTAAACCCTTAACTCTGGCCCAATATAGTTTTGAGAGGTGGCAGGTCATGTAACACTTGAAGAGGAATTTCTTATGCTAATTTGTGGGTCGTAGAGGACAGGTGAGGGAGCCTAACTAAGGGGATGGGAAAAATGTTCCTTCCCCTCCAGATAGAGCACATAAGCCTCGTAACTCTGTGTATTTATTGATCCATTGACTGCTTGAGGTGGACTTTAAAACACACTTGTGTTTGAATCACTGTTATCTACTCTTTTTTTTTTAATCTTTAACAGTTTATTTCAATATCTGTGGCTGTGCAAAAGTCAAGACAATACTGGAGTAGGAAGGATCAATAGAAAAAAGTGTTGTATTCATTTTAAGCCATGGCCCGCTATACTGGAATACTATCAAGTGTTTTGTTCCTTGCCCCTCACAGAGTTGGTATTTAGCAGACAGCTTCTCAGAAAATAGATGCTAAATAATGCTTGGTCATTAAACTGAAGATTAGAAGTACTTGTTTTGAGGTTAGTAGTATCTAATTAACAGAATTGTTGTAAGGACTAATTGTGGGACCAAACAAGTACTGAATGCCCTATGAAAAAATTCACTTTTATTGTACATTTATGAAAAATTTTTTTATTATGTTAATCACCATGCATTACATCATTAGTTTTTGATGTAGTGTTCCATGATTCATTGTTTGCGTATAACACCCGGTGCCCCATTCAGTACGTGCCCCCTTTAATACCCATCACCAGGCCAACGCATCCCCCCACCCCCCTCCCTTCTAGAACCCTCAGTTTGTTTCTCAGAGTCCATAGTCTCTCATGGTTTGTCCCTCCCTCTGATTTCCCCCCCTTCATCTTTCCCTTCCTTCTATCTTCTTTTTTTTTTTAACATGTATCATATGATCTCACTGATATGAGGAATTCTTAATCTCAGGAAACACACTGAGGGTTTCTGGAGTGGTGGGGGGTGGCAGGGATGGGGTGGCTGGGTGATAGACATTGGGGAGGGTATGTGCTATGGTGAGCGCTGTGAATTGTGTAAGACTGTTGAATCACAGACCTGTACCTCTGAAACAAAGTCATTATATACTCCTCTTTTTAACTAATCTTAATTTTCTATGCTGCTCAGGTGGGGAAGGGAGCTATATGAGGACGAGATTTTACTAAATAGCACTTAATCCCCAAATCATTTAATACCAGGTTTTAAATGCATTTTGTGATGCCTGAAGATTATTAGAGTCAGCTGAGTATTAATCACCTGCTGGATATTGAGAACCATGACTAAAAGAAGTGAAAAACTTCTGTAGTCAAAAGAAGTATAAAAGAGGGGCACCTGGCTGGCTCAGTTGTTAAGCGTCTGCCTTCGGCTCAGGTCATGATCCCAGGACTGGTCCTGGGATCGAGCCCCGCATCCGGCTCGCTGCTCCACGGGAAGCCTGCTTCTCCCTCTCCCATTCCCCCTACTTGCGTTCCCTCTTTCACTGTGTCTCCCTCGGTCAAATAAATAAAATCTTAAAAAAAAAGAGAAGTGTTTCCCCTTGAAGCTTTTTGTCAGTTGTAAGAATTATAGCGTATTGCACATGCAATCATTAGAGTCCAGTGTAAGACAGCTCTCATTAAGTACTGAAATTTTTAATAGATTTGTTATAGCAAGTCGATTAAGGAGGAAGAACATCATTATTGGGCATTTAAGTTTCAGCCACTGTACTGGGTAATTTTTAGTTACTGTTTTTTTTAAATATTTATTTATTTGTCAGAGACAGAGAGAGCGTGCACAAGCAGGGGGAGCGGCAGGGAGAGGGAGAAGCAGACTCCCCGCTGAGCAAGGAGCCCAATGTGGGACTCGATCCCAGGACCCCAGGATCATGACCTGAGCCAAAGGCGGATGCTTAACCAACTCAGCCACCCAGGCACCCCTAGTTACTATTTTTATGTAAGCACCAAAGACTTCTATGGGATAGCTAATTATTCCCATCCTACAGAAAAGGAAACTGAAGCTAAAAAAGTTTAAGCAGCTTGGGGCACCTGGGTGGCTCAGTCACTTAAGCATCTGACTCTTGATTTCAGATCAGGTCTTGATCTCAGGGTTGTGAGTTCCAGCCCCAACTTAAAAAAAAGAAAAGAAAAAGTTTGAGCAACTTGCACAGGTCACATTGTAAGTAGCAGGCATGGCCAAGATTCAACCTCTCATCTCCTATAACCTACTAAGCCTATAAATTATCTTCCCAGCTCCCTCTAAGACCATTCAGAATGGGCTGATATAATCAGCAAATCTTCATGGGAGGGTTGTAGCTTGGGTTTAGAGGATTCCCTAGAAGATTTGACAGGTAAATGGGAGGCAGATGGGTGCATTCTGGAAGGAAAGAGATGGAAAACTCAAAACTCAAACTTTAAAGAACATTTAATGAAGGGCCTATTTCCACAAGTGGGGAGGGTTATGGGAACCCGCAAGGGGAGTGAGGCCCCCGGAACAGATGCCACCTCCGGACCTGAGGGGACAAGGGGAGGGAATGGCATGGCATCAACCCAGTGTGGCTGTGGGAAGGGAGATTCTCCCAGCAGCTATGGCCAAGGTTAGAGGGTGCCCTGCCAAGCTGCATCCAGGTGGTGAAGGAATGGAGTAAGGGTGGTGGGAGCAAACCGAACCTCTCTTTCCTCAGGCCCCCAGATTTCCTGTTCAGCCTCCCCTGGGCCAAATGCATGGGAAATCAAAGGGCAAGGGAGCCCATGTGGTACAGTCTGTAGAAGTCGGCCTCATGGTGCAGAGCAGAGAAGAATGGAGAACTGATATGGAAGAGAGAATGGCCTGCCCATGTTATCGTACGGAGAGTGACAGCGCGTGCCCAGCCACAGGACAGGGAGTGCGGCCTGGCCTCTGTAGGGGCCTGTGCCGAGCAGCCTCACTGCTTGGAGGGACTAATCCAGGAGCGGCCTCACTGTGTGGAGGGGCTGATGGCGGGAGGGGGGTTAGGTTAAATAGGCATGTCCCCGATGTCAAGTAAAGGCGCTTGATCTTCACTTGATACTCTGTAGTAAGCCAGTTTGGGTTCACATAAGCCAATGTGAATTTATTTCTTTTATAGGCCCAAGAGCTAGGGAGAGATCTTAGAAGAATGGTAAAGAATGTTTGTGGCTACCTGCCCATCCACTGGGAGTGTGTGAATGAGTGCATGGGTTCCCCCACGAGGTTCATGTGGCTTTCTCTGTGTTCCAGTGACCTATGGGATGATGAGTTCCAGTGTGTACTACTATACCCGGATAATGTCACAACTCTTCCTAGACACCCCAGTGTCCAAAACAGAGAAAACAAACTTTAAAACTCTTTCTTCAGTGGAAGACTTCTGGAAGGTATTGCAAATGACTTTCAAAGTACCTCTTTACCATTGGAAATTGTTCATTTGGTTTCATAAATTCAAGTCAGCGGTATCTATAGGATCCACTTTGTGCTTGACACTGTATGAGGTGTAGGCTATGGTGAGTTGTTAGAAGTTATGGTTCTATTGAGAACCTTGTATGTGCCTTGCACTGTGCAGAGTGTTTCATACCTTCCCTTTTTTAATCCCATAGTAATCATATGAGGTAAGGGCTAACAAATATTACACCCGGGTGGCAGATGAGACGAAGAATCAGCATGCTTACACACGGTTAGGGAGTAAGAAAAATGGACTTGTTTCTAGCCTGACAAACACTTCCTCACCCTTGTCTATAATTCACTCAGTCATTCATGATTCATTGAATGTCTGTTGAGTATCTCCTAGGATATATATGGCCCATAAGGGCAAGATTTGGTTGTTTTGTCTTGCTTTGTTTTTTTGTCTTTTGTCTCTTTGTTAATGATGGCACGTGCCCTAGAGCAGCGCCTGATACAAGGCAGGCACATTCTTTCAGAGATCTCTAATGTAAAATTCAACCCAGCCCCTTCCCAGATTGTCACAAAAGCCAACATAGTAACTGAGGATAAGCTATGAGTGATACCATAGGAGAAATGTTAAACTGATCTGGGAGGTATGGTGCTCAGAACCTAAGAAAACTGAAAGGGAAACCGGAGAGGAAAGACTTGTTTCTTCCTGCGGAGCTGCTTTCTAAAACTCTTATTAAACCCCGGGGTCAGAGTTGGTGGTTGTAAAGATAGAGGAAGCTGGACCATATGAACCCATTAATATTCATGCCTAAAAATACTTGGCATCCAAAACCATGCTTGTAAAGTAGGAATCTCTCCCCTCCTCAACAGAGCAAATCAGTCCATCTCTACTGATTGTCTAATAAGCTGACACTGAGAAACAGCTTCTTCTTCCCTATAGGCAAACTAGTGAGAGACTGCTCCCATATACACAATTCCGTGGTAATGAATGCCAATCTCTAAAAGCAGGGGCAGTGGCAGGGGTGGGGTCAGTTACAGAGTTCACCATATGCCAAAATAATCCAGACACTTAAAAGATCCACCAGATGGCAGACTGGTAATCAAAACTAGATGTTCCCTCTCCAAACAAGTTTGGAACCATGATTTATGTGGGATGCTGTTTCAAAAAGGGAAAGTAAAATTGATCATGGTTGTGGATTTACGTGAACCACACCCCTGACCTTTAGTCCTAGGCCAAAAATCAGAGTTGCCATTTATTAAGGACCCACTGGGTACCAGGGTAGCAGCCATGCAAAGGATGGATATTATAGGTGCAGGAACCTTGGCTCAAAGTTGGATCCTGCTCAAGGCCTCACAGCGAACAGGTGACGGAGCAAGATCCAACCCAAATCTTTCTGACAGCAAAACCCACCCTTGTTACTCTATCATGTTTACAGAGTTGCCAAACTGTTGGTCATGCAAACATTCCAGGAAAGAGCAAAGCAGCTACTAAACTAAGCTTGGGGCTTTTCAAAAATTTTTTAAAAAATGTTTCCTTTGCTTTCAGTTCACAGAAGGTGCCTTATTGGATGGGCTGTACTGGAAGACACAGCCCAGCAACAGAACCGAAGCTGACAACCGAAGCTTCATCTACTACGAGAACCTCCTGTTAGGGGTGCCACGTATCCGGCAACTCAAAGTCAGAAATGGATCCTGTTCTATCCCCCAGGACTTGAGAGATGAGATTAAAGAATGCTATGATGTCTACTCAGTCAGTAGTGAAGACAGAGCTCCTTTCGGTCCAAGAAATGGAACTGCGTAAGTGTCTGTGCCTCCATTGGCCATGCGTGCCCTGACTTCTCATTCACTCATTCATTCATTCATCCTCTAACCCCTTAACCAAGGAAAAGATGCTTTAAATGAATCTTCAGTGCTTAGAGTTAAGACCGTGGCCAAATTGGCCTTTGGTCTCTCAAGTTTTTTCTACTTTTTACCCCCTTCAGCTTCTGCATACATATTTTTCAAAAGGCTAAATTATTGATCACATGGCCCACCAGAAAGTAGTGACCTGGGCCTTTGGAGGTTTTTTTGAAGATGGCTGGATCCTTTTTTTCTAGATCCAGTGACATCATTCTCTAGGTTGTTACTGAGAACTATTCTGGTACAGAAATTCTCATTTTAGGGCACCTGGGTGGCTCAGTTGGTTAAGCGACTGCCTTCAGCTCAGGTCATGATCCTGGAGTCCCGGGATCGGGTCCCGCATCGGGCTCCCTGCTCGGCAGGGAGTCTGCTTCTCCCTCTGACCCTCTCCCCTCTCATGCTGTCTCTCTATCTCATTCTCTCTCTCAAATAAATAAATAAAAAATCTTTAAAAAAAAAAAAAGAAATTCTCATTTTACTAGCATTTACAAATACATTTTGGTTCAAAGTACAGGTATTTAAAGTGTGTAATAAGCTTGTGAGGCAGTTTCATGTCTGCTTTAAAGACTGTCCTCTCAAGTGTGGGTTTATGATTTTGAGTATGTTATTGTCCATGTGCATATTTGCAGGGATTTTTGGTGTTCTTTCGTAACTATACTTAAAACATCCTATGTATTAAGGGAGGATAGTCGGGCGCCTGGGTGGCTCCGTCGTTAAGCGTCTGCCTTCAGCTCAGGTCATGATCCCAGGGTCCTGGGATGGAGTCCTGCATCGGGCTCCCTCCCTGGTGGGGAGCCTGCTTCTCCCTCTCCCACTCCCCCTGCTCGTGCTTTCTCTCTCTGTCAAATAAATAAATAAAATCTTAAAAAAAAAAGGGGGGGGAGGATAATCATTACTTTTAGAATTACTGTAGTTATTATAAAGAAGTAAGAAGAGTTCTCAAGCTGTCCCAAGGTGGGCCTCTTAGGGTCACTGCCCCTGGGTGAGTCACTATGGTTAGAATTGTCTTCTAGACTTTACTAAGCTAATTGTCAGTTCATCTAGATCCCTGTCTTGAACTGAGACACCCAGACTCCAGATTTGTTAATATATAGTGGGGGCAGACAGCCTTCCCATGATCAGATTCTTTGTCTGTCATCCAGTGCATACCTTACTTAGTACCAGGGTCCATAAGGAACACACTAGGTAAAGATCAGAAGATTTAGCATAAAGGGATTGAATCATCCCAAAAGACATTTTGTCTGGCTTTGATGATGATTTTGCTCTACTCCTTTTTCTAGTTCCTGCACAGCATAAACATGCCCTTAAACTGTAGTACCTGGTTTAATATTTTACTCTATCTCATATCATTAATAAGAGAAGTGGATGCAGCCACTACCAGATGGTATTTAAGAAGTGATTTCATGCATTATCTCATCTGCTTTCACAAAACAACCTGAAATACATGTCATCTCCGTTTACATACCATACATGGTATGTAAAGCTGCTCAGTAAAGACCAACCACAGGCATGGATGAATGGGTGATTTCCACTATGGGATGGACCGCCATGTAACTAAACCACTCCCTGATGCTGCCCTATTCTCAAGTTACTCCCATTTCTCCTTCCCTTGAACTCCACAAGCTTTAGGAAAGATTAGCCTTCGCTTGCCACTTCCATTCCCTTACCATTAATTCACCCCTTAAAGCTTAAGCCCTGTGCTTCTGACGTCTCTCTTGGAAGCCACCAGTGGATTTGTTGAGTTTGCCAACCCAATGACCAATTCTTGATCTTCATCCCATTCAACCTCTGCAGAACCCAGCTGTGTTGATTGCTCATTCTTTTGACTTCTGAGAGAGACACTAAACTTGGGGTTCCCTTCATTCTGTAATCTTCCTCTTAACTCCCACTTCTCTCTTATTCCTAGGTTCTATATTCAGGTCTCTAGCTTTTCTTTCTTTACATTCTTTCCCTTGGCATTCCAGTGGCTTCCTCTCTCATGTCTGCTTAATAATTTATCATTTCTTCAACAAATATACAGAGTGTTAACATGTGCCAGCATTTTCTCAGTGAAGTCTCCCTCTTCTAGAAACACCCTTGGTGCTGGCTGGGGTAACAAAGCAGCAGGAAACAAAATAGAAACAAATCCACTGTCTTCACAGAGCTTATGTTTTAGTGATAGGAAACAAAAAACAAATCCAGATCCTACCTGTGTCCTACCAGCTCCTTTGCATTATCCAAAAAGAGTCTCCAGTCATTTTTCAGATGTCCGTTCTCCCTCACTCCAACTTCCAAACCAGAGGCCACGTTCTGCTGACAGTCACTGCAATGTCCTCTGTCCATCCTTCCTGTCTGTCTTCCTGTCTTCCTATCATTGCTCTGGTTCAGGCCTCATCATCACCTCTGGGTTATTGCAGGCACTGCTAACTGAGCTGTGTCAGAGCCCACAGGGCCACTCCCAGGTTCAGTGATGTTCTGGAAGGATTCACAAGATTCGTAACCCAGTCGTGTTCATGGCTAAGCTTCAATGCAACGGAAGGATAAAAGCAGATGCAGCAGAGGGTACAGGCACATGGGGTAGAGTTTGGAGGAAAAAAAAAATGCAGGCTCCCAAAAGTGCTCTCCCAGTGGGAGTCACACAGGCCCCATGACAGGCTACAACCTGTAACAGACCATAACAACATGTATGAAATGTTGTCTGTCAGAGAGGCTCGTTAGAGACTCAGTGCCCAAGGTAGTCAGTCCAGAAGGAAAGCAGGTGTTGGGCATAAGCCACGTGTTTGTACAGACAGCCACTCTTCCCAGTCACACAACATTTTTGTTGGGTTTTTTTTTAAAGATGTTATTTATTTGAGAGTAGGCACATGTGAGCAGGGCTGAGGGGGTGGGGGTGGGGGGAGGTGAGGCAGAGGGAGAGAGAGAAGCAGCCAGACAAGTTTTATATCAGCGTAGGGAGCTATTTAGCAGTCAAGTTCCAGATGGCAGCCAAGGCGCAACCTTGCGACCTTGCAAGCAGGCCTTCCTAAGGAAAGGCGGTCTCGGACCCGCTGTGGCCACTTTTTTCTACATGTGAGGCTCCTGTTCTCACCACTCCAGTCTTTCCTGCAGCCACCAGAGGAACCCTGTTCCATGCCTCTCAGAAACCTTCCCTCAGTGACCCCTTCCTGCTTGCTCTTCGCAATCTGATCACAGTCTACCTTTCAGCCTTCTTTCTTGATCATATGTGAGCTGAACTCAGCGGCTAGCTGGGTGCCTTGTACTTCTCCGGCCCCGCCAGGCCCAGGCTTGAAAATGCCCTTCGCATCCACTGGTGCCTGCCTGAATCCTATTTACCTTTCACAGCCCGGGTCCACTGCGGCTTCTTCCAGAAGCTTTCTCGGATGCACCTTCCCTGTCACTGGACCCCTGGATGAGGATAGCTTTCCTCTGATCTGCCTGAGAAATTTCTCTTACTTCTCCATTGGATATCATCCATCTACCTTGTATTTTAATTGTTTCATGACTCTTCTCTCCCTATTTACTGTAAATTAGAGAAGGAAAGGAACTTGGTTCTTTCCCTTTATATCTTTATATCCTAATTAATGCCAAAGAGGCATCTGGTTCCTAAGAGAACCTCTGTCAGTATTTGTGGATTAAATTCCCAAATGCCCTGAGGTGCCTGGGTGGCTCAGTCAGTTAGTGTCAAACTCTTGATTTCGGCTCAGGTCATGATCTCAAGGTCCTGAGATCGAGCCCCACGTTGGGATCTGCACTAGTCATGGAGCCTGCTTAAGATTTTTTCCCTTTCGCTCTCTCTCCCTCTCCCTCTGCTCCCCCCCACTGTCTGTCTCTCCCCCCTCTCAAGTTAATTAATCAATTAATTAATTCCCAGATGCCCTGTGGAGTCTTGTTTAGTTCAGTTGCCGACAGTGGTACTTGATGAACTTGTACCTCTTAGCTGCAGTTTTCTCTTGAGAGCCTTGAGTCATCTAGCCGCTGAGTATAGTTACCCAGGGAAGGCAACCGTATAAACTAAGGGCTAATAGCACAGATTCTAGAGACAGGCAGTCCTGGTGTAGGTTCCTGACAGTAACCTCAAAAGCTTTGAGACTGAGTTGACCTCACTAAGCTTCAGGGCCCTCGTTCCTAAAATGGGGATAATAAGTATATGAGAATTAAATAAGAAAACACGAAGCACCACACCAAGCACATTACCCAGCTTGATAAGACTTAAATTGATTTATTACATACTCTGTCTTACCAGGAACCAACTGCCTTTGTATTTGCCATAAGAGTTCCACTGATTTTATCTGTTTGTTTTCTCATTTTGTTTTTTAATTAGTTGGATCTACACAAGTGAAAAAGACTTGAATGGGAGTAGCCACTGGGGAATGATTGCAACCTATAGTGGAGCTGGCTATTACCTGGATTTGTCAAGAACAAGAGAGGAGACAGCTGCTCAGGTTGCTAGCCTCAAGAAAAATGGCTGGCTGGACCGAGGAACCAGGGCAACTTTTATTGACTTTTCAGTATACAACGCCAACATTAACCTGTTCTGTGTGATCAGGTGTGTACCAAGGGCACTGATCCCTCCCATGTCTGTGTATTTGTAGGTACATCCTAGTCTTGAGAGAGACCAGGAGACCATTGCTGCAGTTGGCTAAAAGAGAGTGCCGAGGATCAGAGCCGATAGCAAGGGAAGGGTGAAAACCAAAGGCTTAATGGGATAAGTATATTTGGTGAAAGGGAGTTAGGATCCTAGAATATTATGAGTTGGGAAGAAACTTAAGTCTGGTCCAAGTTTATCCCAAAGCTGGAACCTTCCCAGAAAAAGCACCGTATTTTGCTAACATCTATTCTTACTCATTATAACAATGATCAGTGCTATATGCTCTGTTACCAAGGCCTCTGGCCATCAAATCTTGACTCATTTCCCTGAGTTTCCCACTCTCAGATGAGGCCCATGCTATTTAAGAACACAAGCACGGCAGTCAGGGGCTATGCCTGGGTTCAGGAGAATACCTAGGCATCTGCTTACACACAAGATTCACCAAAGGCACATAAAGTTCCTTCTGAGATCCTGTGACATTGCCATCATGATCACTTGGTTAGCAGGGAGAAAAATGACAAAAATCCTGTGGGCTTGTTTGGGGCGTTTTGTTCATACATTCATTTATTCAGCAAACATTTATTGGACACTTAATATGTACCAGGCACTGTTCTTGGCTCTTGGGACATAAGTGAATAAAATAAAGATCCTTGCTCTTGCAGAGCTTGCAGTCAACCAGGAGGAGACAGATGATAGACGATAAACAATAAGTGAAAGAAACAAATTAATTAAATAGTATATTAGAAGGTAATATGTACTATAAAAAAGAAAAAGTAAAACAAGGCAAGGGGGATCCAGAGTTCACCCCCTTTAATCCTCCTGGTGAACATGTCAGCAACACCCAGGCATCACTGGGCATGAATTACTTGCATATATACTTACCAGCCAAATAAGAGAGATAAATTCTCATAATATCCTCATTTTGTGATCGTTTTTGAGGCTCAGTGCATGTCAGCTTTACATGGCCAGTTAGATTCTTCCAGACCATGTATTTAACAACTTTTGAAGGAAATAATATCACATGAATCAAAGGAATTATTACTAGAAATGAATGAAAATCGATTGCAGTTATTATTGAACTTTTCCTAATGATTTCAGCGTGGATAGAGAGGGGATAAATACAGGCGCTCAACTCTGATTGACATTGAAGGGAGTATCTGTAGAAGGCCTTGAGCATGTCTTTTACTTCCTCCCCATACTTTACGAGTGAATATTGTCAAGGCGATTATTTCATTTCTCTATGCTGCTGTCTACGTTTCTGGAGGGTTGACAGATGCAGGGCCAGAGCAGGACAGAGAGACTTTTAACACGTAGAGCACAGAGGCTACTTTCTGCCCTTCCAAGTTCACACTGAAGCTTTGACGAGGCGCCTCATTTCAGTATTGCTCTCCTGGGTTTTTGGTTCTTACCCATACTCTCCAACACATCGAGTGGGAAGAAAACAAAAAACAAACAAAAAACAGGAGATTGACAGTGAACAGGAAGGAAGAATTTTCACTCTTCTTTGGCCAATTCTAATTTGCCATAGTTTCTGCCTGGACCTGATTATTGCTCTTGCTTGAGTCCTAGACACTCAGGCTCTAGGTGTGGCTACCGATCCTGGAAAGGGACAGATTGTTATACCTAATAGTTGACTGAAGGTTTCTTAAAAGTCTTAAAGTTAAGGAGCTAGGTATTCTATTACTAGTTTGATAGGAAAGTTGTACCATTAAACGAATCATTTAATTTTCTCACCGTGACACCTATGAAATGGGAGTTAGGCAAGAAGCATCCTCACTTCACTTACGCTAAAACACTAAACATCAGTGCCATCAGTGTGAATGTAAAAAAATATATGTTACTGTTTTAGACTGTCAGACATTTACTGAACACCTATTAACTGTAGGCTCTGGGAAGGGTAGCAAGAATAGCCCCTAGGGCAAATTATTCAGTGCTAGTTAGGTGATACCAAATGAATGAATGAGAAACCCAGTTTGTGTATATATACACATACATATATACACATACACATATATATACATACACACACATCCTACTTCTCGACAGGCCATACATGTTTGAATGCATGAGTTATATTTCTTATGTTCTTCATTGCCTAGTTGAATTACTTGCATTTAATAGAAGTCCTAGAAAGACTTATTTGTTGATTAACTTCTACATTAAACAAAACAAAACTATAGAGCATTTTGAGCAGGATAAATACTGGAAAAGTAAAGGGAAGACTGAGGAGGAGTAATCTCTTTAGGAGGACTTGGGAAGCCTTGTTCCTTTTGGGGGCACAGAATTGTACAAGTATGTAGTTACTAGCTGTGATAAAGAATACTCTGCCACTACTTTGGGGTCACTTGTAGTTGCCGTTTCAATCCCTTATTAGTGCAGGGACAGAATAGATGGATGTCCTTCCTGGCTGCATCCATGTGTTGTTGTTGTTACTGTTTTAATTGTTCTTATTGCAACGCAGGTTATTGGTTGAATTCCCAGCAACAGGCGGTGTGATTCCATCTTGGCAATTTCAGCCTGTAAAGCTGATCCGATATGTCACAACTTTTGATTTCTTCCTGGCAGCCTGTGAGATTATCTTTTGTTTTTTTATCCTTTACTATGTGGTGGAAGAGATACTGGAAATTCGCATTCACAAGCTACACTATTTCAGGAGTTTCTGGAATTGTCTGGATGTTGTGATCATTGTGGTAGGTTTGAGAACAACACCAAATTCCCTGCTCTGTTATAAAAACGTGTTAATTAGAGTCCTTGATCTATCTCCTCAGTATTGTGGATTCTGATATTCCTGAAGGAGAATCTAAACATTCTCCTCTGCTATTTCAACTTCAGTGTTACTAATCGATATCTCATTTTGCATGAGTAACCCTTCTGAATATAGAAGTAGAGAGGTATTTACGATAAGCTATCAATTAGCCACACTACTAACAAGAAAAACTTAGTGGGGCACCTGGCTGGCTCAGTTGGAAGTGCATGTGACTCTTGATCTCGGGGTCATGAGTTTGAGCCCCACGTTGGGTGTAGAGATTACTTAAAAATAAATAAATAATTTTTTTAAAAAAATGAAAGCGATCCATCTGTGCTGATACAGCAAGAGTTCCAAGACATAAAAAAAAAAAAAGAGTAACTTAGTAATTCATATTTGGCTTTGGCATGCCATATGAGACATGAGGGAGAAAAGAATGTTTTGTTTATTCTTTTTTTGTTATTGTTAATGGTATTTGTCTTCAACTACTAGCAAAAATTATTTTGTATTTTTCTGCACATGTGTAAAGTTACAGCAAGAAGAAACATCTTGAAAATATTTGGGGTAGCAGTTTAAAATTTCCTGCAAATAGTTCCGTGTACAAAATACTAGTGAGGGGGTATCTGGGTGGCTCAGTTGGTTAATCGTCTGCCTTTGGCTTAGGTCGTGATCCCAGGACTTCTGGGATGGAGCCCCGCATTGGGTTCCCTGCTCAGTGGGGAGCCTGCTTCTCCCTCTACCCCTGCTTGTGATCTCTGTCTCTCTCTCTCTCTCTCTTTCTTTCTCTCTCTCTCAGATAAATAAATAAAATCTTAAAAAAAAAAAAGACAAAATACCAGTGAGGGACCATCAAGGTTTTCTGTATCAGGTGCAAGAAATCAGAAGGCAGTGAGGATAGAGTCAAGACTATGACACCTTGTAGACCCCCTGCCTGCCCTTGACTCTGTTATAATTTTTACACTTGTTCAAATGGTTTCCCTTCCACCTCATCCTCATCACTTCCTTTCAGGGGCCTCCCTGGAGAAACGCATTTTGGCCAATTTTTCCCCCTTCAGCAAGAATGCATGATCTTTTGCTGAGTCCTGTTACACATCAAAGCATGTAAGAGCAGCTTAATTGTTACGTGCCTAAAAGCCCATCCTTTCCACTGCCCATTGCCTGCTGACAGAGCCCCTGCTGAAATCTCAGTAGGTGGTGCATTACCGTATCAGCATTCTCTCTTCCGTTACCCTACTTCTTGGCCATTATTCTTCCCCTGCCCATAACAACCAAAAGTTCATTTGGGCTTCGTGAAGCATTTACATCAAGTCATTATCAGATCATCACTACAATTAGTTGGCAAAATATAGAAAATATTAAGATGTTTTAAATACAGAAAAATGTTATTCATATGTGACTAAAAGAATGCTTAAGACATTGAAAAGAACTATATAGATCTATACTGCATGACAATAATATTAACTGGATCAATAATATAATTGCTAAAGCTTTAGAAATCATGTGTGTCAGACACAGTTCCGAGTGCCTCTCATATCCAGACGTACGTTCAGTTCTCACGGTAACCTTAGCTAACCTTAGCCACTCTGCCATTGCCTCTCAGGCTACATGCATATGTAATTCAGAAAGAGCTTTTTTTACCTCAAATAAAAATCCCTATAGAATTCGGGGTGGAACCCTTTCGACCCTGATGCATTTAGAAGTGCATCCCTTCTTTCACGATGACTGTGTAACATCACACAATGCCTGTAGGCAAACTGTGGATCCCCAAATTCTCAGTATATTAATAACAGTAACAAAGGAATTTCACCATTTAGGAGGCAGGAAAGGGAAGGATACTGGAAGTAATTTTTCAAAATATTTCTGAACTGCATGACGGAAGAGTGTGGGTCCATATACATTGAAAATTATTCTAGAAAACAATTATTGTTTGGAACTCTAAGGTTGCAAACCCTGCCTTTTTAGTTTATATGGATATATTTATAGTTAAGTCATTGAGAATAACGGTAAAAAGGTGAGTGTGAGTGTGATATTATGCCCATTAATGGCAGGTTTGTTTGGATTTTAACCAAATACCTTCATTATCAGCAAAAGAATAGTCAGTGGCAATCAACCTCTTGGATTATGTACACCTATCAGTGAAAACTTTAACAACACACCCTAATATAGTCCATTTATTTATAAACTCTGTGTGAGTGTGTGGGGGGGGCATAATAGGTACATTTGTTAAAACATACACAACAGAGAATTTGAAAGATTGGGTTAAAAAATACAAATAGAATTCTAATACTTTCTTTTCACTTGGATAGAAATTTTCATATTTTATTTCCACACCCCAGGGAATGGCCTTGTACCCACTTCGGAGAAAATAGCTGTTGATATCATGGAAATTGAGGATAGTTTCTTTGGCTCAGCAGCCACAACATTTTGCAAGTATTTCTTTGAAAACTTGCTTCATTGTGCTATTGTTCTTATTTTTTTTTAACTCTAAGTACTGCCAAGACAACAATTCAGACAGTGTGCTTTTGTAAAGAATAAGGAAGGGCTACTGGAATCATTCTTCTCCTTTGAAACTTTCTCTGACCCAGCAGAAATGAGGGCACACCTTCTGCTCACCCTCCAAAATAAGCCCTATGCTCCATGGGACCTTCAGTGCCATGAAAAAAAGCAAAGGCATTTTTATCGGACTAAGGCACACCTGAAACTTGAAAAGTAATTCTACCCTAAATATAAATATAACATCTTGGAATCACTTTGAAATTATTTTCCCTGTTTTCCTTTTGTTTCTTTAACGAAGACTCTGAAATCTATGGGCTTGCTTTAGTCAACCTATTTGACCTAAACAGTCTTTCTAGCAGAATTACTGATAAAAAGAAGACTGTTAAGGAGTCTAAATTCAGGACGCCTTGTGGCTCAGTTGGTTGAGCGTCTGCCTTCAGCTCAGGTTATGATCCCAGAGTCCAGGGATTGAGCCCCGTATCAGGCTCCCTGCTCGATGGGGAACCTGCTTCTCCCTCTCCCTCTGCTCCTCCCCCCACTCATGCTCTTGCTCTCTGGCTCTCACTCTCTCACTCGCTCAAATAAATAAAATCTTAAAAAGAAGTCTGAATTCAAATAATTTTGTTGATTGGTAGATTTCAAGGGTGAAAATGATTAATTTATTTATTCAAGAAATATTTTCTGAGCACCTGCTATGTGCCTGGCATTGTTCTAAGCACTGGGGATATAGGACTGAACAAAACAACCCAAACCCCTGCCTTTATGAAGCTTACATTAAGGAAGGAAAGTTCTTTTGTAGATGGGGATGAGAATCCCAAAGAAAACTCAGGAGAACATAACTCAAGTGCTTACAAAATCTCTTTCCCTCATCTCTTTTCTCTCATTCAAGAAAAATTCTCTAGGAAATTCAGTGTATTGATATGATATTGACATTGTATAAACGACCACACCCTGGGTACAAAGCAATTGTCCTTAGTGAGAGTTGGGTAAAGAGTTACTGTTCAGTCA
This sequence comes from Zalophus californianus, assembly GCF_009762305.2. Taxonomy (NCBI): domain Eukaryota; kingdom Metazoa; phylum Chordata; class Mammalia; order Carnivora; family Otariidae; genus Zalophus; species Zalophus californianus. The sequence goes on from NC_045596.1 coordinate 71,390,826, forward strand.
GTCAACCTTTCCCTCTCAACTAAGTCAACATAGAGACATATTTTTCAGTGTATTCCAGAGAACTCAAAGAAAATATTCCCACCACCAGCACAAAAATACAAGATTTGTTCTGGGAATCCTTCACAGACAAAGAAAAGGTGGTGACGTTGGCTTTTTCAGCTGTGGTTGGTAGCCAGGCAGGTCTTTGCTATGATAATCACCTGGAGCCGTGATCAGGACAGCCATCTTAAGAAGGGCTAATGAAGTGGTCTTTGACTACCATGCATGGGAAGAGAAAGGGAATGGACAGCAAAGGTCTCAGCACCTGTGACAACCCACCTGCTGTGGCTTCAGACCCCACAGGAGGCCCAGGTTGTAATGGTTAACCTCTGGCACTTTCCACACCTACGCCTTAATCCAGTGATGATGGATGCAAGTAGGGCCCAATGTTCTCCTCAGATCTGGTTTTAGAGCCCAGAACTGAAGCTGATGTGAAAAGTTGCATGGTCATGAGTTAAGGGACAGAAACGAGCAGGAGGGAAGCCCTTGGCTCACATATATTCCCACTGCAAGTCTTCTTGAGCCCTCTCTGACCCTCATCCATACCATCTTTTAAGACCAAGCATCTTCTTTCCTCTTAAGAGCGCTCTTTTTAGATATGTCTTGTTCATCCTTCACCTTATGTTGTATGATGCCAACTCCTTACTAGGTTTTTGTGTTACTAGTTATTTTTGTGTGTATATCTGGTCTTGAACCAGAGTATAAGTTTCTTGAGAACAGAATTTGTGCATTTTACTTCTACTTGTTCCTCGTAGCCCCTGGCACAGTACTGTATACATAGACATCCACTCGTATTTGTTGAATAGTAGAAAGAATGTATGGCTGGCAATTGAAAAAAAAACAAAAACAAAGCAAGATGAGGCTGAGAAAGTGTGGAAAGTGATTTAAATGAGGGTGGCAGGAAAAACAAGGCATTCCTGTTTGAGTTTGACTTTGTAATATAGCAACATATCTGTGTGTGTGTGTGTGTGTGTGTGTGTGTGTGTACGCATGCATGCGTGCACACACATACACATGTACTCACTGGATTTCTCTTCCTAGCTAAGGGAATGCAAGTGGTTTATTGTTATACCTGTTTTATGGATGTGCTCAACACTTGTCATTTGTATGAGTGATTTAGATAAGTAGATTGGTGAGCCCTAGGAGTAATACATGGGTAAGGAAAAATAGTCGTTTTAAGGTAAGTTACATGTTTCTAAAACACTGTAATAATATATAAATCTTTTGTTTTCCAGCTGTCAGTGGTAGCTATAGGAATTAACATATATAGAACATCCAATGTGGAGGTGCTACTACAGTTTCGAGAAGATCAAAATACTTTCCCCAACTTTGAGCATCTGGCATACTGGCAAATACAGTTCAACAATATAGCTGCTGTCATCGTATTTTTTGTCTGGATTAAGGTAATTTACAAATTTCATGGTCTGGATTTTTAATATTTTTCTCTTCTTTTTACTAACATGAGTCACACAAAATGCTGGAGGACTTGAGTTTGCTTTTTGTGGCCAAATTCAAATAGCCAGCCATAGCCGCTTCATATTTTGTAAGTAAACTAGGAGGACCCCTGTGATCCTTCCTCTCAGTGTGAATGGTGCTTCCTATGACCTGACCTGCACTCTTGCAAGACCTGTCCCTGCAGGTTTGTTTACCAAATGCACTTAAGAGCCCTTTTCAATGTCATTTGGGCCTGGGGCCCTCGGCTACACTAACACAAGGACCGGTCTGGGTTTCACCTGTTATGGTGTGACCAGGTGAAGGAAGAGGAACTAAGAATGAGGGGTGCGGATGGGAAGGGATGGAAAGATGTATTGGAAATGATCTATAGAAGGATTGCCTCTTTTCTGGGTGGAGGCCATACGGAAACTTTACCTAGAATTAAGGTTGGGACAGATCCATACTCTTCCAAGTAGTACCTTAATTATTTGTTTCCTTCTTTTCTGAAACATAGTGTACATTTCCATGTATGTGAAAGGTTAGGGCATTTCATATACAAATGAGCCTCAATTCTGGAGATGCAGGAAATTTTAGTAATAATGAGGCAGCTACCCGCATGTCACTCTGCTATCCAGATGGTAACCACCAGCCCCAGGTGGCTGTTGAAATTGAAATTTTAATTAATCAAATTACATGCCATTGAACATTCAGTTTTTCTGTCCCTCTAGCCACATTTTAAGGCCTCAATGTCTGTATGTGGCTGATGGCTACTGTACTGGACAGTGGAAATAAAGAACATTTCCATCGTCACAGAAAGTTTTATTAAACAGCACTGTTCTAGAAGCTACTCACCAACAGTTATTTTTTTTCCTGAATTGGTACTCACACCTGGAAGGCCTGAGATTTATCAGAGGGTGTAGGCCTCATCCTATATCTCTCTTGCTATTTATTTAGTTACATGCTTGGTCAGGAAAAACCACCACTCACACACCAAACCTTTATCATAAAATAGTAATAAATAATCCAAATCCAATAGGAATTAAGTAATGTGATTACAACAACCCTCAAAAAAACGTTTATTGTGGCCCAAAACAGTGTATAAGAGTAAATTCTAGAGATTTCCTTTCAATTTGTGCCTCAGGCTGAGTGTTTTATTTAGCGTTTTCCTTGTAACTATTCTGCTTCCGAAACTTAAAGAACCATTAAAGTTCTTTAGGGCAGGGACTGTGACTTGACTTCTGATGTATCCCCCTAATGGTTTTCCATCGGGACTTTGAGCTAGAGCTATGCAGGTTGTCATGCGTCTGGGCTGGGATGAGCAACCTGAACAGCCATCCTTAGTGTGTTGCCTATAGAAATGTTCAGTATGGCTTTGCTGTCAGACAAAACGGAGTTCAGCTGCTGGCTCTGAGCCCTGGCTGCCTCCTGAGGGCAGGACACCAATATTTCAATCTCATTGCAAAGATCTGAGTCAGTGTACATAGCCCTTCCCATAATGCCTGGCACATAGTCGCTAAACAATGAATGACAGTGAATAACATGCAGTAAGTATTTCCTGGAGGGTTTTTTTTTTGTTTTTCTTCACTAGTTTTCATTTGTGGCTTTTTTTCCCCCCTCTTTTATTTTAATCTTTCTTGGGGGAAGAATATCCCTAATCCTCTTAATTATGATTTGAACCTGTTTTTACTGTATTGCAACCATCACGTAAAATTTTAGCAACATCAGAACAGGAGCTTTGTTCTGTTCTCTGCTGTTCCCAGCTCCAAGAACAGGGCCTGGCACATGGTAGGCACTCAACAAATACTCTTTGAATGAGAAAATAGAAGTTGCTGGGTTTAGGGAAAAAAGCAAGTCATTATTCTCTCTCTGCTAAAAATGTTGTTGTAAAATACACATAACATAAAATTTATAACTTTCACTATTTTTAAGTGTACAAGTCAGTGACATTAATTACATTCACATTGTTGTCCAACAATCACCATATGCATTTCCAGAACTTTTTCATCATCCCAGCTGAACTCTGCATCCGGTAAACACTAACTCCAAATTCCCCCCTCACCCCAGGCCCTGGTTAACCTCGTCTATCTCAATGAATTTCCATATTCTAGCTACTCCATGTTAGTGCAATCATATAATAGTTGTTTTGTGTGTGTGTGTCTGGCTTATTTCACTTAGCATAATGTTTTCAGGGTTCATCCATGTTGTGGCCTATATCAAAATTTCATTCCTTGGTAAGGCTGGGATAACATTTCATTGTGCGTATCTACCACGTTTTGTTCACCCATTCATCTGTTGATATCTTCCCTCTGTTACAGCTCTTCAAATTCATCAACTTTAACAGGACCATGAGTCAGCTCTCCACAACCATGTCTCGGTGTGCCAAAGACCTCTTTGGCTTTGCAATTATGTTCTTCATTATTTTCTTAGCGTATGCTCAGTTGGCCTACCTCGTCTTTGGCACTCAAGTTGATGACTTCAGTACTTTCCAAGAGTGTATGTAAGTATATATGAAATTAAAAAGAAAAATTTAATTAGAGATGTCACTGCCTTCTTAAGGATAGAGAAGTCTTCACAGTTGCTATTTAATCAACAAGTATTTTAAAATAGTTATTTAAAAATAAGAATTAATTATCTTTCCCAGAAGCGATGACCCACCGATGCAAAGAGGGTAATGCATAATGCTGATAAGCTTAAGATAGCAGCTCTAGATTAATGAGACATAGTAGAACAGCTGTAGTAAAGCAATACTGTTACAAAGACAGAGGGCTTCTTAGCACTCAGTGCACATGGCAGCTTTTAAGAGACGTTTGCCTGTATTTTCATTCTTATTCAGTATTGTTGCCACATGTTTTAAACTCGGAGTTATTTTCTAAGAAAAAATAATATTTCTAATATTCTAAGAGAAATTCAAATCAGTACAGGAATTTTCAGTCTTTTCCAAAGTTCTCAGATATGATATGAAGACTAAAAAAAAATAATAATAACCAGTATTAGATTTCCATGCCATTTAGAAAGGAGTTAGGAAAGAAGAGAATTATGATAATAGAAGTTAAAAAGGCTTTGTACTGAAGGACAGCTAATTAATGTCACTGATGGAAGTCAGGAACGGAAATGATTTTACTGATTAAGACCCAGAGTTGGCAAGACATGGCCACTCAACACCACTTTGAGTGCATGTGAGGATATTGGATCTTTGAATGCATACAAGTTTGGCTATCCTTCAAGTCTTTTTTAAGAGGTTTTTTAAGAGGGTAACCGTTGTGAAGTTTAGAGTTAACCATGTTTTAGCCAGATTATGTGTTAAATTCCTATAGCTAATTGCTTTATGTCATCTAATAATATTATTATATTTTCTTTTTAACCAAGTGGAAATAACATATATAGCATGAAAACATGTTATTTTTATTCCAGAACTTTCAATTGGTCGTATAAGTAGCAAGAATTTTCCAAAGGGATTGACAATTTTCTACTATTTGGCAGCTATCTGTACTGAATAAAAGGTCCAAAAGTGTGAAATCATCTTTAAGGAATGTTACATCAATGCTGGACATTCTTTGTTTTTGTATTGTGGTGTTTTGTTTTGTTTTGTTTTTATAGTTTCACTCAATTCCGTATCATTTTGGGTGATATCAACTTCGCAGAGATTGAGGAAGCTAATCGAGTTTTGGGACCAATTTATTTCACTACATTTGTGTTCTTTATGTTCTTCATTCTTTTGGTATGTACACTTTTGTTTATAGTGAGGTGATTTAAACTTCATAAATCACCATCATAAAATCACCATCTTCCTTTTTCTCTCACGCTCTATCATTTTTTAAAAGACCCAGGAATAACTGTAGATACCAGAAGACATATTTTACTTCTCACTGATTCAGTTTTAAGTCTTCACCAAATATCTTTTCCATGGTCTTTCATTTATCCATATATATGTGTCTCTTCAATGTAAAAAAAAAAAAAAATTAGTTCACATGCAGATTTATAAAGTCACCTAAAATAGTGCTTTGCCGAAAAAGTAGAATGCTTACGTGTTTACATGCTTGTTTAACACAGATGTTGGCACTTTTATGATCACTTGCTAGCATGACTTTTCATTCCTCTTTTTCTTCTTTTCTTTAAAAAAAAAAAAAATTGGACCTGACAAAGCAAGCTAGATCCAGGATGTCAAGAGTAATATGTGGGTGAATTATTGCTTGTGAAGATTAAGATATTTTTGTTTTAACTTACTCATATTTAACACATCTAGAGACTACCTACAAAGAACATTCAGATTTTAAATTTAAAGCTAAATGTAGGGACACCTGGGTGGTTCAGTCATATAATTTGTGTTATACAAGCATCCAACTCTTGATTTCAGCTCAGGTCATGATCTCAAGGTCGTGAGATCAAGCCCTGTGTCAGGCTCCATGCTCAGTGCATACTTGAGATTCTGAGATTCTCCCCCGCCAACCCCCGCTCTTGCTCTTTCTCTAAATAAATAAATAAAATCTCCAAAAAATACAAAATAAAACTAAATCTAACCATGAGTGGAAATTGCTTTAAAAATTACTTTCGGGGCGCCTGGGTGGCTCAGTCGTTAAGCGTCTGCCTTCGGCTCGGGTCATGATCCCAGGGTCCTAGGATCGAGCCTCGCGTCGGGCTCCCTGCTCTGCGGGAAGCCTGCTTCTCCCTCTCCCACTCCCCTGCTTGTGTTCCCTCTCTGCTGTGTCTCTCTCTGTCAAATAAATAAATAAAATATTAAAAAAAAATTACTTTCAAAATACTTTTTAATTCTCTTGATCTGGTACAAATTAACATTTTTAACATTCTCACCCTAAGTTAATTGAGATTTTTTAGAAGGCATTTTGTTCTTCATCTTAACATTTACACATTTATTTGTCTACCAAGAAATTATTCAATTAAGTTAACGTAACCTAGGCAGTGGGTATTTCTTATCTAAACACTAATACTTAATTTAAGTCTTTCCTTATATCAATCATGATCGTAAGAAAACAAAATTGTCTCCATTTTCAATAGATGTTATAAGATCCTTTGTGTAAAGTTCAGTAATTCAGTGTAATATCCCCAAAGGTGGTCCAAGTATTTAGTGGTTATGTATATAGTATTTACAGATTGAGTATTAGATATACTTTAGTAGGATTGAAAGAGTCAGGAATATCAAACAAGTCTGTTTGTATCTTATACATATGTATCATTAGTTTTATTGGGTTTTTTAAGGATTTATTTATTTATTTTAGAAAGAGGGGGAGAGAGTACGAGCAGGGGGAGGGGCAGAGGGAGAGAGAGAATCTCAAGCAGACTCCTCACTGAGCACTGGAGCCCAACACAGGGCTCCATCACATGCCCCTGAGATCATGACCTGAGCCAAAACCAAGAGTCAGACGCTCAACCGACTGAGCCACCCAGGCGCCCCTGTATCATTAGTTTTAAAGTTAAGCCTCTCTAGTTTCTTTTTCCTGTCATATGTTAAGGAAAACATAGAGGGAACAGTAAGCCTTTTTCATCTTTAATATTGGTAGTACTTTGGATTCTGGAGCACCTGAATCCCTGCATCTCTACTAGGAAAACAAACACCAGGAATTGAGAGCCCTGCAGCAGACCCTTTAGTTAGCTGCAGGTCGCCTAAGTTTTCTTTGTGTGTCCGTCTGCCGAATGAGGGACAGACCTGGTGGCAATTTGAAATGGTCAAATGTGGACTTGTTTGAAGGTTGTTTTTTAGTAGACAGTGCCTGAAACTACTCAGTCATTTCATCAAATCAATCACTAGAACATGAAAAGAAGCTTTTAGCTTCTGTCTTTATACTAAAGTAAATTTTTGTGCTATTACACAAAAAGGAAATGGTCTCTCTGCACCCCACAGAGAGAGAGGAGGAAGCTACTGTCAATACAAACTTTTCTTTAAAGAAATGACAAGCCAAGTACAGCGTTGGCCACTTGTCTGAGAAGACTGCCAGGTGTTAATTTATTGCCCCGACCTTATTTTTTTTATTATTTTTATTTATTTTTTTACAATTTATTATTATGTACAGATAGAGAGAGCGCGCCCACGAATGGGGGGAGGAACAGAGGGAGAGGGAGAGAGAATCCCAAGCAGGCTCCACGCCGACCGCAGAGCCCGATCTCACAACTCTGAGATCACGACCTGAGCCGAAATCAAGAGTCAGACGCTTAACTGACTGAGCCACCCAGGCGGCCCTGTCCTGGCTTTAAAAGAAGCCGCAGTAATGTGAGGTGGTCCAGTGGAGCCAGGAAGCAAAAGCCCATCATCACCAGGGAAAGACCTCCAATTACACAATCAAGCGAACCTTCTGAGACAGAATGGAGAGAAGGAGGGGGAACTTCCTCTCCCCACATCCTCAGTAGCCTTTCTCAGCCACTTTTAATTTTTTTAAATCTCTTCAGAGGACCCACACTTTAATCCTACAACTAAGATACTAGCAGGCGTTAGCTACCAGCCATTTGGGAACTTAAAAAGAGAACAGTAATTGCCTGGGTTGGGAGGGAGAAAGTGGGAGATGTTACTCCAGCTGTGCTTGGAATTGAGCATTAAGCCAGGAACTTACATGCGTTTTATATTTTATTCTCATTTCTGCTACAGAATCTTAAATAGTATTCCTCCTTAATTTGTAGCAATTTAATAGCCCATTAAAATAATAGAGCTCGGGCGCCTGGGTGGCCCAGTTGGTTAAGCGACTGCCTTCGGCTCAGGTCATGATCCTGGAGTCCTGGGATTGAGTCCCACATCGGGCTCCCTGCTCGGCAGGGAGTCTGCTTCTCCCTCTGACCCTCTTCCCTCTCGTGCTCTCTATCTCTCATTCTCTCTCTCTCAAATAAATAAATAAAATCTTTAAAAAAATAAATAAAATAAAATAATAGAGCTCTCTTTTTGTTCATTCCCCCATCATTCAATAAATATTTACTGAACCACTATATTCCAGGCAAGGTGCTAGGTACTGGGGGTCCAGACCAGCCCTGCCCTCAGAGAGGTTCCACAAACTTGTGGGGAAAACAGACATAATCAAATACATAACTCTGGGGGCGCCTGGGTAGCTCAGTCAGTTAAGCGTCTGCCTTTGGCTCGGGTCATGATCTCAGGGTCCTGGAATCCAGCCCCGTATTCGGCTCCCTGCTCAGCGGGGAGCCTGCTCATCCCTCTCCCTCTTCCACTCCCCCTGCTTGTGCTCTGTCTCTCTCTCAAATAAATAAATAAAATCTTAAAAAAAAATACATAATTGTAGTCAGAAACCAGAGCTATATGCCAGAAAGGAATGTGTTAAAGGACCTGATCAGTTGGGTGTGGCGTTTCAAGAAAACCTGGGAGGAGGGGGCCGCACCTGGGTGGCTCAGTCATTAAGTGTCTACCTTCGACTCAGGTCATGATCCCAGGGTCCTCTCCCTCTCCCCCTTCCCCTGCTTGTGTTCCCTCTCTCACTGTGTCTCTCTCTGTCAAATAAAGAAATAAAATCTTAAAAAAAAAAAAAAAAAAAACAACCTGTGGGAAACAGGTGTTGGAAATACAAACCATTATCTTGGGGAGGGGTAAGTTAGGAAAATGAACTAACCTTTACTGAATGATAATAGCTATAAATTATGTAGCACTTAACCATGCATGAGGCCCTGTCCTAAGCACTTAACATAGATTATCTCATTAATTCTTACAACAAATCTGTAGGGGAGGAACTACTATTTCTCCCATTTTGTTAATGTAAGAACAAATAAATTTTAAAATAAAGATTAGAACATTTAAACAATGTAGTCTTGGCAGTGCTAAGACTGAAACCCAAGTATGCTTGACTCCAAAGTCTGTCTTTTCACTAAGCTTCTCTTGACTATCTTCTGTGAAGCCTACTGTATTCCCATTTGCAGAGATCTTTTCAACTCTTCAAAATATGCTCCTGTAAATCTCAAATAATATTGTATAGCAATATTTGGAAGAAGCATAGAATTCCACTTGTCTGTATTGACTGTTGAAATTTGAAGAGCTATGTAGAGTTCTACACTTCTAATAATTTCTGTCAAATGAAAAAAGTGTAGACAAACAAAAATAATAAAATAAAATAATCCCACCATCCATAGGTAAATACATCAATATTTTGTTGTATTTCATTCTTGTCTCTTTTTGCAAAATATATCACAATATATGGTTTGTAAATAAGAAAATATATTGCCTTTTCCTTTGGCATGATTTAATGAAAAAAATAACTTTCCCAAAGAGTATAGTAGCAAAACTATTAATTTATGTCTTCTTAAGAAATCAGATCATTAAAAAAAAATGAACAAAAATGCGTATGTCAAATTTCGGGTTGATGTTTAGGAAGTATATTTAGGTTTCTTCTTTAATCTCAACTTTCCTTTGATTTACAAACAGAATATGTTTTTGGCCATCATCAATGATACTTACTCTGAAGTTAAATCTGATTTGGCCCAGCAGAAAGCTGAAATGGAACTCTCAGATCTTATCAAAAAGGTATGACAAGCCCTAATTCTCAGAATTGTTTTATTTTCTACATAAAGTGAGGATTGTTTCAGCCAGATTTACACATCAACACTGATCCACTGTTACGGTGTAAAGAGTAGATTGCTACATTTCAGGAGTAATTTAAACGTTCTCTGTCTTAGAGCTAGAGATGGGTATGTTGCTAGCCTGGACTTCAATTCTGGAAATCATTTAATGCCCTAGAATTAAACTCTCCACAATCTCTTTTGACTTTTAAGAGCTGAGCTGCTGGTTTTACCTTTACTTATTTTGAGGACACCGCTAGTGGGCTGCCACTTGCAGATCCAGAGTTCAGAATAAACTGAAAGGGAAGAATATAAAGACATTTCCATTTTTTCTATCTCAAATACAATTTTAAAAAAGAAAAAAAAAGTTTTAGAAGCAAATATTTTGTAGTTCACCCTTTATCCTTGTCCTTCCAAGGAAGTTTTAAAATAGTCAAAGGAAAAAGGCCACAGAGTAAGGGCCTGAGAACTTTCACTTACGCACCTTCTCAGGAAGTTGTTAAATAAATGGAAGGGCAGGACAGGAAAGTTGGGTAGCTTTGTTCTTCTCCATGTGACTTCTTTATTTGGTTTAAAGTATAAAACTTAAGCAACAACAAATAACTACATCTAAAGTACACAGCCTGTTCCCTAACATCATTTTACTAAGATACCGGTGGCTCCTTGACTGTGTGACCTTTTTCTGTTGGTTCAAGTCCTAAGACTGTGTTGTCTGTGAATCATGTAGGAACAGAGAACTTCCAGTTCTTAAAACAAAACCCCTTGGGGGGAGGGGGGTGGGGGGATGGGTTAGCCCGGTGATGGGTATTCAACAGGGCACATTCTGCGTGGAGTACGGGGTGTTATGCACAAACAATGAATCATGGAACGCTATATCCAAAACTAATGATGGAATGTATGGTGATTAACATAACAATAAAAAATTTAAAGGAAAAAAAAACCCTTGGATGGGGCCTTAAGATTTGGGTTATCCTGAATTTTGCAAAACAGTTTCTTACATGTTAGCAAATCTCCAAGGTGTATACAAGCAATCCTTACATTGCACTTTGGTTCTGAGATGCACAGATTTCAGTTATTTCATGTTAAATAACACCAGCCTCTCCACACAGTTCCTATTTCAGTTGTCACAGTATCTTGACTAAGAATAATCTGGGTGGCTCAGTTGGTTAAGCGACTGCCTTCGGCTCAGGTCATGATCCTGGAGTCCCGGGATTGAGTCCCACATCGGGCTCCCTGCCCAGCAGGGAGTCTGCTTCTCCCTCTGACCCTCTTCCCTCTCGGGCTTTCTATCTCTCATTCTCTCTCTCTCAAATAAATAAATAAAATCTTTTAAAAAAAAAAGAATATAAAGTACAAACTTCCAGTTGTCACAGAACATTTCAGTTATCACAGTATATTAACTATAATAGCATAACATATAAACTTCACGCTAGCTCTTCAGGCTATAAATCGTTACATAAATAACTGATGTGTACCCTGACCCGTGAGCAATAACATCCCTTCTTACAGAGTCTAGGTTAGGTCACCGAGCACCCGCTGTTTAGTGCAGACACAAAACATGTAGTTGTGTTGCTTCTCTCTCTCCCTGTGAGAAACCCCCACATGATGTGTCACAAGAGTGCATATCTGAAAGGGAGAATGGGCCAGCAAAGATGAAAGCTGAGCAAAGAAACAAAGACTGATAACACTGAAAGTGAAGTTCAAAACAAATGTAAGAGTTCTAGAATAGGTAGATGGCCGTGGGAATGTCAGCGCTGCTACCCTTCAAGATCTTGAATATCTGTGGAAAGATAGATATGCAGTCAAAGAACTTAGTGAAGGCAAGTTTATCAACATGAATGAGGGTAGTGGTTGTGATGGAAAGTACCAACAGTGTCTCCAAGGAAGTGACGCTGGCAAACAACGTCACATTCAAGGAACTCTGGGAATATTTTACAGCATTGGAAGGGCAAAGGATAAAATGTTGGAGCTGATCCATATAAAGAAAGGATTATCAAAGTTCCTCAAGACATAGAAAAGAGGCTTCCTCCATATCCGTTATACAAGAAGAAGGGAAGCACTATTTTTACAAATAAATATTCATTTTACTGTTTTTTTAAACTTCCCTGTAAATTTATAACCAATACCAAGGGAGTTTTTAATGCTTTGATTAAAAGGTTTTTTTTTAAGTTTATTTAAGTAATCTCTACACCTAACATGGGCTCCGACTCATGACCTCGAGATCAAGAGTCACATGCTTTTCTGACTGAGTCAGACAGGCGCCCCTGATAAGATGTTTTAAAGGTCGCAGAGCAATCATAATTTTTCCTGTTGATTATTAACATCACTTGCACAGTTCAGGCTTGCAAGGTCATTTTGACAGCCCTGCACTACCGTGTAAATGGATGGTAAACACATACAAAAAGAGACTAACTAAAAAGAGAGTAAACTAAACCCAATCTTTTCTTTTCAATAGGGCTACCATAAAGCCTTGGTCAAACTAAAACTGAAAAAAAATGCTGTGGATGACATTTCTGAGAGTCTGAGGCAAGGGGGAGGCAAGTTAAACTTTGATGAACTTCGACAAGATCTCAAAGGGTGAGAATCACTTTCTGAGACCCTGTGAAATTCCTATGTAAAGATAAGTTCTTGGTGATAAGGATATTTCTGGCCCAAGTACTCAGAGAGATACTATTTTTTCAGAGGAGGTGTCTTTCTGGAACATATCCCAAGAGGAGGGATGATTCAGCAGTTTCTCCTTTCTTCCTGCATCTTGATGTCTCTGTGTTTGCACTAGACCATGTGTATGAATGATTTCATCTGTAACCTCTCAATAATTTCAGGAAGGGCCATACTGATGCAGAGATCGAGGCAATATTCACAAAATATGACCAAGATGGAGATCAAGAACTGACCGAACATGAACATCAGCAGATGAGAGACGACTTGGAAAAAGAGAGGGTGGGTCTAATGTAGGAGAACGTGATTTGATTCAGCCTGTGTTTCAGACACCATGCTAAGTAGTGGATTACTGAGAGTCTCTCTCTGTCTTTCTGCCTCTTTCTCTGTCTCTGTCTCCGTCAATTTATGTAGTAGTACCCAGCATATTCCAAAAAGGATATATAACAACAATACGTAAAAATACATATATATTGGCATAAATGTAAAAAAATCAAAATGAAAAAATGAGGTAAAACAAAAGCAAAATATAAAATAGACTGTGAAGCTAAAAATGCATTCCATAAAAATATATACATGCTTGTTAAAGACTGAGCTACAAATTTGGCCCTAAGCTTTTTGGTCATCAGCTTGAAAAGGGAAACCTAGGAGTTACACACTTCACAGTGTCCATGAGAGTGGGGAAAAGATTTCTCAGGGGATATAAAGTTAGTTGCTCTATAAATTAACATTTATAATAAAACAAAACTAGCAGCTGCCTTCCATTTGAATACTAATGAAATGGTCTTTTATAATCAGAAAGGATAATTAAAAGCTTTTAACATTAACTTTAAAAATAAATGGTTAAACAAACCAAAAAATATCCCTGGTAATTGAGGTAGAGAATATAGGTGAATACTCTACAAAAATCTCTTTTCTATAAGGAGATAGTAGAGAACAGCGGTCGCTAAACTGCACAGAACTGTGTCAGTAGGTGGGAAACTTTACCAGGTATAGTGAAATGTGAACAAGAAGACAGTGAGTAAAATCACCTTACACAAGTCTGTATTTCTTCTAAGATTATATTCTTCCTACTTTGTAGTTACTAAATGTGTTTTTTTATGAAAAGGTGAGAATATATTTCTTCATTTACTTTTTTTGTTATTGTTCTATTTTTAATGTTCTTTCTTGTCCAAACAAGTTAGCAATTCCTTGCTGGTCATTAAAATCTGTTTTGAAAATTTGCCAGTCCATGAAATTTAGAAGTGTGGGAATCACAGTCGGTGTTAAATGGTACATGCCCATTTCCCATCTGCCCAAGCCCACAGTGAAGTTCTGTGGGGACTAGGTGTTCTTGCTCCTCACTCAGTGACCCCATGTTCTTCAGGAGGACCTGGATCTGGACCACAGCTCTTTACCACGTCCCATGAGTAGCCGAAGTTTCCCACGAAGCCTGGATGATTCTGAGGAGGATGATGATGAAGACAGTGGGCATAGCTCCAGAAGGAGGGGAAGCATCTCCAGTGGGGTTTCTTATGAAGAATTTCAAGTGTAAGTATTAAGGAATTGGCAGAATTGGGGCTGATGAGTTCAAATGAGACCAAGCCACTTCTTCTACCTCTCACAATTTGATCCTTTCCATTACTAATCATCAGTTCTTTTTTTTTTATAACTTTTAATGGTGCTTTTTTCTTTTGATAAAAGTATTATATTCCTTATAGGAAAATCAGCAAATAAAGAAAAACAAAACATTAAGATCTCTCCCATTCCCACTAAACCAAAATGCCAATTAACATTTTGGTGTCTGTATCTCCATTTACATGTGTTTATTTTTTTTTTATGCTTTTATGGCCTTAGCACATGGTATATCCTAAGATATACCTGAGACGAATATATGTTTTGTTGTTGTTAAGTGGAGTGTTCTATAGGTATTTATTAGGTCCGGTTGGTTTATAGTGTTATTTAAATCTATTTCCTGTCATCCTGCCTATTTGTTCTTTCTGCTTTTGGAAGTGGGATATTAAAGTCTCCCAACTATTATTATTAAATTGTCTGTTCCTTCCTTTCTGTAAGGTTTTGCTTTGTGTGTTTTGGCACTCTGCTGCTAGGTGTGTATATGTTTATAATTGGTACATCTTCCTAATAGATTGACCCTGTTTTCATTATAAAATGTCCTACTTTATCTCTAGTAAGATTTTTTTTGTTTTAAAGTCTTTTTTTGTCTGATATTACTATAGCAACTCCAGCGTTTTTATTGTTCCTTTTCGCATGATACATCTTTTTCCATTCTTTCATTTCCAACCTATTTGTATCCTTGAATCTCAAGTGTGTCACCTGTAGACACCATTTAGTTGGATCTGGTCTTTTTATCCAGTCTGATAGTCTCTGCCTGTTGATTAGAATGTTTACTTCATTTACATTTAATGTTATCATTGATATAGTTGGACTTATATCTACCATTTTATTTTTCATTTTCTATAGGTCTCGTGTCTTTTTTGTTCCTCCTTTTCTCCTTTATTGCTTTCTTTTACATAAAATGGATACTTTTCAGGGCTTAGTCGTTAAGCGTCTGCCTTTGGCTCAGGTCACAATCCCAGGGTCCTGGGATTGGGCCGCACATCAGGCTCCCTGCTCGGCAGAAGCCCACTCCCCCTGCTTGTGTTCCCTGTCTTGCTGTGTCTCTCTCTGTCAAATAAATAAATAAAATCTTTAAAAAAAATAAAATGGGTATTTTCTAATGTAACATTTTAATTCCTTTAATAGTTTTTTTTCATTACATTTTTCAGTTATGTTTTTAGTGGTTGCTCTAGGACTTAACATATACAAAGAAATTTATCAAAATCTACCTCAGATTTATATTAATTTAATCCAAGGAGATACAGAAATATCATTCCTATATAACTCTGTTAACTCCTCCCCTTTTTGTGCCATTATTATATGTTACAAATCCAGTATCACAATGTTATAATGATCACTTCAATAATTTTGTCTCTTAAAAGAGCTGAGACAAGAAAGAAGAGAAAGTATATATTTATAGAATTCAGCATATTCTTTTTCTTACCATTTCTGCTTCTCATTTGTTCCTGTGGATTCAAGTTACCATCTGGTGTCATTTCCGTATTCCAATACAACTTTGATCTTACCCACCTCCTTTGTCCTGCTATTGTCAAATATATTATTACATTTCTATGTGTTATAGGCCCAACAATACAATTGTGTACATATGGTCTTACGCAGTTGCTTTTGAAATCAGTGAAGAGAAAAAAAGGACAATACATTTGTATTGTCTTTTGCAGTTACATAATAACATGTTCCAGTGCTATTTGTTTTTTCCATGTGGATTCCAATTACTATCTGGATCACTTGCTTTCAGCCTGAAGAACTTCCTTTAGTATCTCTTCTAATAGAAGCAGGCCTGCTGGGGCACCTGGGTGGCTCAGTCGGTTAGGCGTCTGCCTTCAGCTCAGGTCATGATCTCAGGTCAAGCCCCATGTCAGGCTCCCTGCTCAGCGGGGAGTCTGCGTCTCCCTCTCCCTCCACCCCTCCCCCCAGCCTGTGCACGCTCTCTCTCTCTCAAATAAATAAATAAAATCTTTAACAATAAAAATAAAAAATAAAGCAGGCCCGCTAGCTTGAATTCCCTGTTTTTCTTTATCTAGGAATATTTTTATTTTTCCTTCATTTTTTTCTTGTCTCCACTATTTCTGATGAGAAGGTAGCTGTTAATCTTACTTAAGTTCCCTTGTATGTGATGGGTCACTTTTCTCTTGCTGCTTGCAAGATATTTTCTTTGTCTTTGTGTTTCAGTATTTTGACCATGATCTGTCTGGATGTGGATTTCTTTGCAGTCATCCTAGCTGGAGTTCATTAAGCTGCTGGGATATATAATATTTTCATCAAGTTTGGGAAGTTTTCAACTATTATGTCCTCAAATATTTTTTTGCTGCTTTCTCTCCTTTCCTTCTGGGACTCCTATCCTAGATATGTTGGGGTGCTTACTGATATCCCACATCTTTCTTCACTCTTTTTTCTCTCTGCTCTTCAGATTGCATAGTTTCTGTCCATCTATCTTCAAGTGTGCTGATTCTTTCTCCTGCCAGCTCAAATCTGCTGTTGAGACCCTGTTAGGGACTTTTTCCTTTCATTCATTGTACTTTCCAACTCCAGAATTTCTCTTAGGTTCTTTGAAATAATCTGCATCTCTTTCTTGATATTCTCTATGTGATGAGACAGTGTCCTCATACTCTCCTATATCTTTTAAAGCCTGATTTTCTTTAGTTCTTTGAATATATTTATAATAGCTACTTTGAGCTTTTTGTCTACTAAATCTCTCTGGGCCCCCTCAAAGGTAGGTTCTGTTGCCTCCTTTTTCTCTATGTGTTATGGGTCACATTTTTTTCTGGTGTTTTTGCATGTCTCATATTTTTTTATTGAAAACTGGAGATATTAAATAAATATTATAGCAATTTAGAATACTAATTTTCTTCCTCCCCTATCCCCTAGGCTTGTTCTGTTTGCTGTTTGCATGCTTGTTTTTTAATGAAGTCTGTTTCCCCCGCATTGTGAAGCCTCTGATTCTGCTTCTCAGAGGCCACGGGCCTGACCACATGACCACGTGACCACCACAGTCACTTTGAAAAGACAGTGCTCTTAGCAGGGCTCTCATTGTCTTTCCCTGTTCTCTCTGGGAAGCCTTCCGCCTCTGTTGATATTACTTCCACCTCTTGGCTTCCACTAATTGTTGGCTGATGGGTCTGTTGTTTTCAGTAAAGCCTCGGGATATAAACTGTTCCACACTCTGATCCAATTCAATTCATGCCCCTTTGCAGGGGTAGTTTTTGAAGCCAGTCTTTAGCAGTCTTCTTAGCTGTCTCTTTTCCTGGTTCTTTCTGATAAACTAGCTGGAAACAGTTTATCTTTTTTGTCTCATGAGGTGACCGGCCTTGTCTTAACGGCTTATCACCACAATCCCCGTTGTTCTGAGGAGCACTCTTAGGCTTAGCACTTTGTTCCAAATAAAGCCAGTTCTCTTGGAGGAAGCCTTGGAGCTCTCTGTCCTGTGGCCTGACTCTCCTCCCGGGCAAAACCTCTGTGCCACTCCTTCAGAGCTAGGTGCAGGGACAGTGGTCTACTTACCCACGTGATACCCCTGTTTCATGAATAAGCCACCTGGCTAGGAGGGCAGCCTTCAGTCTTCTCAGTTTTCCTCTCCTGGCATGGAAACTCCAGCCTACAGTGGGCAGCTGGGTGGAGGAAAACATCATTCCTCCCAGCCACTCTTGCCTGGATTAGATCCTCTGCAACATGGGTTTGGAGGTGGAGACATAGAGATGAGAAATGCAGCAGCCCACTCCTCCCTGGGAGATACCATAGGCCCCCACTGGGAGCTGGAGGGAGTGGGGGCCCTGGGTCCATTGCCGAACCCAACTGGAGTGACCTTCTGTCACAATGAGCTAGGGGAGACAGGGAGCAGACCGTAGCTCACATGTCATAGACTCTCACTCTTCTTACTAAAATCCAGTGAATTTTCTTAAATAAATGCTTCTTCATTTGCTGTATACTCTTAAGAAGATTTACAGAATTGGGGTGCCTGGCTGGCTCAGTTGGTTAAGCATCTGCTTTCAAGTCAGGTCATGATCCCGGGGCCCTGGGATCGAGCCCCGCGGGAGCCTGCTTCTCCCTCTCCCTGCTGCTCCCCCTGCTTGTGCTGTCTCTCTCTCTCTCTGTCAAATAAATAAATAAAATCTTTGAAAAAAAAAAGATTTATAGAATTTTTAAAAAATTTTTTAAATAATTTTTAACAGTTATGGTTGTTTCTCTAGGGAGAGTGCCTACAGAGCCCTCAAACCACCATCCCAGAGGTTGTCTCCCATTTCTGTGTTTTTAAAGCATTTACATAATTTTTTATTCAAAATTATTTTATTCAAAACATTCACTCATTAGTGAACAGTGTTTTCTAACTACTTTATTTACTTAATATATTGTGAACATTACTATTTCATTAAATATTCCATCACCATATAATTTCTGGTGTCTCCTTGGAATTCCATTATATAGATGAACAATAACATATTTGAATAATTTTCTGTTAATTATAAAAATAACCATTTTTCTTTTTTTAAAAAACATTCATTTATTTGAGAGAACGAGAGAAAGAGAGTACAGGCCGGGGGAGGGGGAGAGGGAGAAGCAGGCTCCCCACTGAACAAGGAGCCCAATGCAGGGCTCGACCCCAGGACCCCAAGATCATGACCTGAGTCCCAAGGCAGACGCTTAACCAACTGAGCCACCCAGGCACCCCTAATGTAACCATTTTTCAATGAACCACTATTAATAAGCAGAACTCTAATGAGTATGCTGGTAGCCCAAAAAATCACACATATACATATTTCCCTTAGAAATTTTTCAAAAAATGGAATATCTGAATAAAAGCCAAGCATATGTTTTTAAGACTTGTAATACAATGTTGACTTGCAGAGAAGTTGTGCCAGTTAGCATTCCCATCAGCAATATATGAGTTTATCGCTGAAGTTTGAGACTACTTAGAATGTGTTTCAGATTATCATATTGTTTAAGAAAAAAAATCTTAGCACTTCCGTTTGAAAAGCCAGTTGGGCTGAAAAGGCAACCAACTGCACAAGGTGGCTTTGACCCCTCTCACCTGCGGTTTCCAACAGGCTGGTGAGACGAGTGGACCGCATGGAGCACTCCATCGGCAGCATCGTGTCCAAGATTGACGCTGTGATCGTGAAGCTGGAGATCATGGAGCGGGCCAAACTGAAGAGAAGGGAAGTGTTGGGAAGGCTGCTGGATGGGGTGGCGGAGGTAAGTGGTCATCTGACACAGAAACACTGACTCAGTAAAATATCAGGGTAGTCATATTTTATAACCTTAAATCTGAGACGTTTTTTGAAAATGTCTGTGTAACTGCAGATCCGTGCCATCAGATGATAATCTGGAGGTGTTATGTAATACTGCATGCACTGATGTTTCAGCCTTCAACTGAATGGTACAATTAAGCAAAAAAGTTACTCCAGTAGCTCAGAGAATTGCTGTGTATGCTATAAATCGCCAGAGTCACTTACAGATAATTTGGCCCCTTAATTTCCTAGGGCAACTTCTAAGTACAGAAGTATACCTCGCCTGACCCCCAACATCATGGTCTCTTTTTCCTTTATTAGGATGAAAGACTGGGTCGTGACAGTGAAATCCACAGGGAGCAGATGGAGCGGCTAGTACGGGAGGAACTGGGGCGCTGCGAATCCGATGATGCAGCTTCCCAAACTAGTCATGGTCTAGGCACACCCGTGGGACTGAACGGTCAAGCTCGCCCCAGAAGCTCCCGCCCTTCTTCCTCCCAGTCTACAGAAGGAATGGAAGGTGTAGGTGCAAACGGGAGTTCCAATATCCACGTCTAGGATGTGTGCTAGTATGTGTTCCTAATCGGTGAGAAAGGGGCTGACGTGTCCTGCATTGCCAGGGCAGGTACACTCTTTATATGCCCTGACCACCGTAGGATGCCGGTCTTTGTGACCAGCCATTAAGTCTTCTGCACTTTAATTTATTTTAGATAAACCTTGCCCATGGATCAAAGAAGATTTTTTTTTTCTCATGTAAGAAATCTAGGTGTAAATATTGAGTCTAGAAAAAAAGTCTTTGTAAAGTATATGGAGTGGTATGCCCACTTGCTACCATGGATGAGTCTTCTCAGTTGACAATGAAGTAGCCTTTAAAGTGAGGAGAGAAGCGTCAAAAGGCTTCTGAGTTTTATTTCCAATCATGAAAATCAGTATTGTCATTTTTGCCCAGTGTGTGAAGGGAAAGTAGGGGCATTCCTTCCCATGCAGGCTGAGCTCATGGATGTAATACATAGCTTTCTTTTAAGAAAGGAGCCTTTTGTTTCAACTACCTTCCCCGGGGTAAACTTTTCTAAAAGATAAACTCGAAAAGAACTCCAAACCATAGAATGGGTATGTAGTCATTATGCTAGAATTTGTATGAATGGTTAAGATAAATGTTGGATACTGTGCTTTTCTTTGGGTATTATATCATATCTAATGTCTGTGGGAATAACTGTTTCACTTAATTCACACTATTTTTGCTCTGAACTGCATGAAGCCACCGAAGATTGATTGTGGATTAAAATGTCATCTCCAACCATAACATGGGAAAATTGGAAGGAGCCCTATCACTAAGTTTGACTTACTCTAATAATTAGTTTAGTATAAAGATTTGTCCATATATTCTCTTCCCAGGTGGCCCAACTTATTTGCAACTGATTTTAATGTAACTAATCTGGGAAGGCCAACTTACTAAATGTTTTAAGTATGTACTGAAGGTTTTAACTCAGCAAATATGTTCATTTTACACAAGAATTTAAAGTTTTGAAATTCACATATAAATATTGTGAGACTAAAGTTTGAGTTTTATGCCGTTTTGAGAATATAGAACTCAAATACTTTTTTTTTTTTATGAGAGGGAGGGGCAGAGGAAGAGGGAGAGAGACAACCTTAAGCAGGCTCCATGCTCAGCACAGAGCCCAACATGAGGCTCGATCTCTTGACCCTGAGATCATGGCCTGAGCCGAAATCAAGAGTTGGAGACTTAACCAGCTGAGCCACCCAGGCACTCTGAGAACTCAGATACTCTTGATCCTGCATTTCAAAACTAGAATTTATAATCTAAATGGAGCTCAGTTTAATCAAAAGGAGTTTCTGGTATTGAAAATTCATTATCAGAATGTATCAGCCAAAGTTTGAATTTGCAGCAGATTTTTTTTTAGGAGAGGGTCTCACCAAATTTATGGAGAAGAAATCTATTTCTCAATTTGATCTTATTTTTCAAAAGTGTTGAATGAGGTAACCTTTTGAGAGCTAATGGGATGAGCAAGGGAGAATGCAGTGTTGGTGAATTAACTCTGACTCGGAGAACAATAGAAGAGAGGCCTGTGTTTTAGTGCCTTGTTCTGAATTCACATGTTGTTCATGTAATTGGTAGAATATGTCAGTCAAATCTTCAATGAAAACACGAGCAAATGAACTTTAAAAGCTGGCTTCGATAGAAGTGGTACACATTGGGTTTCTTTCACAGTATTTCTCACGGCTTTCTTTCCATCTTTACTTTCTTTTGAATATGCTACACAAAGTTCTTTATTACTAGGTACTACAGTTTGCATTCCAGGGATATTGAGTGTATGTATTTATATTTGTGTACCGTGTTGTTACCTGTAAACAAACTTCAATTTGAAGTGCAGCCATTATGTGGTATCCATGTGTATTGACCACGTGCCATATATCAATTATGGTCACTAGAAAGTCTTTCTGTATACTTATTATTATACTGTTTCTCATTCCACCTGAAAGACTTTACAACATTCTTTTTTTACCCGTAAGTTACATTTTTTCTCTTTAGTCATGGAGAACTCCTTCTCATCCCTGTCCTGTCACCTTCCCCTCTATATTTGTATTATTAAGAAGATGTTACATATGCAAGGCTCTTGACAATCGAGAATTTCATTAATGTGTAATATTGAGCTCTTTACTTCTCAATAAAGACTTGGGATAACAACAGATGTTATAGTTGTCTATTTCCTAAGGAGAAGGAGCTGGGCAATTTGTTATCATGAGACTCATTAGTAAAGACTTACACTTTGAAAAAGGCATCTTCTTTTTTTATGTCCAAAGAACAATATGATTGACACATTACTTCTTCTGCAATATGTACTTCTAGGAGGTTATTCTGAGGATTGTGTAGTTTCCTACTGTGCAGCCACCACATTTTACTTATAGTTTTCTAAAGTGAAGAGCTGGCTCTAATAGTTCTGTTATCTCAAAATCTTTGAACATAATTCCCTCGTTGGCTTTTCATGAGTTCCTCCATGGGTATATAACAGGAGTCAGAGTGCTGAATGCCAGGTTTATAAATATTTAAATTTTTTTAATTTTACTTATTTATTTTACAGAGAGAGTGTGTGTGAGCAGGGGGGAGGGGCAGAGAGAGAGAATCTCAAGCAGACTCCGCACTGAGCCCAGTGGTGGGGCTTGATCCCAGGACCCTGAGATCATGACCCGAGCCGAAATCAAGTTGGACACTTAACCGCTGAGCCACCCAGGCGCCCCTCTGAATATTTAGTTTGATTCAGAACTGTCAGATTGCCCTCCAGGAAAACCGCACCGGTCTGCAGCCCCACTGCGTGCGTGAGATCACCAGTCTTATGCACATCCCCACCAGCATCAGTACCACGCAGCTGCCTACTCTGTTAATGGCATGGTTTGAAAGTAAGGTTTCATCTTATTTTGCATTTCTCTGATTCCTAATTCCTAAGGTTGGACATCCCCTCATATAATTGTTCAACATTTGGGTTTCCCTTTTGGTAAGTTGCCTGTCCAAACCTTTAAAATCTTACACTTTGATCTACTGGGAAACACGTATGTTTTTGTTCATTGCTTATTTTTCTACTGGGTCATGGCCTTTTTTGTTGATTTGCGAATGAACAAGTCAAGTTCCTTGTATGGTTTAAGTATTAATCCCTTATCAGTTTGGACTCTTGTTAGTATCTCTCATCCAACTGATAAGTCTATCAATATTTCCTTGGTTTTTATATAAAAGAATCCATCGATTTATTTTGCCTTATTGTGTTTGGGGTTTTGAGACCTTTGTATGGTCAAAAACTTTTATTTATTAAACTTACAGTTTTACCTTTCACATTTAATACCCTGTGTGAGAGTAACCTTGTGTAAGGCCCACAGGTATTTTCTCCACACAGTCAGCCAGTTTTGCCAATATTCTCTATTAAATAAGTCACTTTACCTTATTAGTTTATGATGTCATTTCCGTTTCATGTATAAATGTTTTTTTTTAACTCTTTAGCCTTTTACATACTAATCTATGAATGTTCTTGCACAACTTCTATTATTATGACTTTATAGTACGTGTTCAGTATGTGGTAAGGTCTTTTTTTCCCCCTAAATTGACTATGCTATTTTTGTGAAACTTTATTTTTCCATGCAAGTGTCCAAACAAATTTAGTGGGTTCCTATAGGGGCAGGAGTGGACAGAGAGAAAAAGGTCCCACTGGAATTTTATTGGAATTGCATTGAATTTACTGATAAGTTTAGGGAGAACTGACATCTTAACACTATCAGAAACAGTTCTTCCTTTATTCAGAACTTCCTTAATGTCCTTTAAGTGTTTCTTAAAATTTCTTAAAGACATGCATTTTTTTATTATTTTTTTAATGTTATGTTAATCACCATACAGTACATCATTAGTTTTTGATGTAGTGTTCCATGATTCATTGTTTGTGTATAACACCCAGTGCTCCACGCAGAACGTGCCCTCTTTAATACCCATCACCAGGCTAACCCATCCCCCCACCCCCCTCCCTTCTAGAACCCTCAGTTTGTTTCTCAGAGTCCATAGTCTCTCATGGTTCGTCTCCCCCTCTGATTCCCCCCCCTTCATTTTACTCTTCCTGCTATCTTCTTTTTTTTTAGATTTTATTTTTATTTTTTATTTTATTGTTATGTTAATCACCATACATTACATCATTAGTTTTTGATGTAGTGTTCCATGATTCATTGTTATAACACCCAGTGCTCCGTGCAGAACGTGCCCTCTTTAATACCCATCACCAGGCTAACCCATCCCCCCACCTCCCTCTTATGCATTTTTAATATAGTTTTATTGGTACTGTGAACAGAATCTATTTTCTAGTTGGTTATTGCTGAAATAAAGGGAAATTACAAATGTTCTATAAATTAATCTTACATATATCACACATGTTGAACTCCTTTACTAACTCTAATAGATTCTGTATTAGTTCTTTGCGTTTTCTGGGAAGAGGAGGAGCTCATTTGTAAGTAAGGACAGTACTGTGTTGGAGAGTAGCAGTGAGAGTAGACATGCTTATTTTGTTTCTGGTATTAATGGGAATGTGTTTCAGTGTCCTGAAAGAAAAGCCAAAACAAAGACTTGAATCCAGATAGTTTATTTGGGAGGTGATATTAGGCAACTGGAGCCGGAGATGGAGAGTGAGCCAGGAGAGGAGGAAATGCCAGTACACAGGTGTGTTATGGAAGATGCCTCTGGAGGCAATGGGAGCTCAGTTCCACCTCTGAGGACAGTACAGAATGCCTCCCATAATTCCGTCTGAATAACGTAAGGCCACAGTTTCATCCATTGGCCCTGGTCCCTGTTGGAGGGCTAGACACCCCCACACTTTCAGGCTATGCTTGCACTTGGGCCAAGCAGGTTCTTTCAGCTTTGGAGGACCTCACAGCAGCAAAGCGAAGAGATCTGTGGTGCAGGCTTGAGGTGGGATGCTGTCATCATGATCCAAGCTCATGTGGAACTGGCCACCACAGCTGCCGCCAAAATCAGAGGTGCAGAGGAGATGGGCCACAGAGCACCAAATGCACCTCCTTCATCCACCCTTGGTACCACTCAGATCCACTCATGCCCACATTAAGTCCACTCTGGACTTTTTGAGGGAGGCCAGCTAGCATCTCTAGAGAGTATAATTCAGGAGGGTTAATGGAACTTGCTAGTCCCCATTGCTGGGGCTGCTCACAAAGCCATAACGATTTCTTATCTCTGCTCCCATCCTTTCTAGAGTTTCCTCAATCTTGGCCAATACTTCAGCTGTGCTGCATTGCCGGTTTGGTACAGTGCTCACACCCTCATTGCTGAGGGCTCAAAGCCCTCGTCCATTATCGGGCTGTGGTGGTTCTGCCCGCCTGCTGAGGGTAACCACTGAGCATGGAGACACCAGGTTACTACCTCTGTGAATTCTCTGCCCCATTAGGCAGCAGTAAAGTCTAGCCTCTCCTAACACAGATAACCAGTGTGATCCCTGCTTTCTTTCCCCAGTGTGCAAATCTCAAAGTGTGTATGTGGCAGACAGTTTCAGGCTCAGTGGAACCCTCACTGTATTATCAGGTGTGTGTGTGTGTGTGTGTGTGTGTGTGTGTGCGCGTGCACGCTTACACGCACACACCCCCCAACTCTTGAGGATCTGGGAGCCCCACTGCAGTAGAGCCAACAGCTGCGGACAGGACACATCGATTCTGCAACTGGGTTAAAGGGAATGATACTGAGAGAGGCCAAGATCACTGGCGTGTAGGCCTGTATACTATAACTGTATACTGTCACTGCTGGGAACAAGAACTCTTGGTTTACTACAGGGGCTTGCAAACTTTCCATAAAGGGCCAGATAGTAAATATTTTAGGCTTTATGGGCCATAATGGTCTCTGTCACAACTCCTTGGCCATCATAATACAAAAGCAGCCATAGACAATACAAATACAAATGCGTGTGACTATGTTCCAATAAAGTTTTATTTACAAAACCAGGCAATGGGCCGGATTTGGCCTGCAGGCCATAGTTTGCCAAACCCTGGTTTGGAAGGATGGTGTTCTCATCCTGGCCAAGGGTGTCATCCATGAACTGGCACTAGGATGATGCTAATAACCTGTGTTGATGTCCTGTGGGATGTAGCAGTAATAGCTAAAATGTATTGAGAGCATCCTATAAGCCAGGTACTTCCAGGCACTTTACATGCGTTGCCTTATTTCATCGTCACACCTCCACAGAGGGAGATACTAATAGAGTCCCTATTTCATGCCTAAGAGACTAAGTTACATACAGATGAAGCTAAGTAAGTTAATCAAGGCCACAAACCTGGTGAGTGGAACATGACAACATGACAAAGAGGGGAGGGGGGACATCTGCCTGAGTAACTGTAGAAATAAAAAGACCCCATATTTGCTTCACAGCTCCTGAAACACTTTTTTAAAGTACAACTCCCTGGTTTCTACTGGAGACCACTGTGCCCATCTTGGCTTCTGCACATTTGCCCAAGTGACCCGCCACAGGTGATTTGTCAAGTTACCCTAGGAATAGTGCAGTATGTTCCAAATCTTAGAAAGAAAATAGCCTGTGGCCTTTGGCGGGTCACTGCCTCTGAAACTCGTTTCCTCGTTTGCAAAATGAAAAAGATGGAGCAGCTTGAGGTTTTCAAAAACGTTGTATCGCCAAGCCCTCTGTTCCTGAGATGATGCCTGGGCTTCTGCTGCCTGGCAAGGAAAGGAGGCCAAACCCTCACTTGAGTGGAGCGGCAGCTCTGCCAACTATCACCTCTCAGAGACCCACAGTGCTGTCATGTGGGGCTGCCAGGGGAAGAACGATCCCGCAGGTTAGAAAGGGTTTGAAGATCGGGTGATGTTAACGAGCTCACTTAGTTCTAAATGTGATTCCAATGTGTTGGCGCGTACAAAATATATGGCTTTGAAATGCAGTTGTCACAGTGATTGGATCAAGATCAAATTATAATGAAATTAAAATGGCCTTACCTGGTTATTACAATCCTAAATCAGTGTATCCCAAAGAATCACCTGGAATTCCCAGACTCAGTCCTCAGAGATTTCTCAACAGATGGAGGGAAAAAAAAAAAAGCCTTTCCTTGCCTTCCTTCCTCACATAAGCATCCCAGCTGATCATTGATTCTTACCAGGGAAGCTTGGGAAACCCTAGATAACAGCAAAGAAATGTGGAAGCTCACAGTCTAGAAAACAAGAGTTACTTCAACTTAGAATGTAAGTTATCTTGTGTTCATAGTGCTCGGTGGGGACAAAAAGTAGGCTGCAACATGTGAGTCACCTGTTTTTTTTAAATGTATATACCATGAGACAGAAGGCCAGGAGGTACAGCAAGATGGTAGAACTAGGTTTGGTGGGGCTCCGGGTTTTCTTTCCTTTGGTATCTTTATTCCACAGAGAATAAACCCAAACCTGTGAGGGTGAGGATGGTACTGATCATCTCCTACACTGGCTTGGTGATGATGAGCTCTTGCAACTATTCAGCTTAGCTTGACACAAATTCCTATGGATGTTGTAGTAGACATTATTTGAATTAATCTGAGTCTACAGCCATACCACCCTGAACACGCTCGATCTCGTCTGAATTAATCTGAAATCCTAATTTTGTCTTTATCAAGGAATCCTCTGATCTTAGTTTCACACCTGAGAGAATGTCACAAGTAAATGGCTATTGTAACATTTTACTGTTTAAATTAGTGAATCAGTGCTCTGGCTTACCAATGCCCTTCTGAGGATGGCTGGTTTGAACTAATTCCTCAGAGCATAGCAATGCCCCTTACAAGCACTGGGGGAAAAAAAAAAGTCCAATTCCTGAACATGCAAAGCAGGCTCTCCCACAAACCCCATGAGGCCTGACCTCAAGTGGTAGCCAGATCTCTTAAGGAAGAGTCAAGTATTAGGAAGCAATATATTTGTTCTATTATGCAGAAACAGGGTTTCAATATAATACCTTGAAAAATATCTTAGTAAAATTACCAGCAAATTTCTTAGAAATCTGGTTCACCAACATTTTAAGTATGGTTTCACATGAAGCAGGAGTGACAACTGTTTACACCAAGGGTCTCTGCAAACTATGGCCTGTGGGCCAAATCTGACTCACACTGAGTTGTATAGCATCAAGCTAAGAATAGTTTTTACATTTTTCAAGAATGATTTTTACATTTTTAAGAGGTCATTTAAAAAGAAAAAAACAGGGAAAGACTACAAAATATTTCTTGGATCCCTTCACAGATAAAGTCTGTCAACCCCTGGTCTACAGGAAGAAAGAACTCTGCTCGGTCCTACCCCTACCAACCAAAGTGGAATGTAAAAAGAAAATACTTAAAACTAACCAGATGTACAAGTCAAAGGCCAGTCTTTCAAACAGAGAGGGTCCTCCTTGATTTTAGCAACTCTGAGTCTAAATCTGCATAAATAAGATTCCAGTTATTTTGATAACAATTCTAATGAAAGAAATTACAGGATTATACCAAAAGCACATAGCTGAAGTTGAAAAGTCAAGCTGGGTGGCTGCTCTTCTTGAAGCTAGTTGAAAAATGGGCAATTCAATATAAACAACCATGTAACCTAAAATGCTAAAGCTAGGGGCACCTGGGTGGCTCAGTCGTTAAGCGTCTGCCTTCGGCTCAGGTCATGGTCCCAGGGTCCTAGGATCAAGCCCTGCATCGGGCTCCCTGCTCCACGGGAAGCCTGCTTGTGTTCCCTCTCTTGCTATGTCTCTATCTGTCAAATAAATAAAATCTTTAAAAAAAAATGCTAAAGCTAAAAGAAATTCTCATTTTACAAATGCAAGAAGGAATTCAGAGAATGTAAGGAGGTATGAAAACAAAAAAAACAAAATGAAAAATAAGTATCAAGAATTACTTAATCTTTATGAATTCTTTCTGAAGGAGGTAAAGCAATATTACCATCATAAACATATAACTGATCAAACCAGGACACTAAAAATAAGTAAAGGGCATATAAAATTGTATAACTTTGAAAATATTTATTGATTACATATTCACTGTATTATACCGGTGGGCCTATAAAATCATTTTACTCAAACTCTATTTTCAAAAATAACTTTCGAAATGCACCCCATGAAACCTGTTTGGATTACCTGTGTGCACACAAGCAATGTGTTGTTAAAATGAAATATACTTTTTACCATGGATACTAGCCAAAAGTTTTAACATTGCAATGACTTGGAAGTACTCTCAAGCTGATGACTTTCTAATAATTCTGCTACAGCCAAAAGGAAAATTCCTTAGACACAGTAGAGCAACAGGTATCATAAAACACTATACAGTTCTTCCATGAGGGAATGCAAAATAAAACACAAAGTACAGAATTTCTACAAATTTAAGGCCTCCAGTGGACTCATACTCTAAGACACTGATCCTCACAGATTTCTGGGACAACCATAAAGTTATTGTATATTATCAACTTGTCACCAAGTGGCCTGCTGCTCTCGTCAAAGGACAGGACCATATGGAGAGCTCAGACAGCTCAGGCATCCGTAGGGGCCGCTAATACATCAGTGTTGGTGAGAGCCAAGCTCTTGGACCCATGAATGGTATCTGTCCCAGCTACCTCAACTCATCTCATCTGAGGCCCATTGAGCAGGCACTGGGGTGGTCTAAAGATGTCATAAATATGAATAATGCCACTTTTCAAATATATGTAGATATTGAGGTACTGAGGTTAATACAGTTCAAATCTAAAGACCATGAAGAATGGCTTCCAAGATGGAGAAAAGAGATGAGTGCATACGCTGCCTCTTCAACAACTCACTTCAAGCCACCATGAGAGCAATGGAAGGAATATAGTAGTAGCTAACACTTTTCATTTATTCCTGAGGTTTCTTTTATTTTAAACCAAATTAATTCATCCTCTCCATTATAGATTGGTTCTTTTGACATCCAAGAAAATAAAAACAAAATTCAAAAGCATATAGACATAGTATGAAGTAAATTTCTATAAATTAACATTTTCTACTTTATAGGACTTATATTTACTTATACTTTAAAAAACATTCCTTAACTCAAAAATGATGAAGATGGCAAATTTTATGTTATGTGTTTCTTACCATAATAATTAAAAACAATTGTGTAAAAAAGGATATTCTAATATAAAGGGATGATAAGTATAACAGGATATATTTAAATTCTTTTCAAAAGTAGGTATTAATATATTTGGCTGTTTTGTTTCTTCTTTAAGTGTATGTTGTGTGTAAAGTGTGTGTGTGTATACACACTTTACATATATATATACATATATATATATAATGAGGGAAGAGTGTATACAGAGAACTCTAAGGAAGCCAGGGTTATATACCAAGAACAGGAAAAACTGATTAACCCTGATGGTCACATAATAATCAGGTAAAAAGAGTGTGTGATAACACGTTACAAGAGGATGCATTAATCCAATGTCATCTAAAAAAAGTTTCTTAAAAATATAATGCTATGTCCCATGACTGATGTCACACCAAAATGGCAGGGCACCCACTGACACTAAATGATACTCCAAGATAAGCAGTCACAAGGAGTCTACACTGGTGATCCTCAGGCTCACTTAATTCCTATTAATACTGAAAAGTGTTTACTTTTATAAAAAGGGGGATTAATTGCAATGTGATCTCCCGAAATGGATCCTGGAATAAAGCATGTTAGTGTGAAAGTGGTGAAATCTGAATAAAGTGCATAGTTTAATGTACAGTGTTAATCTCTTACTTCTGACATGTACCGTGGCCTATAAATGTTAACAATTTCCTGTTAAGGAAAGTTGGGCAAATACTGTCTTTGCAACTTTTCCGTATTAATAAATACTTCATTAAAAGGGGGCGGGAGGGACTTAAATTTTCAGGATGTTATCTATGCACACGGGAACACAAAACTCAGCTGTTGTGATGTGTGATAACAGCAACAGAGAGGAGTTATGCAAGCGTCATTTCAGAAACAACCCAGAGAGAAGGAAGTAGTGATGGGGAGCGGGCACCAGGGGGGCTCCCATGTGCTGGTCATGTCCTGTTTCTGCCCCTAAGTCGGTAGTTACACCGGCATGTTCCTTTTACGATAATTCACTGGACTAGACTTTCCCCTGCATTACCCTTAAATAAAAAAAAGAAGTTAAGAAATAGTTCCCTAGTTCCGATAAAGGTTAGAACGAAGAGAAAATCTGTGAATAAGAGATGTCTATGTAGGAGCGAAGACGTCTGTATGGGGGCAGTTGTGACAGTTACAGTATCACAGATCTAAGTGTTCAGAGCCAGGAAGCATCTTGGTAGTTCCCGGGTCCTGGCGTGGCCCATTCTTTCTGAAGCAGCCCTGGAGATGCTGACGCAGCCAGGCGCACTGTGCATTGGAGCCAAGTGCCCCGGGAGGTTGTGACGCGCATCCAGACCACAGACCCCTGAATGCCCCAGCGCAGCTAAGCACCCTCCACACCTCGTCCAGAGGCCAGCAGACCCCCTGTGATGTTCTGAGTCCACAACAGAGAAATCTCAGTAAGTTCTAATAACCTTAAAAGGCCCAGCAAAGCTTCTTCTCTCAGAATGGCTTTTTTTAACCTATGAATCACACCGGGTTTTTCCAACATGGTTTAGGTTTCGTACTTCCACTACTGCATCTGTATAGTTGTTGTTATTATTTACTAAATAATGGCAGATCGTAGATTCATATGATACTGGAGCTGGAGGGCAACAAACCCTCTACTCCTTTTAAAGATGAGGAAACTGCTATCAGAGATGTTCAGAACTTGTCACAAGTTCCTAGAATTCAATTCTTTTTTAGGTCAATAAATTAAACTAGATGCCTCCCCCAGGGTTACTGTATGACTAGATGAACTAATACGCAGTTGATAAGAGCACTAGTTTATGACTTGGGTTCTTTCGTGTGTAATTCAGTTCATCACGGTTTCTGTGAATGTCTTTGCTGAAAATAATTCTTGCTGAACAGTATGATGCCAAAAGAAAAGACAACAAAAACACTTCGGAATATTTAAAAAAAATCAAGATCCTCCCTTTTTAATGTGTGGATCAATCATGTAAATTAAAGAGGAATTTAAGAATATTTTTTAAGAAATAACAACTTCAGGTAGGCAATTATAAGGAAGATAACAATCATACATGCCAAGGCTACGTGATTCTTCCACAGGCCCCAAGGGGAGAGATCGATGCCCTGGTTTAGCAAAAATTCTTCGCCAGTACATCTGAAATTCAACAGAAAAAGAATATGACTTCATTCTTAGCATTTGTCAAATTTTACTCATTTAAATCACTCCTCCCATAGGTTACCAAGGCTTAAATAACTATGCCTTCATGTGTAACAGATGAGTGCTTACGAATCCATTAGATACTATGCTAAGCAATCTGCTTAGCATAGCAAACAGTTTAGTTAATCCCTAAAACAACCCAATGGGGGTTAGTACATACATTTAAAAGATGAAGAGGCTAAGGTTTAAGGAACTTGTCCAAGTCCACAGACTCACACTGTGAACCAAAACTGCTAGTCTCTGCAAATTCATTTGTTTCCAGATCTATGATGCTGCTCTCTTTAAAGGGCAGAAACATTTATCAAGTAATTTTGCCCTCACTCCTGATGGGGAAAACCTCAATTTTAACAGATGACATCAAAGGTCCTTACTGAGATGATCAAAGCTCTTTCTAGAACTCATCACCCACAAATCAGCCATACAAACGAACACAGGCTAAGAATTTTGAAACTGGGAAAAGAGGTGAGCACGGCCTTCCTGGCACCGTCGCGTTCCCTCAGCTCTTGCACCAAGCCCGGTCTGAGCACTGCAGAGGCTCTGCAACATGCCATCGCCAGCAGGCCCACTTAACCAGGTGAAAGCCTCGGGCGCCTGGGTGGCTCAGTCGGTTAGGCGACTGCCTTCGGCTCAGGTCATGATCCCGGAGTCCTGGGATCGAGTCCCACATCGGGCTCCCTGCTCGGCGGGGAGTCTGCTTCTCCCTCTGACCCTCTCCCCTCTCATGCGCTCTCTCTATCTCATTCTCTCTCTCAAATAAATAAAATCTTTAAAAAAAAAAAAAAAATCAGGTGAAAGCCTCAGCAGCAGCCGAAACACAAGGGTGGAGTAGCCCTGCCACCGTTTAGAAAAGCACCTGGCACTCAAAACACCTGGTACAGCCTTAATTATTACCTGTTATCCCACCTTTGTGCAGCTCTTGAAATCTAGCAGTCCCCCCAAAAAAGTGTTAAGCCCAGACAAAAGAGAGGAGCGGGCAGGATAAAGAAAACTCTTTATAGAGGTTTTCTAGAAATACTTCAAAACAGCACTCTCTCCTGTTACTATTATTTCATGAAGGTTCATGAGATTTGGATACCAGCATTCTCTCTTCTTTCATTAGTTAATGTATCAGAATCAAACCGTTAGCAACAATCATCAATAAGGAAAGTGTTATTCAATTTTTAAAACAATATCCTCTGATTTTATGAAAATCTGCATTTGTTTCATTGACATTGTGCAATAAATGGGACTTCTTTCTCAGCTGACTGAAATGTGTTTCCTTCTTTAGAGGGTACATGCTTTAATAAGGATATTCCAAGTCATTTTAAAAGAAAAAAAAATAGCCGTGTAGACTTCGATTTCATAATGTATCCCATTTAAGTGCAGGAGGAAGAGGTACGTGCCACAAGCGCGCCCGGGAAATAGTCACTCCGTTCTGCTCTAGCTGCCTTTCAATCTCTTGCTCCTGGCCATGGGTTGGGCTTACAGGAAGCCTTAAGTTCATGGATCTGTACACTTCCCATAATCCATACAATTCCAATATCCTAAGGCTTCGCTAAAATATCAAACTCAAATGTTCTGAAAATAAAAGCTAAAACCCACAATCAAAACAGCGTTTTAAAAGGCCCCAAATGAACAACATATCAGAAACATTTCCCCAACTTAAATATAACTTTGACCAAAGTAGAATGTCAAGGAGATGTGCATTGGTGTACAACAACTCAGAGAAAGGACCCACACCAGCCACGTGGCCCAGTGGCCTTGCTACATGATACCACAAGAGTAAGCAAATCCATTCTGACACTGAGTACAAACTTACATCGCATAGCTACAGGTATTATTCCCTGTTACATTGACTCCTGGGCAGAAGTTTTGTCCCAAAAATTCATTATACTGCAAAGCCTGTAACACAAGGGTAGATGGGACAAGGTAAACAATTTTAAATTTCAAAAAGTCTCCAAAGAATGATCAGGTCCTCCTAGTTTAATCTTTACTGCTATTTCTAAAAACAAACCAAGCTTCACATTCACGGTCTCGGTCACACCAGAGCAACTAAAATTCTTTTCCCTGGCAATTGAGTGGCCTATGTTGGGATTCTGGCTCCTAAAACAATGGAAGTAAAGTATCTTCTAATTTTAATATATAAAATATGTACTCTAGGTTCCCATCCTCTATTTTCGTATGGAACTGAAATGCAACTACATGTTTTTATATCCATTAGTCAATCTTTCTCCTTCATGAGGAATTCTCTCTCCACCCCTAACCTCCCTCGGCAGCAGGGTGACTGGGGAAACCTCAGGTGATGATCAAGGTGAAACTCTTCTTCATCACTCTGAAAATGAAACCCCTGGGAGACTTTCACAGTTTATGGCTGGGGCCACGAGGTTGTTAGGCTTTATTCTGGTTGGTTCTAGCTTGGGAACAATGAAGCAGTCACAAGGACATGTGAGGAAAACTTACCACATAGCCATATCGAGGAATGCTGAAGTACTGAAGCCAGGAGAGCCAAGGCCCAACAGTTCTGAGATTTACCAACAGCCCTGAAAATATCTACAAAAAGCAAATGCCAAGAATCAGACCTGGTGAAGGGATTTCGTGGAGAATTACAGAGAATAATCTCTGAGTCCCTGACAACCCTTACAAACATTTCTTCTAAGACCTCTCCACTCTGCATACGTATGCCTCTCTAGAGCTGAGGCTGTTTATGGTTCTAAAGGAATGACAATATATCTAATAATACCTATGCCATTTAATTGGAAGACCCTTCATTGTCAAGGATTTTACTTTTGGTAACTGCCCACAATGAAAGGTCAATAAAGTACTGACTGTTCTAATGATACAACCATTATATGTTCACACCAGTAAACATACCAGAACAGATCCTGAACATCTCATGCCCCTCTCTATTTCCCTAACACGGTAAGATTTGTTATTTACAAGGGCTTGCGCTCTGCATGACTCCAGAAATAATCTGGGGTTCAGGATGCATGCTAAAATAACCCAAAGCCTGGAACTGATATACAGAATAACACGGGGAAGTACAACATAAAATATGGTGAATACCTTCATTTAAAGCTACCAAAGAGCAGGCTTACAGTGAAGATCCTGGGGTGGATTACTCCAGCAACAGATGGCTACGTGAGAAGAGGCTCATCTAAAACTTCTAACTGGCAGGAGGTATGCTGGGATAGACCTAACAATGACAATCTTGCTGGAGTGACTACATATTTTTGAACTTGACTTAACCAGGTGCCAAACAGAGGACACACAGCATCTCTGAGTAAAATATGGTTTTATGACTGGTTATAAAGGATCTATAATACAAACTTTTAAATAATAATAAGGTGAAGCATCTAATATATCACACAAATATATCTATTTTTATAAATCGATGACACATTATTTATTGGATAACATGATAGAAAATACACACAAGGTTTATCACTTCCTCAATAATGTTTAGATTGGTGGATGTCAGACTCAGAAATGGAGGACTTAAACTTTGGCAAAAAGTTGTGCTAATTATGCTCCTTTTAAAGACATCTTAGCAGAAAAAACGTGTATTAAGGAAACAGGCTAAACGTTCCTGTTCACTTGATGTAGTTAACGGAGCAAGGTGGTAACTAGCTGATTCACCTACTGATTCATCTAGGTACAGGTAAAATTAAGGGACATGTAAGGTTAGGTTTCAGTAACCATTTAAAAAAAAAAAGGTAGGGGCGCCTGGGTGGCTCAGTTGGTTAAGCGACTGCCTTCGGCTCAGGTCATGATCCTGGGGTCCTGGGATCGAGTCCCACATCGGGCTCCCTGCTCAGCAGGGAGTCTGCTTCTCCCTCTGATCCTCTTCCCTCTTGTGCTCTCTATCTCTCATTCTCTCTCTCTCAAATAAATAAATAAAATCTTAAAAAAATAAAAAATAAAAATAAAAAAAAAAAGGTAAACAGAAATATATTGGTATAAGAGAAAGTCAGGAACCCAGAAAGGAGGAGACACAGTACTGTGTGGGCTTTGGAACTTTTTAAAACACCCCTTTTTAAAATATAGGAGGGACCCAGGATAGACTACCCACACTGCAAACTGTTCTATTTCTCATGGAGCTTAGCTATTCCCTTGGGGAGGAGTAGATCCAACCAAACCATTAAGTTACTACTTAAGTCAATGGTTCTCTAACACTAGCACAGAAGTTGGGTAATTAACCTGTCATTTTTATGAGGGAATCTTATAATCAAAATTTTTCTGGTTTTTGTGGGTGTTTTTTTATAAGTTTTTGTTTAAATTCCAATTAGTTTACACTCTTAAGATTAGTTTCAGGTGTACAATTTAGTGATTCAACACTTCCATACGATAGCTGGTGCTCATCACAAGTGCCCTCCTTCATCCCCATCACCTATTTAACCCAACCCCCTAACCACCTCTCCTCTGGCAACTATCAGTTTGCTCTCTGTAGTTAAGTCTGTTTCTTGGTTTGCCTCTCTCTTTTTTCCCCTATGATCATTTGTTTTGTTTAAGTTCCACATATGAGTGAAATCATATGGTATTTTTCTTTCTCTGACTGACTTATTTCGCTTAGCCTAATACTGTCTAGCTCCTTCCACATCACTGCAAATAGCAAGATTTCATTCTTTTTGATGGCCAAGTAATATTCCATTCTGTATACATACCACATCTTTTTTATCCATTCATCGGTCAATTGACATTTGAGTGCTTTCCATAATTTGGCTATTGTTGATAATGCTGCTATAAACATAGGGGTGCATGTATCCCTTCGAATCAGTATTTTCCCCCCTCTGGGTAAATACCTAGCCTAGTAGTGCAATTACTGGATGGTTATGGTTCTTGGTGCAACTGTAAATGGGATCGATTCCTTGATTTCTCTTTCTGCTGCTTCATTATTGGTGTATAGAAATGCAACAGATTTCTATACATTGACTTTGTATCCTATGACTTTAATGAATTTGTGTGTCGATTCTAGCAGTTTTGGGGTGGAGTCTTTTGAGTTTACTCTAGAGTATCATGTCATCTGCAAATAGTAAAAGTTTTACTTCTTCTTTACCGATTAGATGCCTTTTATTTCTTTTTGTTGTCTTGATTGCTGAGGCTAGGACTTCCAGTACTATGTTAAGTAACAGTGGTTGAGTGTGGACATCCTTGTCTTGTTCCCGACCACAGGGAAAAAGCTCTGTTTTTCCCCACTGAGGATGATACTGGCTGTGGGTTTATTGTATATGGCCTTTATGATATTGAGGTATGTTCCCTCTATCTCTACTTTGTTGAGGGTTTTTATCAAGAAGGGATGCTGTACTTTGTCAAATGCTTTTTCTGCATCTATTGAGAGGATCATATAAATCTTATCCTTGCCTTTATTAATGTGGTGAATCATGTTGACTGATTTGCAAATACTGAACCAAACTTGCAGCTCAGGAATAAATCCCACGTGATCGTGATGAATGATTCTTTTAATGTACTGTTGGATTCAGTATGCGAATATTTTTTTTTTTTGGTATGTGAATATTGAACTGAGCATTTTTGCAACCATGTTCATCAGGGATATTGGCCTGTAGTTCTCTTTTTCAGTGGAGTCTTTGTCTGGTTTTGGAATCAGGGTGATGCTGGCCTTATAGAATAAGTTTGGAAGTTTTCCTTCCATTTCTATTTTTTGGAATAGTTTGAGGATAAGTGTTAACTCTTCTTTAAATGTTTGGTAGCATTCCCCTGTGAAGTCATCTGGCTCTGGACTTTTATTTGTTGGGAGATTTTTGATTACTGATTCAATTTCTTTACTGGTTATTATTCTGTTCAAGTTTTCTATTTTTTCCTGTTTCAGTTCTGGTAGTTTATATGTTTCTAGGAATTTGTCCATTCTTCCAGACTGTCCAATTTGTTGGCATATAATTTTTCAAAATACTCTCTTATAATTGTTTGTATTTCTGTGGTGTTGCTTGTTATTTCTCCTCTCTCATTTGTGATTTTATTTATTTGGATCCTTTCTCTTTCCTTTTTGATAAGTCTGGCTATAGGTTTATCAATTTTACTAATTTTTTCAAAGAACCAGCTCCTGATTTCATTGATTTATTCTATTGGGATTTTTTTTTTAAGTTTCTGTATCATTTATTTCTGCTCTAATCTTTAATATTTCCTTCCTTCTGCTTGCTTTAGGCTTCGTTTGTTGTTCTTTTTCTAGCTCCTTTAGGTATAAGGTTATGGTTGTTTGAGATTTTTCTTCCTTCTTGAGGTAGGCCTGTATTGCTATATACTTCCCTCTTGGGACTGTTTTTGCTGCATCCCATAGGTTTTGGACCATTGTGTTTTCATTTTCATTTGTTTCATGTATTTTTTTAATTTATTGATTTCCTGGTTGACCCATTCATTGTTTAGTAGAATGCTGTTTAACCTCCATGTATTTGTGATCTTTCCAAATCTTTTCTTGTGGTTGACTTCAAGTTTCACAGTGTTGTGGTCAGAAAATATGTATGGTATGATCTCAACCTTTTTGTACTTATTGAGGACTGATTTGTAACCTAGTATGTGACCTATTCTGGAGAAGTCCCATGTTCACTTGAAAAGACTATGTATTCTGTTGCTTTAGGATGAAATGTTCTGAATATATCTGTTGAGTCCATCTGGTCGAGTGTGTCATTCAAAGCCATTGTTTCCTTGTTGATTTTCTGATTAGATGGATCTGTCCATTGCTTCAAGTAGGGTGTTAAAGTCCCCTACTATTATTGAATTATTATCAATAAGTTCCTTTATGTCTGTTATTGTTTTATATATTTGGATGCTCCCATATTGGGGGCATAAATATTTACAATTGTTAGATCTTCTTGTTGTACTACTGTCCCTGTTATTATGATATAGTGCCCTTCTTCATCTCTTGTTACAGTCTTTGGTTTAAAGTCTAGTTTGGCTTTTGAAGTTCCAGTTTATCAAGGTTTCACTATCTGTCACCAAGAAACATCTTTTAAAAACTAATTTGTAACAAAACGTTAACTGAAGTTATAGCAATTATATTAGAACAGTAGCCAAAAATGCTGGGTAATGTCAAGAAAAACCTGTACATTCTCTAAGCTGTACCTCAATACATGGTCTCCTTAAAGAAGAGAATCCCATTTACAGAATCCTCAAAGCAGGTTTTAGGTAACAGGTAAATTTGTGGGAAGGAATAAGGGGAAATAATTACTTCTCAGAGAAGCACAATTCCTACTCACCATCATAAACACAAAGGAGATGGTCATGAGAAGTGTTGCTATGGATACCACACTCTGGCCTGCTGCTATGGCCAGTGCCATAGAACTGGCCGAATAAGCCACCATCATAAGGGTAAACATCATGATGAAGAAGGCCTCCACAACTGGTTTCAAGCCTTAGTTGGGAAGAAAAGAGGGGGTTGAATCCAACTGCCTGGGTAACTGTGTATTTGGGATTGCTTACTGTGCAAAGCACTTAATATTTTGAGAAACTAATACCAGAATGAAGAAAATTCATCCTCTATCCAACCACCTTGGGTCACCAATTTCATTACCAGTTCCCCCATGTTACTGTACAAAGTTATCATACAGTTTCTTTTTTATACTTGTGGCATAAGCACATTTCTGTATAACATCTCTGCTCCTTTATTTGTAATTATTAACAATTTCTGAGTGCCTGAGATGGAGAGCTCCAGGCAACACAACTGGCCCCCATTCTACCGCCTTTTCTTCTAAGAAGGAAACTCGTCAATAGCATATGTGTTTTACCCAAACATCACCACATGGCTGTTTGCTATAACTGCATAAGTAAATAAACTGGGAAGAAGATTACGTGACCTCTCAGTGGTTTCAGTATCTGGGGAACATCTCCACAGTCCAAGTCGCCCAAGACAAAGCACCATATAATTCTGGGATTGAGGGTGGGGTTAAATAAGTTTCATAAAACTACTTTACAAACTATAATGGACTAATATTATGGGTCACACAATCTGAAGGTTTTGGAGTAAGACCACCAGTCAAGAGTCTGAGGATCTAGGTTCTACACCTAATTCTTTATGACACACCTCTTATATATAAAATGGAAGTTTAAACTCAATCAGTTGATGTTCCTCTAGAGTGCTTTACTTATATATTTTTTAATTAAAATATATATTTCTGATGTGTGCGTGTGTTTTGTGTATCAGTAAAATATATGGAAATTCTGATACAGTGAGCCTGGGGTAAAGCCTAAACACAATGCAGAAATAAATCTAACTACACCTATCAAGCAAGTATTTGTATTAAAGCAGGAAGCCCTGAAAGTCACTGTCTTTCACTATGTTTACATATAAACACACAGACACACACATGAATAAAAATATAAATAAGTAGGGGTCGCCTGGGTGGCTCAGATGGTTAAGCATCTGCCTTTGGCTCAGGTCACGATCCCGGGTGCCGGGATGGAGCCCCGCATCAGGCTCCCTGCTCGGCGGGAAGCCTGCTTCTCCCTCTCCCACTCCCCCAGCTTGTGTTCCCTCTCTCGCTGTGTCTCTGTCAAATAAATAAAAAATAAAATCTTTGGGGGAAAAAACACAAACAAACATAAATAGTAACTACCCCAGCTCCTCCAGCATAGTCTCAAATAGTTTTGTGAATTCTTTCCATGTTTATAAATGACACACAGCATCTTTCAGTAAAATACAGTTTTATAAATAGTTTTAAGTTAGTTTGGGACAAGTCTTGACAAAAATGTCCTCAGAGAACAGTTATTTCATAGCACGCACAATGGATAGATGTCTCCTTCTCTCACTGGCTTGGTTTAGAGTCTGAGAACCAAAAACAAGTTGGTAAAAAGAAATCGGCTTGCCCTCATATCCAAAACTAAAGACACAAACCTTTTGTCATATTGCTTACCTAACAAGAAGTATATTATACAAGTAAATATAATACTTGGTAACATCCTCATGGGTAATAAATCAGATAACAGTTTTCCAAAGAAATAAGATGACACTCTGTAGTATCCACTGATATATTCATGTCTAAAAAGGAAAAAATTGTCCTACATTAGTTTAGGAAGGCAGAGACCAGATTGGGCTGCTTGCTTACCTACAGACTTCGCCGCCACCAGGGGTCTAATGACTACAGCTTCTCACATCCTTGAGGCAAACCCCCGCCACCATCCTGTCAGCATCAGGCACCATCTTAGGTGTGAGCCTCCCCTGTGATGTCTCCCCCACATGAGTCTGTGCAATACCCCTCTTCTCGTTATAGAACTCCCTCTGGATGCCATCCATTCTGCCCCCTGAGCACCCACTCCCGGTGAGCAGATCTGCATCTCCTCCCTCTCTTCCCACACTGGCTCTCCTTGAAGAACAGCGCTCCAGTAGCTGAGTTCAGTTATGGTAGAGGCTTTACTTTCTCCCCACTTCTGATTATGAAGTAGGTGGCTCTGCTATCCTCCGAGCTTCCTAATGCACCTTGGATCACTTCTTCCACTCTCATGATAAAAAAGAAAATGGCACTTCTTCCTTCAACAATCATACCTTTCAACTTTCAACCACACATCCCTGTCAGCCAGCAAATCCTGTTTCCTTCCCTCTCCAGTTCTAGATCCCTTCCTCTTCCTGACATCTTCCTCCTATAATTCCAAACTCCTCCACCAATATCTTTCGTTCCCTCTGGAATGATTCCTTTCCTCAGCATGTAAATATGGGCAAATCTCATCCAACTTTGAAAAACACAAGAAACAAAACAGCCCCTACTTTATTTTAAGGCTGCCCTTTTTGGTTCCTTCCATTCCCCTCCCACTGAGGGCTAAGCTGGGTCCACATTCTTTGTCAATTTGACCTCCACACCTTATATTTACTGCTCAACCCGCTACTTTCTCTCTACCAAGTCTCTCTAACTTTTCCTGTAAGGACCATTATGACTTCTCATTTGCTTAAAAAAAAAGATCCCTTTTTGCCCCTTTATCGCTTGCTTTTTCTGCAGCATTTGGATTTGCTGGCTCTGCCCGATTCTTGAATTCCTTTTTCCCTTGGTATCAAGCCCCAGATGCTCATGATCATCCTTCCAGCCTCTGGCTGCTTTTTCTCAATTAACATTGGCAATCCCCAGGAACCAAGCTGTGGCCCAATACTGGATATGACCAGTTTGACCAACAGCCCCTGATATCGGATAGCCTCCTTCCTGGAACAGAGACCTACTCACATAAAGAGCTTCTTTTCAACCACAAAGAGCTCCACAGCTGACACACTGCTGAAACACTGGTTGGTCGTCAGGAAGAAGAGCACTCCTGATCTGCAATGAGAGAAAGGGGGGGGGGGAGCACTGCAGTCGATTAAACATTCTTAAATCAATTTTCTAACTACAAAACTCTCTCCTCAAACGATACCTTATAACATGAAATAGAAACTGTTCTGGTTAAAACAGAGGGAAGTATGTGCCCCATCAGCTTTCTCCCCACCATCTCTGTGTATCCACAGTGGTACCCCTAGGACTCCACAGAGCACAGTTTGGAAGTCAAGGTCCCGGATTGCTATGGATCGAAATGTGTCCTCCCCAAATTCCAGTGTTGAAGCCCGAACCTTCAATGTGATGATATTTAGAGACAGTATATTTGGGAGGTAATTAGATTTAGATGAGCTCATGAGGATAGAGCCCTCACAATGGGATTAGTGTCCTTAAAAGGAAAGGGAGAGACATCAGCGTGCACACTCTCTCTCTGCCATGTGAAGACACAGCAAAAAGAGAGCCACCTGTGAGCCAGGAAGACAGGCTCTCCTGGAAACCTGACCATGGATGCACCTGGTTCTCTAGAAGTATAAGAAATTGTCGTTTAGACTGTTGTTTAAGCCACCCAGCCTATGGTTCTCTGTAATGGCAGTGTGTGCTGATGAATATGAAGGACATAAAAATACTATCATCTTGAATATTTTTTATTTTTTTAATTTTTTTAATTTTTTTATTATTATTTTTTTAAGATTTTTATTTATTTGCCAGAGAGAGACACAGCGAGAGAGGGAACACGAGCAGGGGGAGTGGGAGAGGGAGAAGCAGGCTTCCCGCGGAGCAGGGAGCCCGACGCGGGGCTCGATCCCAGGAGACCTGGGATCATGACCTGAGCCAAAGGCAGAAGCTTCACGACTGAGCCACCCAGTCGTCCCATCATCTTGAATTTTAACTAACAAAAACAACAAGTATCATTCCTAATGTCTGAACAGAGAAATAGTGAACCAAATAAAGTCTGCAAA
Source organism: Zalophus californianus (assembly GCF_009762305.2). Lineage (NCBI taxonomy): Eukaryota > Metazoa > Chordata > Mammalia > Carnivora > Otariidae > Zalophus > Zalophus californianus. The sequence goes on from NC_045596.1 coordinate 71,434,246, forward strand.
GCTAAAAACCTCTATTCGCCTCCTTTTTAAAGGAAAGAAGAAACTAAGACATGAAGAGGCAAAAGGACAGTGGAGGAAAACTTCAATTGACACATTATATATATCCACCACACAACTGGGAGTAGAGCCTTGATACTGTCCTTGACAAGCCATCACCAAAATGGTTTCCAACGTGCTCAAAAAAAAACAAAATGATGTTGTTAAAGGAAAAATTTATTTGTGTACCTGTAAGAAAAGGAAGACTACTATTGCTTTTTTCTCAGTAAAATAATTAAGACTTTAAAAGGAAAGTCACAGTTAATCTACACTTTGATAGATACACGCATTTTATGAAAGCATGCCAACATTCCTGAAATGAATGTTAAAAGTGTCGGGCTTCCCTTCATAACCAAACCACTTAATTCACATGGAGGATGTGAGTTGACACTGAAAGAGCTGAAGTGACCATCATTTAAATGACACAAGAATGGGCGCCTGGGTGGCTCAGTTGGTTAAGCAACTGCCTTCGGCTCAGGTCATGATCCTGGAGTCCCGGGATCGAGTCCCGCATCGGGCTCCTGCTCAGCAGGGAGTCTGCTTCTCCCTCTGACCCTCCCCACTCTCATGTGCTCTCTCTCTCTCACTCTCTCTCTCAAATAAATAAATATTTAAAAATAAAAAATAAATGACACAAGAATGAGAGAGAACATTTTTAAAAATATAAACCCAAGTGTAAAGCCCCTCAAAACAAAAAAAGTTCATAGACACTTAGTAATTGTTTTTAACACCAAAAAATAAAGAACAGACTGTTTTATAAGTAAGTGCTTATACAATAATTAATGAATGGAAAATAGCCAGACCTGGTACACAGGCAGCTATGTAACTATTTCCACACAAGTCAGCCTACTAGCAAAATAAAAGCTAATTTCAGAAATATGGGACATGCAAAAAAAAAAAAGAACAAGAAGAAGAAGAAAGGAAGGAGGGGGGGGGAGAGAGAGAGAAAAGAAAGAAAAGAAAGAAAGAAAGAAAGAAGGAAGGAAAGAAAGAAAGAAAGAAAGAAAGAAAGAAAGAAAGAAAGAAAGAGAAAGAAAGAAAGAAAGAAAGGAAGGAAGGAAGGAAGGAAGGAAGGAAGGAAGGAAGGAAGAAAGAAAGGAAGAAAGAAAGATGGGACATGCAACAATTCAGCTCAATTTGTTAAGCCTTATATCTAACAATACTGTTATGTTCATCATGATTCTGAACTAGTAGACACTGACATTACTTCTAAATCATATGATTTATAGTAAATACAGTTTTATTGCTAAAGAATTTAAGGTATTCTAATTCTTTTTTTTTTTAAGGTTTTATTTATTTATTTTTGACTCAGAGAGAGAGACAGCGAGAGAGGGAACACAAGCAGGGGGAGTGGGAGAGGGAGAGGCAGACTCCCCACTGAGCAGAGAGCCCGACATGGGGCTCGATCCCAGGACCCTGGGATCATGACCTCAGCCGAAGGCAGATGCTCAACAACCGAGCCACCCAGGCGCCCCTCTAATTCTTTTCAAGCTGGTAATCCATGTCTGTAATATCTACTTACTGATCCAAATATTTTTTAAAATATCTTTTCTCTTAATATATATTAATTTGTTTAGCTATCACCACAGCCCTGTAAGGTAACTATTAGGTCATAGAAGCTCCTACTCTACATATAAATAAAACCCAGATTGTTAGTTACACAGGTTAGAGAAAAAGCAGAGAGCACCTCTTTGGGATAATTCTTTCACGAAGAAGAGAACAAAACCACTGGCCTCCTGAGCAATTTCAAATGATGAAAAAGTGGCAACACGTTTATGTCAAAAATACAAATTAAAATAAATCCAATGCCCTATTTCTCCAGAAAACATTTGAAGAAACTGCTAAACCTCTTCTTTACTTCTCTGGATTCTTCTACCAAGAATTGTAATGGTTAGATATCCAATTCCTCTTTAAAATTCCAGTTGCAGACAGGTTTTCCAATACTTTTTCCAACTACTTCCCACTGCACAACACAAAAGGTCCATGGGCAATAGATCCTGTGACCTATATTCTGTGCTTGGTAAAAATATGCCACCTATAATGGGTACAAATCATCAATTACTAGCAAGCTTGGAAACAAGTGAGAGACCACCACACCCTTCAGGGAAAGTAAAAAGAAAAACAGTGACATAACTCTGGAAATAAGCTGCCATAATAATCGTAACACAGAGTAACACTATCTGATTCCATACAGGAGATAATTTATTTTACTTGAGTGAGGAATTGACTTTTATGCTTATTCTTTCTTTCATAAACAATCAGACATCAAAACAGATTCGACTTAAGCTACTGCAACTTTCCTCATATCCTTATGGTAAAATGGGGATAATACCACCCCACTTTTTGAGGCAGAAGTCTGCATCCATGGTTTAAAACACAGAGCACAGTGCCTGGCACAGAACAGCTTTCTACACAGAACAGCTCTCTATAAGGAGAACTCTGCAGTCTTTGACAGTACTGAGCATATACATTCAGAGCATGCTAGAGCCCATTACTAAGTCTCATCATGAAAAAATATTTGTAAGGGCACATGATGACTAAAACTTGGTAAGGTAAACTAACATAAGTGCTAACCATATAACAGAAAAAACCGAGTGTCATCCACCTCCCCATGGCAAACAAATCAAAAAATATAAAGGAAAACTTATTCACAAGCAACAAAAGCAAAAAACAGATAACCTCGACTACATCAAAATTTTAAAACTTTTGTGTATCAAAGGACACTCTCAACAGTGAAAAGATGACCCACAGAAGGTCAGAAAATACTTGCAAATTTATACCTGATAAGGGGTTAATATCCAGAATATATAAAGAACACTTACAGTTCAACAATTTAAAAATCCAATTAAAAAATGGGCAAAGGATTTGAATAGACATTTCTCCAAAGAAGATACACAAATGGCCAATAAGCACATGAGAAGGTTCTCAACATCACTAATCATTAGGGGAATGCAAATCAAAAACCACATGAGCTATCACCTGACACCAATTGGGATGGTTATTATTACTTAAAAGAAAAAAAAAACAAACAAACAGAAAATAACATTTGGTAATGTTGTAGAGGAATTGAAACCCTTGTGCCCCGCTGGTAGGAATGCAAAATGATACAGCTGCTGTGGAAGATAGAATATTTCATAGAATTACCAAATAATCCAGGAGTTCTACTTCTGGGTAAAAATCCAAAAGAATTTAAAGCAGAGATTCAAACAGATATTTGTACATCCACATTCATAGCAACATTGCTCAATTAGGAGTAAAGGGCAGGCCACTCCAAGATGGGTCACTTTGACATGAAAATTATTTTGAGTTAAAAGCCATCAGGACCCGGCAGACTCAGGAAAAGCTTTTTATCTCACGGCACCTGGGTGGCTCAGTCAGTTAGGCATCTGCCTTCAGCTGAGGTCATGGTCCTGGGGTCCTGGGATCAAGCCCTGCGTCGGGCTCCCTGCTTGGTGGGAAGTCTGCTTCTCCCTTTCCCTCTGTCTCCTGCTCCCCCTGCTTGTGCTCTTGCTCTCTCTTTTTCTCTCTGTCAAATAAATAAAATTTTTAAAAAAAGCTTCTTATCTCCCCCACAACTGCCTAAATTTAAATTGGAAAGGAGAGCCTTTTAAGAAGAGAGCTATTAAGAAAGATGCCTCTTTGCCTAAGAAACTTATCTGCATAAGAGGGCAACCTTTGTTTTCCAAACATCATCTCCCACCTTCCTGCTAAAATCTTTCTCCCCTTACCCTACCCAGCCTTCTCCTTAGCTCGTATAAGTATCATGTTGTCTCACTGCTTTTGGAATTTGCATGTCTGTGTGGATTCCCTCTATATATGCTATTAAACTCGGTTTTCTCCTGTTAATTTGTCTCATGTCAATGTGATTCTCAGTCCTACTAGAAGGACTCTGAATGACAGAGGAAATTCTTCCTCCCCAACATTCCCAACAGCCAAAAGGTAGAAATAACCCGTGTCCAAGGACAGAGAAATGCATAAACAAAATATGGTATATCCATGCAATGGAATATTATTCAGCCTTTAAAAGAAAAGATATCCTGACATATGCTACAACATGGATGAACGTTGAAGATACTATGCTAAGGAAAATAAGCCAGTCACCAACAGACAAATACTGTATGATTCCACTTATATGAGTACCTTGAGTAGTCAAATTCAGAGACAGTAAGTATAATGGTGGCTTCCAGGCACTAAAGAAAGTGAGAATGAGGAATTTTTGTTCAATAGGTACAGAGATGCAGTTTGGGAAGATGAAAAGTTCTGGAGTTGGATGGTTGTGATAGTTACACGATAACGTGAACGTACTGGGGATCCTGGGTGGCTCAGTCAGTTAAATATCTGACTCTTGATTTTGGCTCAGGTCATGATCTCAGGGTCATGAGATCAAGCTCCAAGTGAGGCTCTGCACTCAGTGCAGAGTCTGCTCGAAATTCTCTCTCTCCCTCTACCCCTCCCCCCGTTCGCATGCTCTCTCTCTCTAAATAAATAAGATCTTTAAAAAAATAATGTGAATGTATTTAATATCACTGAACTGTATGCTTAAAACTGGTTAAGAAGGTAAAAATTAGGGCGCCTGGGTGGCTCAGTTGGTTAAGCGACTGCCTTCAGCTCAGGTCATGATCCTGGAGTCCCGGGATCGAGTCCCACATCGGGCTCCCTGCTCGGCAGTGAGTCTGCTTCTCCCTCTGACCCTCTTCCCTCTCGTGCTCTCTATCTCTCATTCTCTCTCTCTCAAATAAATAAATAAAATCTTTAAAAAAAATAAAAAAAAGAAGGTAAAAATTAATTACCTGTAGAGTCTGTATAAATTACCACCATACACACACACACACACACACACACACACACACACACACACACGCATTCAGCTTGCAGTTCATTGACTTATCCCCCTCCTCAGTTTATCCTGTACTTGTCTCAAATTCAAATTCTTAATGGATTTTCATTAGCTAGAAAGTTGTAACAGCACTTTCTCAAAATCAAGATCCAAATTTACTTACCTATTCTGGATTCCTGTAGGATCATTTTTTAGATCATAGAAAATAGCACCAATAACAAATCCCAGGATGACTGTTACAATTATCTTTCCAAAAAGAAAAAGAAAAACAAGTGTTAAAACTTAACACACCATTTATTATTATAAGACATAAGTCTACATAATAAAATCTCTTCATTGAGATAGATACTTCAAGTGGTTCAGACAAAGTCCTTGAATGAATATAAAACAGTGTATGTTATTAGACTGCTTTCTAAAGTAAAAAATAATTGATTTGTGTGTTGGGAGGCTGATAGAACACAGTAGACCCCTGGAATGCTAAGGTTCCTCCCAGTGATTCACCAGGCCAGTTCAAGGTCCAATTCAGGCCACCAGGCCTGGGAGGGCCATATACAATAGGGGAACAATGCAAGCGCCTGGCTAGGTCATTTAAGGAATAAAGTCCAAATGGATAAGAGTTCTGACCTGGACTCTCAACCTTTTGTGCTAGTGAACATGCAGTTTTGTTTTGTTTTTTTAAGATTTTATTTATTTGAGAGAGAGAGAATGAGAGAGAGAGAAAGCACATGAGGGGGGAAGGGTCAGAGGGAGAAGCAGTCTCCCCGCTGAGCAGGCAGCCTGATGCGGGACTCGATCCTGGGACTCCAGGATCATGACCTGAGCCGAAGGCAGACGCTTAACCAACTGAGCCACCCAGGCGCCCCATGAACATGCAGTTTTATATTTCAAGAGGTTCAAATAAAAACAGGGTATCTTTACTCTTACCATTATAAATAAATAAAAATTTTCAAACACACATAAAAAAATTCTAACAATTTATTCTGCGTGATGAGGAAGCAGGGGTAAGCTGACCGCCGACCTGACCCAGGGGGCAGGGCAGGCCTGCACTGGAAAAGCGCAATGTCACCTCCACCGAAGCATTCAACCAGCTCTTTCTGAAGGTACTCAAATGCTTCCACTACCCATTCTCTTGTCACAGCTTCTCTAACAACCTCCATCCAAGGTCCTACAGACAACAGTGTACAACTAAGCTGCCAATTCTTTGCCACTCTTACCTACATCCGCTTCCTCGATCTGTTTGGGGACTCCTAAGAAGACTACATAAACATCACTTTTGTTTTTAAGATTCATAAAATTGTCTCTTAAGGACACTTCTAAGCAAAGGATTAAGGGTTGTACTGTGATAGAATTTATTTAAAATTAATTAAAATTCTATTTATTGGGGCTTCTGGGTGGCTCAGTTGTTAAGGGTCTGCCTTCGGCTCAGGTCATGGTCCCAGGGTCCTGGGATCCAGCCCCGCATCGGGCTCCCTCCTCCGCGGGAAGCCTGCTTCTCCCCCTCCCACTCCCACTGCTTGTGTTCCCTCTCTCGCTGTGTCTCTCTTTCTGTCAAATAAATAAATAAAGTCTTTAGAAAAGAAAATTCTACTTATTGTACTTTTATATTGCATTGAATATAAAAATAGAAGGAATGGTTATCTAAAGACAACAAAAGGGCGCCTGGGTGGCTCAGTCATTAAGCGTCTGCCTTCGGCTCAGGTCATGATCCCAGGGTCCTGGGATCGAGTCCCACATCGGGCTCCCTGCTCAGCAGGAAGCCTGCTTCTCCCTCTCCCACTCCCCCTGCTTGTGTTCCTGCTCTCGCTGTCTCTCTCTGTCAAATAAATAAATAAAATCTTAAAAAAAAAAGAAAGAAAGAAAACAAAATACCCCACCATGTACCTTGGAAACTTCAAAGTTAAAAAAAAAAAAAATCTCAGTACTACAACAGTGTGATGGTATTAAGACTTGAAATTTTTTACAAGTCTATTCTGGCATGAAGCAAACCAAACTGGAAAAGAGGATAATGATCTGTGAAGGCTAGTTTGTGAAGACCACAGTCTGGAAAAAAGTATGATCTGAGATGTCTTCAAAATTCCTGTGCTAATAAGACAGTCAGAAATTTGGAAAAAAAATCTATTGCCTTGGTATAATTTTCATTACCCTCAGAACATACTGCACTTTATGCCAACAGTTCAAACTTCCAAAATAAACAATGATGACTCCATTACCATGTGTGCATGTGTATATACACAAGTCTACTTTCAGACAATAGAACTTTAGGAATGTTCAGACTTTTTATTTTATTTTATTTTTTAAGATTTTATTTGTTTATTTGACAGAGAGAGATACAGCGAGAACAAGAACACAAGCGGGGGGAGTGGGAGAGGGAGAAGCAGGCTTCCCGCCTAGCAGGGAGCCTGATGCGGGGCTCGATCCCAGGACCCCGGGATCATGACCTGAGCCGAAGGCAGACGCTTAACCATCTGAGCACCCAGGCACGCCGGAATGTTCAGACTTTTTAAACTGGACAATCTACATGCTTGTTTCTTTTGTATTCAAATATTTGATTTCCTATAGTAACAGACTGGACTGTCAGTCTTATCATTAGGATGTTTACTAAAGGTTTCAAAGTTCTAAAAGAATGTTCAAGTTAGCTTTCAAACACATTGACAAAATGATTAATCTCGTAATTTTGTCATGCTTTCACAAGGGGCATCTAGGTTATTCTTTCTTGCATTACAGAAAAGAAAAAAAACAAGCAAGCTAAACATTGCTCAACAGAGTGCACAAAGACACTATCTGTGAGTTCTGTGCACCTGGTCTCTTAACAGAAGGGGAAAAAAATTCCCAAAATATGTTATTCTTTCTTGTTCAAATGTGTTTAGCAATATTATCTCAAGGTGAGTTCTGAGGGATAATTATGGCCATCACTCAAAAAACTAATCCTTAGTCAAATGTTAAATACACCAATGGAAAAATTAATCTCAGGGCACCTGGGTGGCTCAGTCGTTGAGCGTCTGCCTTCGGCTCAGGTCTTGATCCCAGGGTCCTGGGATCGAGCCCCGCATCGGGCTCCCTGCTCCGCGGGAAGCCTGCTTCTCCCTCTCCCACTCCCCCTGCTTGTGTTCCCTCTCTCGCTGTGTCTCTCTCTGTCAAATAAATAAATAAAATCTTAAAAAAAGAAAAGAAAAATTAATCTCTAAGAGTTATAACAGAGTGTTCCAAATAGATTTGGTCAGAAAAACCCATGGCACATTAAATGAACATTAAATCCTTTTATACCGATGATCCATTTACTCCAGGATCATCCGAATACAACCTTTGGTTAAATGGTATTATCAGAAGCAAAGTCTGAATCACATAAATGACTAGCTGAAATCTAAGTATGGCTGTAATATTACCAATACGAGCTTTATCAGCAGGAAGCCATAAAGCAGTTTAATAGCCTCACATTCAAACACTTAAAGAAGTAAACAACATACATGCAAGATTGAAAACACTAAACCAAAGGTCAGCCAGCTAGGGTCCACAGGCCAAACATCGCCTGTCACCTATTTCTGTTTAGCCCTCCAGCTAAGAACAGGTTTTACTACCTTTTTAATGGTTGGGGGAAAAAAGAGTGAGAGAAGAAGACTATTTCTTGCCACATGAAATTTAAATGAAATTCTAATTTGTGTCCATCGGTAAAGTTTTATTGGAACATAGCTATGTTCATTTGTTTATGTATTAACTATAGCTCCTTTCTTGCTAAAATGGCAGAGTTGTCTCAGAGTACCTGAGACAAAGACCACCCGGCCAGCAAAGCCAAAAGTATACACTATCTAGCCCTTTACAAAAAAGGTTTGCCTGCTCCTGCCCTAAGTTAACATTCCAGTATGTACAAATATGAATAGGTAATGCTCAGAGAGATGCCGTATTCTATCTTTGTTCTACAACATTGCCATGAATCTGAGCATTATTAGGACTCATTTTGTGGAACTGAGTTCACTGAGGAGGCAAGCAGGGTGAACATGCAACTTGGAGGCACTAGGCCTGGGTCTGCACCTGAAGAAAGCCTAGCAACAAAAGGTGCAGAATCATGCTGTGTTAGAAATAGCTCCACATTCTAGAAGGGGGAACCCTCTTGCTCTGTTGGTGGGAATGCAAACTGGTACAGCCACTCTGGAAGACAGTATGGCGGTTCCTCAAAAAGTTAAAAATAGAACTACCTTATGACCCAGCAACTGCACCATTGTTATTATTATTTACCCAAAGAATACAAAAACACTAATTCAAAGGGATGCATGCAACCCTATGTTTATAGCAGCATTATCTACTATAGCCAAATTATGGAAAGAGCCCAAGTGTCCATCGACTGAAGAATGGATAAAGAAGATGTGGTATATACAATGGAATATTACTCATCCTAAAAAAGAATGAAATCTTGCCATTTGCACAACATAGATGGAGCTAGAGAGTATTATGCTAAGCGAAATAAAATAGTCAGAGAAAGACAAATACCATATGATTTCACTCATATGTGGAATTTAAGAAACAAAATCATAGGGGAAAACAGAGAGAGGCAAACCAAGAAACAGACTCTTAACTATAGGGAACAAAGTGATGGTTACCAGAGGGGAGATGGGAGGGGAATGGGTGAAATAGGTGATGGGGATGAAGGAGGGCACTTGCGATGAGTACAGGGTGTTGTATGGAAGTGTTGAATCACTATATTGCACATCTGAAACTAATAATACACTGTATATTACCTAACTAGAATTTATTTTTTTAAAAGATTTATTTATTTATTTGAGAGAGAGAGCAAGCATGAGAGGGAAGAAGGTCAGAGGGAGAAGCAGGCCCCCCGCTAAGCTGGGAGCCTGATGTGGGACTCGATCCTGGGACCCTGGGATCATGACCTGAGCCGAAGGCAGTCGCTTAACCAACTGAGCCACCCAGGTGCCCTTAACTAACTAGAATTTAAATAAAAACTTAAAAAAAAAAAAAAAAAAGAAAGAAAGAACTCCACATTCTAATCACATCCTGCCCAGAATTACTATATATGTGACTTGGACAAGACACTTATAAGCCACTTTCAGAAAAAGGAGAATTTTACATTATTTTCAAAGTAAAAATATATAATGTATAAATCACGCTAAAGAATCAACTCCATTACATTATCTCACTGTTGAAACAATGGGTAAACAAGGTTGACTTATTTATCAAACTTGTTTCCAAATGATATCAAATCTAAAAGAATAAAAATTTAACTTTGATTGATAGCACACAGAAGTGTTCATATTCTGACAGAAATACAAAATAATAGCAGCAAAAATGTTTGGAGCAATTAGCAGTATGTCTCACAGAGGGACAGAGATTCTTGGTACTAATACTTAAAAGGCAACAGTACTGAAGTATGAAAATTCTGGTGCATGTGGTAAGAAGTCAATCATATCTTTTATTTTTAAGATTTATTTATTTGAGAGAGAGAGAGAGATCTCACACATGCATGGGGCGGGATGGGGGGCCAGAGGGAGAGAGAGTCTTAAGCAGACTCTACACTGAACATGTGAGCCCAACTCGAGGCTCAATCTCCCAACTGTGAGATCACAGCCCAAGCTGAAACCAAGAGTCAGCCGCTCAACTGACTATGCCACCCAGGTGCCCCAAGAAGTCAGTAATATCTTATTAGTGCCAACAACATGCCATCTTTTGGTACTCAACAGAGATTCAATGACTGATAATGAATAAAATCAACCACCCCCAAAATAACTGGCTAAACTGATTTCCTTAGAAAGGTTGGACCAATGAACTGGGAATACTAGGGTTTTGTAGGACAGAGCACCTGAGAATACAGAACAGTAAAGGGGTATTAATCAACAACTACCAATAGAGCCAGCCAAATGAGGCAAAGAACACGATTCCCTCTTCATCAAAAGAAAAGTTAATCTGACAGTGAATAGCCTTATTTAACAGGATTCAAGCCTGCTTACTACGTTGTGTTAACTGCCAACTGTTTTAGGTACCTAGTGCTTTCCTAAGATGAGAACCCTAAAATGAAGAAGGTCAATGATGGGGAAGAGCGCTTGCACACAGGCTCTTCCCTGAGACAGCAGCTGACCCCTGTGACCTTCAGGTGCATTCAGTGAATCTAGATGGAGGCTTCCCTGACCGCCTGACTTCAAATGCAATCAACTCCTTTCTGCTCTCTCCCTCTCTCCCATTCTCCTTTCCTTCTCTCTTCTCTTCCTTTCTCCCCGACTGTGCTTAAACTTTCTCCATAGCTCCTTTTACCATATGACTTGCTATCTAGTTCATTACTGTATGAATTTGTCATCTGTCACACCTCATAGGAAAACAAGCTCTATGAGAACAGGGGTTTTATTTTCACCCATTTTGTTCACCACTGTATACAAGCTCCCAAAATGCCACACACGGTCAATGAGAATTTGCTGAATGAGTCAGGAAATGGATGCATGCAGCCACCAGAAAATCCTAAATGTGGCTAAACATTTCCTTTATTTCACAATTTTTGAAGAAAAGATTTTTCAACAAAGATTGCCCATTCCAGCTAGTTTAAATCAACAAAAAGTCTTAATTAAGTAGTCAAAAGAAAAAAAAAACCACACACACCAAAAAAAGTTTTCCATAGTAAAAATTTCATGGTGTTTCACTTGTTCTGTTGGCTGTTTTTATATTCCAAATGGAGTGGGGATAAATAAATGGAAGCTTGGGCAGAAGATAAGCATAATCCCAAAACAGATTATACCAGAACCTAATGTTCCCACATGAGTATGTCCCAGAATAATCAGAAGAATCTGTCAGGTTACCTGAGCTATAGAGGCCTGGGGATTGCCCAGTAAGTTTTTGAATGAACGCTTGGAAATCCATCTGAGTTGATGACAGAAGGAGGTGGCATAGGTGATCTCCTTAAAGGTTGAGCTCGTCCTCTTATGACCCTTTATGAGTCGATCTAACTCATCTTTCGTTTTTCTGCAAAAGTCAGAGTTGCCATAAAACTCAGCTATTTTTTCTATGAGTGGAGATCTTCTCTTGGAAGGCTCTTCAGTCTCCTTGACTTTGGAACAAAAGTAGATAAAGAACGGAAACATTATTAATAAAATAACAACTGATTTAGCCCATTTTTCTGTAACCCCTTGCTTAGATTCTTCCCTGACATCTTAATTCTAACACTTGAGTATAAAAAATTATTAGATCTGTCATTGCTTTACAACATTAGAAAAATATAGTTAATTGGCCGACGGCTTCCGTAAATTTATGAATACAGCAAACCTACTGATCTTTTCCTAACTACAACATTTGAACCCTAATTTTTTTAAAATAAACTTCTTACCATAGGGAGTTACAATTCCTAATATACAAACCTGGTCCTTTTTTTCTTCTATATGCAAATATATAAATTGCCAAGTTTCTTATTTCACAACATTATATAAACAATGGGCATTTTTTTTAAATGAAACTTCCCCTTAGAAGTGACACTATCACATAAATACTCATTTATACATTAAATAAAAAACATAGCAACCATGGAAAACAAAATCTATGTTGACCAATACTATAGAGTGAATGTTCGTGTTCCCTCAAGATTTATATGCTGAAACCCAATCCCCAAGGTGATGATATTTGAAGGGTGATTAAGTCATGAGAGTGCAGCCCTCATGAATGAGATTAGAACCCTTACAAAAGAGGCCCCTCTTCACTTCCATCATGTGAGGAGGCAGAGAAGACGGTCACCCATCTTTGAACCAGGAAGCGGGTTCTCAACAGACACCAAGTCTGTAGGTACCTTCACCCTACACCTTGGACTTCCAGCTCCAGAACTGTGAGAAATAAATGATTATTGTTTAAGCCACCTAGTCTAAGGTATCTTTGTTACGGCAGCCCAAACAGACTAAGACAACTGTTATCAGAGTTCAGCATTAATATAAATTCACAAAGCCATGTTTTACTGAGCTGCCACATGGCTAACCTTCAGCCAATTCAGTTCGGCAATAATCTGTGACTCTCAATAGATTCACATACCTTCACCGTCTTGGTCCTCTCTGTTTAATATCACAGCAGAAGAGTCTCCATTAATGACATCCAGGAAGAAGTCTGCGGGGTTATTATAAGGCTCACAATGGTAACCTACAAAAAGAAGGCAACTCAGGTATATAAACTTGATGGTCTTGGAAAGTAAAAACTCACTTTCAGGGGTGAGAGAGGTGAGGCAGGGGAAGAGAATCAACTTCTCCCTCATCTTTTTTCCTCTTCTTTCACTGATTTATCCTTCCTTTTTATGTATTCAATCACATGACATTTCAACAACGCTCTGTCTTCCAGAAAAACAACATACTCAAAACCAACCTTGAACTCCCAAAATATCTTAAGTTAATATCTGGTCCTTACCAATTATAATTCATGAGACCTGAAACAGCTAACAGTATGCTCTGATGCTTATCAGAACCGCTTCAAAAATCTAAATATAGGTCCAAGGGGAAAAAATTGAGTTAAAAAAAAAAAAGCTGTAGCTAGGACTAACGCTCCTCAAAGCAAGGCAAGAAGCAAAGAATGCTAAGGCACAGCAAAATGGCACTTGGGAAAGGCCAGGGGGTGTATTCTGTTCTCCCAGTTCACCAGGGGACTGCCAAATGATCATTTGTTGTGCTGTCATAATTCCAATAATAGAGAACAAATCCCCAGAGCAGCACTCCCAAGAGAATATGACTGGCACCACACAAGTAAATGCTTATCTCAACTTCTGTAGCATGATCCTCTGAACTCAATTTGGCCTGTAGTCTATTAGGCTCATCTCCTCTAAACGCCCTAGACCTGTGTGTGCCTGTTAACTTTAAATGAGAGAGATTAAACAAAAATTTTAAAAAGATGGCTAATGAACATCTAAAACTATATTTGGAGTCATTGAGCGCCGTCTATAATCCTATCCAAATATCTCTAAAGTGAAACACTACTGCATGAGTCATAAAACAAAAATTATATATTTCCATTCTAAATAGAACCAGGCAGCTCAAAACTGTCAGAAGTGTGAGCCCTTCAAAGACTCACAATGAGTCATTCTATTGACTGGTAAGTCACCCATACCCCTTCAAGGCCTAAATCTGTAATTTAATGTTACTAGAAAATTTTAAGTAGCATCTTCATGAACCCCCACCAAAGCAGACCAACATCCCATACAAGGGAATAAAATGAGAAAGCCTGATCCATAATCTGGACAAGAAGACAAACTATTTGGGGATATTATTAAGCCTTTTAAAAAATGTTCGCCTGAGAGATAACTGGTTATGAGGCCAACATATTTACTGAACTGTTAGGGAAAGGTTGCGAGAACTGGGAAGAGAATCAGATACAGACCCAGTAGAAATATTCATACATAGGCAGGCATAGTCAAATAGGACAGGAAAGAGATCTAAAGAACAAGCTAGCACCGTAAAGTGAAGAAAACCTCTAGCACCAAACTAACCAAAGATGTTCTGGAGTGGCAGAAGCCATAGGATGTCTACTCAAAGACCAAACAGCACTCCTAAGAGCCCTCCTTTGCTCTCTTTCAGGATTCTATTAATAAAGGATCTTACTGTGTGAAAAAGTCAAGCATACCCACTGATGCAAAGTACCCCAAGGCCTCCTGGGCAGGCCCATGGAACATTAGTCTTCCTGAGGCCAACAAGGTGAGGCTATCAAACAACTTGAAGATAGAATAACGAGGCTGATGAATGGAGAAGATGATTGTTCGTCCCTGTTCAGACATCCTAAGTTAAAAGCGAAAAAATAAAAGTCATTAAACATCTGAAACGTGAACATCATGGCAACTTTATTCCTGCCTTCAGATCATCTGTTCTTAGTTTGACTTGATTTTCTCTTACTAACTTCTCATTTCATATTATCTGATAGTTAGGAGACCTAAATTCAGCGCTTTTATGAAACACTAGGGTTTCTAAAGTGTGGTCCATGGGCAGTCACCATCATCCAGGGTATTAATGAAAAATGCAGATCCCTGGACAGTCTTCTCAGACCTACTGGGCAAGTGAATCCATATTTCTAACAAGCACCCATGTAATCTATAAGTACACTCAAGCTTGGAAAACATATCATGGACTAAATATTAAAATGATGGTTGGATGCCCCATTCTCACTGATCATTGAAATCCCCTGGCTCTTTAGGAATTGGTTTTCATTCTTTTGCCCTAACGGTACAATTAACATTACTGAGTACTTACTATGCCTTTGCTATATACTTTCATACTTTTCTCAATTCTCACAATACTGTTACAAGGCAGTACCAATATTATTACCTTTATGTTACGGATAAGACTTAGATGGCTGAGCGACCGGCCCTAAGTGTCACAGTTAGTAAGGAGTGGGCCTGGGATTTGATCCCTGGTCTGATTCCAAGGCCAAAACATTGCTAAACTACCTTTACACAAGAAGTACTACTCATGGATAGAAGAAACAAAGGCCAAAATCACTGCTGAAAACCTGTCATTATTGAAAATATTTTGTGAGAGGTATCGTGTCAATTTAAGCATTTTCTAAGCACTTACTACATGTTAGCAGTGGGTTCAAGCTTGCTCTGCCTCAAAGGGGATCAGGCCAGCAGATCCAACCATTTCAGTACAGCGTGGAATAAAAGAAGCTGAGGGTTCCTTATAAGCAAAATGGAAGACCATAACCCGGTCTGAAGATAACGTAAGTAGTGCATCAAAGGGGCCAACCAGAGTAAGCCAAGAAGAGAAAATGTAGTCACGGGGAAGGAAGATGGCAACAAAGTGTGCAATAACAGGTCTACCTAAGGAGACTACAAGTACTTCCGTGTCATTGCAGAGCCTGGATGTGTGTGCGGGGACTGGGGCGGGGTGGGGGAGGGGAGGGGAAGAAGCTAGGAAAAGAGACCGCCCCAAAAATCAAGCCTATGACGAGTTGGTTCACTCAGAAGCTGCAGCTTTCATCAGAGGGCAAGAAAGAGCCAGTGAAGGACTGGAAGTAGGGAAGTGCTTCATTGCAACAGCCTTGTGGTCTGAGGAACAACGGCAACAGGATCAGTAACTCCCAGGAGACATGTAGACTCGGACTCCATCTCAGAGCCGTGGAAACAGAATCTGATGTTAACAAGACCCCAGTGATTAGTGTGCACAGTGGAGTGTGAGAAATTCTAGGTTAGAGCCCTCCGGTGCAAGGAAAGATGCTTGTGTGCCAACTAGTGCAAAACAGGATAAAACACAACATAGTCCAGTATTCCACATCAATCCACCATTCTCTAATGAACACTGTTAACACACTTACAGATCAACAAAGTATCATGCATTCCCTAACAAAACCTGAACCCTAGACCCATTACCTGGCATCTTCATTTAAATGTGCAACTGCCATCTCAAACTTAAGATGTCTAAAATCTTCCCATTTCTTCTTATCCTAGCACACAGACTTGCTTATGAGGCAAGAGCATCTGAAGAAGCAAGGTAATGACAAGGAGGGGATGTCATATGAAGATGATGTGTGTGGTAGCTTTTAAAAAAAAATTGGGGTGGTGGGGCGCCCGGGTGGCTCAGTGGGTTAAGCATCTGTCTTCGGCTCAGGTTGTGATCCCGGGGTCCTGGGATCAAGCCCCGCATCGGGCTCCCTGCTCGGCGGGGAGCCTGCTTCTCCCTCTCCCATTCCCCCTGCTTGTGTTCCCTCTCTCGCTGTGCCTCTCTCTGTCAAATAAAATCTTAGAAAAGAAAAAAACTTGGGGTGGTAGGGAGCAGTCCCAGAAGTGGTGGGCAAAGAAAATGGCCAGAGTGACTAGGAGATTAGTTATATTTAACAATTAAGTTACTTGGCTTAGCAAGTAAGTAAATGTATTGAAATAATGACAGCTAAGTTTTTGCCTGTCTAAAAAATCATTTACAAACATGGAAAAGGCAAAGACTAAAAAGAACATTCAGGCGTTAGACTGCACTGGAAATATTATGCACTCGTGGGTTTTTTAATATACACATGCTAACAGAGCGATAGTTACAGATGTATGTTTGCATGTATCGTTCTATTCAAACTATATATATACATATATAAATAATTAATATTCCATATATCTTCCATATAAAAATATAGAAATAGGGGCACCTGCCTGGCTCAGTCTGTGGAGCATGCGACTCTTGATCTCAGGGTTGTGAGTTCAAGCCCCACGGTGGGTGTAGAGATTACTTAAAATCTTTAATAAAAAAATATAGAAATATATTTCTGTGTTACATATGCACACACAGGTACACAAGTATTTCCTCGTATGTCTGCTAAGTTGGTCTGGAAGCAACGAAACTGCAGTAGCAGCGAGCACACTAATCAGATCTTGGTTTCTAAATTCTGACTACATCAGAAGGTACCGGGACTCCCTAGAGAAATACCTGACGTGGGAAAAGGACAAGATGAGCCTGGAACATCTTGTTGACCATAAGTAAAGAACTGCTTAAAGTATGATTAGGGGACATGTCAAAAGGACACAAAAGTCAGACTGAAGGGGCTTCTGATGGCCAAATCAGGGTTAATTTAATCATAAAAATAAGTAAGAATAACATTATATAATCCATTGATCCATTGACTAAAATAAGAATATGAGAAAACATAAATGAATAGAGGAGGAGGAAAAGTTCTTTACAGTAGAATGCCAACTAATATATGTAGAAAGAATGATGTAAATAGAAAATCACTTGGCAACCATTGCACCAGTAACTGATGGAGGCAGAAACTGCTAGTATATGATAAAACTGGTGGGTGGAAATTTGATGAGGAACGGGGTATGGACATTATATCCAATTATCTCAAATACTAACCAATTACAAAGGGAATAAGAGTTACTTCACAGCAGGTAAACCCAGCAGACACCAACATGACCAGGTGATGGTCATGAACATCACCCATGGTGGGAGAAGTCAAAATCAGGCAGCTCCTGATTTATGCAGAAGAACACAGCATTACTTCTGTGGTACCCCTGCCAAGATTTCATGGCCTGAGTCTGGTCATAAGGAAACACTGGATGCATCCAAGTTGAGGGCCACTCTACGAAATGTACTCTTGAAGACAAGACAAGGATGTGAGACCCAGGAAAGACTGAAAAACTGTTCAGGATTAGAAAAGATTTAAACAAGTGTTTCTGGAAAACATCCTGAGTCAAAAAGGAGAAAGAGACACTTCTGGGACAACTGGTGAAGTCCAACTGGAGTCTCTGGGTTGGATAGTGGTGATGGCAGCAATGTAGATTTCCCGACTGGGAGGTGTAGAAGGTGGTAATGATGTAGGAGGAGCATCCTTGTTTCTTGTAGTTACACTCCAGAGTATTTAGGGGTGAAGGTACATGATGTCAGGAAAAGACTATGTGGGGTGGAGGGTTGGAGGAAGAGCAAATGCAGATAAATGGTAACAGTTGCGGAGTCTAGGTAAGAGGACATAAGATTTCTTTGTACTAGTCTTGTAACTCTTCTGTAAGGTTAAAATTTTTTAAAATTTTCTTTAGATGTCCAAAATCTACCTTCTGAAATTTCTCCTATAAACATATTCCTCCCACTGGAAGAATAAAAGTAAATGCAACTCTTTTCTCCATTCTTCCATTTCTCGGGCCCTAAATTTTAGAAAGTTGGGTCTCTCAATAACCACACACCGTGTCCAGTTCATGAACTAGTCTAATCCTGTTGGTTCTATGTTCAAAATAGATCCAGAATCCACGACTTCTCACCACCTCACCACTACCATCCTACTCAAAGCCAGCATCATTATCTCAACTGAACTAATACAAACAGCCTTCTGACTGGTTTCCTTGTACTCACCTTGCCCAGTTATACAGTCTTTTCTCTACACGGCTGACACTCCTCTGTTCTAGAACTCTCTAAAAGTCCCCATGTCACCTAGAGACCATAAAAGCCATAGTTCTTGCAGTGGCCTACAAAGCCTGTATAATCTGCCACCCACTCATTCAATCTCATGTCCTATTCCAGTTGCTATGGACTGAACTGTGTCCCCCTCAAATTCATGTTGAAGTCCTAACCCCTAGTACTTCAGAATATAGCTGTATTTGGGGATAGGGTCTTTAAAGAGGTAATTATGGTTAAATAAGGTCGTATGAGTGGGCCTTAATCTAATAAGGACCAGTGTCCTTATAAGAAGACGAGATGAGGACCCAGATGCACCAAGGGAAAATGAAATAAAGACACAGACTGAAGACAGCTCCCTGCAGGCCAAGGAGAGAGACCGCAGAAGAAATAATCCTGCGGACGCTCTTATCTTAGACTTCTAGCCTCCCAAGAATGTGAAAAACTGAACTTCTATTGTTAAAGTAACCCAGTCTGTGGTACTACGTTATGGCAGCCCCAGCAAACTAATCAGTAAGCAATCTCCATTCCCCTTAGTTCACTGGGGTCCAGTCCTTCTGGCCTTTTTGATGTTTCCAAACACATCAGGCATGCTCTGCCTTAGGACCCACTGCCTCTTGCCTCCAGCTAGGACTCTCGTCCCCCAGAGATCCAGGTCTCACTCACTTGCTCCCAGCTCACATGTCACATCATTGAGGTCTTCCCTGACCATCCTGCTATATAATAGAGCACCCCTACCCTCACCACAGCCATCTTTTGCTACACCCTTACCCTGCCTCACTTTTCTTGAAACACTTACATTTGTCAGTTGACTATTTCCCTCCAACAAAGAAGGAAGAAATTTTTGTATATTGTGCTTACTCTCGAATTCCCTGCACTGAGAATAATCCTGGTATACAGCAGGTGACCAGATACTGGATGAATGAAAGAGTAATGTTCCCATCGCATTTACCTCTTCAGGAGCAAAAGAACAGCATTTGCCGTGCTTGAGTCTAAGCCAGTTGTGGGCTCATCCAGGAACAAGATGGCTGGATCGGTAATAAGCTCCATTCCAATACTAGTCCTTTTTCTTTCTCCTCCAGACACACCACGTATAAATTGAGTTCCAACCTAAAACACAAATATCACTATTAACAATTACAACCACAGCTACTACCATTTGTTGAGGTCCTACAATGTGCCAACCCCTTACAGGGCACTTTATCTCATTATCCTCATTTATTCCAAATATGGGAACATGGGAGAAGAGGTGGTTTTCTCTTTAGTAAGATGAGCAAACTGAGGCTCAAGTCAGGTAAGTGGCTAAGCCTGATATGAATACCATGCTTAACGGTACTTCATGTTCCCTATCAAGTGAAATATTTAGTTTTAAGATAGTTAAGTTAGAACCCTAAAACATATGGCCCTGGTATTGTGAAATCACAAAGCAAAAGAGAGATTAAGGTGGAAGAGGAAAAGGGGAAAGCATCTATAATTTATTAGTCTTCTTAGACCCTCTCTCCCCACTCCTCCAAAAGTCCTCAGTGGGCTTGGCAAATGGGAAAGTTCACTTTCTATCAACACCACATAAGTACCTCTTCAATCACCATAAGGCTTCCCAAATTGACCCTGCCTATATCCCAACTCACTACAGAATTCCTGACTCATTCAGACAAATCCAGAAGGCAGAATATTCTACAGGGCAACTGGCCCAGTCTTTTCAGCGAGTCAACGTCACTGTGTGTGGAGGGCAGGGGAGTGGGGGAAGCCAGAAGGTTTTGGGAGAAGCAGGAGGTAGGAAATAATTCCTTTATTAAGAGTCTTCAAAGAGATAATAATCAAGTGCTACTCATGCCCTTGACTGGATCTTGTAACAATTGAGCTATAGCAGACATTTTGGAGACAACTGGGAAAATGTGAATGAATATGGCTTAACATAGCTGATAGTAAGATACCGTTGATTCTGTTGGTTAATCATGGTACTGTGGTAATGTAGGCAAATGTCTTTTTCTTAAGACGCATAATCAGTATTCAGGAGTAAAATATGATATTTACAACTTTCTTTAAAATATTTCAGAAAAAAAAAGCTGAAGGAAGTATGGGATAAGATGTTAACAACTGGGAAATCTAGGTCAATATTATTAGTAATCAAACCATTATATTAATTACACCACAACCGTGATTACGATAGTAATTAGACTATTCTCTCTACATTTCTGTTATATTTAAAATTTCATAAAAAGTAAAAATTTTTAAATGTATTTTCAATTAATTAGATAAATAAAGTCCAAGAAGTCAAAAACTATACCTTCAGCTCATATTCCCTGGAATTACATGCAAGGAAGTTAGGGCAATGACTGCCTGTTGGTAAAGAACTTGTACCTAAAGGCAAAGATTGGAAAGAACCTTACTAAAAAGACAAAATCAAATAAACAGAGCCAAGGCAAAGGAAACCCAAACTCATAAACTCCTAAAACAAAAATAAGTGGTAAATGGTGGCTTCTCAGAGTCATGCTTTCAAATGAAATACAAGCAAAATACATTCTACAATTTTCTAGAATGTCAGACAGTATGACATGAAGCAGCAGCCAGCAGAATAGCCCCATTCTTCATTATCTCTAAGTAAGGGATATATATATCCAGGGGAAACTACTGCCATCACAGGCTCAGTCGGTAGAGGATGCGACTCTTGATCTCAGGGTTGTAAGTTCAAGCCCCAGCTTGGGTGTAGAGATTACTGAAAAATAAAATCTAAAAACAAAGCTGAACTATAGCCACCATAATCTAAAAAAAGCTCATCTTCACCCAAAGCTTCAAATGTCTTCCCAGCAAATCTTTCATCCTTAGTCATCAACTATAAAATTCCCTTGTTTATCTCATCTCTTCCTCCTGACTGCCCAACCACAAAAGGAGTTATTTTTGTCTCTCTTGCCCACAGCTGTTATCTCTAAAACCCAAGAGCCCAACACATAACACACCAGTCTGTAAATAAGTACTGGCAGAAGAAAAGAAGATAGGAAGGGAGGGAGGAAGAAATAAGAGACCAAAGTGCCAAAAGAAAGGCTACAGAAAAACAACACAGATGCTACACAAGTTAGAAATAGGGGCACCTGGTGGGCTCAGTTGATTAAACGTCTGTCTTCGGCTCAGGTCATGATCCCAGGGTTCTGGGATGGAGTCCCACGGCGGGCTCCCTGCCCAGGAGCCTGCTTCTCCCTCTCCCCCGTGCTGTGCTCTCTCTTACTATCTGTCTGTCTCTCTCAAACAAATAAAATCTTAAAAAAGAAAGAAAGAAAGAAAGAAACCCTACTTTGACTAAATATTATTTTGAAAGCCAAATTATAGCAAAGTGAAACACAGAGCCAGAACCCTTGGATTTTTGTCATTTAAAAATTCTAGAAATATACCTCAAAAGCAAGGGAACAAAGTCTCCTGGAGGAAGAGGAAGGAGAGCTAAAAGGGGAAAGAAAACAGGAAGAAGGAAAGTTAGTGGGAAGACAGTGGCTGAGACATGACAAACAGTGTGGGAGAACATCAAGAGCTGTAGTCACACGGAAAGGGCCTCATGTTCTTCTATATACCAGACCAGCCTGCCAAACACTTCATTTCCAGGATTCAGATATTTTTAGATTTTTTTTTCTCGTTAATTTCCATCTTCATATTATGTAACAAGTCCTGTTTCTCATCATTACAGACAGCAGCCACTATTGACCACACAATATTATAGAAAACTTCTGAAGAAGAGTTAGAGTATCCGCACAGGTGAGATCCTATTTGCTGGCTATGATCCTGTCTGGTTTTTCCACATTACCTTGGAATCTGCCACTTTATCCAGACCTAACTGCTGAATGACCTTGTTAATTTGCTCATTTTTTTCATGACTCGTCATAGTTGTCGGAAGCCGGAGAGCTGCTGAGAACTGTAAATTTTCTCTCACTGTCAGAGTTCCCATCACGACATCATCCTTAAAGCAAAATGGCATTTTTAACAAGACATATTAGATCTTTTTTAATACCATCACCCTTAAGTACGTGTAACTTAATCCACAAGAATAACATATCCAACATAAAGTCCTAGCTAATGATGAACTTGCAGTTAGACAAATGACAGCAACTCCAAACACCGACAGCTGAAAAAGCCGGATGGCCTAATTTTCATTCCCTATCTGTACATCCAAACCGACACAAGTAATTATGATTACTCCTAGCAGACATGTCCAGACCGCTTTATACAGGATTTAGCAAAACAGCTTTCTAAGCTAGGGGAAGGGCAAAAGGGGAAAATAGTGTCTTGTGGAAATGATAACTAGAATGGATATCATTGCCCGTATAGCAGTTATATTCCAGATTCTCCTGCCTCTTCATTTAACACCACTCTGAATCTTAACAGGAGATTATGAGAGGCTGGTGTGAAGAAAATTGGTTCCACGAATATGTCATTTGGTCAGCTGGAAGTACAGTGAACTATCAGCCAAGGCACTCGCTCATATAGAAATAGAAGAAAGCTAAAATACAAATCCACAAATACTTACTTGTACCACATAACCTGAATTACATTTGAAATTGGCAGGTCGAGGTGCTCCATTTATCAAAACATCTCCAGATAATCCATTCGGATCTTTCCTTGCAGCTAAGATATCTAACAACCTGTGAGAGGACATATACATTGTTGTTTTTCTCCAACTCTCAGCTACTCTAAATCCAAATTCTGCTTAAGTTAGAATATTAACCGATCAAGAAAGTCCACGGATCACCTAAAATTATGTATATTTTTTTCAGGTACTTCCTCAAGTTCAATTTTTATTTAAATTCTAGTTAATTAACTTACATGATAAAATTGGTTTCAGGAGTAGAATTTAGTGATTCATCATAAAATTACGTACATTTTTGAATTCTCACCTTCCCTTTTTTAGTATATACTACAATATAACTCAGAAACACGGAACAAGTCCCCGCTGGCTGATCCAGCACAGACTTCCCAAACAGCCTTCCAGGTCGTGTGACCTTGGGGGTCTCAAGTCAGACGATGTGCTCCTTTGTCTAAGACACAAGTCTTCACTTAGCCCTTTGGCTCCATCTCCCCACTTTGAATTTTTTTCTCTCTCCTTTCCCTCCCCATTAGCTCAAATCATAGCCGACAGCTGTATGCCAATCATGTCCTGTTATCGTGTCCTGTTAGTAAGCTGACCAAGTAAGATCTCCCAGTTCTTGGGACCACCACAAGCTAGCATCATGCATGTTATCCACAGCGCCTAGAACCACACTAGACATGCAGCGAATGCTCGACACACACCTACTCACATAAAAGTCATCTTGAAAAGCACATTAAAACTGCAAAGAAAAAGCTGACTTATGCTATTATACTCACGAAGATTTGCCGCCACCTGTGGGTCCCAGAATGGCATTGAGGCCAGGTCTCATGATGCCACTGTAAACACAGAACATATCAATTTATAGGCCCGCTTCAAAACCGGTTCTATAAATTTACGGTCTGCTTCTAATACACTCAATGAAAGTGAGTAAACTATAAACAGAAAACAAGCACAAACCAATGCTTAAATGAAAAAGACACTGAAATGTCAATTAACATAAGTCCAGCAAACAAAGGATCTTAATCACTAGTCAAGACCTGTAAGAAAAATGGCTTGGGTCCCTCTAAACTCCTTTTACTTCTTCTCTAAACCATTTATATTTTTTGAAATTTCAAGTTTCCTTAAAGTAACAGATTCTGGTTAAACATCTCTGTTACATTCACCCTCTTAACCCAGTGTGAAGAACGCAGCAAGTCTTAACTAATGTTTGATGACATTAACTGATTTACTTCAAATCACCTCAGTTGCTACCTAGTCAGGTTCTACACAATTAATAAATCAATGGATTTCTAGAATTACCAGTAGTGTCCTCACCACTTAAAACTAGTCAGATTAAGAAACAATATATGTGAAGTAGAAATTCAATGGCTAAGAATAAAGCACCTCTGGGGTAAAAAACGAAACACCAATTCTTAACCCTCACAAAATTTTTACTGAATTAGAAAAGTAAAACATGGGAGCACCTGGGTGGCTCAGTTGGTTAAGCACCTGCCTTCGGCTCGGGTCTTGATCCCGAGGTCCTGGGATCAAGCCCCGCGTCGGGCTCCCTGCTCAGCGGGAAGCCTGCTTCTCCCTCTCCCACTCCCCCCTGCTTGTGTTCCCTTTCTGGCTGCCTCTCTTTCTGTCAAATAAATACATAAAATATTTTCTAAAAAAAGAAAGTAAAACATGCACCCTCAGGATATATCATTTTCTTCCCTATAAAGTATCAGGTAAGTGGACTGGAAAATTCTCAGCATAGAAGTGGTAGATGCCACTTTCTATAAGGAACAACCTTTAAGGATATATAGACATGGAGTACACAAAGCACGTCCCAAACAAACTAAGTAGATGTTTAAGGGTAGTGAATATTCAAGAGAGCAAAAAGTTGGAAAAAATTAAGGCAGGGTTTACTGTGCTCAGACTGAAGAAAAAGGCAAGTAGTTTGAATTTTATCCTGAAGGCAACCAGTAGACTGATAAGGAGAATGGACTGGAGAAAGGAGAATTAAAAGTAGGCCCTCTCCAGGGGCACCCAGGTGGTAGAGTCAGTTAAATGTCCGACTCTTGTTTTTGGCTCAGGGCCTAATCTCAGGGTATTGGGATTGAGCCCGGTGTTCGGCTCCGGGCTCCATGCGGAATCTGCTTAAGACTCTTTCTCCCTCTGGCTCTGCCCCTCCCTCCCCTCTAAAATAGACAAATAAAATCTCTTAAAAATATATTTAAAAAGAAAGAAAGAAAAAGAAAACAGTAGGGCCTCTCCAGTTAAACAGGTGTGATAAAATAAAGACCTTGAAAAAGCCCTTTCAAAACCTTGGTGTCTATGCCCAATCTGTATTGGAACTGATAAATCAAAATTTATTCCACAGAAAAAACAGTATCTGTTCCAAAGCTGAAATCTACCTCATTCCCAGGTAATGATTTTCACATAAGCCAATCTATGGCTATATAACCATGAGTGATAAACTTCACGAAGCAATTGTACCACAGTGCCTCAACCAAGGAGGACCTCAGCATTTACTGACTATTGTGCTTAAATTGTCACAACTATAAAATGGCTGGTGGATGCTAGGGTGAAAGGTAGCTTTCACTCTGCTCATGAACTGAGGTGTCTCTCACTGAAACACTGGACAAATACAATGAGTTTGATAAACCAGGAACAAGCTGTAGAACAGAAAGAAAGATCTCTTATTCTTTCAGTGATGTCTTCCCCTGCCCCCAAATGTAAAAAGACAAACTGGTTGAGTGAACTCTCAAGATGCATTTATCTGTAACTCTTGATGCATCTTCTTCATAAATAGATACCCAGTAACTTCTCCTTAAATAACCAGAAATAAGCTTGTTATTCACTAAGATGTCATTGTCAGAAAACTTTTCCAGGTTTTTAAAATACCTTCTCAAGCCTCTTTGGCCCGGCAGGTGTCTCCTGCCCGAAACCTCCTTGCAGGCTCAGTGCCCCCTTAGTACAGTACACCTCTCCGGCCGCGCTGAAGAACCTGGCAAGAACCTGATCCAGCTCTTTAAATCATGGAAAAACAAAGTGGGCAAATGAATGCTCCTCATCCAGGAACAAATTTACCTCCTGGACATCTCCCTGAATATCCTTCAGCAGCATTCCAAGGACCTCCAGAACATACTGGCTACCCTGGCCCCCAGGTTGGCTACCCTGGCCCCCAGGTTGGCTACCCTGGCCCTCAGGCTGGCTATCCTGGCCCTCAGGCTGGCTACTCAATTCCGCCAGCTGATTATTCAGGTGCTGGCCCAGTAGGCTTTCCTGTCCAACACCAGCCAGTGTATAATCAGCCAGGTGGACCTGCAGGGGTACCATGCATGCCAGAACCACCACCTCCATTAGACTGTCCACCTGGATTGGAATATTTAAGTCAGATAGATCAGATACTGATTCATCAGCAAACTGAGCTTCTGGAAGTCTTAACAGGTTTTGAAAGTAATAACAGATATGAAATTAAGAACAGCTTTGGACAAAGGATTTACTTTGCAGCAGAGGATACGGATTTCTGTACCCGAAATTGCTGTGGGGCTTCTAGGCCTTTTACCATGAGGATTCTTGATAATATGGGCCGAGAAGTTATAACTCTGGAGAGACCACTAAGGTGTGGCAGCTGTTGTTGCCCCTGCTGTCTTCAGGAGATAGCAATCTATGCTCCTCCTGGTGTACCTATAGGTTATGTTACGCAGATCTGGCACCCGTGCCTGCCAAGGTTTACAATTCAAAATGAGAGGAGAGAGGATGTACTAAAAATTATTGCTCCATGTCTTCTATGCAGCTGTTGTGCAGATGTTGATTTTGAGATTAGATCTCTTGATGAAGAAAATGTGGTTGGAAAGATTTCCAAGCAGTGGACTGGTTTCATGAGAGAAGCATTTACAGATGCTGATAACTTTGGCATCCAGTTCCCTTTAGACCTTGATGTGAAAATGAAAGCTGTGATGCTCGGTGCATGTTTTCTCGTTGACTTCATGTTTTTTGAAAGCAGTGGAAACTGAGAATAAAAGGAGCGTGATGGTGGATTAATGAAAGTCTCCTCAGAAAGTTTGAAGTCTGTGTATTGATTGGGACTATGTAAAAGAAAAGCTCACTGTTTTTTTTTTCTTTACTGAAATGACTTATAGCATATGTGAATTATACTGTGATGCCTGAAGCTCCTGTCATATAGGACTTTTCAAATTATGAGTTTATTTTCTATATCACTTATAAATGTTTTTATGCATTTTTTATTTCATACATTTTCTTTTTCTTTATGTATTTTGGAGAAAGGACATGGGAATTTTTACATTTAATCATGAAACTTCCCATGGTAAATTGTTTTGAACTGTAATCTCTTTTATTTTCAATTTTTAGAGAAAATTATTTAAAGCCTTATTGAAGTAATTTTAATATAAAAAGTTACATTTTATTAAATATAGTTCCAATTTAAAAAAAAAATAAAAAAATAAAATACCTTCTCAAATAAGAACCAACCAATCCTAAATGATTAACCCAAAACTGAATGTGAACACTCTAGGACAATCTTTCAGGTCCCCGAGTTGGGTTTACTTTGGCATTAAACCCTAACATTACAGAAAACAACCATAACGTACAATCACAAATGCAAGAAAGAGTTCCAGTTGGGAGCAGTGGCTAATTCTCCTTCCATTCATTCAACACAATTATCCAGTGACTACTATGGATGACAAGACCCTCTTCTAGGACATGGGACAGAGCTGAGAATAAAACAAATCCCTAGGCCACGTGGAGTTTGCACTCTAGTCCAGGGATCAGAAGATAAGAGCTAGTCACCTGTTCTCTGTTTTCATAAAGTGTTACTGGAACAGAGCCACACTCTTTCATTTACATCCACAGCTGCCTTCACGCTACAGTGACAGAACTGAGTAGTTGCAGCACAGATGTATGGCCCATAAAGCTGAAAATATTTACTAGCAGGTCCTTTACAGAAAGGCTGTTGACCCCTGTTCTGGTTTATGGCCTACAATTCCCTTGTTTCCTCACCCCGCTCTCCACGCTACTATCATCCCTCAAAACTCAGTTCCCACCCTTATTTACTGCTTTACAGCCTTTGCGTGCAGGAAAGTGTCCCTCACTGTACTGTAAAACCCTGTCAACAAGACGGTGTCATCTCAGGCCCCTGGGGGATTCCGTCGGTTACACATCTGCCTTCAGCTCAGGTCATGGTCCCAGGGTCCTGGGATCAAGCCCTGCATCGGGCTCCCTGCTCTGCGGGAAGCCTGCTTCTCCCTCTCCCACCCCCCCTGCTTGTGTTCCCTGCTCTCGCTATCTCTCTGTCAAATAAATAAATAAAATCTTAAAAAACAAAAACAATATTGGTGTCATCTCGTGTTACTACCCACCCCACCATAGCATGCAGCCAGTGGTATACAATGGGTAGATCACTAAATGCTGAACACATCAAGTGAAACCTAGCTGAAGGACTCATGTCACATCGATTACATTTTAGTGCATAATGGTTAATCCTCTGGTCTCATTTTATGAAGAAGTCCATGCCACTCCCACTGCTTGGAGCACCATCCCTGCCTACCCTGCTCTACACACACACACACACACACACACACACACACACACTATAACACACTCTTCACTTTCTCTCTCATGCCCCCGGCCCTCCAATTTAAGTTTAGGGGCTTCCACAGGGCCTTCCCATCCCTCCATCACGGTAGCATAACACAGTGATATGCTTTACTTGTCTGAATCCATCATTAGACTAGAAGGTTTCTGAGAACAGAGGATATATCTATGTCACTAGCATCTTGCACAATGTCAAGCACCTAGCAGATGTCTAAAATTTGTTGAATAAGTGAGTCTCTGCATTTTTATAAATAACAATTACTTACAGTAAAAAAAAAAAAGACAAGTTTGCAAAAAAAAAAACGTCAAGAAGTAGGAAAAACTCAATAGCTGTAACAGAACACAGGCTGTGAAGGGACATGGGAGGAAGCGAGGTGACAGCTGAAGGGTGGGCTATTTACTTGTATTAAAGAAAGAGAAAAGTGAGCAAATCAGTAAGTGTATCAAGGATAATGAGAGCCACGGTTTTCACTTTTTGAGATGTTTTACAAACAGAAATGTGGAAAGAATGCTGGGGTATTAGATTACAATTGGAGGTATTAATGAGAAGTCCTAGGTTTTAATCTATATACACAGGTAGATATAGCAAGTTTTAGACACACGTATAGGTACATGTGTGTATACATATATACAGGTATGTGCTCCCTGGGTCTACCCACTGAGAAGGCATAGCACATAGGACATCCCAACAGCAACAAATATCCCAAACACCCAGATCGTGGTTTGTAAATACCATCCTCCACAAAAAGGAACAACAGCTGATTCCAGGTCTGAAGCAGGGTAAGTATTCAGGGAGTCTGAAACTTCTTGCTGTGTCAAAAAATACTCAAATGAGAGGACAGGTCAAAAGAATGAGTTAAAAAAAGCAAAGGTCTCCCACTAACCGAATCAGAAACAATGAGAGTATCAACAATAATGATAATAGGGGCGCCTGAGTGGTTCAGTTGTTAAGCGGCTGCCTTCGGCTGTGGTCATGATCCCAGGGTCCTGGGATCCAGCCCCGCATCGCATCGGGCTCCCTGCTCAGCAGGAAGCTTGCTTCTTCCTCCCCCACTCCCCCTGCTTGTGTTCCTGCTCTCGCTATCTCTCTCTCTGTCAAATAAATAAATAAAATCTTTAAAAAAAATAAAAATAAATAAAAAATAAAAATAAACCGACCACTCATTTAAAACAAGTGTATTTGAAAACCAAAGTACTTTTACAGCATACTGTCATTTCAACTACCTGACTCTAGCATCTAGAACATAAAGGACATAAAGTGCATAAGTACCTAAAAGTGTCTGGCTCATAAGGTACAGCCGCACATCTTCTCTGTTTCAAAGATCAGAAAACTAAAGCTCCAGAGATGACAATTATATCCCCATGACCAAGAACTAGTAAATCATACATACAGCCAGTCGCTTGCTAGTGAACCCCAGGGCATACCCAGAAAAAAACTAAATGACACATTAATTGTTCAGTTTCTCAAACTAAAGTTGATGCACATGGAACAACCACTTTAAAAACAGTTTGGCAGGGGTGCCTGGGGTGACTTAGTCTGTTACACATCTGCCTTCGGCTCAGGTCATGATCCCAGGGTCCTGGGATCGAGCCCCATGTCAGGCTCCCTGCTCAGCAGGGAGTCTGCTTCTCCCTCTCCCTCTGCCTGCCGTTCCCCCTGCTTGTGATCTCTCTCTCTCTCTCAAATAAGTAAATAAAATCTTTAAAAAATTTTTTCAATAAAATAAATAAAAACAGTTTGGCAGTTCCTTTAAAGCTAACCATATACCTAATATGTGACCCAGCCATTTCACTCCAAGTTAGCCACACGAAATAAAAGCATGTGTCTATATGTCTGATTAGACTTGCACACAAATGTTTGTAACACCTTTATTTGCAATAAGCAAAAACCTGTAAAGCTCACTGTATGTCAATAAACTATTTTAATACAAATTCATGCACATACTTGACATTTGTCAGGATTTCTTTCTCAACTGTTTTTCGACCAAGAAGAAAGCCACTCTTCACTTTTACTCGATAGCAAATGTTATGAAAACTTAACACGGCTACTTCAGTAAATGTCTTCGGGTTGTTGGAGGTCATCCTGGAGAGGTCACTGGTGTTTCTTCGTGACATTGGGATAAAAACTTGATCATTATTGGAAGACATCTGGAGAGTTTTGGCCTTTCTGTAGAGGGAAAAGCAACAGTAAGTTGATAGTCCAGATAAATGAGATTGTAAACACCAATAAGAGTACACTTAAAACAAGTCCATTTTGGTACACATTTCCAATTATAAAATACGTAAGTCCTGGGAATATAATGTACAGCATGGTGGCTACAGATAACAACACTGCACTGTATATTTGAAAGTTGTTAAAACAGCAGATCTTGAAAGTTCTCATCACAAGAAAAAAGAATGTGAGGGGCACCTGGGTGGCTCAGTCATTAAGCGTCTGCCTTTGGCTCAGGTCATGATCCCAGGGTCCTGGGATCGAGCCCCGCATCAGGCTCCCTGCTCCACGGGAAGCCTGCTTCTCCCTCTCCCACTCCCCCTGCTTGTGTTCCCTCTCTCGCTGTGTTTCTCTCTGTCAAATAAATAAATAAAATCTAAAAAAAGGAAAAAAAGAAAAAAGAATGTGACTTTGTGTGTGATAGATGTTAACTAGACTTTTTGTGGTGATCATTTCACAATATACACAATATTAAATCATTATGTTGCACACCTGAAACTAACATAATGGTATATGTCAATTATATCTCAATTAAAAAAAATAAAAATGAAGCTCTAACTTTAAAAGAATGTAAAATACCTCATTAGTCATTTTTATACTGATTACATGCTTAAATAAAAATATTTTGGGGGCAGACATGGTCCGAGATGGCAGAGGAGTAGGAGATCTGCATTTCGTCTGGTCCCAGGAATTCAGCTGGATAGGGATCAAACCGTTCTGAACACCTACGAACTCACAGGATATCAAAGAAAAGAATAGCAGCAACTCTTTGAACAGAAAAGCAACCACTTTCTGGAAGGTAGGACGTGCGGAGAAGTGAATCCGAGGAGGTATTTGGGAAGATAGACGGCGGGGGAGGGGGTCTCCGTCAGCCACTACCAGCAAGTGATAGAGCAGCAGAGCACAAGGTCCAAACTTTTAGAAGTCGGCTCCGCTGAGGGACGTCGCTCCAGTGGCTAAGTGGGGGGTGGAACCCTCGCTGGGACAGTGTGGTCCCAGGACCCTTGGGGTCACAGAAAGACTGGGGGTGCCTGAGTGTAACAGAGCTCCCAGGTATCAGACCAGGAAAGCCAGCCACAAAGAGTGAGCCGAGGAATGGGCTCTCAGCTCGGGGTTGCCATAAACCCTGATCGGCGGCATAGTTGGGCCAGTTCTCTGCGAGCAGGGGCCCAAAAAGCGGCAAAGGAAACAGTCAACCAAACCAAAAGACAACTGACAGAATGGGAGAAGATATTTGCAAATGACGTATCAGATAAAGGGCTAGTATCCAAAATCTATAAAGAACTTATCAAACTCAACACCTAAGGAACAAATAATCCAATCAAGAAATGGGCAGAAGACATGAACAGACATTTCTGCAAAGAAGACATCCAAATAGCCAACAGACACATGAAAAAGTGCTCAACATCACTTGGCATCAGGGAAATACAAATCTAAACCACAATAAGATACCACTTCACACCAATCAGAATGGCTAAAATTAACAAGTCAGGAA
Organism: Zalophus californianus; assembly: GCF_009762305.2. Classification (NCBI taxonomy): domain Eukaryota; kingdom Metazoa; phylum Chordata; class Mammalia; order Carnivora; family Otariidae; genus Zalophus; species Zalophus californianus. The sequence continues at coordinate 71,466,793 of NC_045596.1, forward strand.
ATGACAGATGTTGGCAAGGATGTGGAGAAAGGGAAACCCTCCTACACTGTTGGTGGGAATGCAAGCCGGTGCAGCCACTCTGGAAAACAGTATGGAGGTTCCTCAAAAAGCTGAAAATAGAGCTACCCTATGACCCAGCAATTGCACTACTGGGTATTTACCCCAAATATACAAATGTATTTAATCCATAGGGGTGCCTGCACCCCAATGTTTATAGCAGCAATGTCCACAATAGCCAAACTATGGAAAGAGCCCAGATGTCCAACAACAGTTGAATGGAAAAAGAAGATGTTCAATCAAATGAACATTTATGTGAGTGCTACACACATAAGTTGATTTAAAAATTTTTTGCCTTAGAACAAAAGATACTTTATGCTTATGCATATATAAAATAGGGTTATAATACTGAAGATAGTTTCAAGTAATAGCTGTTGACTATTATATTATATCCAGCAGTAAGTGGAATAGACTTTTCTGTCTCCATAAAAACAGATAATGTTATCATAAATTGGCACCATAGAAAGATGTCCATTAGCAGATGAATGGATAAAGAAGATGAACAAGAAGAAACCAGAGAGGGAGACAAACCATAAGAGACTCTTAATCTCAGGAAACAAACTGAGGGTTGCTGGAGTGGAGTGGGGTGGGAGGGATGGGGTGGCTGGGTGGCTGGGTGATAAGACATTGGGGAGGGTATGTGTTGTGGTGAGCACTGTGTACTGTGTAAGACTGATGAATCACAGACCTGTACCCCTGAAACAAATAATACATTATATGTTAATAATAAAAATAAATAAATAAAATTTTTAAAAAATATTTTGGGGGCACCTGGGTGGCTCAGACAGTTAAGCATCTGACTCCTAATTCTGGCTCAGGTCATGACCTTGTGGCCCTGGGATGGAGTCCAATGGGCTCCGTGCTCAGCGCAGAGTCTGCTTCAGATTCTCTCTCCTTCTCCCTCACCCTCTGCCCCTCCCATGTGTGTGCTCACACTCTCTCTCTCAAATAAATAAATAAATAAATAAATAAAATCTTAAAAAAAAATTTTTTGAGATATGGTAGATTCAATAAAATATATTAAGCATTTTTTATTTTTTCAATTTTTTTAAAGATTTTATTTATTTATTTGACAGAGAGAGACACAGCAAGAGAGAGGGAACACAAGCAGGGGCAGTGGGAGAGGGAGAAGCAGGCTTCCTGCAGAGCAGGGTGCCCGATGTGGGACTCGATCCCAGGACCCTGGGATCATGACCTGAGCCAAAGGCAGACGCTTAATGACTGAGCCATCCAGGCACCCAAGCATTTTTTTAAAAACAAGTCTGTTTTAAACTGGAACGCAATATATAGTTCCATTTCCAATGAATAGGCCATATTGCAGTGATAAGAACAACCATGGGAACTATATTAGGGAGGCAGACACAACTCTGAATGCATAAATTCCAATTAGCTGTCAATTAAACATTTAGAAAGTAAATAAAGAATATGAAAATTAATCAAAATTCATGAAGCAGAAGAAAGATGAATGGGAGAAAGACTTGCCTGGTTTGAAAACCAGATTATGAGACAACTCAAGATTAGGGGCAGACCACATGATCACCATCACCCTGCTTTTGTTTTTGTTTTATTTTGGAGTTTATGACATAGTTATTACAAAAAAGGGGGTTAATTCTGGCAGTCAGGGACAAGAGAAGTTTCTCTGATATAGCTCCAGACTTTATACCCTTGGTTGTTATGCTCCCTCAATTAGCCAAGAAAATAAACTCCAACAAAACTTTTTGGGATGACACAATCCCTTCCATAATGGGTGACTATATTTAAATTCCAGGAAGATTTAGAATTAGCTATAAAAATGATTTAGAAAACCAAACTAATAGTGAATCAGGTAAAGAATTTAAACCAAAAACTGAGTATTAAATTTATAAAAGGAGTTTAAAAATGCTTCATTAGACAAGTTATAGAAGATTTAGATTAAAAAGATTTAGATTAACATATTTAATAGCTTGTGAACTAGGTTTGAAATATGAAATGTCCATAAACTTAGTTTTTTGTTTTGGGTTTGTTTGTTTTTTTTTAATTGAAGTATAGTTGACAATCCTAGCTTTAATTTTTAAAAATCAAAGTTATCCATGAAGAACTTTCTATCTGGCTATGATGGACTAGCTTTTCCAAACCAAGCATTCTCCTAAGAACAACCATGAAAATAGATAAAATGTAAGGGGCAACTATTTGAAAAGTTCTCTCTGATGAGAGTAACCAAAGCAGAACTTGCAGGGCCAAATTCCTGGAAAGCAGGGAACACAGAGGTAAACCTAGCATTCTGTGCCTTTTCCGCAGACATGGGTGGGGCAAAATTCAGAAAAACCAGGCAGAAAGAAGTTGCTAGAGGCTAAAAAACTGAGCAAATATTTAAGCAGCCAAGGATGCCTGGGTGTCTCAGTCGTTGAGCGTCTGCCTTCGGCTCAGGTCATGATCCCAGGGTCCTGGGATCCAGCCCCGAATCGGACTCCCTGCTCCGCGGGAAGCCTGCTTCTCCCTCTCCCACTCCCCCTGCTTGTGTTCCCTCTCTCGCTTTGTCTCTCTCTGTCAAATAAATAAGTAAAATCTTTACAAAAAGAAATATTTAAGCAGCCAATGATAAAGGAAATTTTCAACTTTTAACGTTTGTGGGCCCTGCTACTGGGCTCTCAGGAAGTTATGCTTTAATATCTCCCACCAAGGTCAAAATGACTCAGCAAAACCTCAAAGATCTTATTCAAGCCTTATTCTAAAAAGAAAACTGAAACCAAGAGGAATGGGGAACCATGCTTCAAAAGCTGAACAGCCCCTAGAAAAACAACCACCACCCACAGAAAACTCTGACAGGCTATATGTAGAATACATATGGAGCATATACTTACAAGTGCTTACTAATGGGAATATTTAAGGATAACCTGAGTCTCAGATCCCAAATGCAGTTCTTTGGACCGGATTAGTTTGTTTTTTTGTTTTTTGTTTTTTGTCTTGTTAAAGATTTTGTTCATTCACTTGAGACAGAGATACAGAGACAGAGAGCATGAGCTGGTGGAGAGGCAGAGGGAGAGGGAGAAGCAGGCTCCCCGCTGAGCCAGGAGCCCCATGTGGGGCTCGATCCCAGAACCCTGGGATCATGACCCAAACCGAAGGCAGACGCTCAACCATCTGAGCCACCCAGGCGCCCCTGGATTAGTTTTCTTGTGTACACAGTTAAAGAAAGCCAGCTGTAAAACTAAGCAGTCAGAAACTAGGAAGCTGTTTGATTTAACCAGTGAAGCTCCTGGCTTCTGGGGAGGAACCAAAGCTCAAGAAGGTACTCTGGGCTTCACCTGGCTTCTTTGTTGCTATCTGTGGATAAAACTGATCATGTTCTAACTGGCAATGGAAAATAACTATTTAATGGATCCATAAATTATAACGCTATTTTACAATCAGATTTACTTTAATAAAAGGAAGATATCTGGAAAGTGGGTCTTTCATATCCTCTCCACAAATATTACTGAAACAGAGGCTAAATTTGGTTTGCATCTCATTTGTGTATATGTATCCATATGCGTTACAAATGAGATATTTTCTCTACCTCCAGATGGTATTGCTAAAATTAATTTGTAAAGGAGCTCTATTTAATTAAGTTTAAAGGCAAGAGCTTGTAGAAATTGGGCATTCTAAAACTCAAAGATAAAAATAACTCAAATGTTTTTCAGGTTCACATGATCTGGGATAAAATTCCTTACATTCAGGCTTTTATGTTACTCGAAAACAAAGATGCCTCACAGGAAGGAACCCAATTGATGATCCAAAGAGATAAGAATAGACAAAAATTTAAGACACCTGACCCCCTTCCCAACAGTCAAAATAATGAGGAAATGGGGAAGGGAGAAAGGCAGCCACTGGAAATCCTACAACCACCTGGCCAGACACAAATAGCAGAACCACTGCCCAACCCACTGGCTGCTCCCGCCCTCCTCCAGGGTGCTGAGAAGCAACCCAGGAAGAAGCCTGTTTCGCAGGAGGGAGAGACAGGAGATGGAGATAAAGGAAAGTTAGTCCAAACTCGGAATCTGCCTCTGGCCTTTAAAAACGCAAGCCCTATCAAAACACCAGCAGCATTTTTCACAGAACTAGAACAAAGAATCCTAAAATTTGTATGGTACCACAAAAGACCCTGAATAGCCCAAGGAATCTTGAAAAAGAAAAGCAAAGCTGGAGGCATCAGGATTCAGACTTCAAGTTATATTACAAAGCTGTGGTAATCAAACAGTATGATACTGGCACAAAATTAAGACACATAGGTCAACAGAATGGAACAGAAAACCCAGAAATGAAACCACAACTATATGGTTCATTAATCTGCAACAAAGCAGGAAACAATATCCAATGGCAAAAAGACACTCTCTTCAACAAATGGTGTTGGGTAAACTGAATAGCAATGTGCAAAAGAATGAAACTGGACCACTTACTTACACCAGACACAAAAATAAATTCAAAATGGATGAAAGACCTAAATGAGAGACCCGAAACCATAGAAATCCTAGAGGAGAACACAGACAGTAACCTCTTTGACATTGGCCATAGCAACATTTTTCTAAGATATGTCTCCTGAGGCAAGGGAAACAAACAAAAATAAACTATTGGGGCTACATCAAAATAAAAAGCTTCTGCAGAGCAAAGGAAATAATCAACAAACCTAAAGGCAACCCTACAATGCGTGAAGATATTTGCAAATGACATATCTAATAAAGGGTTGGTATCCAAAATATATAAAGAACTGATAAAACTCAACACCCAAAAAACAAATAATGCAATTTAAAAATAGGCAGAAGACAGGAACAGACATTTCTCCAAAGAAGACATACAGATGGCCAACAGACACATGAAAAGATGTTCATCATCACTTACCATCGGGGAGATGCAAATCACTTCACACCTGTCAGAATGGTCAAACTCAACAACAGAAGAAACAACAGGTTTGGGCAAGGAAATGGAGAAAAAGGAACCCTTGTGCACTGTTGGTGGGAATGCAAACTGGTGCAGCCACCCTGGAAGACAGTATGCAGGTTCCTCAAAAGTTAAAAATGGAAGTACCCTATGATCCAGTAACTGCACTACTGGGTATTTACTCAAATCCAAAAACACTAATTCAAAGGGATACATGCACCCCTATGTTTATAGCAGCATTATTTACAGTAGCCAAGATATGGAAGCAGCCCTAGTATCCATCAATTGATGAATGGATAAAGAAGAAGTGGTATATGTATACAATAAAATATTCTTCAGCAATAAAAAATGAAATCTTGTCATTTGCAATGACATGGAGCTAGAGAGTACTTTGTTAAGCAAAATAAGTCAGAGAAAGACAAATACCATATGATTTCACTCATATGTGGAATTTAAAAAACAAAACAAAGGAGCAAAGGGAAAAAATGAGAGCGAGAAATCAAGAAATAGACTCTTGGGCGCCTGGGTGGCTCAGTCCGTTAAGTGTCCAACTCTTGGTTTCGGCTCAGGTCCTGATCTCATGGCTGGTGAGACTGAGCCCCCCCCCCCCCCCCCCCGCCTCACCTCAGCATCAGGCTCAGCGCTCAGCGGGAGTCGGCTTGGATATTCTCTCCCTCCACCCCTTTCCCAGCTTGTACTCGTGCTCTCTCTTGCTCTCTCTCTCAAATAAATAGATAAATCTTGGGGCTCCTGGCTGGCTCAGTCAGTGGAATGTGCAACTCTTGATCTCAGGCTTGTGAGTTTAAGCCCTACGTTGGGTGTAGGGATTACTTAAAAATAAAATCTTAATTATAGAGAACAAACTAATGGTTACCAAAGGGATAAAGGCTGGGGGGAGGGGTTAAATAGGTGATGGGGATTAAAGAGTGTACTTGTAATGAGCACCAGGCGGTTGTATGGAAGTGTTGAATCACTATATTGTACACCTGAAACTAATATAACACTGTAGGTTAACTAACTGGAAATGAAATAAAAACTTAAACTGAAAAAAAAAAAGTACACTGGTATGAAATGAAAATGTGGTTTTTCTCTCTTAAAAAAGACAAGGTTTCCTTGGATTGTTGGTCTGCTCTTGATAAGAAATTACAAAGTGTTTTTTCTTTATCTTTTCTTTATCAGTAAAACAAATTTCTATATTTGTTTTTATCAGGTCTTTAATTACTTAATACTAAAATGTGTCAATATTAAAGGAGCTGAGGTTTGCTAAGAACTAGGTAAGAATCTCTTACTGCCACTTTAAACAGATTACTAAATTTTAAGTTTTGCAATGATCTCTAATCTATTTGGGCATGTGCTTTAAAATCTTTTTCATATTCTTAACAAACTTCCCAAAACTTTAAATTCTAAATAAAAGTTTGTTGACTAATTAGGCTTGTTTATTTGTATGTCAGGTTACATGGGAAACACTGTCAAACAAATATGATAAACCTTCTTAGGTTATATTATGTGGGTAAATGCTACATAACTATTCCAGAAATTATATAAAATTCCTAAAGTTTTAATATGCCCCAGTATAGTGAGTGTCATCACTTAAAATTCTAATTACTGAAATGTTAAAATGTTGTGTATCACAGAAATAACCAGATTTCCTTGTCAACCGCATTATAATGAACTCTCATCAGATCTTTAACCATGTCCATTTTTTAGTCTTTTGTCATTTACAGTTATTATTCTGATGCTCTTGCAGAATGTGTTTCAACTTCAAGGAAATTCACAAAAAGGACTTTTGACAAATACAGGTTTCTGATACCCTGAAGATCACAAAACTCAACTAAGAATTTCCAGCATTAACAAAGAAACGGCACTCTTAACAAAACTGAAATTAATTACATGGGACTAAGTGAATTAAGAAAAAAGAATTACAGTTTTTATAACTCTGGTTTAAAACTGTTGGTTCTCTGCTCTTTCAGATTTAAGGAAACTTCTCTTTAAGATATCTATGGCTTACAAAAATATGATAAAATATTCCTTTTTGAACATATTAAAACATTTATCTTTTCTCCCTACCTGAAAACTTCAGAATTTAGAAACGCTCAGTGGTTATTCTTGCTTTCATGGCAATTATTTATGTAAGTTCAATTAGAATCTGTTCCCCTTGTTACAGGACACTATTGGAAACACTGGTTGTATTACCAAGGCTTTGGTTGGAATGTCATATTTGAGAGAGACATTCATAGACTCAGATATGACCAGACAGCTTTAAGGAAGTATGGTTGACTGAATGGAACCAATAAAGCCCCTTGGAGATGTTGGCCTGATACCTCGCTTACAGAGCTCCCAGCAGCCTTACTAGGTGAGTCAAGAATGTCACTTCTGGCAGATGCAGGAAACCTCAGGATATTTGGAGGACCTCAAGAAGAGAGGAACTCATTGACATCTATAGATATTGCAGTAGTATCTGATGGCAAATATTTGGTTTGGCTCTTGGCCTTAAATGTATTAAAGGTGCAATCTGAAATTCCTTATAAAAGTTCCAAAAAAGCAGATTTTAAAAGAACCTATATGTTTAATTATTATTCTTGCTGTACTTGTGTAAATAATTAGGCCAAGTTTGTTAAAACTGGACTTATTTTACAAACAAATTAGTCTTAATTTCTATCTTTGACAGGAATGAGGGTCACTTTTGAGAGAAAGATTGTAACTTAACAACACACCTTTGTGGATATTAGGTTTAGTTCTGATTAATTATCTTTGAGTGTGTGTTGTTTGCCTATAAAACTGGGTTGGATCCTGAATTCTTCTGATTTCCTCCAGTATCTGGCTATGACTCTCTAAACCAAGGTTTCTAATCTTCTCCCATTCTCTTATCTTAAAATCATTAAGAATGAAAACTGCCCTTTTTCCTAAAGCCTTACAAACCGAGGCCAGACAACTTGAGATAAACTTTAGAGAAACTGCTGTATTTATATAGTATAATATATACACTATAATATATATAGACCGTCTTAGTGCCTATCACTCAGAAGGATCACCAGAGAGAGACATGCTAACAACAAAGCAGAAAAATCCATCAGATTGCTGCTGCCTGCTCCCATTCCACTTGAGCCTGACATCTAGAAACCTCACTGGCAGCCTTCAGAACTCAGATCCTGGGTTTATAATTTGTTCCAACCATTAACCTGGTTTTTCTCTGGTTTCCATAGAAATGCCTCTTAGTAATTTACCTGATTGCCTGCTGAACAAGGCAAAGTCTATATGACAGCAGATACCCCTGCCACACCCATATTAACTCCTCCTCTGAAATAAGAACCCATATAAATAAAATCAAACAGTGAACCACTTGGCTACAATGGGCTCTTGACCACCACACTCCCCCTACTTTTCTTTTCAAGGTGGCTGGGACTGGTTTAGTGATATTCTCTTGGATAACCATTGGTATCAGATCAATTTTAGAGGGAATGAAAAAATTAGGTTTAACTATACTATTGCTATTGCTTGGAATATACTTCAGGATAAAGTTAATGATGTTGTATAGTGCCAAACTATGTAGGAAAATATCCAAGTTCTCAGATGAGCAACTACCTCTGATACGCCCTCCATTAAAACAAGGGACCAAAAGTTACATCCCACCATGTCAAAATCCTTTTATTCCAAAGCCCCACTGTGCCCTAAATCAGTCTGAAACAGTTACAGAAGACAGACCTCTGCCCTTGCTCCAGAAAAATGAAACAAAACATTGACAATGGGGAATTATAACAGAGAAAAACTTAGCCTGTCTGACTCCTATTGCTTCCATTTCTCTTGCTATTGTTACCTATAGGTTAAAACAAAACAACACAACAAAAAAACTTCTGCTTAACCCTGCACATAGGCATATTACAGCTAAGATTTACAAAAATTGCTCCTTATCGGAAACCTACTTCACCTGAGGAGATAAAGTACCCAGACAGTTCATCATCCCAATCCAAGGTTGAGAAATGACCACAATTCAAGGGAGAATTGAAACTGTGCCCCCCAGGGTTAATGAAGTTAAAACTAGCAGAAAGTTTAAAGCTTCTTTTTCAGAGAACTGTTTCCCCCTAATCAGATGTTGTGTCTTTTCAGACCCCACTAACAAACTCACTAGCTGTCTCTGCAGAAGGCTCGACTCCAGGTCAACTGATATGGTTCCAGCCTGTGAACAGCAAGGCCCTGAATTCCATACCTGAGACAATGAGCCCAGCCAGGTTATATACCAGCTTTCAGAGCCCTAAGATACCCTCTTGGTCGTGGAGAGAATTTTCCCTCGTTCTGATGTTAACTGTCCACCCCCAAAGTAAACATGGGAATATATGTTACATATATGTTTGCTCAGTGCACATGTTCCATCTTTCCTTGTAAATAATCATAAATTTCCCTACCCTTTTATCAAGATGTATGTAAAGGATTCTTTGGGTTTTTCTCCTGTCCAATGTCACACTGGTTCCTTCAAATTGTACTTCGTGGAATTCTTTTACTGTCCATGTATCTTTGTTATAAACGCTATGCCAAATGCAAAACCAGACAACCTAAGCCAAGCACACATACTACGTTTGCTTGTCAACTGGACTTAATAGAGAACATATATAAATTTTAAGCTTCCCACCACTTACATTACAATAAGTTCCCCACATTAAGAACCCCTACATAGGGGCGCCTGGGTGGCTCAGTCGGTTAAGCGTCTGCCTTCGGCTCAGGTCATGGTCCCAGGGTCCTGGGATTGAGCCCCGCATCAGGTTCCCTGCTCAGTGGGAAGCCTGCTTCTCCCTCTCCCACTCCCCCTGCTTGTGTTCCCTTTCTCGCTGTGTCTCTCTCTGTCAAATAAAAAAAAAAAAAAGAAAGAACCCCTAGGTAAAAAAAAAAAAAAAAAAATATATATATATATATATATATATATATATATGAAAATTTTTTCCATACCTAGCAACAAGGGACTTAAGGGACCCAGGACAGACAAGCCAGTCACCCTGGCACTAAGAAACAAAAACATAAAGCTGATCATCAGTGCTTCCTAGGGAAAGAATATTGATCAAAAGGAGGAAATGTAGGGTACATGGCTGGCTTAGCCAATAGACCATATGACTCTAGATCTTGAGGTCATGAGTTCAAGCCCCACAATGAGTGTAGAGTTTACTTAAAAAAAAAAATTTTTTTTTAAGGGGGAAATGATAAAGGAAATTTTCACCTTTTAATGTTTGTGGGCCCTGCTCTTAGGCTTCCAGGAAGCTACACTTTAACATTTCCCACCAAGGTCAAAATGACTCAGCAAAACCATACAGCATAGGCTCTCTTTCTGCCTAGAGCACACACTGTGTATCTGCTTCATTCAAAAAATTACAAAGGAGTATTCCAAACATAAAGGTAAGAAAAACAAAACAAACCTCCACAATTCCCATAAGATTAAAGTCATACAGCTTGTACACGCTAAAAACATAAAATAAAATCTGTGACATTCAAGGAATGTCCTTCATCACCATGATTTGTTTCCCTTTATGTAAAAACCATAACCCTGCACCAAATGTTCCTTCCCCGAAGCACTCTCTCTTTGTGAAGATTATGCATCCCAGGCAGCTGTCCTAACTTGGGCTTGAATAAAACTCTTTTCCTTTCTCTTTGAAATTTTCTTTTCATGTGTCTGTTAGCCATTTGGATGTCTTCTTTAGGAAAATGTCTAGTCATGTCTTCTGCCCATATTTTACCTGGATTATTTGTTTTTTTTGGGTGTTGAGTTTGGTAAGTTCTTTATTTATTTTAGATACTAACCCTTTATCAGATATGTCATTTGCAAATATATGCTCCTATTCTGAAGGTTGCTTTTAGTTTTTTTGATTGTTTCCTTCACTGTGCAGAAGCTTTTGGTGAAGTCCCAATAGTTTATTTTTGCTTGTGTTTCCCTTGCCTCAGGAGACATATCTAGTAAGAAGTTGCTATGGTCGATGCAAAGAGGTGACCACCTGTGTTCTCCTCAAGGATTTTGATGGTTTCCTGTCTCACGTTTTGTCTTTCATCCATTTTGAATTTATTTTTGTGTCTGGTGTAAGTAAGTGGTCCAGTTTCATTCTTCTGCATGTTGGTGTCCAGTTTACCCAACACCATTTGTTGAAGAGACTTTCTGCCATTGGATATTCTTTCCTGCTTTGTCAGAGATTAGTTGACCATATAGTTACGAGTCCATTTCTTGGTTTTCTATTCTGTTCCATGGATCTCTGTGTCTGTTTTTGTGCCAGTACCAAACTGTTTTGATCACTACCCCCTTGTAATATAACATGGAAGTCCGGAATCATGGTGCCTCCAGCTTGGCTTTTCTTTTTCAGGATTACTATGGCTATTCAGGGTCTTTTGTAGTTCCATACAAATTTTAGGATTGTTTGTTCTAGCTCTGTGAAAAATGCTGTTGGTATTTTGAAGGGGATTGCAGTAAATGTGTAGACTGCTTAGGATAATATAGACATTTCAACAATATTTGTTCTTCCAATCCATGAGCATTGACTGTTTTTCCATTTCTTTGTGTCATCTTCAATTTCTTCCGTAAGTGTTCTATAATATTCAAAGTATAGATCTTTTAGCTCTTTGATTAGGTTTATTCCTAGGTATCTTATGGTTTTTGGTGCAACTGTAAATGGGATCAATTCCTTGATTTTTCTTTCTGCTGCTTCATTATTGGTGTAGAGAAATGCAACAGATTTCTGTACATTGATTTTGTATCCTGCAACTTTAATGAATTTGTGTATCAGTTCTAGCAATTTTTTGGTGGAGTCTTGGGTTTTCTACATAGAGTATGCTATCTGCAAATAGTGAAAATTTGACTTCTTCCTTGCCAATTTGGGTGCCTTTTATTTCCTTTTGTTGTCTGATTGCTGAGGCTAGACTTTCCAGGACTATGTTAAATCACAGTGGTGGAAGTGGACATCCTTGTCTTGTTCCTGGCCATAGAAGAAAAGCTATCAGTTTTTCCCCATTGAGGATTATTTTAGCTGTGGGTTTTTCATATATGGCCTTTAATGTTGAGGTATATTCCCTCTATCCCTACTTTGTTGAGGGTTTTTATTAAGAAGGGATGCTGTACTTTGTACTTTCTGCATCTATTGGGAAGATCATATGGTTCTTATTCTTGCATTTATTAATGTGGTGTATCAGGCTCATTGATTTGCAAATACTGAACCACCCTTGCAGCCCAGGAATAAATCCCACTTGACTGTGGTGAATGATTCTTCTAGTGTACTGTTGGATCCAATTTGCTAGTATTTTGTTGAGAATTTTTGTATCCATGTTCATCAGAGATATTGGCTTGTAGTTCTCTTTTTAGTGGATAAACTAGATTTTATTTATTTTTTTTTAAAGATTTTATTTATTTATTCATGAGAGACGGGGGGTGGGGGGAGAGAGAGAGAGAAGCAGAGGGAGAAGCAGGCTCCCAAGGAGCAGGGAGCCCGATGCGGGACTCGATCCCAGGACCTCGGGATCATGACCCGAGCCGAAGGCAGACGCCCAACCATCTGAGCCACCCAGGCGCCCGGATAAACTAGATTTTAAACTGAAGACTGTAACAAGAGATGAAAAACGGCATTATATCATAATAAAGGGGTCTATCTAACAGGAAGATCTAACAATTGTAAATATTTATGCCCCCAACTTGGGAGCACCCAAATATATAAAACAATTAACAAACATAAAGGAACTCATCGATAATAATATAATAATAATAGGGGACTTTAACACCCCATTTACATCAATGGACAGATCATCTAAGCAGAAAATCAGCAAAGAAACAATGGCTTTGAATGACACACTGGACCAGATGGGCTTAACAGATATATTCAGAACATTTCATCCTAAAGCAGCAGAATACACATTCTTTTAAAGGGCTCATGGGACATTCTCCAGAACAGATCAAATACTAGGTCATAAATCAGGCCTCACCAAGTACAAAAAAGACCATGCATATTTTCAGACCACAATGCTATGAAACTTGAAGTCAATCACAAGAAAAAATTTGGAAAGACCACAAATACGTGGAGGCTAAAGAACATTCAACTAAAGAATGAATGGATCAACCAGAAAATTAAAGAAGAAAGAAAAAAATACATGGAAACAAATGAAAACGAACACATGACACTCCAAAACCCCTGGGATGCAGCAAAAGCAGTCATAAGAGGGAAGTACATCGCAATACAGGCCTACCTCAAGAAAAATCTCAAATATGCAACCTAACTTTACACCCAAAGGAGCTTGAAAAAGAACAAATAAAGCCTAAAGCCTGCAGAAGAAGGGAAATAATAAAGATCAAAGCAGAAATAAATGATACAGAAACAAAGAAAAAAACAAAACAGGAGAACAGATCAATGAAACCAGGAGCTGGTTCTTTGAAAAAATTAATAAAATCGATAAACCTGTAGTCAAACTAATCAAAAAGAAGAGAAAGGACCCAAATAACTAAAATCACAAATGAGAGAGGAGAAATAAAAACCAAAACCACAAAAATGCAAACAATTATAAGAGAATATTATGAAAAATTATATGCCAACAAATTGAGCATGGCTTCATACGGCTTCACAGGAGAATTCTACCAAACATTTAAATAAGAGTTAATACCTATCCTTCTCAAACTATTACAAAATATTATATGCCAAGAAATTGAGCATGGTTTCATGTGGCCTCACAGGGGAATTCTACTCAACATTTAAATGAGTTAATGCCTATTCTTCTCAAGCTATTTCAAAAAATATAAATGGAAGGAAAACTTCCAAACTCATTCTATGAGGCCAGCATTATCCTGATTCCAAAACCAGACAAAGACTCTCCTTCAAATTTTTAAAAAGGTTTGTTCATTTTGCATCAACACCTCCTAGGGCTACAGAGGTAAAATTTGGAGTTGCAAGTTAGCAGTTGGAAACCTTAAGCTTTCGAGGTCCCAGAAGGGCTATGCTCTGAGAATACAGACAACCCAGAAACAGATCAACTTCTACTCAAAGTGATCCATTTATACTTGATTTGCGTGCAAGAAGAAAGTTAAATCCACTCTGAAAGATATCATCATCCAAATTTTCAATCAAAAATTACCAGACATGCCAGAAAATAGATCCTGATGTTCCAAAAACAAGAAAATAGAAATAGACCCACAGGTAATGCAGACTAGAGTCATCAGACATTGCCATGTCGTTATAGATATATAATATCTTTATCTTTAAGAAAATGAATGAAAAGATAGTCACCAAAGAACTAGAATCTATATTTAAAACAAAACAAAAATCAACAGATGAGTTTAATAGCAGTTTAGGCACAGATTGGAAAACAGAATTAGTGGAACTGGTAGACTACTATGCAGAAAACATCCAGATTGAAGCATGGATGAAAATTATCAACATGGGGGGGTGGTCCTCCAGACTGAAAAGGATGAAAATTACATAAAAGAGTCTAAAAGGGGTGCCTGGGTAGCGCAGTCAGTTAAGCATCCAACTATTGGTTTTGGATCAGGTCATGATCTCAGGGTCATGAGATTGAGCCCCGTGTTGGGCTCCATGCCCAGCATGGAGTCTGCTTGAGACTCTCTCCTCTGCACCCTCCTGCTCATGCTCTCTCTTTCTCTCTCTCTAAAACAGATAAATAAATCTTCCAAAAAAAAAAAAAGGAGCCTAAGAAACATAAGGGATATGATGAAAACGTTCTGGCATACATGTAACTAGAGACCTGGGAGTGGAAAAACCGAAGCAGAATCAACATTTTAAGAAATACTGACCACAGGTGCCTGGGGAGCTCAGTTGGTTAAGCGACTGCCTTCAGCTCAGGTCATGATCCCGGAGTCCTGGGATTGAGTCCCACATCGGGCTCCTGGCTCAGCGGGGAGCCTTTTTCTCCCTCTGACCCTCTCCCCTCTCATGCTGTTTCTCTCTCACTCGCTCTCTAATAAATAAATAAAATCTTTAGAAAAAGAAAAGAAATACCGACCACGCATTTTCTAAAACTGATGAAGTTATTAAGCCACATACTGAAGAGGCTCTAGGAACATCAAAGCAGGATAAATAAAAGAAAACCACACCTGGGGATATTGTAGTAAAGCTGCTAGAAACCAAAGTAATAGCTAAGTGATGTTTCTCTACCCAAAACCTGCTCTATTGCTATCACAGGTATAACACTCTATTCAATTTTAGAAACTGGAGAAGTAGGAACCACCTAAAGATTGGCACCAAGAAAATTAAAGGTAAATAGCTTAGGTTTTTTTTTTTTTAAGATTTTATTTATTTATTTGAGAGAGACAGAAAGTGAGAGAGAGGACAAGAGCGGGGTGAGGAGCAGAGGGAGAAGCAGACTCCTCGCTGAGCAAGGAGCCCGATGTGGGGCTAGATCCCGGGACTCCGGGATCATGACCTGAGCCGAAGGTAGCTGCTTAACTGACTGAGCCACCCAGGCACCCCTAAATAGCTTAGTTTTAACCTGTGAACACAATGAATGGTAATAATTAGCCAAAATCCTATTTCCTTAAATTGGTGAAAGCAGTGAAAACAAAAATACAAGGTACAAGTAATTTATAACCCTTACATCTTGACTTAATAAATCTCTTGAGGTATCTCTCTATGTCTTCAGAAGCCAAAATATGCCAGTTCTAATGCCAGCAATCACTTCTATTACCATTTGAGGTTTAGCACTGAGAAGGCCACTAATCTTTTCCTAAGACTTATAAAGAGAATCAAATAACATACCAAATTTATTTTTTTTAAAGATCTTATTTATTTATTTGAGAGAGAGAGAATGAGAGATAGAAAGCATGAGAGGGAAGAGTGTCAGAGGGAGAAGCAGACTCCCCGCCGAGCAGGAAGCCCGATGTGGGACTCGATCCCGGGACTCCAGGATCATGACCCAAGCCGAAGGCAGTTGCTCAACCAACTGAGCCACCCAGGCGCCCCAACATACCAAATTTAAATAGGACATTGGCTCAAGATGAAAATCTCTAAGAGATTTTTTTGTGAGATTTTCTGCTAATAAAAGGCACCAACTGGAACTAAAGTGCCCCAAAGACCACCCATGCCCATGCAAGGAAGATGGCTAAAATTTACCAACACAATCACATTTTAGAAGTGTGTGCATACAAAGAGTGTCCTCATTGTGATGGGATTAAGTCTGTGATTCACACTGCGTAGAACCTGCACAGTTCTTCACTAGGATTCCAAAATCTTCCTCTGGGAGACAGCAGGGCTTCAGAAATTCGTGAGTCACACATCGAGAGATTAGACAGGTATAACTAAGGCACACCATCCAGCTAAAGCACACTATGCCCATACACACAAAAAAAAGACAACAAACTTTTTATTCCTAACACCAATATGGAACAATGCATTACTCCAAGACAAAACAAAAAATATATAGTAGTAATTATAAAATAAAGAAAATACAACAACCTCAGCACCATATTAACCTCAAAGTGCTTGATCTCCAGTTAAGACTGTATACTGGGTTTAGAGGGGTCACCAAAAGTAACTGCCTCTAAGTAAACATTAATCTTTCCCTATGGTCAGAAGCTTTCTGGACATATGTGTTGCTACCACTGGATTAGCATTATCTTCTTTAGTATATAAAAAACAACCTAAATCACATCTAGATTTCCCTATCACAAAAATCACATTCTCACCTTATTGCTGCTTCCTTCCTTCCAGATCATCTGCTGGTCCTAATTGCATTCTTATCCCTTTCTGTATCCTAGACCTACTGCAAAAACACTTATTTTTAAAGATTTATTTATTTATTAGAGAGAGAAAGAGAGAGAGACAGCGTGGCAGGGAGGGCAGAGAGGGAGAGTGAGATCCAAGCAGACTCCATGCTGAGTGTGGAGCCTGATGCGGGTCTCAATCTCACGACCCTGAGATCATAACCGGAGCTGAAACCAGGAGTTGGATGCTCAATCAACTGCACCACCCAGATGTCCCCCAAAACATTTACTAAGCTGCAATTTTTACAATATTTTAACTCCATTCTGAAATTGGTCTACAAATATATTTTTTTAAGATTTTATTTATTTATTTGACAGAGACACAGTGAGAGAGGGAACACAAGCAGGGGGAGTGGGGGAAGAAGAAGCAGGCCTCCCACGGAGCAGGGAGCCGATGTGGGGCTCGATCCCAGGACCCTGGGATCATGACCTGAGCCGAAGCAGACGACTGAGCCACCCAGGCTCCCCTACAAATATCTTTACATAACATTGAAGCCAGTGATTTAATAAATAAGAGGCATGTATGTATCACTTTGCAAAAAAATAACCCTTATATATTTATGTCTATATATATTTGTAGAGTCGGTTTCCCAAGACCGATGGAACTAAAGTGTACACACAGCACAAACACACACACACACGCCACCATATTCAAATCAAATGGATTTATATTGTCAAATTAGATGCTATAAAATTTATAATCAGATACACAAAAGATGAATTACGAATACACTGTTGATAATGGGTACAATAACATAATAAAGATAAAGGAAGCATCCAGGGGCGCCGGGATGGCTCAACTGTTGGGCGTCTGCTTTCGGCTCAGGTCATGCTCCCAGGGTCCTGGGATAGAGCCCCACATCGGGCTCCCTGCTCGGCGGGAAGCCTGCTTCTCCCTCTCCCACTCCCCCTGCTTGTGTTCCCTCTCTCACTGTGTCTCTGTCAAATAAATAAATAAAATCTTAAAAAAAAAAAAAAAAAAGGAAGCATCCAAATAGCTTCACAACTCACTTGAACCCAGACTACTCTATTATCTGGCCTGATTATATCTCTTAGCCAGCTGGAAAAATCCTTTCAAGCAGGACTGAGGGGCTTTAAATAATAACATTCTTTTCCTCTTTCCAGCAGTCCCTATTCTGGGTGATCGGACCAACATCACCACCTTTCCTCTCTTCTTGTTTTCTACTAGTGAAGCCACATTTTTACTTTTTAAAGAAGTGTGAACAGTCTTCTGCCATAGATGTTGGCATATCTATTATAAGAATGATAACCTGCATTTAAAATGCCCTTCTCTATTTTACTCTTCACCATACTTATAATTTGAGAGTCTACTGTAAACGGAATGCATAATACAATGTAAACTGCACATAGATAAGAAAAGTTCACAGGTTAATTCTAAAGTCCTCAGCTGGACACCTGCCCACAATTATAACTATTGCCCATGCTAGGAGAAGCCAGGGTAGTCCCAGGTCAAGAATTCAGTGCCTTCCTCTTAACATTCTTTCCTTAGTGCTAACACTAGTAAATGGAGATTTTCAGCGCTGCCTTGCAGTCACGACAGGCTGCGTAAGCATATCTCCTTCAACTGTTTACTACGATGCCAAGAGATTACAATCCTGACAAGAAGTTGGGGGAGAGTGGGTCTCAAGTCACTGTCAGGTGATTATGGTAATCACTTATGGACAGAAAACAGAAGCAGGAAGAATATTGAGCATTGTTAGAAAGGGAACTTAAAATCTGAATTTTAACTTCCATAAATTATCCCTTGCATTTCAAAAGTCCTCTATCAATCAGCAGGTTTTCACATTATCTATGATTTAACAGATCCACCTTGAAGCATCCAACGTTGACACCATATTCAGGTCTAAAGGCTACTCAGTAACAAGAGTTGGAATCAGACCGCTGAAGTAGGACAATGAAACAAGCCCAGTCTGGGAGTCTAGGCACCCCCAGCATGGCAGCAGAGTGATCTGGGAAACACGGAGTGAAGGACAAGGTCAGCCAGACAGAGCCGCAGAGACCCCATCATGGAAGGTATGTACAATCAGTGAGAAGCCACTGAGGCCTTTTAGGCAGGACTTCTGATCTTAACTATGTTTTTAAATGACCACTCTGGCAGGTGTATGGCAAGCAAGCAGCAAGGGCCATTTAGAAGCAAGCAGGTGAGACCTGCTTGGACAAGGGGATGAGCCTCAGTAATGACAGAGGGGACATCAAAAAATCAAGGACTCACTTCCAACATGGTAAGTTTTAGATGTCTGTAAGACATCTGAGAGAGAGAGAGAGATCTTTGGTTAAAAACTGAGAACGATAAACAAGACTTGTGGATGGCAAACCACCCCACCCTCTTGGGGTCTTCCTTATGCAATAATGTATTGCTTTTTGATTCTTTAAAAAACACTACAGACCCACATTTGATTGAGCATCCAAGTGTAAGCTTTTTCCAAGAGGCACTGATGGATTTACACTGTCACACACAATTGTAAAGTTTAGGATCTTGGCAGCTACAGGGAATTTCAAAATCCAAATAGATCTTTTTTTTTTTTAAGATTTTATTTATTTATTTGAGAGAGAGAGAATGAGAGATAGAGAGCACGAGAGGAAAGAGCGTCACAGGGAGAAGCAGACTCCCTGCCGAGCAGGGAGCCCGATGTCGGACTCGATCCCGGGACTCCAGGATCATGACCTGAGCCGAAGGCAGTTGCTTAACCAACTGAGCCACCCAGGCGCCCTCCAAATAGATCTTTGTCCTTGGCCTGCCTCCTCCTCAGCCCCTTGATCTTGTGCTCCCTACTATCTAAGTCCTGCATACGCACAACCTTGGAAGTGTAAAGGCACTACACTGCCTTCTCACCCAACTAATTTTTCATCTTTTATCCATCTCCTATCATTCTAGCCCACTCCCTCTATTTATCACAGGACAACACCCCTAGGACTCCCCCTGTTCCCACATAGTTAACCCTCTACTCTCCTTATAATTTGAAGACATTTTGCACATCACAAAGATAGGACCTATGTATATGTCCCCTTCACATATATTCAGCCATTAGTCAGGATATAATTTAGTTAAGCCACTTAACAACAATAAAATTCCCGCTTTCTTATTAGAGCCTAAAAAATAAAAGTTTGTGTGTTCATTCTGTTTGTTTTGTAAGCACTTACAGGTCATTATTTGAGAAAAACTGAGAACTTTTAAACTACACCCTGACAATTTTATTTATTTCCCATAAAAAACTAAACCTAAACTGGCAACTACAAATGAGGTCCTCTATAACGTTTGAAATTTAAAGCATTATCCCTCTTGTAGAAATGCACTTCCTAGGCCACAAAACTTATTAAACTTAAAAAGTCCAAAGTAACATACTTTGTGCCCAGATCTTGGTTTCTCAAAAAAAGGAGCCAGAATGTCTTGGAGAAATGGGTGATTCCAGGGTTGGGACATGGAAAATATAAAACGAGCCTGGAGCATTCTGTGGTACCAGAAAGTAAGGATAAAGCTTTAGAGTGGGGGGCAAGGGGGCAAGTGGTATATTAAAAGGGCACAGAGGCCAACCTAAAGAAAGTTCTAGTGGCCAAAGCTGGAACAGTTTGAGCAGCAAGTTAAATAAAAACCCATAAAATAACAAATATCCATGAATCCATACTGATACAAACAGTTGAATAAATAAATGGGGAAGAAGAATTCTAATCAGTAAACATAGAAGAAATGAGGGGAAAAAATGTTTAATCAGAACAATACAGTACAGGGGCACCTGGGTGGCTCAGTCGGTTAAGTGCCTGACTCGGTTTCAGCTCGGGTTGTGATCTCTCAGTTGTGGGATTGAGCCCCATGTCGGCTTCACGCTCAGCGCAGAGTCTGCTTCAAATGGTCTCTCTCCTCTCCCTCTGCCCCTCCCCGCTCGTGCTCTCTCTCTCAAAAAAATAAATAAAATCTTTTAAATAAATAAATAAGAACAATATAGTACAATGTACATCAAGTTCCACCAATGGATGAGAAAATTACTGAATTAAAGTTTACGGAGAAACAGGATATTTGCACAGCCCAAGTTGTTCTTCCAATCTATCTACTAATTACAAACAGAAAAATAACTTTCCGCTGGGGACCAGGCAAACAGCACCTTAATCAAGGTTTACATCAGCAAAAAGACGTCATATGTCCCGGACGTGATGCACTGAGATTCCTTCTGCTATTTTTTCCCAAAATACATCACTTCAATCTAATCATGAGAAAACCTCAAGTACTAATTGAGGAACAGTCTACAAAATAACTGACCAGTACTCTTCACGAGGTCATAGACTGGATCCTGAACAGAAAAAGGACAGTGAAAAGCCAGTGAAATCCAAATAAGTCTATAGCATCGATAACAGTATTATAATATCGCACCAAGATGAATCTATTAGTTTTGACAATTTTACTACAATTAACACAAGATGTTATGGGAACTCTCTGTACTCTATTTTTCTGCAACTTTTCAGTTAGCCTAAAAATTACTTCAAAACAGCAAATTAAAATCAATAATGAAAGGACTCCAACATTTTTTCAATATTTATAATGAAAACATAATGTCAGACTTAAAATGCCACCTTTGGGGCAGGCACCTGGGTGGCTCAGTCGATTAAGTGTCCGGATCTTGGTTTCAGCTCAGGTCATGATCTCAGAGTCATGAGATCGAGACCCGCGTCAGGCTCTACACTCGCAAAGAGTCAGCTTGAGAGTCTCTCTCCCTCTCCCTCTGTTTCTCCCGCTTGTGCTCTCTTGTTCTCTCTCTTTCTCTCTCAAATAAATAAATCTTTAAAAAGAAAATGCCATCTGTGCTCTTGAAAACTTCATCAAGAGCTATACAAACCCAGTCACCGCTATATGCATTCTGAAAAGCATTGTTTTATAAAGAATAACACAACAATAACATCTTTTCCTTCTTACTCTGGCATATTTATGATTAGCTGAAATTCAAATGATATGAGAGTTGTGAGATCCTCCTAAAAGCCAAGCTTTCCGGGCTAACTCTATTACACTGAAAAGGAAGGAACAGCAGGAAGCTTACCTTTTGTAAACTTCTCCAGAAGTGATTTGCCCCTCTTCCTTATGATGAGGGAGCAGAAGGCAAGCTGAGGACAAAGCACAAGCTGACACCCTGCAACCCCCCCTCCACCCCACACACACACACACACACACACACACACACACACTCCCAGGCGGGATATGTGTGACATTCTTCCAGGAGGGTCCCAACTATTTTATGCCTTGCTAGAGGGAAAAACCACCTTAACTTGACAATGGCAAGGCCTCCAGGATCTTGTAGGTCCTCTTTAGCATATGAAAGTTCTTTTGAAAACCTCCCTTTTTCCTTACCTCCCCCAACCCCATAGTACAAAATCAACTGTACCTCCCAACCCCCGTGCAGCAGCTCTGTCTGCCCCCAGGTCCTGTCCCCATGCTTTCATAAAACCACCATTTTGGACCAAAGACCTCTCAGGAATTCTTTCTTGGTCGTCGGCTCCGAACCTCACCCCAGCAAACCTCACCTACATTTCAAAACCATATCACTTATATGGTGATATGTGGAAATAGTGGATAGGTGGAAATAGTGAAGGGAGAAAAACATAGCTATTTGCTTTTTGTTGAAAAATTCAAAACACTTCAATTTGCCTCTGGGTTGGGATGGCATTCTCGGAGGTAAGATCAAACACATCTCCCTGAGGGGTGGGGAGATATGTATCTACCTGTGAGTCAGAACAGAAGGGGTTGTCTGTAGCTCCAGGGAACAGACTTCCAATTTTATTCTTCCAGATAACTCGAAGAACTTAATACCAGTGAAATGACAACTACCTAATGCTACCTGACCCCAAGTTCTAATTTCCAGCCAGCTCCTGTCTAAAGAGCAGTAAGATTTTTTCAGTTGCAAACCCAAAGAGATTGGGCTAGTGACCAGTAAAGTGCAAGAAACCTCATTCAATGGGGTTTCAGACCTTGCCAAGATTTTACTCCACTCCTCTGTCAAAAACAAAACTTCACTGGAATCATGATGAGAACAGCACTTTTGCTTTAGTCATACCCACCCACGTGGGTTTTTAAACAACCAGTACACTACTAACTTTCAATGTTATGATTCTCTGAATGAATATCTATCTCTATGAATAAGCTAATGGTGTGGCTCAAAAATTAGATATCCACTTTCTAACAGTCTCTCCGTGAAGTAGAATACCTGCTTCAAAAAACGGCGGGGGTGGGGGGGGTGGCTATCATAAGAAGGGGGAGTAGTTGCTAGTAGACTTTGAGGGGAGAGGATGATGAAATGTGATGGTTCTACAAACTGCACTTTAAGTAGGTGAACCGTAGGATATGTGAGCTGTCTCATAAAGCTGTGTTGGGGGGGGGGGGGGCGTAAAATGAAGCCCAACCATCAAGATACTGTTCGTGACCTGGGAACTGATATTTTAAAGGATAACCTTTAGCTTCCTGTAGGTAGAGCCATATATCCTATTCCTATAGAGATGATGGTCATTCAGGTTCTTTAATTTTCACTAAAAAATCTCAACCCTAACCTATTACCCCAGTAAGCAACACAGATTAAGCCTTCCCTCTTGATACAACCTTTAACTGCTGCCAAACTTCTATCAAAAACTCCTGACAGAGAAATATAGGGTATTTAAATAACATGAGATCCAACCACCCATCTAAAAAAATCCAGATTTATCCCCGAATAAACCCCAAACCATCAAACAGTAGCATGTGTGACCATAGCGTCTCAGCATCCAACAAGGGTTTCTTATAACCCTTAGGATAAGGAAAATTGCCACTACAGCGAACAGTCCTAGAAAATGCACTACTGCACGTACTACATGGATGGGCACATGGGATTTATAGTCTCCTCTGCATCTTTTGTAAATGCCAGGAAAAGCTTTTCTATGGAGCCGGTGTGTTTCCCCCTTTATCCTCATTGAATTGTGTGACGAATCATCCCTTTTTATTGTGGCTTCCAGAACGCAACTTTAATTTGCACAGTATCTGTCCAAGTCCATTTTAATGTGCTTCCCTTTATACGTGGTTGTATTTTATTTTCCACTTGGAATACTTATGCTCACCTCAAATGTTTCATGGATGCTTAATAAAAATAAATGCAGAAGTAGATTTTAGCTGTAAGTGTATTTTAACAACTTCTTAACACAAAAGAATGTGTTTCCTAAGGGAGTTCTTGCTGAATGCTCAGGGTCTGGAACAAAGATAACTGATAACACATTTGTTTCTATAAACCTATTTTTTTTCTAAAAATGGAATGAGCTTTTATATTTCCACTATTGAGCAAAAAAATAAAACTGGGCAACATTACAGTTATATTTGTAACTGTAAAATTACAATCTAATTTTTTTGGTCTTATATTTTTCTGTATTGTTCTAACTTCTTCAGTACTATTTTTTTTTAAAGATTTTATTTATTTGAGAGAGAAAGAGCATGCGTGGGGGCAGGAGGGGAGAGAGAGAAGCAGGCTCTCCGCTGAGCAGGACACTGGCATCATGACCTGAGCCACACGCAGATGCTTAACCGACTGAATCATCCAGGTGCCCTGCTTAAGTACTATTTTTAAATAATAATTGTAATAAGCTGGTTAAATTTTTTTTAAAGATTTTATTTATTTGTTTGAGAGAGAGAGAATGAGAGATAGTGAGCACGAGAGGGAAGAGGGTCAGAGGGAGAAGCAGACTCCCCGCTGAGCAGGGAGCCCGATGTGGGACTCGATCCCGGGACTCCAGGATCATGACCTGAGCCGAAGGCAGTCGCTTAACCAACTGAGCCACCCAGGCGCCCAAGCTGGTTAAAAATTTCTGAAGTCAACCATTTAAAAACCAACTATCCACACACACACACACAAAAAATTACAAAAGGGAGATCAGTAACTTTTTAGCAAGCCATCCAAAGTTGTGGACAAAAATCTATGTCCTGGAGCTAAGAAAAAAGACCTAAAATATACTGGTTAATCCCTTTAAAAGTACTAATATTAACAAATTTCTCTCCTACCTTGTAGTGACTCCCGTGCTCAGTAAATTTTTATCCATCTACTATCTATCAACTCTTATTTCATACATTTGGAGAAAGGCAGAAGTTTTACCAACTGGTTCTTAACACATACCACCAGACACAAAATCAGTTTGCACCAGGGCATTGATTTCTGAAAAACCAATCTGAATTCTCAATTTGGATTTTACACTCAAATGAAATTGGGAAGGACTAACTAAAACCTAGTCGTCTCAACTGAGGTTTTCTATTTTCTGCCAAACGTCCATGCAATACCCACCAATCTTTCAAGCCACACAACATCCCACGTGGTTTTCACCATTTACTTACTCAGCTTAACAAGAGATTCAGTTCAACCGAGGTCTTCGATCTCAGAGTCCGTGTGCTCAGAGGCAGAGCACTAACAATCGTTTATATAGACGAGGAGCTGAGTCAGCCAAACCTCCCAAACATACCCTAAGGAAGAAGCTCCTAACAATGGCATCAAGCATCTGTACAGTGCTTTCTAAATTGTGAAGAGCATTTCCAAAATCTTCCTGGCTCCTTTCCAGGCTGCTTCCTTCCTGCGACTCCCAATCTCTGCGGGACGGTCCGGGACTCCCTCTTGCCTCCTGCGCGCTGTGGACTCGATCTCTAACGACGCAGGACTCAGGACACAGCCGGCGCGCGCGGCAGACCCCTATGCCCCATCCCGCGGGACCACCTTCCTAGATCGAAGCGCTCGGCTCCGACACCACCCACGGTGTCCGCGCGCTCCCGGCGGGCCGGCACTCACATGCGCAGCTAGTGACCTGCAAAGGCGCCCGCCCGGGGGCACGGTGACGGTCAGGAGCGGCCCGCCGCGGGCCAGGGCGGCCAGAGCGGCGAGGAGGCGAGTGCAGGCAGCGCCGACGCGGATTTCGCCTCGCTATCCACCGGCTGCAGGCCGGGAGAGCGTAGGGTGGCGGCTCCCTCGGGGTCCGAGCCCGTAGGCGGACGATAGGAGCAGCGCCGCCTGTCTCGCCGCGATAAAGCGCCCTGAGCCGGGGAGGAGCGCGTGGATAGGTTGCTCGGAGACCTGGCGGGGCATTGGATCGACGGCCACCCTCTTGCGGGGCCCAGGTCACGGAGATGACTCTCCCGGAGCGCCACATGGACAAACCCAAAACTACCGCCTCCAGGGCTTGTAGGAAAGGGACAGCAGTGATTAGCCCTGGTCATCACAGGACGCTACCCGGGCTGATCAATACCTGCTCTAGCCTAGAGCAGGTATTGATCAGATGGATTTGGTCACCGTGTCCCGCGCCCCTATACTCCGGGGGACGCTGACACCGAGGGTTGTTTTTTCTGTCACACACGTTGCCCACCCCGAGAACAAGTAGGTCTCTATTGAATGAGCTTCTGAGAAATTAGGTGCTTAAGTCCCAGGACAATAAATTCAGGAACTTAATCTAAGAGGCGCGGGGGGGGGGGGGGGGGGCAGTTGAATGACAATATTGCTATGAACGGTTTAATTGTATTGTGCACACTCGTAATAAATACTTCTTCGCAATACTGTTCGTGTAGAAAAGCTGGAAAGTGTGCATATTCAAGAAAAGGTTTGGTTGTCAGGCTTTATGAGTGTGTATGGCTTTCCCAAAATTTGCCTGCTGCATCTATTTTCTGGTTTGCCATTTACAAACAAAAATCAAGTTATTTAGGGGCACCTGGGGGGCTCAGTCAATTAAGTGTCTGCCTTCAGCTCAGGTCATGATCTCAGGGTCCCGGGATCGGGCCCCACGTCGTCGGGCTCCCTCTCAGCGGGAGCCTGCTTCTCCCTCTCCTCCCCGCTTGTGCTCTCTCTCGCTGTCTCTGTCACTGTCTGTCTCTCTTTCTCTCAAATAAATAAAATCTTTTTTAAAAATCAAGTTATTTAAAGCAACACTAGGAATTACTGTTAATTCTTAACCCGTTACAGGAAATCTTTAGTCATGGGGCATCTGGCTGGCTTATTTGGTAGAGTGTGTGACCCTTGACTTCAGGGTTGTGAGTTCAAGTCCTATGTTGGGTGTGGAGCCTACTTTAAAAGGGAGAAGTTTTAGCCAGGAAGCCTGACTAAGAAATTAATTATATCTAACTTTTTAGAATATTAAAAATACCATACTGTATACTTTTTTCTTTTTTTTAATTTAAATTCAGTTAGCTCAAGGGAGCCGGATGTAGGGCTGGGATCATGATCTGAGCCGAAGGCAGAAGCTTAGCCGACTGAGCCACCTAGGCGCCCCTTAAAGCATTTTAAATTACATATCCATGATGCACCCAAACATTTGGGTGAAATTGGTTTTTTGGATTAATTTTGAGTTCATTTAAAGACACTTAAAGACCCATACACGAATATATTTGTCACTTTAAGCCAAGACTGAGAAAAATTTTTCAGAGATGGCTCTTAATAACTGCAAAATTTAAAAACACCCTCTAAAGAACAAAGCTTTACTGATGTCAGTAAAGACTTTTTAAATTGCCAGCAAATTCTAAAGGCAATTCCAAGAGGGGACTTACAATAATGGGGGAAAAATACACATAAAATCAATAAAAAGCACATTAAAAAAAACCTGGATAATAAGTTGAATATAGTATTCTGCAATAGGTAAAACGTAAACAAACCAAAAACTTATGCATAGAAAATAGCTTGTAATACAAGAAAATGTTATTTTTCTGGGTTGTGACATTATGGTTCTTTTTTTTTCTTCTATTTTAGTGTAATTTTCTAAATTTTTTTTAATGCAGATATACAACTTTTATATTGGAAAAAAAGAATTTTGTTTAAAAGTAAATCAATAAGGGACACCTGGTTGGCTCAGTCGGTTAAGCGTCTGCCTTCGGCTCAAGTCATGGTCCCGGGGTCCTGGAATGGAGTCCAACGAGGGGCTCCTTGCTCAGCGGGGAGTCTGCTTCTCCCTCTCTCTGCCACTCCCCCTGCTGTGTTCTCTCTCTCTCTCTCTCTCTCTCCTATAAATAAATAAATAAAACCTTTTAAAAAAAGTAAATCAATAAAATGTCAGTGTTTTAGTCAGTAAAAGACACACGACAATGCTTAAAGACAGAGCCTCACCTAAAATAGGGCTAAAAATGGCTAAAACAAAAAACTTTCTACCTTGTTTCTAGTCTAATTTTTTAAATAGTTTGATTTTTTCATACTGATAGATCAGTGTATATGCTTGCTAAAGTTACATTAATTCCTAATCTCACTCTAATACTCGCTAAAGCTGATCATTGCTATCAAATTCTGTTTGATAAATACAGATTAAAGCCAGCCTTTCATGAATGTATTGTATTATTAAGGAATGAGTCATTTTAGCTTATAAATTAGCATTTTACTTAGGGCTAATCATCTTCAAATGCCCTGTCTTCTCTTTTAGTGTTTGGGTATAGAAGAGAGGGAAGGAGGAACCTAAAGATGACCTTCCTAATTTACAGATGAGTCACCAGTTCCAAAGGAGACCAGTTGCACAAGGTCGAAAGTTAGGGAGATAAATGGGGGGGCTCACAGCTTCTGAGACTGCTGCTCTCTGCCCTCCACCTCATAAGCTCTTTTATATTGCCAGAAAAGAGCAACTGCCCAGTATTTGCAGAGCCCAGTATTAGGATTCCTGCTGAATGTGTTCTCATTCTGGTACTTTTTCTTTCTCCCATTTAACTAAACTTTTTTTCTCTCCCTTGTTGTAATATCAAGCAAGATGAAAATAAAAATGACTTGTAACCCAGCAACCACATACTATCTGCTTTTAGTCTTTTCCTGTGCATATGTATTTTTTTAAAAAAACAAAAATGGCCTTATATGCAATAAGTACAGGGACAAAAGTCATCATCGCTGAAGTCAGCCTGCATCGGTATCCTGGGTCTTACAACCCTGAAGATTTGCACTTGTACTAATTACTTGGTCTTTAGGTGGTTATTGGTAATCAGGGGAAACAATCTCTCGGGAGAGTTAGAAAGATTGAGATAATGTGTATAAAACCCTGAACAGAATTATTAACACTGGTTAGCACTCAATAGATGACAACTATTATTATTTTGTAAACTGCTACATTGTAAACTGCAAACATGGTTCCCTGTCATTGGGTATCTTTCTACAACTTTAAAATGAATTGTTGCATGGTATTCAATGGTTTGTTATATACCATAATTAATTTAACTAGTTTTCCTATTATTCACAAAACATCCCTGTAGGGGCTCCTGGGTGGCTCAGTTGGTTAAGCGACTGCCTTCGGCTCAGGTCATAATCTCAGGGTCTGTGATTGAGCCCCACATAGGGCTCCCTGCTCAGCGGGAAGCCTGCTTCTCCCTCTCCCTCTGCTGTCCTCCCTGCTTGTTTGCTCTCTCTCTCTCTGTCAAATAAATCACTAAAATCTTTAAAAAAAAATTTAATACAAAAAAACAAACAACTGTTAATACATATAGCCAGATTTCCCACAAAATAATCCATGCCAAATTCATAGTCTCCTAACAATTTAAAAGGTCGCTTGTTCATCTGAGCTCTCACAAATACTGGATAAAATAATAATTTTAATCTCTTTGAATCTGATAACAAACGGCAATATTTCAATGTACATCTCTTGACTTAGTGAGAGTAAACTTTTTTAATGTTTAATGATCATTTGTGGTTAATTCATAAATTTCCTATGTAAGGCCTTTTCCCATTTCTCTCTACTGATTTCTTAGGTTGCAGAACAAGGACACAGGAGACTGGATCCCTGATGAACATTGATCTGCTGGGCTCTCGCCAAGCTAGTTGAAGTCACTGTCATATTTTACGAGTCTTGCAATCAAACCACAGAATTATCCAAAGTAGGATTTCTTTACAATACTAATTGAAAGTTTTGGGGCCATCTGGAGTCTAAACCTATGAAACACACACTGAAGATCTTAAATGGGCACTGGCAGGGGTGAGGTGTCACCATGTGCTTTTGTAGGCAGTATGTATGGACATAAACAGACAAATAGGGAAGATGACCTCAGGTGAAGGGAGCAGACAGACTCATTCATAAAATCAATTAAACCTCACTTTTGGAAAACTCCAAAAATAATGGGAAGTTTTTCTTTTTTCTGGGGAGGAGGGTGTTGGTAATTTGCCTTTTCAACAATCACACCAGTGAGGGACTTGCCTGTATGGTCTTCGCCAGGGTATTAGTGCTTGGCGGAATGTCAGCAACAGACACAGTCAAAGGATACAAATTCATTTAATGCTGATAAACGGTATGGCTTATTATAAGAATGGCAACCAAAGCAAAATCAAAAACAGTATTCTCATTAAAGCAACAAACTTCTGGGCCTGTAACTCCATGAATCAGTTGCTCTACTCTCAAAGCTCCCATATAGAACTATGAGAAGCTCTCTTCATCTTTCTCATAGGACTTTTAATACTTTCCTAGCCTTTCCCAGCTGCCCCAAGCTCTCAGTCTATTCACCAGCCTAGCCACCAAGTGTAAGGAGCTGGTAAGGACTCAGTACCTTCCTTAGTGCTTACTCCAAGCGGTAAACTTCTCAGGGTCAATTTTCCCCTTGCAAGTCCAGGTTTCAGACAGGGCTTATTATGGACCTGGGGGCATTTGGGTTATGTATATAACATCTGTAATGCGTCCAGGTATATTTATTTTTACTACTCCCAAATAAAAAACAATAAAAAAGCAAATAAAAAACAGTGCCAGAGGCTGTAGTCACTGTGTTCCCACATGGCTCTTTTCAGAGATACCAGAGACCTTTGATGAACTCCACGAGAGAAAGGTCAGTCTACAAAGGGCTTGAACACTGATGAGTAAGTGAAGGAGTGGAAACAGGGTGTAGATAACTCTTACCAAAGGTTTCACTATAACAAGAAGGTAAGAGAAAGGAGTATCTCTTAAAACCATCTTGGGGTTCAAAGAATATATTTCTTATTTGGTTAAGTTAGGCAGGCTGGAATATGTGTGCATGCCAAGAGGACAAGTCATAAAGAAAAAAAGGTGGTTAACTGGTATAATCAGGTCCCTTAGAAGGGAATGGAAATGGAATCCAGAGGAATTAGCACTAGAAAAGGAAACTTTTTTTTTAATTATGGCAGAAGGGAAGGGAGTGAGGATGAGTCCTCATGCAGATAAATGTTTTAATTAGGGAAAGAAAGAAAATTGAAAGAAATGTACATTCTCTCTGAAGTTGGAGGATCTGCTGAAGGTATTGTGTGAAAGCAAAGACAGGGATTTGAGAAAATGCTAAACCCTGGAATAGACCTGTATTAGTTTCCTATGGTTGCCATAACTAATTCCCACAAACTTAATGGCTTAATACAACAAGAATGTATTAGTCTATATTTCCATAGGTCAGAAGTCCAAACTGGGCCTGACTGGGCTAAAATCAAAGATGTCATCAGGTCTACATTCCTTTCTGGAACTTTTTCCAGGTTCTAGGGGCCACCCGCATCCCTTGGCTCATGGTCGCATCCCTCTAGCTTCCAAGCCAACAGCAGAGCATCACTCTGACCCTGCTTCTGTTATCATATCTCTTTGTTCTGCTTCCCTCTTCTACTTTGAAGGACTCTTATGATCACATTAGACACAGTGGATAAGCCCTGATAATCTTTCTATTTTAAAGTCATTTGATTAGCAACCTTAATTTCACTGGCAACCTTAATTCTCCTTTGGCAGGCAAACTAACACATTTACCTTCTGACTATTACGACATGGCATCTTTGGGAGGCCATTATTCTTCCTACCACAAGGCCCTAAGGAAACAAAGAGGATGCTAATACCTGATGTGGAAATGTTGGGGTTCAGAGCCAAAGGCCATGAAAAAATTCTTGAGATGTCTTGGGTGCAAAAAGGTATTTTTATTAAGGCATGGGGACAGGACCCATGGACAGAAAGGACTGCCCAGGGATTGTGAGGAACAACTGATTATATACTATGGAATTAGGGGAGGTAAAGCCAAGGGAAGTTTCCAAAAGGATTTTCATACACTAAAGAAGACTCACAGAATCCTGAAGTCCTAGCTATTGTCAAGCTAAGGTTGTTTTTCCCTCTAGCAAGGCATTCACATGGGAGTTCCTAGAGGACCGTTGTACTCGCCTGCCTCAAGTATTTGTCAATGGGAGGCCAGTTACAAGAAAATTTAATTTTATCTACATTTCTTTTTGCCTTTGTTCCCCACATTACCACCCAGCTCCACCAAGTTGGTTTGAATATTATTTTAAACTGAAGACATTTGAGATACAACTGATGCTGAAAGAAGCCTTCTTGGAGCTTCCCTTATCTGACTAAAAGGCAAAGCCTTCAGAGAGTAAAACAGCCATAAATCCCTTCTTAGGGAAGCTTCGCTGCCAGGAAAAAGACCCACCACTCACATCTGGATAAGAAATTGCATAAACAAGCGTCATCACAAACTGTCATACTTTCATTTATTTCTCTAAAAGCTCATTTGTCTTTCCTAAACCTTATCTTTTCTACTTTAATCTGTTGTCAGTTAACTTTCAGTTCCTCCCCCACCCCACGGGATCTGAATTGGTGGAGGAAAAATTTGTCCTCCCAATAGTAATAGGGGACCTAGAGAGACTGCATAGCAACACCAAGGATCCGTAAGACTGACTTCTATAAATGTAGCAGCATCAGAGCCACAGGTGAATTCACAAAGTATTCCCATTCACAGAGAATTCCCATTCATAAATATAGAGAAGGTTAGAAGGTTGAATAAATTCGAGAATGTGGTTTTGCTGGGTGGATAAGGCATAGAAAAATGGAGCAAGGAGCTGAGTGTGCAAAATGAAGCCAGGAAGAGACAGGTTGAAAGGAAACCTATGGAGGGGAGGCCGAGGAGCTGAAACACGAGGGTGAGGTCACTGAACAGGAAATTGGCATTTCAGGCTGGCATTCCAGGTTTTGAAAAGGTCACAGGGTTTAGACAGTAGGATTATGGAGGTGGAAGGGAGGTACCTTCGTCTTCTACCAATTTAGCATCTTAAAACAACATTCATTTATTATCTCACAATTCTGGAGGTCAGAAATCTAGGGCGGCTAGGGCAGGCTCTGTTCTGTGTATCACGGGGCCAAATCAAAGTGTCAGCCAGATGGGCTCCTACCTGAAGGAAGGCTCTTCTCTGAAGAATCTGCTGCTAAGGTCGGGTTACTGGCAGAATCCAATTCTTTGCAGCTTTAGGACTGAGGTCCCTGTTTCCTTGCCATCATCCATCTCCTCCAGGCTGCCCACATTCCTTCTTGCGTGACTCCCTTCATCTTTAAAGTAGGTCCTTCTCAAACTTCAAATCTCTCAGACTTCTCCTTCTACCTTTTAAAGGGTTCATGTAATTAAATCAGGCACACCTTGATAATCTCACTATTTTAGACTCAACTGATTTGGGACTTTTTTTTTTTAAGATTTTTATTTACTTGACAGAGAGACAGAGAGAGAGGGAACACAAGCAGGGGGAGTGGGAGAGGGAGAAGCAGGCTTCCGCTGAGCAGGGAGCCCGATGCTGGGCTCGATCCCAGGACCCTGGGATCATGACCTGAGCAGAAGGCAGATGCTTAATGACTGAGCCACCCAGGCGCCCCAATTTGGGACTGTAATTACAACTTCAAAAGTCCACAGAGTAGAACCTAGAATGATGTCTGGTTAAAAAACCAGTAAATGAACTGGAATCTTGGGGTTTAGGGAAGAAAGGAATCTTTAAAATTCTGCCTACCCTCAAGGTGAAGTTGAGAAGATCAAAGAGCACAAAAGCTAGGGTGACAGGCCGATCATCTTAATAAACCCAGATTTTGGGGCACCTGCTGGCTCGTTTGGTGGAGCATGCAACTCTTGATCTCAGGGTTGTGAGTTTGAGCCCCATGTTGGGTGTAGAGATTACTTGAAAATAAAATCTTAAAAATAAGTAAATAGGGGTGCCTGGGTGGCACAGTCAGTTAAACGTCCAACTCTTGGTTTCGGCTCAGGTCATGATCTCAGCGTCCTGAGATCGAGTCTCCCATCAGGCTCCACACTCAGCACGGAGTGTACTTCAGATTCTCTCTCCCCCTCTCTCTGCCCCACCTTGCTGTGTGTGTTCTCTCTCTCTCTCAAATAAATACACAAATATTTTTTAAAATAAATAAAAATAAATAAATAAACACAGACTTTGCCAAGGTAGTGACCAACTTAGAGAGAAGGGAAATGCCCAAACCAGTTGTCAAAGTCTTAATGTCATGGAGAAGAGAACAGAAGGAGGCATTAATACAGAAAGAGACTCTGTGTGTGTGTGTGTGTGTGTGTGTGTGTGTGTGTGTGTGTGTGTGTGTGTGTGTTGGCGGGGTAGAGGTGTTGAGGGCCCAGATGTGGAGCCAGACTACCTGGATTCATGTAATTTGCTTTATATAGCAGACAAGAGACCAAACAAGAAATAATTCATTTGGTTATAAAGTTCACAAAGGTAACAAAGCCCTAAAAAATAAGCAGCAAGGGAAAAAACAGGCATGATTAGGTACTGATAATGAACCTGCAGAATCAGAAAGTGGCATAGAGGATGTAACATTCATCCCTTCAAAATAGGCTAAAAGGTTAAATGTTGAGAGTTCATGGGGCACCTGGGTGGCACAGTCAGTTGAGCAGTTAAGCATCTGACTCTTGATTTTGGCTAAGGTCATCATCTCAGGGTTATGGGATCGAGCCCCATGTGGGACTTCATGCTCAGCACAGAGTCTGCTTGGGATTCTCTCTACTTCTCCCTCTGCCTCTCCTGCTCGTGCTGTCTCTCTCGCCCTCTTTCTCTAAAATCAATAAAAGCTTTAAAAACAATGTTGAAAGTGCTGCAAATAAATTTCACAAATCCATAAAGTCTTTTGTTTAAGTAAGCTTTTTAATTGTAGTATAACACACATCCAGAGCAAGTATGGAAAATCTCAGTAAACAGCTTGATGTGTAGTTACAAAGTGAAAACACCTGTGTATCTGCCACCCATATCAAATACATATGTATGTTATATGTCAGTTATATCTCCATAAAAACAAATAAAAAACAGATAAAACTCATGTACAGTGATAGAAGTCAAAAGAGTAGTTACCTCTGGAAGGGACAATGACTGATGTGGAGCATGGAGACTTGGGGTTATTGATACTAAACAAATGTGCATACATATATATGTATATATATGTGTTTGATCTGGGCGGCAGATATACAGGTATATTCACTTTATAACTATACAGTAAGCTGTTCACGTAGATGTTCTGTACTTATTCTGGATCTATGTTACACTCCAATTTAAAAAGTTTACTTAGGGGCGCCTGGGTGGCTCAGTTGGTTATGCATCAGCCTTCGGCTCAGGTCATGATCCCAGGGTCTTGGGATTGAGCCCCGCAACAGGATCCTTGCTTAGCAGGGAGCCTGCTTCTCCCTCTGCCTGCCACTCCCCCTGCTTGTGCTCTCTCTCTTTCTCTCTGACAGATAAATAAATAAATAAAAAATCTTAAAAAAATAAAACTTTACTTAAACATGGGGCGCCTGGCTGGCTCAGTCAGTAGAGCATGCAACTCTTGATGTCGACGTTGCAAGTTCAAGCCCCACACTGGGTGTAGAGATTACTTAAATAAATAAACTTTTTTAGAAAAAGTTTACTTAAACACAAGACTTTATGGATATATGAGGAATAGAAGGATGGAGAAGTGCCAGATTAAAACAAGTTAATTAAGTAGATTTCATCATCGCACAACATGTATACAGCATTTACTCATGGAAACTATCCCCCAAGAAGCATCTCAAAGGTTGTATTCTCGGTAACATACTAAAAGATATATGGGAAAATTTCCTGGGGCCAAATTGTGGATGCCTCAAATGCCAAGCTAAGGACTTTAAACTTATCTTGAGAGTGAGAAATTAATGAAAGTTTAGTGTAGAGGGATGACATTGTCAAAGCAGCATTAACAAGATTGATCTGTCCACATATAGAATGGATGGGGGATATGGGACGGCAGAAATCAATTTGGAAATGAACAAAATAAAGACTGAACTAAAACAATGGTGGAAAAAACTTTGAGGGAAGGGTAATGAGGGAAACATTGTGAAGGAGGAGTTTATAGTACCTGGTAACCGATAGAACATTGAAGGTGAAAGACAGCTAGAGCTGACTTCAAGATCTTGAACCTGCGAAGCTGAAAACCTTATGGTGTCAGTGATGGAAATTGTGAGAATGTAATGCCTTCCCCCTTCCTGTATGTCCTAAATATTGCCTCTCTCAGGGCCTTGAACACAACAGATAATTGATAAAAGTTTATTGACTGAATAATAAAGCAAGTTTATCATATGCAATTCAGGGGCCTCTCCACCCTTACCTGAATCTGCCATGCTATAAAAATGGGAGAGGGTTTCATCTGTGACTGACCTCTTTCACATGACCCATTACTGACTACTATAAACACATTATTGCCTGCAGAGGGAAGAATTTGTTCTTGGTTGTGAATGAAGTCAAAGTGTAATGAGCATTAAATGACACATGATTCATTACACTTAGAATTTTTTCACATCTGGCCGTCATGCGTAATATTATGATAGATAATGTCAGCAAAGCCAAACACGTATAACTTCGCCCAGAACCCGTATCAGACCAGGAAACATACATCCATTATTCTATGTGTGACAAAGCCATAGCCGATTTAGATGGACCCAAATTTTATCTCACCTCGAGAGTTTTTGCTATTTGACCCTTTTGTGCCTCAATTTCTTTCCTCACATTAGGGGTGATAATACCCATGTCACAGGGTATATTTTATAAAAATAAGAATAAAATCATGTGTATTTGGAAAACATAAGGTAACTTCGATTTTTAGCCTACGCCAATCATAACAGCTAATATTTATTAAGTACTGTTCTAAGTGCCTTTCAGTTTTATGAGGCTTTTTTTTTTTTTAAACCTCGCTTTATCTTCACAACAATGCCCTTAGGTGAATTCTGTTAAAATCTCTATGTTGCAGATGAAACTGAATCATAATGAGATTAAGCAATTTAACCCAGGTGATACAGCTAGTAAAAAACTTCGGCTCACATTTTGGCTCTACATTAGTGCTGATATAGAAATAATGACACCATTATTTCCTGTAGAAACTGCTAAGAAAAAAAAATTTGGACAAAGAAGGTAGAATGAATTTGTTCACCCTTCAAAATCCCCCTGAGCCATGCATATCAACATAAAAGAAGAAAAACAAGAAAGTCTAGGCAGTTGCAAATCCAAGATAGATAACTCCAGGAAAGAAACCCCAAATGGTAAGAATTTAACTAAAGTTTGCAGGTTGAGGGACTTAGGTCTAGAAAAGCAGGGAATGGGGCGCCTGGGTGGCTCAGTCGGTTAAGCGACTGCCTTCGCCTCAGGTCGTGATCTCGGATTCCCAGGATCCAGTCCCGCATCAGGCTGCCTGCTCAGCAAGGAGTCTGTTTCTCCCTTTGACCCTACCCCCTCTTGTGCTCTCTCTCTCTCTCTCTCAATCAAATAAATAAAATCTTTACAAGAAAAGAAAAGAAGGGAATGGTGGTAAGGAGTTTGGCCAAATAAAAGGAACTCAAACCACACAAAGCAGAGAACCAGAGTTCTGGTTCTCACTGTCTGATGCCTAAGGCTGGGATGAGGCTGGCCACTTAAAGAGTGGAGGTAGTGAGAGATAGCGCTGTTCAGCTCTGCCTAGGGATGTGTGGCTGGCTGTGTTGTGTGAATGGGGATACTGAGGCAGAGACACAGCACTTTGGTGGGGAAGCCCCCCCAGCCCATCCTGCCTCCCTAGTGCCTCTAGAGGTCTCTGTGCCTCCTCTCTGTAAGGGGGCAGTGGGCACTGGGAACCACTGGAGTGGACCTTTGGCTGTGAAGTGCCTGGTCTCACCAGCTGCTTTTGGGAAGGTATTCAACAGTGCTGGATAAGCTCTGTGCTTCCACCGATCCCTGCTCAGTAATAGGGTTTCCCTAAATTACATTTGTCCTCAACAAAAGTGTGTGAGATTCAAGCTACTATCCTGGCCTTCCCAACCTCAGCAATTTATGACTGATAATGGGGGCACCTGGGTGGCTCAGGCGTCTGCCTTCCACTCAGGTCATGATCCCGGGGTCCTGGGATCAAGCCCCATGTTGGGCTCCCTGCTCAGCAGGGAGCCTGCTTCTCCCTCTTCCTCTGCTTGCCGCTCCCCCTGCTTGTGCTCTCTGTCAAATAAATCAATAAAATCTTTAAAAAAAAAAGATTGAGGGCGCCTGGGTGGCTCAGTTGGTTAAGCGACTGCCTTCAGCTCAGGTCATGATCCTGGAGTCCCGGGATCGAGTCCCACACCGGGCTCCCTGCTCAGCAGGGAGTCTGCTTCTCCCTCTGACCCTCTTCCCTCTCGTGCTATCTCTCATTCTCTCTCTCTCAAATAAATAAAATCTTTAAAAAAAAAAAAGATTGATAATGAATTAAATCATGCTAATCCTAAAAAAAGTCACTACTAAGTTCTGGCTAGGGATGTAGCTTCTCCCTTCACAGCAAACAGGAAGACACAGGTGCACTCTGATGGGCCTTCTTACTACTCCTCTACGACTCAGCCCTCACATATTTTCCACATCTTTATCTCTCTGTGTGTATCTTAGATAATTTCTTCAGATACATCTTCTCTATTCTCTATACAATTGTATTTACCTTTTATCCAAATTCTTAACTTCAGTGATTAGGGATCCTTTTCATTTCTAAAACTAATACTTTGTTCTTCAAACTGGCCTAATTATTTGATAGTCTCCTATTCTTGATCATGTTTTCAGTATCTTTTTTTTTTTTACATTTTAATGCACCTTAACAGAATTATTTTTCATCTTAATTCTGATAATTATAATATCTGAAGTCTTTGTGGTTCTGGTTCTGTTATCTATGGCTTGCTCATTGATGTCTGTTTTATAATTTTTTAAGTTTTTTGGGCAGCATACCTGTAGGAATTCTTTGAGGCCTAGTTGAGGGTACATTCATCTGGAAAAGTCTGGATTTCCTTCTCTCAGACACCTGGAGATATTACCCATCCTCATAATTAAATTATAGGCTCGTGTTTTTGGATCAGGTAAAGAATATAGATTCAGCTCCCAAACAGCATAAGATTTGGCCAGTGACTACAAATTCTCAGGGGACTTTTTTTTTCTTCTTTTTAAAATGTCCATTCATAGTGTAGGTCAAGATAGCAACGTTTTCTTGTGGCCTACCTTTGCAGGGTGGGTTTCCTTTCTGGTTTGCCCTTTCTGAGGGTATACTTCTGGGTCTAGGCATTATGCTTCCATTTTATGCAAACTCAAGGCTTTGACCCCATCCCCTCTGTGCAATGCAGTTCAGATAACAAAGACCACTGTATATCCCAGATAGCCAGGGACTTCAAGCATTAGCTTACCTGCTTGGTCTTTGCTCCATTACGGATCCTAGTGGACTCAATCATCTAAAAGTAGGTTTTAATATTTAATGAAGTCTTTTTAGTGCTCGCTTCGGCAGCACATATATTAATGAAGTATTTTTTTTTTTATTTTTTTTTTAAGATTTTATTCATTTATTTGAGACAGAGAGAATGAGAGAGACAGCGAGCACATGGGAGGCGGGGAGGGTCAGAGGGAGAAGCAGACTCCCCGCTGAGCAGGGAGGCCGATGTGGGACTTGATCCAGGGACTCCAGGATCATGACCTGAGCCGAAGGCAGTTGCGCAACCAACTGAGCCACCCAGGCGCCCCCATTAATGAAGTATTTTTAGATATTATGTAGCTGGGTAGTTTCAGAGTCTCTAATGCTGCAAAAGCGCTGAAAACAAGAGTCCTCAAATATATCTGTCACCTTTTTTACTTTTTTGTGTTATTATGGAAAATTACAAACATTTCACAAGTAGAAAAAAAATATGATGAGCCCCAACGGACTGATCAGCAACTAGTGGCCAGTCTTAATTTTACTCATATTTCCCTTTTCTCTCCCTTTCCCACAAATTATTTTCCTTAAGAATGCTTTCAAGTTGGGCGCCTGGGTGGCTCAGTCGGTTAAGCGACTGCCTTCGGCTCAGGTCATGATCCCGGAGTCCTGGGATGGAGTCCCGTATTGGGCTCCCTGCTCAGCGGGGAGTCTGCTTCTCCCTCTGACCCTCTTCCCTCTCGTGCTGTCTCCCATCCTCTCTCTCTCAAATAAATAAATAAAATCTTTAAAAAAAAAAAAAGAATGCTTTCAAGTTTGGGGCGCCTGGGTGGCTCAGTCATTGGGCGTCTGCCTTCAGCTCAGGTCATGATCCCAAGGTCCTGAGATCGAGCCCCACATCAGGGTCCCTGCTCTGCGGGAAGCCTGCTTCTCCCTCTCCCTCTCCCTCTCCCATTCCCCCTGCTTGTGTTCCCTCTCTCGCTGTGTCTCTGTCAAATAAATAAAATCTTAAAAAAAATGCTTTCAAGTTTTTATTTATTTATTTGAGAAAGAGAGAGAGAGAGCATGAGTTGGGTGGGAGGGGCAGAGGGAGAGGGAGAAGCAGGGGGTTCCATCCCAGGACCCCAGGATCATGACCTGAGCCGAAGGCAGACGCTTAACTGACTGAGCCACCCAGGCGCCCTCCCACAAATTATTTTGAAACAAATTTCAGAAAGCAAATAATTTTATTCATAAATATTTTCATATGTATTTCATAAATACTTTCATAATGCCTCCCCCCCGACACACAGAGGATGTTTGCAAATGTCCAGTAGACTTTTTGTTGTCATAATATTTGAGGGTTGTTATTGTCATGTCATGGTCATGAGCCAAGGATGGAAAGCATCCCGTAAAATAAGCAACAGTGTCACATCCAAGAAATCATTGCCAATACAGCGTCATAATGATTTTCACCTATGTGTTCTTCTAAGGATTTTCCAGTTTTAGCTCTTACCTTTAGGTCTTTGATCCATTTTGAGTGTTTTCGGTCCATGGTGTAAAGAAAAGATCCAACTTCATTGTTTTGCATGTGGATATACGGTTTTCCCAGAACAATTTCTTGAAAAGACTATCCTTTTCCCATTAAATGATCTTTGTACCCTTGTTGAAAATCAATTGACCATATAGGCATGGAGTTATTTTGGAGATCTTTATTCTATTCCATTGGTCTATATGCCTGTCCTTATGCCAGTACTACACTGTTGTGATTATACTAGCTTGGTAGTAAGTTTTAGACTCAGAAAGTGTCAGACTTCTAACTTTGTTCTTCA
This sequence comes from Zalophus californianus, assembly GCF_009762305.2. Lineage (NCBI taxonomy): Eukaryota > Metazoa > Chordata > Mammalia > Carnivora > Otariidae > Zalophus > Zalophus californianus. The sequence continues at coordinate 71,507,620 of NC_045596.1, forward strand.
TTTTCAAGATTATTTTGGCTATCCAGGGTCCCTTGAGATTCAGATGCATTTTAGGATGGGTTTTTCTATTTTTGCAAAAAATGCCATTGGGATTTTGATAATTATGTTCAATCTATAAAGCATTTTGGGTGGCACTATCATCTTAACAATATTAAATATTCCAATCCATGAACATAGGATGTCTTTCCACTTAAGTTTTCTTTAATTCCTTTCAGCAATGTTTTATAGTTTTCAGTGTACAAGTCTTTCAACTTCTTTATTTTTATTTTTTATTTTTAAAGGTTTTTTTATTTATTCATTCGAGACACAGAGATACAGAGAGAGAGAGAGAATATGAGCAAGGGGAGAAGCAGAAGGAGGGGGAGAAGCAGGTCCCCCGCTGAGCAGGGAGCCCGATGCGGGCCTCCATCCCAGGACCCTGGGATCATGACCTGAGCCAAAGGCAGACGCTTAACCATCTGAGCCACCCAGGCGCCCCTCACCTTCCTGATTAAATTTATTGCTAAGTATTTCATTGTTTTTTATACTATTGTAAATGAAATTGTTTTCTTAATTTTCTTTTCAGATTGTTCATTGATGTGGTATAGAAAAGCAAGTGATTTCAGCATGTTGATTTTGTGGCCTGCAACTTTGCTGAATTCATTCATTAGCTAACAATTTCTGTGTGTGTGTGGAATCTTTTGGGTTTTCTACGTATATGATCATACCATCGGGTGCCTGGGTGGCTCAGTTGGTTAAGCAACCAACTCTAATTTCAGCTCAGGTTATGATCTCGAGGTTGTGAGATTGAGCCCTGTGACAGGCTCTATGCTGAGAGTGGAGCCTGCTTGGGATTCTCTCTGTCCCTCTCCCTCTACCGCCCCAATCTCCTGCACCCTCATGTGTGCGCACTCTCTCTCTCTCATAAAAAAAAAAAAAATCATACCATCTATGAACAGAGATAATTTTACTTACTTTACAATTTGGATGCATGTCTTTCTCTTGCCTAATTGCTCTGGCTGGAATTTCCAATACCGTATTGAATGTAAGTGGGAAAAGAAGGCATCTTTGTCTTGTATCTGATTTTAAGGGTAAAGTTTTCAGTCTTTTACCACTAAGTATGTTAGCTGTGAATCTTTCATATACGACCTCTATCATGTTGAGAAAGTTTCCTTCTATTCCCAGTTTATTGAGTATTTTTTATCATAAAAGGGTGTTGAAATATCTTTTCTGCAAATATCTTTGCTACACGAGATGATCATGTAATTTTTCCCCTTCATTCTAATAATGTGGTATTGATTGTTTTTCATAAGTTGAACCATCCTCACATTCCAGGGTTAAATCCCACCTGGTCATGGCTTATAATCCTTTTAATAAATTGCTGGATTAGATTTGCTAGTATTATGTTAAGAATTTTTGCATCTTTATTCACAAAGGATAGTAGTTCATAGTTCTTTTTTCCTTATAGTGTCTTTATGTAGTTTTGGTATCAGGGAATGCTGATTTCACAGAACGAGTTAGGAAGTGTTCCCTTCTCTTTAATTTTTTGGAAGCGTTTGAGACAGATTGGTGTTAGTTCTTTAAATATTTGGTAGAATCTACCTGTGAAGCCACTTGGTCCATTACTTTTCTTTGCTGGGAGGTTTTTATTACTGATTTAATCCCTCCTTGCCAGTTGTAGGTCTATTCAGGTTTTCTATTTCTTTTTTTTTTTTTTAAGATTTTATTTTTTCATTTTTTAAATTAAAAAAAAATTTTTTGGTGGGTAGCAAAGTTTATTGAGCAACAGTACAAAGCTCCCAAAGAGGGAGGGGACCCAAGAGGGTTGCCTTAAGATTTTATTTTTAAGTAGCCTCTACACCCAATGTGGGGCTCAAACTCACGACTCCAAGATCAAGAGTAACACACACCATCAACTGAGCCAGCCAGGTGCCCCTCAACTTTTCTATTTCTTCATGAGTTCATTTGGCAGATTGTATGTTTCTGGGAATTTGTCCCTCTTAATTAGGTTATCTATTTTTTTTTTAAGATTTTATTTATTTGACAGAGAGAGACACAGCGAGAGAGGGAACACAAGCAGGAGGAGCGGGAGAGGGAGAAGCAGGCTTCCCGCTGAGCAGGGAGCCCGATGGATCATGACCTGAGCCAAAGGCAGACGCTTAACGACTGAGCCACCCAGGTGCCCCTAGGTTATCTAATTTGTTGATGGACAATTGTTCACAGTTTTCTTTTATGACGTGTATTTCTATAAAATCAGTAGTAATGTCCCAACTGATGTTAGTAATTTGAGTCTTCTCTCTTTGTCCTTAGTCAATGTAATTAAAGGTCTATCAGTTTTGTTGATCTTTTCAAAGAAACAATTTTTGGTTTCACGGTATTATTTTTATACTTATAAATACACACACTTAATAAAGTATGTCTTAGTACTTAGTCCATGATTTTATAACTGCTTACTTAAGTATTTTCCTTAAAAGGGTGTGAATTACATTTTAAGGCCGGTTTCTTTTTCTTTTTTTTTTTAAAGATTTTATTTATTTGACAGAGAGAGACAGGGAGAGGGAACACAAGCAGGGGGAGTGGGAGAGGGAGAAGCAGGCCTCCCGCGGAGCAGGGAGCCAGATGCGGGGCTCGATTCCAGGACCCTAGGATTATGACCTGAGCCGAAGGCAGATGCTTAACCGTCTGAGCCACCCAGGCGCCCCTTAAGGCCAGTTTCTAACTTTATAATAGGTACTTAGTAAATTCATTGTTAAGGCTTTTTTTTTTAAAGATTTTATTTATCTTTTGACACAGAGAGAGAGAGACAGCTAGAGAGGGAACACAAGGAGCGGGAGCGGGAGCGGGAGCGGGAGCGGGAGCGGGAGCGGGAGCGGGAGCGGGAGCGGGAGCGGGAGCGGGAGCGGGAGCGGGAGCGGGAGCGGGAGCGGGAGCAGCAGGCTCCTGGCTGAGCAGGAGCCCGATGCGGGGCTGGATCCCAGGACCCTGGGATCATGACCTGAGCTGAAGGCAGACGCTTAAAGACTGAGCCACCCAGGCGCCCCAGCAAATTCATTGTTAAATGAACAAATGAGAGTAAGTTTAATGGGGTATACAAAAAGAAATGTATCTAAATCATAAAGGCAAAGGAAGCAGGGGGTGGTTTGAGGGAAATGTGCAAAGTTGGCCCTTATACACTGAACACAATCCAATTCCCTTCTTAACAGCACGAGTTTTGTTGTTGTTGTTGTTGTTGTTGTTGTTGTTATTTAAAACAACAGTCCTTGAGGTGGACTTCTATTATTAAAGCCGGGTTTCTACATAGTTCAGTTCTTCCTCACTTCTCTTTGATGTTTAAATTCCTTTATCAAGAGCCAGCAAATAAAACCCCAATCTTATCAGGAAATAATGATTTTCTCTCTTTGTTCTCTTGCCTTACCTGAACTCGATGACTCATGATGGTTTTGTTTATCCTCAATTTAAGCTCTGCCTCCAGTGCTCCAAAAAACCTTGCATTGCAAGTAAGTAATTTGAGTTCATTTACAAAATTAGAAGGGCATTTGGTTAATTGTAAAGTCCCTTTGATTCAGCTGGAGATGAGTTGCTCAATTTGCTGAGTTTAAATGCCATTGAAATGCTCACTAGCTGTGGGTTTCTAGTGTGGTCTGATAATCCTAGGGTACCAAAGGGAGGCTTCAGGGACTCCGTAAACCTTTTATGTAAATGTTGTTTTTAAGATAGTTTAGCCATTTAGAGAAATTATTTGCAAGTCATATAACTGATAAACAACTTGTATCATAGCATGGATATTTTTTCCCCAAATAAATAAATAACATTCATACATTTTTGGTTCCATTCCGTAGTGAAGTTAAAAATGTAAATACTGCATATGCCTTTTTTTAAAAGTGTAGTATAGAAGAACAATTTGTATCCAGAATTTATAAGGAACACTTACAACTCAATATCAAAAAAATAACCTAGTTTTAAAAATGGGCCAAAGATTTATATAGACATTTCAGCAAAAATATATGAATGACCAATAAGCACATGAAGAGATGTTCAACATCATTGGTCATTATGGAAATATAAATTAAAGTCACAGTGAGATACCACTTGATACCACTAAAATGGCTATAGTCAAAAAGACACAATTAACAAGGGTTAGTGAGAGAATGTGGAAAAACTGGAATCCCCATACAATGCTGGTAGGAATGTAAAATGGTACAATTACTTTGGAAAAATATTTCGGCAGTTTCTTTAAAAAGTGAAACATAAATTTACCATATAACTCAGCGACTTCACTCCTAGGAATCTATGCGAAAGAAATAATAATGGATATCCACACAAAACCTGTAAACAAATGTTAAGAGTAGCATTATTCACAATAGCCAAAAATTGGAAACAACCCGAATGTCAACTGGCAAGAAGATAAACAAAATTTGGTATATCCATACAATAGAATACTATTCAGGAATAAAAATGAATGATTCATGCTATAAGACAGATGAACCTCAAAAACATGCTCAATGAGAGATGCCAAGCAAAAAAAGATTGTAGGATTCCATTTAGCAAAATGCCTAGAGAAGGCAAAGCTGTCAAGTCAGAAAATAGATTAGTGGTTGTCGGGGGCTTGGGCTGGGAACGGGGAATGACTACAAATTGGCTTGAGGATTTTTTTTTAAAAATATACTTCCTATAATGCATTCAGCATTCTCAGTTACATCTTCTGTATATTGGCTCAAAAGAGCTCAGCCATATACTCACCAACTTGAGATTTGTTTCCAAATCCAAAGCAGATTTTGACTATGCAGACGGGAGACTCTAGGAACCATGGTAACTTGTGCCCCATTGTCATTAAGGACTGACAGTTTCAAGTGCCATCAAGTTCTCAACACCCTTTGATCAGTGCCAGCAAGAGAAGGGGGTGTGAACCCCTGCCCCAGGCCCATTCATTCTTTTTTTTTTTTTAAAGCATTTGTTAGCATTTAGAACCTCCCACCATGTGGCTTCAAGCTACCAGAGCAGCAGCTGCCCCTCCTCCAAGCTCCCCCACACAGATGCTTAATCTTCTTAACGCCTCTGCTGAAGAATTTGGCCCTCCCGACGCTGGGGGGCTTTGGGAGCTTTCCTTTCTCCAGAACTTTGCAGTAGCCCGATTGTACCACATCAGTGAGAGCAGCAGTTCCCATCTTGTTTTTGGCAGCATTTACCTGCTTACATCTGTTCGTCACTAATCAATATTAATTGTTTATCAAGGTCAACAGTTGGGCAGAAGCTTTGGTTCCTCTTCAAGTGGTAATGCTACATACCAACTGTCCCTAAGTAACCTGGGTATTAGCTGTCTTAGTCGATCCTGTGGTGATGATGCCATCAGCATGCCCCACCCCAGGGGGACAAGGGGGGTGGTCCTGGTGCTTGCAGGTACAATGGTTGGGTAGCTCACATGCCTTCAAAGTTTCCAGGTCTTTCTCTGCCTGAAGTGCTTAGTGAGAAGGTCAGAGCGTGGTGGGGCAGGGGACAAAACTTGACAGTGTGCGAAGAGCCTGTAGGTCTGGGGATCAAGGATTTGCCTTGTGGTGCAGCCAGCAAAGCTGATGTTATGGACTCGCCCAGGGCTGTTTGGCCTCATCAGGGCTGCGCCAGAGGGCATTAGCCCGCCAGTTTCAGAGATCTGAACCAGGGTTGAGCACACAGCCTCAGGCTCCCGAGCCCAGGCTGGTCCCCCCCGCCCTGAGGCCCTCCATGTGGGCTAAGACCCTGGGGGTTGGGGTGGGGGTATGCATGGTTCGGGTGCAAGGCAAGGAGTAAAGCTTGTGGCTGGGCCAGCAACAAATCAGTGGCACATTAAGAATCTAGGCCTGTTTGGGGCACCTGGGTGGCTCAGTCGTTAAGTGTCTGCCTTTGGCTCAGGTCGTGATCCTGCGGTCCTGGGATCGAGCCCCACATCGGACTCCCTGCTCGGCGGGAAGCCTGCTTCTCCCTTTCCCTCTCCCCCTGCTTGTGTTCCCTCTCTCGCTGTATCTCTCTGTCAAATAAATAAAATCTTTAATAAAAAAAAAAAGAATCTAGGCCTGTTTGTTCCTGAAAGGATAAAAGGTCTGGATAGGAGGTGGTACTGAACACATCAGGTAACAGCAGTCCATACCGCACAGATCTCAGCAAGGGGGTCTTTCCTCTTGGTCCCCCTGTTTCAGCAATATGGTCTTGCAACATGGGGTCAGCCACGGAGAACCATGTGATCTCCACTCCTGGCCCTCCCGGACAACTGGCAGGGCTTCCTCATTTGCTAAGTGAGGAAGAAGCTTCTACCCAAACCTATCCTTTACATGACTTCTTTCCAACCTACTATACTAGTAGGCCATGGTACATTTCAATATAACCAGCTGCCCATTGTCAGCAAACACTTCATGAATAAGGTCTACTTTTCCATACTTGCTTAGTCAGTCCACCAGACAGGTGTCACCTGTATTTTTCTGAAAGAGCCTTGTCACCTTAACAGCTCCACAAAAAGGGAATTTTAAATCTCATGAAGTCAACGTGCCGAAAGTCCTGGGTAATGTTGCCTCTTTTACTGAGGGACACAAAGGCCAACTTTTCCAGCAGTTTTATACGAGCAACAAGTGTTCTCTCAGAAACAAACACTACTAGAGTTTGTGAAAGACAGCAGTTATTCTTTGACTACACATGGGATTCTGTGTGTGAAACCGCTAACAGAAGTGTCAATATCATGGAAGTATGTCCTCAATTTTGTTGGGATTGTAAGTCTCCCTTCTGGTACGCATCAAAGGCCACAGACAATGTCACCTGCAACTTGCCAATCAATAAGATATCATTAGACGGTGAAAACGCTGGACATCAGAACTGTCCTCTGATACCATAGGAACATTCCAGGTCAACATGTTACACACTTTGATACCAATGATACATTATTACACAGTGCATAAAATGAATTTGCTCACAGGCCTCCCGATGACAAAATCACTTTTAGCTTTTACCTTTCACTACAAGTTCTATACCTATATTAGACACTTTTTTAAATGATTTTATTTATTTATTTATTTGTGTGTGAGAGAGAGTGCACAGCGGGGGTGGCAGCAGGCAGAGGGAGAAGCAGGCTCCCCGCTGAGCAAGGAGCCCGATGGGGGCTCGATCCCAGGACCCCAAGATCATGACCTGAGTCCAGGGCAGCCACTTAACTGACTGAGCCACCCAGGCATCCCTATTTTGAACACTTTTTACAGGAACATAGACCATGCATATTTTTACACAGACACGAACACATCAGCTTCCAGGAAGGAGACCAACTACCCTTCTCCCTGGAAGTTTGGGAAATAAGAGAAGGAGGTGCAGGGGGTGCAGGAAGCATAAGTTTGCAGCTAGGTTTCTGAGGCGATCGAAAGGTTCTAAAACTGGATTAGTAACGGTTACACAAGTCTATAAATTTACTAAATTCATTGGATTTTATACTTAAAATTTACAGCATTTAAATTTCAACAAAGCAGTTTTTTAAAAAGCCAATAAACAACGTGTTTATCCTAAATATAGGGAGAAGTATTTCCTTACTTATTCAAAACATTTAAGAAATTGTACAAAAACATGCAGTGCTCTTTCATACACTATCTACCAAAGTTTAACATGCTGGAAGTCTGTGTGCTAATTTGTGGATGCTTATGTGTAGTTCAGAATACATCCTCTCTTGTCATCTCTGTTTAATCGAAGAAAAATCATAAAGATAACCCAAACAATGCAAAAACCTGAAACCATTTCTGACTACTAGTCTATAAATCATATTTTTCTTAATACCGTACAACCAAAACAAATGTAGAAATAGGTTTATTTCAGAGGCTTTCTACAACTATAATAAACCCTTTGTACAACATTTTTGTGCTCATCAAAAATACTGTTTCCATTGACTAACTTCATAATAAGTGAATGCTATAAATTTTAATATATAAATAAATATATTTTGTATATATTGGAGTTTATTTTATAAATACTATATGGACTCAACAATTCTTGGATTATCTGTTGTTTAGTTTCTATTTAGACCAACCTGTTTGTGTTAAACACATTCATTATTCTGATAGGTTATTATAAAACTATTTATAAATGATTCAGTTTTAGGGGTGCCTGGGTGGCTCAGTCGGTTAAGCGTCTGCCTTCAGCTCAGGTCATGATCCCAGGGTCCTGGGATCAAGTTCCACCTCAGGGGCGGCGGGGGAGGGGGGGGGTCTTTGCTCAGCGGGGAGTCTGCTTCTCCCTCTGCCTGCCACTCCCCCTGCTTGTGCTCTCTCTCTCTCTCTGACAAATAAATAAATAAAAATCTTAACAAATGATTCAGTTTTAGCTTTGACCAGTTAATACAAGATTATATAAAAATATTTATAGCACTTATTTTTAATTTTTAAAAAGGTTTCTTTTGCTAAAACAAAAGAAATCTGAATACTCCTGGACCATAGGTGGCACGAAAAGCTCAAGGTCAACTAGACTTTCACTAGCAGGGTGATTAGAAACAAGTTCAGTTTTAAAAAAGCACCTTATAATTGCCCTCTAAGGCTGCCATGAAGGTAGATGGGATTGTCCTTAGACAGCAAGGTTTAACTTCAGAAAAACTTTTTTTTTAAAAATGAGGTGTTCTGTTTCCTCCTTTATCCAACATTTCATAGAAACATAGAGTGCTCTTTCCTTCTTCCTCTTTCCTGTTGGCTAGAGCTCCAACATGATGACTGGAATCCCTATGGCTGATCGGGGCTGGGAGGTGAGTCTGACAATGGAAGCCACACATGACAAAGCAACAAGATAGAAGGAATGTGGGTTCTTTGAAACCGTGGACTTTATACTACCTCTGGAATGCCTAGCTCAAGATGTCTGGAACATGAGGGATGAATAAGTATCTATATTGTTTATGCCACTGTTTGTAAACTAAACTTAATCCTGAGTATACTGAGATCAGAGTGGTGCAGATGGAGGGAGAGTTAAGCACAAAGGCTCTGAGACAGGAAATGCTTGACACCGTCAAGGCACAGCAAGGTGAGCGTGGCTGGGGTGTGAATAACTAGAGGGAAAATGGTCAGAGATTGTGTAGGGCTTAGTGGTTCGTTGGTACTTTGAGGACATATTTATTTATTTATTTAAAGATTTTATTTATTTATTTGAGAGAGAGAGAATGAGCGATAGAGAGCACAAGAGGGAAGAGGGTCAGAGAGAGAAGCAGACTCCCTGCTGAGCAGGGAGCCCGATGTGGGGCTCGATCCCAGGACCCTGAGATCATGACCTGAGCCGAAGGCAGTCACTTAACCAACTGAGCCACCCAGGCACCCGAGGATGTATTTAGATGTGGTAAGGCCATCACAGGGTTTCAAGAAGAAAAGTGACCTAATTGATTTATATTTTAAAAGAATCTCTGGGGCACCCGGGTGGCTCAGTAGGTTAGGCGGCCAACTCTTGGTTTCAGCTCAGGTCATGATCTCGTGGTTTTGGGATTGAGTCCTGGGCTCCAAACTTGGCAGGGGATCTGCTTGAGGATTCTCTCCCTCTCCCTCCACTCATGTGCACTCTCTCTCTCTAAAATAAATAAATGATCATTAATTTTTTTAAAGAAAAGAACCTCTTTATAAAGAAGAGACTGATGCTAATGTACAAGAATCCTCACAGTGGGTGCGTAAGCATTTATTACATATTCTCTACACTTCTTTTATAAGCTTAATATATTCTAGGTTATAAATTTCATAGAAAACTTTTCACAATCACCCTTATTAACTGGCCAAAGCTAAAACTGAATCATGTATAACTTTATTTACAATAACCTATCATAATAAAGAATGTGTTTAACACAAAGAGTTTGGTTTAAATAGAAACTAAAAAATAGTCCAAGAATGGTTTAGAGTCCATATAGTATACTGGTAGGCTCAGAGAGCTCCGCTTTTGAATCCTGCCTCAGGGTTCTCTTAAGTGGGTGGGTGATCTTGATTAAATCATTTAACCTTCCTAATCTACCAAAGTGTAATTATCTTTATCTCTGAAGATTTTCTGAGGATTAAATGCTTAGCACAGTTCTGGGCACAAAGAATCATCCCATATATGGTGTCTTTATTAGTAGTAGTTACAATTATTAGACTAATAATAACATTGGATCTTTTAACATTGGATCAGAACGGTATGAAATTTCCAGTCCCTAGAGAGGTTTTTCTCTATTGTGGGTGGAGACAGCTCCACCCACAAGCATTTTCCATTACTTAGATGACAAAACTCTTAAGCTTTTTTCTACTCTCATACTTGGAAGTCTGGAAGTACCCACTTAGGATACTTGAACATCTAAATCATAGAAAGAAATGTCCCAGGGGCACCTGGGTGGCACAGTCGGTTAAGCATCTGCCTCTCGGTTTTGGCTCAGGTCATGATCTCAGGATTGTGGGATTGAGCCCAACATCGGGCTCTGGGCTCAGCATGGAGTCACCTAAGATACTATCTCCCTCTCCCTCTGCCCCTCCCCCTCCAATAAATAAATATTTAAAAAGAAAGGAATGTCCCATGAGAAAATCAATTATCATCCTAATTCATACCTCAATTTCTTGTGAGCTTATTATGAATCAGTTACTATGAGGCCATCAGCACAAGTAACTGAAAAAGATCCAGTTTCTAGATCCACATAGGTGAGGCCCAGCCTCTTAACTAGGTTGATCTTATGTCAGTACTGCTTACCAAGTACTTGATAATTTGAGATCAATTAATCATTTGAGAACTAATTGAGGCATAGAAACAAACAAAAAAGTGTGTTTGCTATGACTGTTGAGGACAAAAACTGGTATTTAAAACCATTCATGGGGTGCCTGGGTGGCTCAGTTAGTTAAGCTTCTGCCTTTGGCTCAGGTCATGATCCCAGGGTCCTGGGATCGAGCCCCACATCGGGCTCCCTGCTCAGCGGGGAGCCTGCTTCTCCCTCTCCCTGTGCTGCTCCCCCTGCTTGTGCTCTCTCTCTCTCTCTCAAATAAATAAATAAAATCTTTTTTTAAAAAAAAAGTAAACTTGAAAGAATAGATAGGTAATGTAAACAGATGAAAATTCTAGGAGTCCAGAAAAAATGTTAGGGAATAAAAACACTGTAACAGAAATGAAGAATGCTTTTCATGGGCTTATTGGTAGGCTGAACATAACTGAGGAAAGAATCTCTTGATCATGAGAATATGTCAATGGAAACAAAGTAAAGAGAAAAAAGACTGAATAAAAAAAGGGGACAGAATATCCAAGAACTGTGGTACAACTATAAAAAGCATAGCATATACATAATGAGAATACCAAAAGGAGAAGAAAGAGACAATGATACAAAAGCAACACTTGAAGCAATAATGACTGGGAATTTCCCCCGAATTAAGGTCAGACACAAACCACATGTCTTAGCTGTCTACTACAACAAATTACTATAGACTGGGTGACTTAAACAGCAGAAATTATTTCTCAGCGTTCTGGAGGCAGAGAAATACAAGATCAAGGTGCTGGCAGATTTGGTTCTGGTAAGAGGCAGCATCCTGGTTTGTAGATGGCTCTCTCCTTACTGCATCCTCACATGACTGAGTCAGAGCAAGCTCTCATGTACCTTTTTATAAAAACACTAATCCCCATTCATAAAGGCTCTACTCTTATGGCCTAATCACCTCCTAAAGACTCCCACCTCTTAATACCAAGGGGAACACACTCAGCCTATAACATCACAAAACCACAAGAAACTCAGAGAACACCAGGCAGGATAAATACCAAATAAATTACACCTAAGCATATCATATTCAAGCTGCAGAAAATAAAAGACAAAGTCTTGTAAGAAAAAGTCTTGTAAAAATAAAAGACAAAGAAAAAGTCAGAAGGAAAAATCTTTTTATCTATAGAGGAGCAAAGATAAAAATTACGTCCAATTTCTCTAAAACCATGTGAACAAGAAGGGGGTGGAGTGATATATTTAAAGTATTGAGAGAAGGGAACCTGGGTGGCTCAGTCAGTTAAGCATCTGCCTTCAGCTCAGGTCATGATCCCAGAGTCCCAGGATCGAGCCCACCGTTGGGCTCCCTGCTCAGCAGGGAATCTGCTTCTCCCTCTATCTCTGCCCCTCCCCCTGCTCCTTCTCTCCTTCACTCTCTCTCAAATAAATAAATACAATCTTAAAAAAAATAAAGTACTGAGAGAGAAAAAACCCAAAACACTAACCTAGAGGTGAAGAAGAAATATTTTCTCAAACAAACATTGAGGCAATTTGTTGCCTATTTACCTTCCTTGCAAGAAACATTAAAAGAAGTTCTTTAGAAAAAAGGAAACTAACATTAGAGAAAAGGAAACTAACATAGGTCAGAAATTTGAAGGCAACCATTAAAAAAAGTAAAAAAAAAAAAGACAATTTATATATTAACAAAGGAGAGAAAATAGAATCATATAAAATGCTTCATTAAAACAATAAGTGCCATAAATGGTAGGGGAAAAAAGGTGGAAGACAAAAATAGGAACAAAGAACAAGGCAACGGGGCGCCTAGGTGGCTTAGTCAGTTAACCATCTGCCTTCAGCTCAGGTCGTGATCCCAGGGTCCTGGGATTAAGGCCTTCCATGGGCTCCCTGCTCAGTGGGGAGTCTGATTCTTCACACTCCCTCTGCCCTCCCCATGCTCATGCTTTCTCTCTCATTCGCTCTCTCTCTCTCAAATAAATATATAAAATCTTAAAAAAAAAAGAACAAGGCAATAAAGAGAAAACAGTAACAAGATATATATTAATCCAAATACATTAATAATCATTTTAAACATCAATGGCCCAAATACAATAATTAAAAGACAAAAATAGTCAAACTGGGTCAAAAGAACTACACAGTGTCTAAAAAAAAACCCCACTTTGCGGTGCCTGGGTGGCTCAGTTAAGCAGCTGCCTTCAGCTCAGGTCATGATCCCGGAGTCCTGGGATCGTGCCCCGTGTCAGGCTCCCTTGCTCAGTGGGGAGCCTGCTTCTCCCTCCGCCTCTGCTGCTCCCCCTGCTTGTGCTCTCTGTCAAATGGATGAATAAAATCTTTAAAAAAAAAAAAAAAAAACCCTACTTTATTTTCATTTATTTTTATTTTTTAAAGATTTCATTTATTTATTTGTCAGAGGGAGAGAGAGAGAGAGCAGAAGCAGGGGGAGTGGCACACAAAGGGAGAAGCAGGCTCCCTGAGCAATGTGGGACTTGACCCCAGGACCCTGGGACCATGACCTGAGCCAAAGGCAGAAGCCCAACCGACTAAGACACCCAGGCATCACAAAAACCCCACTTTAAATATAAGCACACGTATAGTTAAAAACGAATGGACAAAGAAAGATATACCTTGCTAATACTAATCAAAAGAAAGTTAGATTACTTATATTGATTTCAAACAGAGCAGCATTCAAAGCAAGGAAAATTATCAGGATAAAGAGGATCATTAAATAATGATAAAGGGGGGGCGCCTGGGTGGCTCAGTTGGTTAAGCGACTGCCTTCGGCTCAGGTCATGATCCTGGAGTCCCGGGATCGAGTCCCACATCGGGCTCCCTGCTCGGCAGGGAGTCTGCTTCTCCCTCTGACCCTCTTCCCTCTCGTACTCTCTATCTCTCATTCTCTCTCTCTCAAATAAATAAATAAAATCTTTAAAAAAAAATAATGATAAAGGGGTCAATTCTCCAAGAAGACATAATAATCTTTAATGAGGATGCACCTAACAACAGAGCATTAAATACATGAGGAAAAGCTGACAGAACTGCAAGGAGGAGTAGACGAATCTGCAATTATAGTTAGAGACTGTAATACCCTTCTATCAGAAATGGACATATCCACCATGTAGAAAATAAGTAAGAACATAGTTGAACTCAACAGCACCATCCATCAACTGAGTATAATTGACATCTATTAACTACTTCTTCCAACAACAGCAGATTACACATTCTTCGCAGGCTGACATGGACCAAACACCAAGATAGACCACATCTTTAAAATTTTTCAAGAAAAAAAGTCATACAATGTATGCTCTCAGATCATAATGGATTTAAACTAGAAATTAATAAAGATAACTGGAAAATCCCCAAATATTTGAAGATTAAATACACTTTCAAATTACATATGGGTCAAAGAAGAAATCTCAAGAGAAATTTAATAACATTTTGAGCTAAATGAAAATGAGAATACAACTTATCAAAACATATGAAATGCAGCAAAAACAGTGCTTAGATGAAAATTTCCAGCATTAAACATATATGTTAAAAAAGAAAAAAAGATCTAAAATCAGTCATCTGGGTTTCAACCTTAGGAAATTAGAAAAAGATGAGAAAATTAAATGTAAAGTAAGAAAAAGTAGAGAAATAATAAAATTATAGCACAAATAATGAAACTGAAAACAGGAAACCGGCAGAGAAAATTAATGAAGGATAAAAAGCTTGTTCTTTTAAAAGAACAACATAGTTGATAAGCCTCTAGATAAGCTAACTAAGAGATAAAAATAAAGAGAAATGACACAAAGTTAATACTGATATTAATATATCAGAAAGGAAAGTGTGAACATTACTACAGAACCCGTGGACATTAAGTAAATAGAAAAGATACCATAAACACCTCTGTGCCCACAATTTGATAATCTAGATGAAATGGACCAATGAAAGACACAATCTCCCCAAACTCACACAAGAAGAAATACACAATCTGAATAGTCCTATATCTTTAGAAACATTAAATCAATAACTAATAACTTTCCAAAGCAGAAAGCACCAGGCCCAATGGGGTCACTGGGTAATTCCATGAAATATTTAAGGAAGAAATTATACCCATTCCCTACAATTTCTTTCAGAAGACAGAAGCCAAGAGAATACAGTTAACCTTTGAACAACATGGGTTTGAACTGCAGGGGGCTACTTGTACATGGATTATTTTCAATAAATACAGTACAATAGGGCGCCTGGGTGGCTCAGTTGGTTGGGCGACTGCCTTCGGCTCAGGTCATGATCCCAGGGTCCTGGGATCGAGTCCCGCATCGGGCTCCCTGCTCGGTGGGGAGCCTGCTTCTCCCTCTGCCCCTCCCCCTGCCCCTCCCCCTCTCATGTGCGCGCGCGCTCTCTCTCTCTCTCATTCTCTCTCTCAAATAAATAAATAAAATCTTAAAAAAAAATAAAAAATAAATACAGTACAATAAATGTATCTTCTCTTCCTTGTGATTTTAATAACATTTTCTTCTCTAGCTGACTTTACTGTAAGAATATGGTATAAAATGTTAAAAATGGTATAATACAGCATAATATGTTATAAAATCAATAAGGCTTCCAGTCAACAATAGGCTATTAGTAGTTAAGTTCTTAAAGAGTTAAAAGTTATATGCAGGGGCGCCTGGGTGGCTCAGATGGTTAAGCAACTGCCTTCGGCTCAGGTCATGATCCCAGGGTCCTGGGATCGAGCCCCGCATCAGGCTCCCTGCTCAGCGGGAAGCCTGCTTCTCCCTCTCCCACTCCCCCTGCTTGTGTTCCCTCTCACGCTATCTCTCTCTCTCTCTCTCTCTCTCTGTCAATTAAATAAATAAATAAAAATCTTTAAAAATAAAAAAATAATAAAAAAATAAAAGTTATATGCAGATTTTCAACTGTGCAGAGAGTTGGCACCCTTTGGCCCGTGTTGTTCAAGGGTCAACTGTACTTCCTAACTCAGTCTATGAGGCCAACATTACCCTATTACCAAATCTAGACAAAGACATTACAAGAAAAGAAAACATTATAAGAAAAGACAAAACAAGAAAAAAAAGACCAATATCTCTCATGAATATAGATGCAAAAATCTTCAACAAAATATTAACAAACTGAATCTAACAATGTATAAAAAGAATTATATACATTTGGATAATATCATCTATCATATCAATAAGCTAAAAAGGAAAAGTCACATGATCACATCAATAGAGACACAAAAAGCTTTTGACAAAATCCAACACCAAGTCATGATTTTTTTTAAAGATTTTTTTTTATTTATTTATTTGAGAGAAAGAGAATGAGAGATAGAGAGCACGAGAGGGAAGAGGGTCAGAGGGAGAAGCAGACTCCCTGCTGAGCAGGGAGCCTGAAAGGGGACTCGATCCTGGGACTCCAGGATCATGACCTGAGTCGAAGGCAGTCGCTTAACCAACTGAGCCACCCAGGCGCCCACCAAGTCATGATTATAAACTCTCAGCAACCTAGGAATACAGAACTTGCTCAACTTGATTAAAAAAATCCACAAAAAGTCTACAGCTAATCTTACACTTAATCATGAGAAACTAGAAGCTTTCTCACTAGGATCAGGAACTAGGCAAGGGTATCCCCTTTTACCACTCCTTTTCAACACTGTGTTGGAAGTCCTAGCAAAGCAATAAGACAAGAAAGGGATAAAAATTTAAAACAATTGGAAAGGAAGAAATAAAACTATCTTTGTTTGCAGATGACATGATTGTCATCATGTCATCATGTCACATGATTGAAAAAAATGCAAGAGTCAACAATAACAAAAACTCCTAGAACTAATAAGTGATATAGCAAAGTTGCAAGATACAAGGTTAATCTACAAAAGTGAACCACTTCCCTATATACCAGCAATGAACAAGTTGAATTTGAAATTAAAAACACGGGGCGCCTGGGTGGCTCAGTTGGTTGGGCGACTGCCTTCGGCTCAGGTCATGATCCTGGAGTCCCGGGATCGAGTCCCACATCGGGCTCCCTGCTCAGCAGGGAGTCTGCTTCTCCCTCTGACCCTCTTCCCTCTCGTGCTCTCTGCCTCTCATTCTCTCTCTCTCTCAAATAAATAAATAAAAATCTTTAAAAAAAAAAAAAGAAATTAAAAACACAATGCCAAAAAAACCCCACAATGTCATTTACATTAGCACCCCAAAAATGAAATACTTAGGTATAAATTTCACAAATATGAACAAGATCTATATGAGGAAAACTACCAAGTCTGATGAACAATATCTAGGAGTAACTAAATGGAGAGATATTCCATGTTCATGGATACAGAGACCCAATACTATCAAGATGTCAGTTCTTCTCAACTTGATCAATGCAATCACAATTAAAATTCAAGTAAGTTATTTTATGGATATTGACAAACTGATTCTCAAGTTTTATTAGAGAGGCAAAAGACCCAGAACAGCTAACATAATATTGAAGAAGAGTGAAGTCGGAGGACTGACACTACCTGGCTTCAAGACTTACTACAAGTCTACAGTAATCAAGACAGTGTGGTATTGGAGAAAAAATAGTCAAATAGAGGACCTAGAAAGAGACCCACATAGTCAACCTATCTTTGACAAAGAAAGAAAGTCAGTACAGTGGAGCAAAAGTAGTCTCCAACCAATGGTGCTAGAACAAATAGACATCCACATGCAAAAAAAATGAATCTAGACACAGACCTACACCCTTCACAAAAATTAACTCAAAATGGATCACAGACCTGAATGGAAAGTGCAAAACTAAAAACCTCTTAGAAGATAGGAGAGGGGCGTCTGGGTGGCTCAGTCATTAAACATCTGCTTTCAGCTCAGGTCATGATCCCAGGGTCCTGGGATCGAGCCCCGCATCAGGCTCTCTGCTCAGCGGGAAGCCTGCTTCTCCCTCTCCCACTCCCCCTGCTTGTGTTCCCTCTCTTGCTGTGTCTCTCTCTCTGTCAAATAAATAAATAAAATTAAAAAAAAAAGAAGATAGGAGAAAATGTAGGTGACCTTGAGTATGGTGATGACTTTTAGATGTAACACCAAAAACAAGACCTATGAAAGAAATCACTGATAAGCTGGGCTTTATTAAAAATAAAAACTTCTGCTCTACAAAAGATACTGTGAAGGGACTGAGAAGACAAGCCACAGACTGGGGAGAGAATATTTGCAAAAGTCACATCTGATAAGGCCTCAAAATATATATATATGAAGAACTCTTAAAGCTTCAACAGTAAGAAAACAAACAACCCAATTTGAAAATGGGCCAAAACCCTTGATACAAGATATGAAGATGGCAAATAAGCATATGAAAAGATGCTCCACGTCATATGTCTTTATGGAATTGCAAATTAAAACAAGAATAAGACACCACTACACACCTATTAAAAGGCCAGAATCTAAAATAAAGATGACACCAAATGCTCTCATTCGTTGCTGGTGGGAATGCAAATTGGCACAGCCACTTTGAAAGACAGTTTGGCAGTTTCTTAAAAAACTAAACATACTCTTACCACAGGTCCAGTAATCATGTTCCTTGACATTTATCTAAATGAGCTGAAAACATATATCCTCACAATCTGAACACAGATATTTATAGCAGCTCTAGTCACAATGCCTAAACTTGGAAGCCTCCACCAAGATGTCCTTCAGCAGGTGAATGGATAAATAAACTGTGGTACATCTGGAAAATGGGGTATTTTTTAGCACTAAAAAAAAAAAAGAGCTATCAAGCCATGAGAAGACGTGGAGGAAACTTAAATGCCTGTTACCAGGTAAAAGAAGCTAATCTAGAAAGGCTACATACTGTATGATTCCAACTATATGAAATTCAGGAAAAGGCAAAACTGCACAGACAGTTAAAAGATCAGTGATTGCCAGAGGGAGGGTAATAGTTAAGGTACAGAGGATTTTTAGGGCAGTGAAACTATTCTGTATGATACTATAATAGTGGATACACATCACTGTACATTTGTCAAAATCCATAGAACTTTCAACACCAAGAGTGAACCCTGACATAAATAAGGACTTTGGATCATAAGTGATAATGCTATCAAGGTATGTTCATCACTTGTAAGAGATGTACCACTCTGGATGGGTATATCGCTAGTGCGGGAGGCTGTGACATGTGGGGGCAGGGGTTATGTGGGAACTCTCTGCACTCTTTGTCCCATTTTGCTGTGAATCTAAAACTTCTCCAAAAAAATAAATCCTATTCAAAGAGAAAGTTAGACATACAAGCACCTAACGAAGAGACATGTGCAGGTAAACAAACACCCTAAAACTAGTATGATGCAGAAATTATGCAACGAGACTGCCAGGCTTCAGCTCCCAGCCCTACTCTATCATAGTTTGTCACTTTGGCCAACTTCTTGGTTTCCTCATCTGTCAAAAAAAGGACACCCATCTCTGAGGTTGCTGGGAGGCCAACATGAGTTAACCCACGTAAATGAAGTGTTTAGAAAAGCATCTGGCAGTTAGTAAGTACACGGTAAATGTGAACTATTATTAATATTAAAAGAACAAAAAAATCAACACAATATTTTATAAAGCCCACCATGCCAGGAGACATCATAGCTGTCTGCTAGGGGAAAAAGTATATACAGATTTTCTTTTCTTTCTTTCTTTCTTTCTTTCTTTTTCTTTTTTTTTTTTGTGTGTGTGTGTGTATGCAGATTTTCTTAAGGTACCACAAGTATGGACCCTAAGATACGGTAGACTATTGGGCGCCTGGGTAGCTCAGTTGGTTAGGCGACTGCCTTTGGCTCAGGTCATGATCCTGGAGTCCCGGGATCGAGTCCCACATCGGGCTCCCTGCTCAGCGAGGAGTCTGCTTCTCCCTCTGACCCTCTTCCCTCTCGTGCTCTCTATCTCTCATTCTCTCTCTCTCGAATAAATAAATAAAATCTTAAAAAAAAAGAAAACAGCATATTATGACAAAATATGATCTACAGACCAGATAATTTCTTTTTTTTTTTAAAGATTTTATTTTATTTGACAGAGAGAGACACAGCAAGAGAGGGGACACAAGCAGGGGGAGGGGGAGAGGGAGAAGCAGGCTTCCTGCCGAGCAGGGAGTCCGATGCGGGGCTCGATCCCAGGACCCTGGGATCATGACCTGAGCTGAAGGCAGACGCTTAACGACTGAGCCACCCAGGCGCCCCAGATAATTTCTTTAATATACTTAATTCAATAAGGCTATTTGGTGATACTGTTACAGTTTTAAGTAGAGTCATCCTTAAAATATGCAGAAACACCATATATATAAGATTGAGCTTCAAGTTGTGGAGATATAAGACTGAACATTGAGGGAGATAAAGATTATTGCATGCCACGAGTCAAAATGAGATTTTGCAAATCTCTTTGGACAGGGTTGTTGGGCAGGCCACACAATCTGTGCTTTTTTTTTTTCGAATTGAGAAATGTATTTTGTACACCCAATGTTAGACTACATTAAAACCCATTATTTTAGATTTTTTAATTTCTTCTGGTACTTGTATTCTAGGATTTCAGAAGGTACAGGAAAGGAAACAAGAAAGTTTGGACAGGCAGGGCAATGGTTAGACAGCGATCTAGACCAGCGGTTCTTGGGTCTTAACCTGCATCAGAATAACCTGGAAACTAACAAGAATCATGGAGGCCCAGTTTCTCTGAAGCAGGAAGAGGTCTAAGCCTTTGCTGTTTTACCAAATTCCCCAGATGATTGTGTCTGGACCCAGGTTTGACCTGGACCATCTGTCTAATCTCTCCCCTGCTACTGAGGGGTCAGGGAAGAAGTGGTATGGGTGTTACCTGGGAAGCTGGTTAGAAATGCAGAATCTTGTGCTCCACCCTAGATCTACAGAGTTAGAATCTGCATTTTTATCAAGATCCTCAGGTGATTTATACGGACATTAAGGATTGAGAACTTCTCAAAAAATAAAAAAATTTAGAAGCTAAGATCACAACATGACTATAGGTGCAGTACTATCATGTTTATCTCACAGGGTCTTATCAACTGCAATATTCCATGGGGTGCCCCCAACATGCTACTAAATGGAAAATGTCCATTAACCTCCCCAATAAGTTTAAGAGATTATACCTTTAGAATTGTTTGTTTCAGTAGTTTAGTAGCATAAAATCCCCCTTAGTTTCCCTTTTCTCTTTTACTCCCACCCAAATTAAATTCCATTTAAATATCATTTTAATGAAACTGGTGTTCAGCAAAACACCAATAAAGTGAGATTCCATCTATAACCAATGAAAACACTAAGGGTGATTCAAAAGGTTGTATAGCAGATTATTCAAGAACTAGAGACATGAGAACAGAATGAGGGATGGAATTGAATAGACGATGAAGAGATGAAATTGCTGAGGGAAAGCAATCCTGTTCTTTTAGGTTTTTTTTTTAAAGGTTTTATTTATTGGGGCACCTGGATGGCTCAGTCATTGGGCATCTGCCTTCGGCTCAGGTCAAATAAATAAATAAAATCTTTAAAAAAATTTAAAAATTTAAAAAAATAAAGGCTTTATTTACTTATTTGACAGAGACAGACAGCGAGAGAGGGAACACAAGCAGGGGGAGTAGAAGAGGGAGAAGCAGGCTTCCCGCAGAGCAGGGAGCCCGATGCGGGGCTCGATCCCAGGACCCCGGGATCATGACCTGAGCTGAAGGCAGACGCCCAACAACTGAGCCACCCAGGGGCCCCTTCTTTTAGATTTTGTAAACTGTTAATGACAACTGGCTTCTAGCGCCTGGATTCAATGATCTGGGGCTGCAGCTAACTGACAACCATGGCTGGTTCCCGGTATAAGGTTGTAGTTAACAACTTGTTGGACTATTGCTTCAAAGTGGCTTAATCAGAGTGTTTCACAACTGGAGCTCCAAAATAACTTGAGAGCTACACTTAAGAAACCAGGTTTTCTTTAAACTTGAGAAAGAAGGACAGCTAGATGTTATTGATGGTATCAAAATAAAATTTGATCCCATTGGCACAAGGTTAATTTTTACAGATTACCCTGAGATACTTACCGTCTATTTTCACACCAGAAAGTCTTAAAACAGCAGCTACACCAAAGGAGTTTTAGTTCCAAACCTGAAAGAAGGTTTCGTTGCAAACCCTCTAAATACAATTGTTTTTCTTTCAATCACTTTGCAAATCTTCTCTTTCCTCTTCTCTATTTCTCTAGTTTTCTTCTCTTCAAGTGGGAAGTTTCTTCTAAAAGAGCCAACATTGGGGCGCCTAGGTGGGCTCAGTCAGTTAAGTGTCTGTCTTCGGCTCAGGTCACAATCATCAGGGAGGCTGCTTCTCCCGCTGCCCCTCACCCGACTCGTGCTCTCTCCCTCACTCTCTCTCTCAAATAAATAAAAGCTTTAAAAAAATAAAAGAGCCAACAAAACCACTGCCCCCTCCCCAAAGAATTTAAGCAGAGCATTCCCCTGCTACGGGAATACAGATATGTAAAATTGACTATATTTGCTTAGCGTAGCATTTGGACACAGAATAATTTTGCTATAGATATTCAACAGTCAACAGCCTGAGCAGGAATTTGCTCACCCACAGTTGCCACATGGGTCTGTGTGTGTGAAAGTGCTGCACATCTTCAGCATATTTTAGGCTCTGGATCATTTGTCCTCACATGGCTGAGCAAGATAGCTCCATTTTATTTGTTCTGTTGCCTACAAATAAAGGGGAATAGTTTTGAAAGTGCTTTAAAGGAATAAAGGACTCTGGTTGTTTCTGGTGAAGTGGACTCATTATTGTCTCCATCAGAGAGGAATTCATTTCATTGTTTTAGAGGCATTGGCTGGGAGGATTAGGGTGCTAATAAGAGCACTTGATTTCAGAATTAGAGTAGTGGGTTCCGCATGGAAAGAGACATGAGATCCAGGTCCTAAGCTGCTACAATATTTGTCAGTTAAAAACAAAAAATGTTTTGAGAATCCCATGAAACAGGAAGGCCAGGCTGGCCTGAACAATACTACCCAGCTTCTGAAGAGTCCTGCCAATTCTTTGTTTTGGCTTTCTTTAAAGCTGCTTCCTCCTTGGCCAAGAGTTGTTCATCCTCTCCTGAAGCATATTTACCAGCAGTGACACATTAAAAAACATGAAAAAAAAAATTCCTGTAGTTGTTCCCTTCAAGTGCACTGGCAGAGAACTTGACTTCCTGTCCTCCTTCCTGAAGCACAACCTGTTTGTGTCTTGGCTCTTCTCTATGAAATGGTTCAAAAGTCTCCCAAAGAGGCCAGCAGACTGCAACATTCCAGCTCATCAGTATATACATTTTCCCTCTAGGTATGTGTTGCTTAACTCTTACCAGATTTATTTGGAAAAGCCAAGATTCTAATATTAAAATACCTAAGAGTTAAACCCCTAGGAGTAATGCATTCCAGTTATACTTTGAGTTGCAAAAAGTTCTTTTCTCTCTTGAAAAAGTAAACTTTTCTCCACACTATCTTCTGATATAGCTACTGATTCCAACTCACTTGGTATAAACAACAATAAAACTAAACTAAAAATATAAACAACCTACAGACATATACTTCTTTCTGAAAATTTACCCTTGTCTTCCACTTTCATAAAGATACTCTTATCCTTCCTTTGTATGTGGTCACCAGTGCCATTACTTCTTCCTTTACAATGTTGAAGGAGTCTGTCTTTTTCCATAACCTCTGATCTTACCATGGTTTAGCCCTTTATTACCTTATATCTGTTTTCTAACTATTCTCTGTCAACAACACTGACTCCTCTAATCCAGCCCACGCCATCCTACACCTTGTCCCCAGTATTACCTTTATTCTAGAACCACCAAAGTCTTTCTTTATACCATTACCTGTTGAAAAACCATTCATTCTTCTCTTTACTAAAAGAATCGGGTCCAAACTCCTGAGCCTGAGAAGCATGACCACCACAACCTGGTGTTAAGAGACCTTTCCCTCCTCTTCTTTTCTAAGACAGCTAGGCTGCCATGCTAGAGGGTCAACATGCATCTCAAAATCATGCCTTTTATTTTCTCACTTCCGTTCCTTTGCTCATACTCTTGCATCTCATGCCATTCCCCACTCTTATACCTTCAAATCCAAAATATTTTTATTTTTATTTATTTATTTTTATTTTTAAAGATTTTATTTATTTATTTGAGAGAGAGAATGAGATAGAGAGAGAGCATGAGAGGGGAGAGGGTCAGAGGGAGAAGCAGACTCCCTGCTCAGCAGGGAGCCCGATGTGGGACTCAATCCCGGGACTCCAGGATCATGACCTGAGCCGAAGGCAGTCGCTCAACCAACTGAGCCACCCAGGCGCCCCAAAATATTTTTAAAGCAAAGATTTCCTAAAACTAACTTTCTCCATGAAGCCTTCCTTGACCACTACAGCCTACAGTGGTCTCTCCATACTTTGAGCTCTTAACACTTAACTCTCACTTCCATTCACTTGGCAATTTATCACTTACTGCTTCTTACATGCCTCCAGAACCACAGTCTCATCATTTTAACTTTGAGATGTTTACATCTCAATCCCTCAGCTAAACAAGAGTTCCTCTATTCATCAACAAATATATACTAGGTTTACTAAATGCCAGATACTATGCTAGGTATGGGGAGAAAATCCCTATTTTCTCTTTATACTGTAGTGTTGTTTTTTAATGCACAACAAGTAGGTTTTAGGTATGACTATTCTACTAGAGACCCCTGCCACACTCTTCATCCAATGGAGAAATTTGCCAAGTATACTAAATAATATTAAAGGGCTGGTTTTTATTAGCTTTTCCTGGGTCTTTAACAGTATAGAGTTACCAGCTCTTGCATGAACTCAACTGGACTTCCTACCTACTGATACTTTTACAGAAATCACGTTTTAATATCACCATTGGTAACAGATTCTACAAGATGTCATATGGTGTACTACCAAGCGGTATAATCAGAGTTGGATTGTAGGCTACTTCTTTTTAACCAAAATCTTTTTTTTTTAATATATTACAGGTTTATTTGAAACTTAATTCTCACCTTGAGTATGCAAAATATAAACTCCACAAAATGTTCATTTTTTTACTTTGTAGTTTACAAATATACAAAATAGAGGTTTGCTTAAATTTATATTACATATTTATTAAGGCAAGGAGCTATATAGAAAAAAAATTTGTTCTGGTTAAGGCATACTTGGGAATAGACCCTTGTGCAAATTATTGCACATCTGAAACCACAGTGCATAACAGACTGCATAAAAGTCATAACACAGTTAGCCTTAGTTCTTTGAATGTCCCATTATTTTCTAAAAACTTAGTAAGATTTCAATTTTAAATCAAAAAGCTTAAATCACTTATTTAATTACACATTTAAAATTAGATTGACAGGGCGCCTGGGTGGCTCAGTCGTTGGGCGTCTGCCTTCGGCTCGGGTCATGATCCCAGGGTCCTGGGATCGAGTCCCACATCGGGCTCCCTGCTCAGCAGGAAGCCTGCTTCTCCCTCTCCCACTCCCTCTGCTTGTGTTCCTGCTCTCACTGTCTCTCTCTGTCAAATACAAAAAATCTTTAAAAAATAAAAAATAAATAAATAAAATAAATAAAATTAGATTGACAAAATTAGTCTCATACTTTAATAGGCCATATTATATTAAATAATAAAATAACAAAAAAGGTGAAAATTCTTTAATATAAAAGCATTGAAATTGATTTGATTATCGTAAACATTTCTTTGATTAATTCCAAATTCTTTTCAAGTGAAAGATTCTTTAACACTAAGAAAACTATGTTACCCTGAGCGCTGTCAGCAGATATCCTAGCAACTAGTTGATGTAACATAATTTGGAAACCAGATATTTTTGCAGATTGATTTCTTGCCCTGGCCCTAATTTGTAATTGATTAGGTAACTTCAAGTTACACAATGAGTTATTGTGTTATCCCTGCATTTACATCATGTATTAGCTAATTCTGCCAATTGCCGACCAAAGTCTGCAATTTACTCCAGCACTGATAGAATGCTGTTTTTTTTTTTTTTAATTGTGGGAGGTAACCTTAATGTAATTGTCATTTTGGTCTATATTTAAAGCTTTTAAATTTAATAAATTCTTTATTCTTTCACATTTTTGCTTTTAGGACCACACTTTTTTTAATACAAAAAGGATATCAGATTGAATATGGATATATGTTTATAGTTTTATCTATTTGGTCACAATTTTCAAAGTAATCTTTTTCCTTCTTTTGTATTTTTAAAAATAGACTTTATTTTTTAGAGCAGTTTTAGGTTCACAAGAAAATTCAGTGGAAGTTACAGGCTCATTTTATTGTGCTTTGCAGGTATTACATTTTTACAAATTGGAGGTTTATGGCAACCCGATGTCAAGCAAGTCTACCAGCACACTACTTTCCCAACAGCATTTGCTTACTTCGTGTTTCTATATCACATTTAGGTAATTCTCAGAATATTTCAAACTTTTTCATCATTATTATGTTTGTTATGGTGATCTGTGATCAATGATCTTTGATAAAACTCTGCAATTGTTTGGGGGCACCATGAACCATGCCCATATAAAACAATGAACTTAATCAATAAATGTTGTGGGGTTCTGACTGCTCCACCAACCAGCTCTTCCTCCATCTCTCTCCCTCTCTTTGGACCTCTCTATTCTAAGACACAACAATAATTGAAATGAGGCCAATTGATGACCCTACAATGGCCTCTATGTGTTCAAGGGAAAGAAAGAGTCACACATCTCTCACTTTAAATCCAGCTAAAAATGATGGATCTGGGCAAAGTCAATTAAAAACCTTCTGGAAAGGATTCACCATTCTAGATGCCATTAAAAACATTTGTGATTCATGGGAAGAGGTCAAAATTCCAACATTAACAGGAGTTTAAAAGTTGATTCTCATCCTCATGGATGACTTTGAGAAGTTCAAGACTTCAGTGAAGGAAGTTAACTGCAGATGTGATGGAAATTGCAAGAGAACTAGAATCAGAAGTGGAGCCTGAAGATGTGTCTGAACTGCTACAATCTCATGATAAAATTTGAATAGATAAAGAGTTGCTTCTTATAGATGAGCAAAGATGGTTTTCTTGAGATGGAATCTACTCCTGGTGAAGATGCTGTGAAGATTGCTGAAATGACCACAAAGGATTTAGAATATTACCTAAACTTATTTGATAAAGCAGCAAGCAGGGTTTGAGAGGATTAACTCCAATTTTGAAAGAAGTTCTATTACGGGTAAAATGTTATCAAACAGCTTTGCATGCCACAGAGAAATCTTTAATGAAAGGAAGAGTCAGACTGAGGCAGCAAACTTCACTGTTGTCTTATTTTAAGAAATTGCCAGGGCTACCCCAAACTTCAGCAATTACCACCCTGATCAGTCAACGGCCATCAACACTGAGGCAAGACCCTCCACCAGCAAAAAGATTATGACTTGCTGAAAGCTCAGATGCTGATTAGCACTTTTTAGCAACAAAGTATTTTTTTCAAAGATTTATTTATTTTAGAGCGAGGAAGTAGGAGGAAGGGGCGGGGGGAGAGGGAGAGAGAGTTCCAAGGAGATTCCGTGCTGAGTATGGAGCCTGATTCGGGGCTCAATCTCATGACCCTGAGATCACCACCTAAGCCAAAACCAAGAGTCAGATGCTCAACCAACGGCGCCACCCAGGTGTGCCAGCAATAAAGTATTTGTAATTACGTTACGTACTGAGCAGCTCTTTCTGCCCACGGGTCCTGCCCCTGTGCTTTAGTAAAACCACCTTTTTGCAACAACAACAACAACAAAAAGATAATAATAATTAAGATATGTACTTTGCTGTGTTTTTTTTTAAGACATAATCCTTTTGCACACGTAATAGACTACAGTGTAATATAAACGTAACTTTTATATGCACTGGGAAACAAAAAAATTCATTTAAGTTGCTTTATTGTGATATTTACTTAATTGTGGTGGTGTGGAACTCCCAGTATCTCCAAGGTATGCCGGTACAGATATTTCCCCTATATTCTCTACTTCACAAACACACTCTCCTCCACTATTTTTTTTTTAAAGATTTTATTTATTTATTTGAGAGAGAGAGAATAAGAGATAGCACGAGAGGGAAGAGGGTCAGAGGGAGAAGCAGACTCCCCGCTGAGCAGGGAGCCCAATGCGGGACTCGATCCCGGGACTCCAGGATCATGACCTGAGCCGAAGGCAGTCGCTTAACCAACTGAGCCACCCAGGTGCCCCTCTCCTCCACTATTAACGTGACCCACCAGAGTGGCACATTTGTTGATCAACTGATGAACCTACATTGACACATCATAATCACCCCAAAGCTGATCATTTAAATGAGGTTCACTCTTGGTGTTATACATTCTATGGATTTTGACAAATGTATAATGACATGTCTCCACCATTGTAATATCATACAAAATAGTTTTTCTGCCCTAAAAATCCTCTGTGTTCCACACTTCCTCACTCCTACTGGCACCACTAATCTTTTTACTATCTGCATAGTTTTGCCTTTTCCTAAATGTCATATTGCTGGAATCATACAGTATGTAGCCTTTCCAGATTGCCTTCTTTACTTAGTAATTAAAACATTAAGTTTCCTCAAGGTCTTTTCATAGCGTGATAGCTCATTTCTTTTTAGCACTGAATAATATGCCATTGTCCAGATGCACCACAGTTTATCCATTCACCTACTGAAGGCCATCTTGGTTGCTTTCAGGTTTTAACAATCATGAATAAGCTGCTATAAACATCCACATTCAGGTTTTTGTGAGGACAGGTTTCCAACTCATTTGGGTAAATAATAGAGAATACGATTTCTGGATTCTATGGTAAGAGTGTGTTTAGTTATGTAAGGAACTGCCAAACTGTTTTCCAAAGTGGCTGTGCCAATTTGCATTTGCTTTCTACAAATCTGCAGTTTGCAGAAATGAATGAGAGTTCTTGTTTCTTCGTATCCTGGTCAGCCTTTGGTGGTGTCAGTGTTTTGGATTTTGGCCTTTCTAACAGGTAATATAGTAACATCTCTTTGTTGTTATTGTTGTTGTTTTTTAAAAGATTTCATTTATTTATTTGAGAGAGAATGTGAGCACAAGCAGGGGGAGTGGCAGGCAGAGGGAGAGGGAGAAGCAGGCTCCCCACTGAGCAGGGAGCCCGATGCGGGGCTCGATCCCAGGACCCCAGGATCATGACCTGAGCCGAAGGCAGACACGTAACCGACTGAGTTACCCAGGTGCCCCGGTTTTTGTTTTTTTTAAAGAGAAGATAATTTTATTGTTTTAGGTGGTTTCAATACATAGTCTTGCTATCTATTTGTTATCAGGAAGAATTCTCAATATCATATATTCTAAAATAAAAATTGTTATCTTAGGCATACAAAAAAATTAACTGATTTATGTCCAATAACTGGAAAATCTAGATCTAGCGACTAATAATATGTAGATATTTTAATTAGCAATGTATTCATTATTTATTCATTTTGCTGTTCGTTCAAACTTGTAATTTCACTAGCAAGCTGCAATATTTTAAATTACAAGTGTAAACAAAAAATATTTTTTTTTTTACGATTTTATTTATCTATTTGACAGAGAAAGACACAGCAAGAGAGGGAACACAAGCAGGGGGAGTAGGAGAGGGAGAAGCAGGCCTCCTGCAGAGCAGGGAGCCCAATGCGGGGCTCGATCCCAGGACCCTGGGATCATGACCTGAGCCAAAGGCGGACACTTAACGACCGAGCCACCCAGGCGCCCTTTAACGAACAAAAAATTTGTAAGTTAAAACAGAGCATTATAGACCTGCTTCTGTGATCCTAGCAATTAATATAGACTGCTTGGAAGAAAAAAAAATGCTGGGTCAAAATCCCCTAGACTGTGCTCTTTGCCTCTTTTGGCAAATTCTTTTTTTTTTTTTTTAAGATTTTATTTATTTATTTGACAGAGAGAGACACAGCGAGAGCAGGAACACAAGCAGGGGGAGTGGGAGAGGGAGAAGCAGGCTTCCCGCCGAGCAGGGAGCCCGATGTGGGGCTCGATCCCATCAGGACCTGAGCCGAAGGCAGACGCTTAACGACTGAGTCACCCAGGCGCCCCCTCTTATATTTATATTTAAATTCTTAAATATAACTATAGGCGCACTAACTAAATTTAAACTGATACAACTAATTATAAAACCATAACAACTGGCTCAGGGCACATCAGAATCACTTGGGGTGCTTTTCAAAAATAAAGAGTCTTAAACAAACACATCCCTGAATGAGATTCTCATTCAGTAGATAATAAGTCAGAAATCTAGATTTAAACAGGGGCGCCTGGCTGGCTCAGTTGGGAGTGACTCCTGATCTCAGGGTTGTGAGTTTGAGCCCCACGTTGTGTGTAGAGATTACTTAAAAAAGAGAGAGAGAGAGAGAAATCTAGATTTAAACAAACACCACCAGGTGATTCTGATTCTGATAAGGTAATCTGTGGTCCACACCTTGAGAAGCAATGTGTAGGGGTAAGACAAGGTAGACTTGATCAATATTTCCCTCCTCTATAGTGTGCTAAGGTGTGCCCCAAATTGATTCCTGAGAAAATAACTGACTTGGCCTTGTATGGCCTGGTTTCCTTAACATCCATAAAAGGATTTCAACATCAAATGGTGAATATGTGTGGGCTACATAGAGAGGAGAAATTAAATTCACTCTTAATTGGAATGAGGGAAGAGAAAAAGAAATCTCCATGTTGGTCAGGAAAGGGTAGAGGTGGGAAACAGAAATAAAGTATTCGGTCATGCCTCAATCTGTACAGGAATGCCAACTGTCATCATTTTGTAAATAAGTCATATTTATTTAAGCTTAGTGTGCCCATGGCTAGGTCAAAAAAAACCAGGTGCAATTTCCCAAAGCATTAGCCAGCAGGAAATGAAATGCATCTATTTTCACTAGCAAACCTCAAAGTCAAGCCTTTCCAAAGGCACCCTCTAGAGAAGAAACCATTAATGAATGATTGCATTTGATGATTGTCTACCCTGTTTTTTCAGTAATTTTACATAAATTTTAACTATATTAAGAGGAGAAAATGCCCCCATAACTTTGTATTTTATTTCCAACATCACTCACTGTTTTGGGGTTGTCGCTTTGGTATTCTATGGAAACTATACTCCAGATTAAACTCCTTTAATAAGGTAAAACCACTATTCTGAAAAGAAGTACAACTAATTTGGTATAAGTGGTTCTTACGATCTTTCTCCTAGTCATTCTTTCTGTGTGCCCATATGCCCACTACCATCTCTTCAGTAACCATTTCAGAATTCTGACAAGCCAAGCCTATCAGCTTTGTTGCTTGGACCATGTACTCTTGGTTATTGGCATAACTTGAAATTTCTCCAAGAAGCACCGGCTTTGGGGTAAAAATGAACACATGAATGGTGATTACTTGAATATTGCTGATCTATGCCCCTATCTCCATGATGCAGGACCTCCAGCTTCCAAATATACTTTCTGGGATCACATTCTTTTTTTTTTTAATATTTTATTATTTATTTGTCAAAGAGAGGGAGAGCACAAGCAGGGGGAGCTCCAGGCAGAGGGAGAAGCAGGCTCCCTGCTGAGCAGGGAGCCCAATGTGGGACTCCATCCCAGGACCCTGGGATCATGACCTGAGCTGGTCACCAACTGAGTCACACAGGCGCCCCTGGGATCCCATTCTGATATAAATCTCCTAACGCCCTTCTACTGGGGCCTCCTCCATGTTGCATCCATGAAGCAGTAGAACTTCACTACTGCAGCTGACTTACATGAAAAAGTGACACTCACTAGCAGCGGTGCTTGTCTTCCAGGGCTCCAAAATCTGAATGGAAGTCCTGAAAGTGTCAGAACAAGGCTTCATTCTCTACAGCCCCCACTGTGCCAGAACACTGCATGACCCACAGAAGTGGAGGGAGACACCATACCTTGTTTGTTACTCAAAACACCAGACACCAAATATGCAGGGTCTTTTTTTCCTCACACCAACCAATTCTCTGACTCTTCAGATGTGAACTGAGTGTCCTACAACTAAATTCAATTCTGACACCAACTACCAAGAATTACCATAGGCTACACAGGTTAAGGGTCAGTCCCATAAAACTGCTCCCACTACAGAGGCCAGTTTCAAGTCCTTGTACGTCTTTCCAACCAGCTATAAACCAGGGGTTCCCACAGTCCTCTCCTCGGGTTTGATAATTTGCTAGAACAGCTCACAGAACTCAGGACAACAGTTTATTTACCAGTTTGCTGTGAAGGATCCAACTCAGGAACAGCCGAATAGAAGAGATGCAGAGGGCAAGGTCTGGAAGAAGTGGCACAGAGCTTCCACACCCTCTCTGGGCATGCTGTCCTCTCAGTACCGTGAGGTGTTCACCAACTGGAAACCCCATCATTTAGCGGTTTTTATAGGGGTTCCGTTATGTAGGCATGATTGATTAAACCACTGGTTGTCGGTGACCACAGTCAATTTCCAGTCCCTCTCCCCTCCCTGGAGGCTGGGGGTGAGACTACAAGTTCCAACCCTCTAATCACATGGTTAGTTTCTTGGGCAGCCAGCCTCCATCCTGAAATTCTCTTGGGCCTACCAAAAGTCATCTTATTACATAAACTCAGACATGAATGAAAAGGGCTTGTTATGAAGTTACACACAAAAAATACTTCTATCACCCTTATCAGTCAGGAAATTGCAAGAGTTTTAGAAGCTGTGTCAGGAACCAGGGACAAAGACATAATATATATTTCTTAATGTATCATACCCAAGTCTTACACGTCACTCATAAACACAGACCATCAGCTTTTACTCATAGGTCTTTTTTCCCTAAGGTTCCGACCTAGCCTAGAAGGTCCTGCTGAGGTCCAGATACTACGTCATCCTCTCTTGTCATACCCACCCTTCAAATGTCTTAACTAAATCTGAATTCCAGTTTTGACACCTGTCCATTTCTAGTTTCCTGGTTCTTCTTTCTAGATCACTGAGAACACCTTGCTTTGTCCAGCAAGTGAATAGGACTCACACAAGACGCAGACAGCTGATCAAGCTGTAGAGGGCGCTACACTGAGAGGCTGTACTAACAGACAGTCACAATAAACTAGGTGTTGGAACTCAGAGGCACAGGTCGTTGGGGGAGGGAAGGTGCTGGATAATTTCAACATGGTTGAGATGCTGGGGGGTGATAGGCAAAGAGTAAGCATGA
Source organism: Zalophus californianus (assembly GCF_009762305.2). Taxonomy (NCBI): domain Eukaryota; kingdom Metazoa; phylum Chordata; class Mammalia; order Carnivora; family Otariidae; genus Zalophus; species Zalophus californianus. The sequence goes on from NC_045596.1 coordinate 71,540,416, forward strand.
GAACCAACACCCTGAACAGGGCAAACTTGAAGTACAAGCCAAAGAGACAAACCAGTAAACGCAATCCAGCATCAGACGTGAGGGGCTTGTTCCTGAAAACTGAGTTTTTGCTGAAGGCCTTGATTACACAGTGGTTCTGTGATCACATATAAAAATTATTTTGGCACACTGGGATATGTTTAATTCATTAACTCAGCAAATCTAATTTGGGTCCCTGCAATATACAAAGCATTGTGGAGTGCGGCAGTTCTTATTCTCCAGGAATTTATAATCTAAAGAGAGAAAAAGATAAAAGTACACAAGCGAAGATGTTAGGTGAAATATATGCCTCATGAATGATACACACAAGCTTAGCAGCTCAAAGGAAAAGAAAAAGAAACTTTGTTGAGATAGAATCACATTTAACCCTCACGAACACTAGGAAAGGTGAACACCGTTATTCTTATTTTATAGGGAAGGAATCAGGATCAAAGACATTTGGTAAATTTCTGTGAGACTAACAGCTAGGAAGTCCCAGAACTGAGAGCCCATGCTTCTTCTCTTCTCCCTCCTAGTGAGCAGAGGTGAGGGGTGGAAGCTTCACAGGGAAGGTAGCATTTACGTTTAGAGATCATCATCATTTTTTGTTTAGTGTTCTCTTACTCTTTCCTTTTCTGCCTTGGTTTTCATTTGCCCATTACAATATTTATTTCTACTTTTAACAGTTTGGAAATTATCGTGCTTCCTGGGAAAGACAGAAACAGAGGCTTAAGTCAGGCCTTAATAAAAACCATCTACCCTATTTGTTGATTCTAAGATGCGCCTTTTTCTTCCATCTTAACGTCACTAAAATCACGATGAGTTTTTCATCAGTGGCATCTTACAATTCCTGTTGGCCAGGTGGCAATCATGGCACAATTGTCATTGCCTGTGCAGGCCTGAATGTTAAAAGTATCAAAAACTTATTGATCAAAACTTAAAAAATGGTTATCAGTAATTTGGATGAAAATTGCTGAAAGAGTAGTGGACCACTCTTTCCCTCTAGGAATCATATAATCCTCAGAAGGACGGAGTGTGATATATTTAGCAATGTCCCTGGGTGTTTAGTGTGAGCCAGCTCTATATAATTGAAAAACCGCTGCCCAGCCCAGCAACAATGGCTTTCAGTTCCTTTATGGATTCTTTTAAGTAGCTGTATCCCCAATATCCTTGAAGGGACAGAGGCCACTATTGTGTGAACGACCAAAGACATCCATGACTGTGTCAAAAGTGATTCAGAAGACTTAGTCTGTGAAAGTGAAGTTTTAGGAATAACTTAACCAATTACTTTTATTTTTAAAATTTTTTTTTCTTTTTTTTTGACAGAGAGAGACACAGCGAGAGAGGGAACACAAGCAGGGGGAGTGGGAGAGGGAGAAGCAGGCTTCCCGCGGAGCAGGGAGCCCGATGCGGGGCTCGATCCCAGGACCCTGGGATCATGACCTGAGCTGAAGGCAGACGCTTAACGACTGAGCCACCCAGGCGCCCCCAATTACTTTTATTTTTTTATTTTTCTTTTTTGGCATGCACAAAGTAACATACGATTAAAAAAACAAAAACCTCCAAAAACTTCTAATCAAAATTCAATAAGTAGAAAATAAAATTCTAAGTAAAGGGGAAGCTTTTTTTTTTCAGTTTAATTAACAGGGATTGTATTGTTGGTATGTAAAATAATAATAAAACGATGAATTTTAGATTCAGGAGAATATGGTATTTGCAATATACTGAGTTTTTCCTCGCCCCTTGTGTCCCCTTTCACTCTCAAAAGTAACTACGGTTGTCCTAGCTTTAGCTGAAAAGCAAAAATAATCCCTTGCTAGACTCTGGCGCCCTCTCGTGTTTAAAGTGTGAAAAGTCTTTATGGACATGTATTTTCCTTAAGGAGACATTGGGGAATTTCACATTCTGAAATTGCTTATTCTGGGAGGAGAAACCACCACAAAATGTGACCATGCCAAAGTGGATCATCTACTACTAATTTCCCCACTAAGATCTCAGCTTTGAATTTCATGTCATCAGACTTTATCACTGCCTGCCTCTTAGAGTTGATGCTAACTTTAGACTCCAGGACTCTCCTGCACCACTTATGAGTAACTTTAGTTCCTGGTACACCATCACTCTCTCTAACACCACTTGTGTCTTGCTTCATGGTGAATTCAATACACACACAGGTGCTTTTCCCAACATGCCGGCCTTTGACTACCTTGACCTTCTCTCCTCCGAAGTCCTTATTCCCCAATTGTGTACTCCCAGGTCACACCATAGAAACTGTTATTACTAGTATCATCTTCTGTATCTTGCTCTCTGACCACCAAATCCCATCTTTCCACCCAGCTCCTTTTAGTAACCCAACTCCAACAAGCCTTTGACCCCCCATAAGAACGTAGAATCCATTAATTTTGCTAATATTTCACTGTGCCTCATCCCTTACTGTTCACTTTAGCCTCCATACCAGATGAAATTCTGTGATTATTCATTATAATAATACCCTAGAAAACACCCTCCGACTCCCTTGCTCTTCTTTTTTTAAAATTTTTATTGTTATGTTAATCACCATACATGACATCATTAGTTTTTGATGTAGTGTTCCATGATTCATTGTTTGTGCATAACACCCAGTGCTCCACGCAGAACGTGCCCTCTTTAATACCCATCACCAGGCTAACCCATCCCCCTACCCCCCTCCCCTCCAGAACCCTCAGTTTGTTTTTCAGAGTCCATCGTCTCTCATGGTTCGTCTCCCCCTCTGACTAACTCCCCTTCATTCTTCCCCTCCTGCTAACTTCTTCTTCTTTTTTTTTCTTAACATATATTGCATTATTTGTTTCAGAAGTACAGATCTGTGATTCAACAGTCTTGCACAATTCACAGCGCTTACCATAGCACATACCCTCCGCAATGTCTATCACCCAGCCACCCCATCCTTCCCACCCCCCACCACTCCAGCAACCCTCAGCTTGTTTCCTGAGGTTGAAAATTCTTCATATCAGCGAGGTCATATGATACATGTCTTTCTCTGATTGACTTATTTCACTCTCCCTTGCTCTTCTTTTGCATTGTCATTTGCTTGACCAAACTATAAACTCTCCCTTAAATGCACATCTCCCTCACTCTGTGCCTACGTCCCTACCACTGAATGTGGGTAGAGGAAAACACATAAGAATAATGGTTCTTCTGATTTTAAATTCATGATCAAGAATCTTAATGCTGGGAGGTGCCAGGGTGGCTCAGTTGGTTAAGCAACCAATTCTTGATTTCTGCTCAGTTCTTGATCTCAGGGTCATTGGTTGAGGACCCACATTGGGCTCCACGTTGGGCATGGAGCTTACTTAAAAAAAAAAAAACAAAAAAACAACTTAATGCTGGGACACTCAATAGTGCCAGCACCTCATACTATAGTCCCCTAGACCATTCACTCTTCTTTTTTCTTATTTCAATAGGTCACAATGTCTTCTTCCTACTCAGTACCTTCTCCCATAGTCATCCTCAGCTGATAACCTTATTTCCTACTTTACTGAGAAAATTGAAGCAAGCAAAAGAGACTTCTAGATTCTCTCTACCATATCTGCCCACCTACCAGCATACGTTGCCTTCCCTCTTATTACTCTGGCTCTTATTACTCTGATGAATGTCCATGCTCCGGTCTAAGACCTAAGCCAATGTCTCCATTTTGCAGTAAATCCCTTAAAATCTCTTAAACATCATCACATATAGATATGGATATGGTATATAGATACGTAGATATAGATAGTATTCTATAGACCTATATACTATATACATCTAGATATCTAACTGTATTGATCTCTTACTACTGGATCATTCCCAACAGCATGCAACCATGCCTTTTTTTACTTCTTTCATCTTCAACGTCTCTCTTCATCTCACACCTTACGACCGCTGCTATATTGCTCTGCCCTCTTTTACAACAAAACTCTTCAAAGGAATTCTCTATACTCGCTTCTGCAATTCCTCTCCCGTTCCCTCTCAAATCCATTTAATTGCTGTTTTAGAGAGTTTTGTGATGCACCAATAGCAACTGGAACACACCTCTAAGAGAACAGCAGCAGCCTGCCCTAGGAGGAGGCAGCCTATTCCCTAACAGAGTTGCATGATTTTGCCAACATGTATCAGCAGGAGTCTAGGGAGCAGCTGAAGGTATAGATTCTAAAAGTGTTAAGCCTATGGGGATAAAATATACTCAATCAAGCCAAAATCACTGGCATGGGCGCACTCTTCCAGGGTTTGGAATATCACATGCTGGCTGAAATAGTGCTAACAGTTTGAAAAGGTCAGCCAAGGAAAGCCAGGACTCCACAATAACACAGAAGTTAATGAGGTTGAAATGCCAGAAATTCTCTAGCATACTGTAAGCAAAGGAATGCAAGTTTTGGGAAAATAGGAATGGATCCATTATGAGCAATCTCCTCAGCCACCTCCTAACTAGACCCCGCTGAGGTCTAACAGACACTCTTTTCACCCAGACATTAGGAAATGCAATAGTGAGGCAGGCACCAGCATCTCTGAGGAGCTCTGCAGGTCAGAGATATTGGCAGATGAGGCTGCAGTGAAAATGTACGCCCTTATTTCAGTGGGAATATAGGGATTCAGCATGGTAAAGGCCCTGCATAGAGCTGGACTGTTTGAGAATATATGGGGCAGTGACTACAACAAGCCACAGATGGGGCACGTAATCAGTGTTTTGACCTTCTGTGCTTTGTGTCAATGGCCAATTGATTTGGGGGTTCCAAGAAATGGTAAACCAACAGCATACTAAGATGCTGCTTGACTTATGTACATAGAGGAAAAATCTAGGGGCACCTGGGTGACTCAGTTGGTTAAGCGTCTGCCTTCGGCTGGGGTCATGATCCCGGGGCGGGGAGGCTGCTTCTCCCTCTCCCTTTGCCCCTCTCCCCAGCTTGTGCTCTCTTTTTCTTTCAAATAGATAAATAAAATCTTCAAAAAACAAAAACAAAAAACAAAACAAAACAAAAAAATGTAAGTCTGCTAGGCAGAACCCAACTCAAGTTGCCAAAGGATGCCTTGTACCCAATACGGAGACCTAAGTCAGTTCAGAGACTAAGAGCCCCAGTGAGAAGGAAAATCTGGGAGATTCTGAGAAAAGATCCTGTAACACAGCCATTGGCATGGTATACCATAAATCTTCCTCCAAGCCAGCATTTCTCAACCTCTGTACTGCTGACATTTTGGCCTGGGTATTTCTTTGGCGTGGGGGAGGGTTATTCTGTACATTGTAGAATGTTGGCAGCATATCTAGTTTCTACCCACAACATGCCAGTAGCACACACACATAACCTTTTCTCCAGTGTGACAAACAAAATGTTTGCCAAAACATTACCAAATATCCTCTGGAGAGTAGGGTTACCAGGTTTAGCAAATAAAAACACAGATTAAATTGAATTTCAGATTCAAACTATTGCATGGGGTATATTTATACCAAAAAAAATTACTTGTTCCTCACCTGAAATTCAAATTTAACTGGGATCCCTATATGTTATTTGTCAACCCTAACCTGTGGGACAAAATCAATTTTTGTAGAACTAAGCCAGAGCCTCTTTAAATGTGCTGAGAACTCACTATAACACTGATTCTTGAGGTCCACTTCCAGGGATTCTGACTTAGTGGGACTAGGGTAATGTCTCTGAATTTTCTTTTTTTTAAAAAGATTTTATTTATTTGAGAGAGAGAGAGAGAGAGAGAACGAGCACAGGGAAGAGGAGAGGGAGAGGGAGAAGCAGGCTCCCCGCTGAGCAGGGAGCCCGACACGGGGCTCCATCCCAGGACCCCGAGATCAAGACCTGAGCTGTGGGCAGACGCTTAACTGACTGAGCCACCGAGGTGCCCCTGAATTTTCATTAAAAAAAATTCTTTTTAGATTTTATTTATTTACTTATTTGATAGAGAGAGAGAGAGAAAGAAAGCACAAGCAGGGGGAGCGACAGGCAGAGGGAGAGGGAGAAGCAGACTCTCCACTGAGCAGGAGGCCCAATATGGGGCTCAATCCCAGGACCCTGGGATCATGACCTGAGCTGAAGGCAGACGCTTAACTGACTGAGCCACCCAGGCGCCCCTGAATTTTCATTTTTAATGAGTTTCTAAGTGAAGCAAATGGTCACTGGTCCAGAGAGACATCTTAAATAGTATTGCCTCAAAGAGATTTGTTTGGTGACTATACACTAGGGGAAAGAAAATACCCAATGATTCTGGGAACTATTAGATACTGCTTCTGAAATGACATTGACTCCCAGGAACACAAAATGCCACCAAGTTCAAAAATTCAGAGTAGCAACTTAATGGAGATGAGCAGTTAGATGGAGTTTGGCCTAAGGTAGTCTAACAACGGGCCCCACATGGAGTAACAGCTATGATGGCAGAAAGCATCAGACAGAATCTCCTGGAACTGCCCTCCCACTCCCGCTTTCCTGTGTAGCAAGACATAAACCAAAAAGTAACACCACGTCCCTGAGAGAATTGCAGGGATCGATACCAACAACAGAGATGTATGATACTGTGATGGGGATTCCTCCGACCTTCCTAAGTAACTCACCTCTTTCGCTGGTACAAAAGTCAAATGGATCATACAGAATGACATTAGATTATTATGATTTTTTTTAAGATTTTATTTATTTATTTTAGAGAAAGACAGAAAGCATGAGTAGGGGGAAGGGCAAAGGGAGAGGGGGAGAGAAAAATCACAAGCAGACACTGCACCAAATGCGGAGCCCGATATGGGGCTCAATCCCAAGGACCTAAGATCATGACCTGAGCTGAAATCAAGAGACACTTAACCAAACGAACCACCCAGTTGCCCCAGATTATTATGATCTTAACCAGGTGGTGATTCCAATCTCAGCAGCCATTCAAGATGTATCTTTAGTGGAGACAATTAACACAGCATCTGGGACCTGGTATGCAACTCTTGATTTACCAAATTCTTTCTTTTCCTTTCTAATCAGTAAGGAAAATCAAACACAATTTGTACTTATTTACATAGCAGGAACAACAGTATACATTTATGTTCATGTCCCAGGGCTTTGTCCTCTCTCCTTCCAACATAATTTAGTTGAGAGGAACCTTGACTGTCTTGATATCCCAGGGAACATCATGCCAATCCTGTATATTAATGTCATTATGCCAACTGGATCTGGCAAGCAGAAAGAAACAAGTATCAAAAATACCTCATTTACATATTTGGGTGTCAAAGGGCGGGGGGAGTTAAATCCTATAAAACTTAATAGGTCTACACCATCAGTGTTATTTGTAGAGGCTCCAGCATCCGGGGAACATTACGACAGCTCTTCTAAAAGGAGACACAAGTTGCTGTATCTTGCACTTCTCACCAGAAAGGAAGAAAAAAACCCCAAAACCCACCATACTTGCTTCTTTCAAATTTGGGGGCAGCGTACGCCTTTTTAGCATGCTACTCCAAAGCATTCACTTGATAACTTCTACAGCTACGATTTTTGGGTGGGACCAGATCCAAGAAAGGTGTCAGGGCTTCAAAAGAAGCTGTCCTGACACTTGGGCCCTATGACCTGACAGACCAAATGGTATTAGAAGTCTTCTGGTGCAGGGGCGCCTGGGTGGCTCAGTCGTTAAGCGTCTGCCTTCTGCTCAGGTCATGATCCCAGGGTCCTGGGATCGAGCCCCACATCGGGCTCCCTGCTCGGCAGGAAGCCTGCTTCTCCCTCTCCCACTCCCCCTGCTTGTGTTCCCTCTCTCGCTGTGTCTCTCTGTCAAATAAATAAATAAAATCTTTAAAAAAAAAAAAAAGTCTTCTGGTGCAGAGAGAAATTATATATATATATATATAGCTTGAGGTAGGTGCCAGTAGGACTGTCTCAGCACAGACCTCTGGGCATTTGGTAAGGCCGCACCTCCTCTGATAACAAATATTCTCCCCTTGAAAAGCAGCTCCTGGCTGGCAACTGGCCCTAGTTTTTGAGACTGAACACATTACCACACAGTACCAACTGGCTACACAACCTGAACTTCCCATCACGCACCACAAAGCTGCATGTACCCAGTGCCATTTCCACTGCAATACGGAAGTAATAGAAAGGAGACCAGGTCTGGGCAGGACCAGAAGCACAAGGAATATCTACAACCAGTTAGTTCCAGCTACCAAGATATCTTTTCCATCACTTGTTTACATTTTCCTCAACCTATATGGGAGTCCTCTTAGGGAATTCCCAAGGAGCATTTCACAGAAGAGAATGATGCATAGGTCTAATCCTCAGATGGAGCTAAAGCTGATACCACACTGACAAGAGTGGATGTCCACCGCACCACCACCCACTCAGGCATGACCACAGAAGACCATGAGGAAGGGAATCCTCCAAGCGGACAGAACTTGGAGGGATATATCTGGTTGTTCATTTTATGGCATGAGGTACAAAGCCCTATACTTATTTATGGGCAGTGGCTACTGGATTGGATGGCCAGTGGGGAGCTAGGAAAGAACTAACCGAAAAATTGGTGACAAGATGGACGGTGTATGGACCTCTTGGAGCAAGAGAATATTTAATTGCCCTGTATATATCCAATAGGGAGTATCCATTATGGTGGAGGCTGTCAAAAATCAGATGATCAAGAGGATCTATTTTGCAAATGTAAGGAAGCCTTCTCCAGGCATCCCACCCAATTCCTGCTCAACATGTCCATACCCAACACAGCCAGAGCGGCGTAGAGGGAAGTGTGAGCTAATAACATGGTTTTCACCTCCCCAAGATTGTTCTGCCTATAACTACTGCTGAGTGCCCAATCTGCCAACAGCAGAAGCCAATACTAAGGCACTGATATGGCACCACTGTCCAGGGTGGCAGGTGGCTACTTAGTGGCAGCTGATCATAATGAACTCATCCCATCATAAAGGGAACCGTTCTTTATGCTCTCAGGGATAGCTGCATATTCTGGGTAAAAATGGGCTTTCTCTGCCTGCAGAGCTTCTGCCAACACTATTATCACAAAGTTACAGAATGTCTCAGCCATTGCCGTGGTACCCCACATCACTGTCCCTGACCATAGGCATATGTTATGAACAAACAGGTTTAGAGATGGGCTCATGCTTTCAAAGTCCACCACATACTTCCATCTTACAGAAGCAGCTGGCTTGACAGAACAGTGATCTGGCCTATTGAAGGCTCAATTGTAGTGCCAGCCAGGACGCCATGTAATGCTAGGATGTTGGCCTACAGCTAAGGATGTATGCCATAAACTGGCAGCCTATATTGCACAGAGCCAGAGTTCATGGGGGTGGGAACCATGGAAAGGAATGGTTCCTCCATCCACACTGGCCTCCTAGGTGTTTCACTGACATGCTAGACATTCTCCTGCCTCCATTTCCTCTACATAAATGCTTTTCTCCACTCTACTTAAAGTTGCAAAACCTGGGGCGCCTAGGTGGCTCAGTTGGTTAAGCATCTGACTCTTGATTTCAGCTCAGGTCATGATCTCGGGGTCATGAGATCAAGCCCGGCTTTGGGCACCACACTGAGTGTGGAGCCTACTGAGGATTCTCTCTGAGTGGCTCAGTTAAGTGTCTGCCTTTTGCTCAGGTCATGATCTCGGGGTTCTGGAATTGAGCCCCGAGTTGGGATCCCTGCTCAGCAGAGAGTCTGCTTCTCCCTCGCTCTCTGCCCTTCCCCCCATCTCGTGCATGCTCTCTCTCTCTCTCTCTCAAATAAATAAATAAAATTAAAAAAAAAAGATTATGTCTCCCTCTGCCCCTCCCTCACTGCTTGTGTGCGCATGTGTGCTCTCAATAAATAAATAAATAAATTGTGAAACCTCCCTTTGCCTTCCTAATTACCCCTTCTCTTACTATGCTTTTCTCTCCAGCCCTTCTCACCTTCTAACATACTATATTATTTGGTTATTGTTTTTATCTGTCTTCTCCCACTAGAAGGTGAGCTTTACAATAGCAGGTTCTACTTTATTCACTGTTCTATCCTTGATGCCTAGGACAGTGCCTGAAACATAGTAGGTGCTCAACAAATATTTCTAGATTGGCTTGAATGAGTATCGTGAAAGTTCTTGGGGAATAGTAAAAAATATCTCCAGTCTATTATCTTCCCATCAGGGATAAGTTGGCAAGCTTTTTCTGTAAAAGGCTAGAGAGTAAATACTTTAGGACTGTGGGCCATGCAGTTACTGCAGCACCCACTACATTCTGGTATCGTAGCATAAAAGCCACCGTCGGCCATAAGTAAATGAATGGGTGCTACATGGAGAGGGAGGAAAGGAATTGCTCAAGTCCTGGGAATTGGGAGGCTGAGAAAGGAGTTCATATGGAAATATTTTATACAAGTGTGTTTGATTCATTTCTTCCTCATGCCTTCTCACTCCACCATCACAGCTAATATTATGGAAGTTACACTTTGCCTTGGCTTTGACTTTTGAGTATGGTACATTTACAACTGCCACAGAATACACTTACTCATAAAACCTCCAGGTGGAGCCCTTTCTCTTTTCTCATTAAGCTGTTTTTATTACAGTTGACCCTTGAAGGACTCCAGAGTTGGGGGTACCAACCACCAGTGCCGTCCAAAATCCAACTTTTGACTCCCTAAAAACTTAACTACTAATAGCCTACTGCTGACCAGAAGCTTACAAGAAACAGTCAAGTAACACATATTTCATACATTTATACGTACTATATACTGTATTCTTAGAATAATGTGAACTAAAGAAAATGTTATGAAAACCATAAGAGATAATACATTTATAGCACTGCACTGTTATTGATACTATAAGTTTCCATTGTCTGATTACAAGATCATCTCTCAGTGCCTACATCAATATGGTCTTTTCAAGTTATTTAAATTCCAGTTAGCATACAGTGGAATATTAGTTTCAGATGTACAATACAGTGATTCAGCACTTCCGTACAGCACCCAGTGCTCATCACAAGTAGTCTCCTTCATCCGCATCACCTATTTAACCCCTCCCCCCTACCCACCACCCCTCTGGTAACCATCATTTTGTTCTCTATAGTTAAGAATCTGTTTCTTGGCTTGTCTCTCTCTCTTTACCCCATTGCTCATTTGTTTTGTTTCTTAAATTCCACATAGGAGTGAAGTCATATGGTATTTGTCTTTCTCTGACTGACTTATTTCACTTAGTATTATACTCTCTAGCTCTATCCACATCGTTTAAAATGGCAAGATTTCATTCTTTTTGATGGCTGAGTAATATTCCATATATATATATATATATATACACACACACACACCACATCTTCTTTATCCATTCATCAGTTGATGGATATTTGTGCTCTTTCTATAATTTGGCTATTGTTGACAATGCTGCTATAAACATCAGGGTGCATGTATCCCTTCAAATCAGTAATTTTGTATCCTTTGGGTAAATATCTAGTAGTGCAATTGCTGGGTCATAGGGTAGTTCTATTTTTAACTTTTGAGGAACCTCCAAAACCTTTTCCAGAGTGGTTGTACCTCAATATTGTCTTATATGAAACAAAACACTATAGATGTTCTATGTATTACTAAAACTAGACTTGAAAAATGAAAAGATAGGGGCACCTGGGTGGCTCAGTAGGTTGAATATCTGCCTTCAGCTCAGGTCATGATCCCAGCGTCCCGGGATCAAGCCCCACATCTGGCTCCCTGCTCAGCAAGGAGTCTGCTTCTCCCTCTGCCTCTCCCCCAGCTTGTGTTCTCTCTCTCTCAAAAAAATAAAATCTTAAAAAAAAAAAAAAGAAAAATAGAACTACCACAATATTAAACTTACATTAAATATCACTCACTTTATGCCTGTGTAAGGATAGGCTACCCACTTCCATACAATTCTTGCACACAATGTTCTACAAGATGAATACTCAGGCAATGATGCTGATAATGACACAAAGTCTCAGTACAGCTCTTGTACAGTTATTAGATTTTTGCACAAAGACTCTTGCACATATACACAACAGCTGTTCATTAACTGCACGGCATGATGACTATTTACTATTCCTTAAGTGGAAGTGAACCATCACAGAGGTCTTCCTTGTCATCTTCACGTTGAGTAGACTGAGGAGGAAGAAGGGGAGGGGTTGGTCTTGCTGTCTTGGGGCGGCAGAGGTGGAGGACGTGGAAGGGGAGGCAGGAGAGGCCGGCACACTTGGTGTCACTTTACAGAAATACATGTAATTTCTGTCTGACTTTTTTTGCTTTTTCTTTTCTCTACATATGTTTCTAAACAGTACCAATCCTTCCACCATTTGCTTTTGTTTCAGTGTCCATGTTGTAAAAGAACTCAAAACCAGGGGCGCCTGGGTGGCTCAGTCGCTAAGCGTCTGCCTTCGGCTCAGGTCATAATCCCACGGTCCTGGGATCGATCCCCACATTGGGCTCCCTGCTCAGCAGGAAGCCTGCTTCTCCCTCTCCCTCTCCCCCTGCTTGTGTTCCCCCTCTCGCTGTGTCTGTCAAATAAATTATCAAAAAAAAAAAAAAAAAAAGAACTCAAAAGCAGTCTTGAGGGGCACCTGGGTGGCTCAGTTGTTAAACGTCTGCCTTCGGCTCAGGTCATGATCCCAGGGTCCTGGGATCGAGCCCCACATCGGGCTCCCTGCTCGGCGGGGGGCCTGCTTCTCCCTCTCCCACTCCCCCTGCTTGTGTTCCCTCTCTCGCTGTGTCTCTCTCTGTCAAATAAATAAATAAAATCTTTAAAAAACAAAACAAAAGCAGTCTTGAATAATCAGAACCCCTCTGCCAGATCGTCTGTCAGTTTGTCTTCTGGCACTGCTTCTTCATCTTCCTCTTCATTGTCTGGCACTGATTTGGAAGCACTCATCTCCATCTGGTCATCTCCTGTTAATTCGTCTGGTGTGGTGTCTATATTAGCTCTTAAATTTCTCCAAGGTCCGTATCTTGAAACCCTTCACCACAACCACCTTCCACTTTTTTTTTGCTCCATATCCATAATCTCGTTCATGATTTCCTTGATTGGCTCTATTGTAAATCCTGTGGAGTCATGCACAACATCCAGGCACAGCTTTTCCAGCAGGAATGTATTGTTTGGGGCTTGATGGCTTTCATGGCTTTTTCTATAACAACAATGGCATCTCCAATGGTGTGATCCTTCCAGACTTTCATGATGTCCTGTCTATTGCAGTTCTCTTTCATAGTGTTGACAATCCTTTCCTTAAAGTACTGTGTGTAATGAGCCTTAAAGGTCCTTATGACCCCATGAGCTAAAGGTTGAATTAGACACATTGTGTTTGAGGGCAAGAAGACCACTTCAACACCTTTGGTGTTGAACTCATGGGGTCCTGGGTGGACAGGAGCATTGTCCAAAATCAACAGAATGTTAAAAAGCAGTCCCTTACTGGCAAGGTACTTCCTGACTTCAGAAACAAAGCTTTGATGGAACCAATCCAGAAAAAGGGTTCTCCCTGTCCAGGCTCTCTTGCTGTACAACCAAAACCGTGGCAGCTGGTGTTTATCTTTCCCCTTCACAGCTCAGGGGTTAGCAGCTTTATAGATAAGGCAGTCCAGATCATAAATCCAACTGCATTTGCACAAAAGGGCAGAGTTAGCCTATCACTTCCTGCCTTAAATCCTGGTGTTTGCTTTTCTTCCTTACTAATAAATGTCCTTTGTGACACTTTTTTTTTTCCCAGAAAAGGGCACTTTGGTCTGCATTAAAAACCTGTTAAGGCAGATATCCTTTCTCCTCAATGATGTTCTTAATGGGTCTGAGAACTTATCTGGCTGCCTCTTTGTTGGCAGAAGCTACTTCTCCTATTGACATTTTTTAAGCCAAAGTTCTTGCTAAAATCAACAAACCATCCTTTGCTGGCATTAAGTTCTCCAGCTTTAGATCTCTCATCTTCTTTTTGCTTTAAACTGTCATATAATGACCTCACTTTTTCTAGAATATAGGTATGCCTTTCTTATACTAATCCTGTACCCAAATAAAAGCTGCATTTTCAATATGAGATAAAAAGGTATTTTGCAAAAAAGTGCAAAGTTTTCACCCCCATTGGTGTAGCTACAGTGACAGTTTCAGAAATTTCCTTTCCTTTTCTTTCTTTTCTTTTTTTTTAATGCTCCATGTGCTGGATTCATTTAACTTGAAATGGCAGGCAACCACACTGCAGACCTCAATCTACAGCACATATCAAGCAACTCAGCTTTTTCTTGTAATGTCATGACTTTCCTCTGTTTCTTGCAAGCACTTTGAGCATCACTAGTGGCACCTCCTATGGATCCCATGGTGTTATTCAAGGTTTATAGTGTTGCACAAAGCATGGTGAAAAATATGGGAGAACTGGGAAAGAACACATTTTACTGTGATACACAATATCCTGGAGAGACAAACGGGTCATACAGAGATTATTACTGTACCACGGCGTTTTAAGTGGATCCTGGCAACACTTGAGCTCACCGTCAGGGTAGGAGGGGTGGCTACAAAATTCTTGCAGTGTATAGTATGTACTACAGTTAATTTGCTGTAGTTATGATTTAATACTGCATGTTTGCATTTGTTTACATTTCTCTTGACCACAAATGTATCGTGTACGGTCTACGTCCCTGCACATACTTTTTTTTTTTAATTTATTTATTTGAGAGAGAGAGTTGGAGGGGGTAGGGGCAGAGGGAGAGGAGGAGAGGGAGTCTCAAGCAGACTCCATGCTGAGTGCGGGGCTGGACGCAGGGCTCAATCTCTGACCCTGAGACCACGACCTGAGCCAAAACCAAGAGTCAGATGCTTACCCAACTGAGCCACCCAGGCACCCCTGTGCACATACACTTTGATAAATTTTAACTTTTTATAATAGATTTGTGTATATTTTATGGTAGTAAATGACAAAATAGTACCTACATATATTTTATGCATTCATGACATATCTGACTTCTTAATTTTCTTGATATATCTAGGCTATCAGTTCATCCGTGAGTTTTTTTAAATTGTTGCAAATCTCCAAAAAATTTTCCAATATATTTATTGGAAAAATCCATGTATTAGTGGACACACACAGTTCAAACCCATGTTGTTCAAGGGTCAACTGTAGTTTAGCCCACAAGTGTTTACTGAGCATCTACCATGTGCCAAGAAGTAAGTGTTAGGATATAGCTTTGAATTAGACAAAGACTCTCTCCTCAGGAAGCTTACATTCTAATGAAGACAGATGATAGATAGATAGATAGATAGATTAATAGATAGATAGATAGACGATCATTTCAGAAAGTGATATGTCAAATAAGGAAGTTACATAGAGTCATGGGAGCCTTCCTTAAGGAAATAACATTTGAGCCAAAAACTGAAGAATAAGAACCAGCCATGCAAAGACCTGTTTGTTTGTTTTTTCTTTCACTGTGGTAAAATATCTATAACATAAAATTTACCATTTTTGAGTAGAGTTATTAAGTAGAGTTGTGCAACCACCACCACCACCCTTCTCCAGAACTTTTTCATTTCCCCAAACTGAAACTCTGTACCTGCTAAACAATCACTCCTCACCACCCCCACCCCAGTGGCAACCACTATTCCACTTTCTGTTTCTATGAATTTGACTCCTGTAGGTACGTCATTTAAGTGTATTTGGCATACAGTATTTGTCCTTTGATGACTAGCATATTTCACTTAGCATAATGTCATCAAGATTCAGCCATGTGTCAGAATTTTTAAAAACGAATATTCCAATATAAACATATACCACATTTTGTGGTGTTCTTCTATTGATAGACACTTGAATTACTTTCATCTTTTGGCTGCTGTGAATAATGCTGATATGAATAAAAGTATACAAATCTCTATTTGAGTGCCTGCTTTCAATTCTTTTAGTATATACCCGGAAGTGGAATTGCTGGATCGGATGGTAACACCATGTTTAATCTTTGAGGAACTACCAAACTATTTTCCATAGCAGCTACACCACTTTACATTCCTACCAGCAAAGCACAAAGGTCCCAGTTTATATGCACGCCAACTCTTGTTATTTTCCTTTTTTTTTTTTTCTTATTATGGTCATCCTAGTGAGTATGAAGTGGTATCTCATTATGATTTTGATTTATATTTCCCTCATGATTAGTGATGTTAAGCATCTTTTCATATACTTATTGCCCATTTTTATATCATCTTGGGAAAAATGTCTATTCAAGTCCTTTGGCCTTTTATAATTGGGTTGTTTGGCTTTTGTTGTTGAGCTGTAGGAATTCTTTATATATTCTAGATATTAACTCTTTATCAGATATATGATTTGCAAATATTTTCTGCCATTCTGTAGGCTGTCTTTTCACTTTCTTAATAAATGTCCTTTGAGACATGCAAGTTTTTAATTTTGAAAAAGTTCAATGTATCTAGTTTTTCTTTTGCTGCCTGTGCTTTTGGTGCTATATCTGAGAAATCACTGCCAAATTCAATGTCATGAGGCTTTTCCCCTATGTTTTCATCTAAGAGTTTTATACTTTTAGCTGTTGTGTTTAGGTTTTTGGTTCATTTTGACTTAATTTTTGTATATGGTATAAGATAAAGGTCTTGGCACCCTTGTCAAAAATCATTTGACCGCATACATGAGAGTTAATTTGGAGGCTCTCTATTCTATTTCATTGGTCTCTATGTTTTTCTTTATGCCATTACCACAGGTTTTTGATTACTATAATTTCATTGAGGTTAGAGTTCTAAATCAGAGGTCACAGCAATTTCGAAGAACCAGAGTAGGGATCCGCAAACTTTTTCTGTAAAGGGCCAAATAGTAAATATCTGGGGCTTCAGAGGCCATGTGATCTCTGTCACAATTACTCCACCCTGCTATTATGGCACTAAAGTACCTATAAACAGTACATAATCAAATGGCTGTGTCCCAATAAAACTTTATCTTAATTGGTAACAGGACAGATTTGCCCCAAAGGCAGTATTTTGACACTCTTTGGACTAGGTCACAGTTGTGCATTTTCAAAGGCTTGAAGGAAGGCCAGTGTGACCAAAATAAAGTTGAGAGAGGAGGGAGCTGAGGTTGGAGAGGTAAGTAAGGGCCAGATGACAGAAACTTGTAGACCACGAGGGGGATTTGATTTATTCTCTCTCACTCATTCACTCACCAAACATCCATCAGGGACCTAACGGGAGCTAGGGGCTGGGGCTACAAGGCTCAGTCCTCGGCCTCCCTGGAGTTTTGATATAGAGAAGATGTGTAAGGTAAGGAGTTTTAATACAGATCATATTTTCGGGCGCCTGCGTGGCTCAGTTGGTTAAGCCACTGCCTTCGGCTCAGGTCATGATCCTGGAGTCCCGGGATCGAGTCCTGCATTGGGCTCCCTGCTCAGCAGGGAGTCTGCTTCTCCCTCTGACCCTCTTCCCTCTCGTGCTCTCTATCTCTCATTCTCTCTCTCTCAAATAAATAAATAAAATCTTTAAAAAAAAATACAGATCATATTTCCTGCGTCATGACATATGCTCTACTCCCTCACTTGAGCCATGGGAGCTGCTCTGAGCTTTACCCTACTTTTAGTTCAAGCCTTTATTGTCTCCAGGATGAGTGCAACAGTTCAGTCAAAAAGCTTCTGCCTATAGCCTCACCTTCTTCTAAACTAGCCCCCACACTGCAGCAAGAAAATTCCTAAAATGTAATTGTGATTGCACTCCCCAGCTTCAAACTATCACTATATCACTGTTCAGTCCAAACCCTTGGAACCCTGAGTGACCAGACCCTTGCCAACTTCTCAGCATCATCTGCTCTCTCTCCCCTTGATGGGAAGTGCTAGCTGACGACCTGGGACATCGACTCACACAAACCCACATAAGAGCATGTTTGACTCATGATTAAGCCCTGCGTAACACCTACATCAAAGAAGGGTATTTGCTATCTGGGTGAATTCTTGTTGTTCGTGTTTCTATTATGAAATATAATTATGAATTGAGCAAGACCTAGTAATAAAGGAGCAAACACGTACAGAGATAGCCCAGCACATGTAATTATAATGTAAATTACAAGTGTAAATGCAAATTCTATGCCTGGGACCTGACCCACTGAATCAGAATCTCTGGAGGTGGGGCCCAGGTATCTGAGTTTTAGCAAGCTCCCTGGGTGATTTTTAAGCATGATAAAGTTTGAGACCCACTGCTCTAAAACATTTATTCCTGCAGAGTAAAAGCCTTAATGGAGACAAAGCTTAAGACAAGCATGAGAATAATTTTGACAAATTAGTAGAAATAGAATTCTTTTTAACATACAAATTCTTTTTAACATACAAAGTTTTCGAAGTATGACATAAAAAGAAAACAGACCTAATACAAAACACTATATGTTGCCAAAGGTCCTGAGAGGATGAAGAAACTACAGGATAAACCTGACCTTGGAGCAATTGGGCTGGGGTTCAAATCCAGAACTCTCACTAACCAACTCTGTGCCTTGTAAGAAATTGCTTAACCAGAGTCTCAATTTCTTCACTAACACGTTAGAATAATAAGCCCCTTGAGCCGCACCCTGTGATGGTTGTGAAAATCATGTGCGATAACGTATGCGATGATGCTTTGTATGGAAGGATAACATGGTGATCAGGTTTCTTGCTGTAACTCCTTACAACAGAATATATGCATCTTCCCTTCTACAAAGGAAATGGATAGGATTTTGAGTCTTCCAGTGACTCAAGAGATTTCTCTTTAGTGTAGGTTGCAAGAGATACACAGCTGGAATGAGAGGTTGCTCTGGGCTTGATAGGAGAGAACAGAGGAAAGTAGCCTCACCTGAGAAAATGGTGCCAGAGCTTTGGCAGATGATGGTAGGAATACCATTAATATCCCTGAACTCATCTGTGGCTTTACCATTTCTCCCCCAGAAAAGTTTAATTAAAACCTATAACAGGGGCGCCTAGGTAGCTCAGTCATTAAGTGTCTGCCTTCGGCTCAGGTCCTGATCCTAGGGTCCTGGGATCGAGCCCCACATCTGGCTCCCTGCTCTGCAGGAAGCCTGCTTCTCCCTCTCCCACTTCCCCTGCTTGTGTTCCCTTCTCTGGCTGTCTCTCTCTCTCTCTCTCTCTCTCTCTGTCAAATAAATAAAATCTTCAAAAAAAAAAAGCTTTATAAGAAAAAGGAAAAAACCTATTAACAGCTTCGGCCAATGTTCAGTCCCGGACATTCTTACTGCCTAGCAGTTGCTGTTGTGTGGGCTGTTTACAACAACTTCTGTACTGATTGGTCAAGGTTTGTGCCACACAGGTTGTTAAATTTTTAAGTAACACCTCTGGTGATACCCCATGATAGAAAGGAATGTTATTTGAAGCTTATTTCAAACAGAAGCAATTCTCCTCTCTCTGGGATGGTTTAATGGGTTCCTACTGTGCTTCACCAGGCCTGTGCATTCCCTGGACCTTTGACCCCAGTGCAACTCTTCAACTTAATGACAAATAGTTTCAGCATGTTCATTCATCACCAACAACCCAATTTATAATTTATTTTGTTTCAAGCATATTTCTCCGGCTGACGAAGCCATGAGCTACTATTCTGGAAGGATTCCCAGCGTGTGTGGGTAAGAATTCTATTTCTGTGCTGGGGTTTCTTTCATTCATTTCGCGAAGCGAGGACATCCCAGGCCACCACACTCTTTTTTTCCCCCCCTTTTTTCCCATTGCTATTTTCTCCCCTCAACTACAGACAGAATAGGTAGACTTCCTGTCTATTCATTTTTTTCCTCTTAGCTTGTCTCTTTTGGATTAAAAGCAACTTTCAGATAAATGTGAATCATTTAAGAGAGGGAGCTACTCCCAGGAGAGTTTAAAGGCCTCTCCTAAGAAAACAAAACATGGTGATTATATTCCTTACTTGAACTGACGTTCAACCATGTAATAGATTCATATGCCTTATAATCTTTATACCTCGAAATGGTAGGTGGAAGACACCAGTTATTTTTTGAGCATGTATAATTTTAAATTGAAACAAAAATGTTCAAAGTGACCACTAGCTCTACCGGTTGAGGTGTGATATGACACTTAATCCCCTAAACTGCAAAATTAAAAAAAGATTTCTGCCTCTGCTCAAAGTGACCCATGCAGTGTAAGGAGTGGCCCAACATTCTCTCTCACTTGGGGTGACTTGGCTTACCACATCTAGGAACTGTTGAACAGAAACCCCAAATTTTAGATAGTCCATTAAGCAGATACAACCAGGGCAGGGATGGTGACTGATTTTCTTTTCGGGTGCTCTTCATAAATCACAGACTTGGTTAATACCTTCATTCCACCAGCATCCCCCAATCCTTTTCCCCCCAAAGCAAAAAAAAACCTAGAGGATTGAAGCCCTTATTACTCACGGCATGGTTCATTGACCAGCAGATCTGAGGCTGCCTGCAAGCCTGTCAGAAATGCAGAGTCTCAGGCCCACGGAATTCTGCTACCTTTTTAACTAAATGTCCAAGTGATTCATATTCACAGTAAAGGATGATTAGTACTGGTTTAAGTGACACATTTGTTAAAGAGCACACCAAAAAAGAACCAAGATTCTCTACTCAGAACACTTGAAAAAATAAAAAGACAACTCACTTCAATTACGACGTGTGATGCTGGAAGGAAAGAGCCCCCAGCCTTGGCCGAGGGGCAGGGTGATGCAGAGATTTCTATCCTTGTAGGTTTTCCTATAGAGACTTCAGCCCCAGATCCATGTCCCTTAAAGTTCCAGGAGCTTCCTTTTGCCGGCCCTCTGAGGCAAGAGAAAGAATCAGAGAGGAAATGCAGCCCCTCAGCGAGCTCCTGCAACGACCAGAAGGAAAGGCTTTCCAAAGAAACTAGCCTTGAGGAAATGGCCAGGGGGAAATGAACAGTTCTCCTATCTCCGTATGTTCCTTTCTTCTCCCCCATGAGCCGGGCATTACCCACACTTCTTTCTCGACCACTGAGATTCAAACCGACGACCTAATGCCTCCAATCCGCCTGGGATCCTTTTGCGGCGTTCCTGGCAAGGGGATGGGAAAGGGAGAAAAAGGCACGCGTTGGAGAGGTATTTTTATCTTTCTCTGTGCAACAGAATCCTGATGACAGCATCTCCAACACTAGCAACAACTTGAGGAAAGATCAAAACCAATCCTAGCAAATAGTTCTGTTCTGTGTAAACTTCCTGTCTCTCGCTAGCTCTGACGAAATCGGGGGTCTCCTCTCATAGGCCCTGCCTTCTGGCAAAAAAAAAAAAAAAAAAAAGTGCCAGCAGGAAGAGATCACATTTGAAAGGAAGTGAAAGAAACCAAAACAAGACAGCCTTAGGTTTCAGGGCAAAGACCCACCAGAGATTGGAAGAGGAGAGAGCAGCTATATTTAGAACATGCTAGCCTTCCAATGTTAGCTTTTTTTAAAAAAAAAGATTTTATTTATTTATTCGAGAGAGAGAATGAGAGACAGAGAAAGCGCATGAGAGGGGGGAGGGTCAGAGGAAGCAGCAGACTCCCCGCTGAGCAGGGAGCCCGACATGGGACTTGATCCCAGGACTCCAGGATCACGACCTGAGCGGAAGGCAGTTGCCCAACTGACTGAGCCACCCAGGCGCCCCCAATGTTAGCTTTTCTAATCCAGAAATACAATAGGAAGGTAAGACCATACTAAATAGGTATTTCATATTCTGAAAACATGATGATGTCAAGTGAAATAATAGGACAGTAATAGGGTGAAAAATTATTTATGTGATATTACTGTGATCCTGTGTGATAATTTTCCTAGTTATTGCACAGTTGACCATTTTGCTGTGATGTAAGCATATGGGCAATGCAGAGGTACCTGTATGTTGCCTGGAATGTAATTAAGCAAGGCATGTGTGCATTCTACTAGTAGTGCAATTAATCTGTATTAAGCAAGGCCTAAAGGTAAAAAGCAACCAGTGCAAAGTTACAAACTTCCTAATCAATGGTATATTTATTTATTTATTTATTTATTTATTTATTTATTTAAAGAGTTTGTTTGTTTGTTTCACAGAAAGAGAGAGCACAAACAGGGGGAGCGGCAGGCAGAGGGAGAAGGAGAAGCGGGCTCTCAGCTGAACAGGGAGCCTGATGCAGGGCTTGATCCGAGGACCGTGGGACCATGACCTGAGCTGAAGGCAGACGCTTAACCAGCTGAGCCACCCAGGCGTCCCTCAATGGTACATTTAAATCCATAGAGATGCGGAAGTTTTATTCACCCAGTTACCTTATCCCCCTACCTCCCTCCCCTCCAACAACCCTGTTTTTTTCCTATGATTAAGAATCTCTTCTGGTTTGTCTCCCTCTCTGGTTCCATCTTGTTTTATTTTTTCCTCTCTTCCCCTACGATCCTCTGTTTTGTTTCTTAAATTCCACATATCTGTGAGATCATATGACACTTGTCTTTCTCTGATTGACTTATTTTGCTTAGCATAATACCCTCTAGTTCCATTTTGCCATTTCCAAGGTTTATGCTAAACCAAATAGAGCTAACTTCACAAATACAATTTTAAAGATAATTAAGACATGCATTAAAAATAAATAACCACGATTCTAAGAATCAGCTAGACACTGTTGGGGGAAAAAAGGAATGTATGACACAATACCTGCCCCCCACAGGTTGGGTAGACAAGACTAACATACATGACCTAACAGGAGAGCTGGCCGAATACCATATTGGTTCAGGCGGTAGGTAGGGGAGAAAGGAAAACCCAGCATAGATTATAGATCCTGGATCCTCACTTCCTACTGATGTAGACCCATTGCCGACTTGGCTAAGATGACCCAGTGAACCCGTAGCAAGGTTCCGAGTAATTGGGCTCAAGCTCTCATGACTCCCCTGTGTTCCAGAACAATAAGCATTAGATAAATCTTTGCTTAAGAATAACTAAAGCCTCTCTTCCACCGAGGCAAATCTAAGTGATTCCAATTTAAGGAAACACATACTGCTTTTCTGACAGAAGGTAACACAAACTTTTACTTTCAAATTTTCTCCCATGTTTCATGTAATGTAATTTTATGTTGTTAAATGTCATAGTAAGACAATAGTAATGCAGCAAAAAAAAGAAAAGAAGAAAGGAAGGAAGGTCACAAGGAAGAGAGAGGTCAAAGGAGGGAGTAGGAAAAGAAAAGTAGGAACGGAGCAATGGAATTAGAACCTAAGTGTTTACCCGTAAGGATAGGGTTGGATGTAGCACAGGCATACAGTGCAATATTCTGCAACAGTTCAAAAGAGTGAGGTAGAAATATAGGTACTGTCTTGACCAAGAAAGATCTCCAAGATATATTAATTGTAAAAAGCAAGTTGCTAACTAACACGTGCACACCCTCACAAAACAAAAAGACATTTTTTTTTAAAAGATTTTATTTATTTGACAGAGAGAGACAGAGAGAGAGAGGGAACACAAGCAGGGGGAGTGGGAGAGGGAGAAGCAGGCTTCCCGCCGAGCAGGGAGCCCAATGCGGGGCTCGATCCCAGGACCCCGGGATCACGACCTGAGCCGAAGGCAGATGCTTAATGACTGAGCCACCCACGCGCCCCGACATGTTTTTATATATACCCATCTATGTATATAATCACATAGAAAAAACTTCTGAAAAAACATGACCCAAAATGGCAGCAATCTCTAGGTAGTATGGGATTAGGAGGTAGGGATGCTTTGTTGACAACATATATCTCTGTTGTTTAAAGATTTCCCATATATTTTCCTATTTCTCTTAGAGTAAAAGCCAAAGACCTTTATATCTCCCACCCCTACTTCTCTGGTCTCACTCTCCCCTTTGCTAACTGTAATGTAGCCAGACCTATCTCCTTGCTGTATCTCAAATGTACATACACTGACCCACCTCAGGGTCTTTGCACTAGCTCTTCCCTTTGCCCAGAATGATCTTCCCCTATTTATATATATGGCTCATTCCTTCACTTCCTTCCAGTTTTTCTTCAAATGGTAACTTCTCAGTGAGGCCTACCCTGACTGCCCAAATTAAAATTGCAGTTCCTTCTACTAGCATTCTTGATCTGCCTCATCTTATTTTTGTTGAGAGCACTTATCGCCTTTTGGCACATGTAATTTCCCTATTTATTATATTTGCTTTTCTCCTTCCAATAGCTATGTAAGCTCTACGAGGGCATGGCTTTTTATTTGCTTTGTTCATGAATAAATCCTTAGTCCCTAGAATTTGTGCCTAGTATACCACTAGATGCTTAATAAAATGTACTAATAAAGTCACAAGTTTTCCCAAGAATATATCCATGTATTTTTGTATATATTTAATAATCAAAGATAATCACCAATCGCAACCAAAAAAAAAAAAATTCTAAAAAGTTAGAATAAAATGCCTGAGGACCTCCTGGCTTCTATGAACAAGATGTGAAAATCTCTGGCTGAAAGCCAAATAAGGTAGAACACATGGGACAAAAGCTTATTGAATGAAAGTCCTTCTATTGACTTAGCACACTATCTCATTGCAAACAACTAGGAGCAAACCAACCACTCCTAGAACCTCTGTGAAATCCCCTGCTATTTCTTTATAGAGGCAAAAGGCCAGTGAAGGTCCCTTGTTTCTTATAAGGGCAATGCTGTGCCAAAGGTGACAAGTTGTAACAAAAGTCATGTATATTAATTCTTGGAGATCTCTGTTAGTTCTTTCAAAAAATGTATATCCCTAAGAATGTAGATGGAATTTAATCCCCAAACTTGTTGAAGCAGGTATTTAAATATTTAATTATTTTAAATTAAATTAAATTAAATTAATTGTATTTAATTTTAAATTAAATTAAAAATAATTAAATATTTAAATATTAAATATTTACCTGTAAATATTTTTACAGGTTCCAGTCCTTGGAACTGGAGAGTGAGAAAGGTTTGAAACAGCCAACATTATCCCCTACTTCAAAGTAGAAGTCTTTTAGCTAGTGATTTTCTTTAATCAGAATCAGTAGCTTGGCTGTGGAGAGGAATCCACTCCAAATTAACAAGGTAGGGAAGTAGAGTCCACAGATAAATATTTTGCCAGTCTTATTTCCCCCCGTCTTTAACCATTCCTCAGGCCTCTGAGAGGCAGTAACAGAGAACACTTCCTTGCTTAGCCATTGAAATTGTGAAAGGGTTGTGGCACCTGGGTGGCTCAGTTGTTTAAGGGTCTGCTTTTGGCTTGGGTCATGACCCCAGGGTCCTGAGATAGAGCCCCATGTCGGGCTCCCTGCTCAGCGGGGAGTCTGCTTCTGCCGCTCCCTGTGCTTGTGCTCTCTCTCTCTAATAAATAAATTAAAAAAAAAAATCTTTATAAAAAAAGAAAATTATGAAAGGGCCTTTTCTGGTATCCCAATCTTTTGTTTTCTATCTTGTATTGGTTTATAATGGTGTCTTCAGAATTCTCTAGAATGAACCCAAAGAAATTTGTGATAATCTATTCCTATGTTCCAGAGTATGGAAAAGTTGCTCTGAATTTCCTTTAAGGCTTAGAAGCAAACCAAGACTTAGCAATTGTTTAATAAGAGTCCAAAAATCTGTGTTCCATATCTTTATTATCAAGACTCACAATGATTATTTACAAGTTCCTCAGCACTTGTAGCTTTGGTTTCTCATTTTGCCAGTTATAAACTTCTGAGAGTTAAGGGCCTCATTCTAGGCTTTTGTAGTCCGACAGTATGGTGCTGTTCAAACAGCAGTTATTTAATCAAGGCTTTATAATCAGCATTATGAACCAAATGATAATATAAACAGAGCTATAAACATGACCTAAAATAAAATCACACTTGTAGCAGAACTTTGAAATGCCAAATCTGCTTCAGTGGCTGCTTCCAAATATTAAAAGCCATACAGGACAAGAAAAAATTAGTAACTATGACAAACTGTCCTTATTAACTCTTCATACTTGTTATTTACTGAACAAGAGACACAAGAAGGGGCGCCTGGGTGGCTCAGTTGGTTAAGCAACTGCCTTCGGCTCAGGTCATGATCCTGGAGTCCTGGGATCGAGTCCCGCATCCGGCTCCCTGCTTAGTGGAGAGTCTGCTTCTCCCTCGGACCCTCCCCCCTCTCATGCTCTCTCTCTCTATCTCATTCTCTCTCTCAAATAAATAAATAAAATCTTTAAAAAAAAAAAAAGAGACACAAGAAGCTCTGGAAGAGGAAAGCTCAAATCAAAGGAAGTATTTTTATTAGGCAGACCAACCACACCTCTCTTTATTGCCTGGTACGTTTGTGCAACTGTTAGTAAATATTTACAATCTGAGAAATATAGGTACAATAAAGTTTATGACTGGGCTCTAGATCAACTCCATAGAGAAGAGAGATACTCTAGAGGGCAGCACCGCCTGATTTTTCCTTTTCTTCACAAAGCTAAAGATCTGGACAACAAATACAGCAAATTTTATATATTTTTACATAATCATGCATTTGTATGTTTGTGTATATCGTCCATGGCAGAGAAGGCAAGGGAAAGTGGCGTAAGGGAAGGAAAGAGTTCAAAATAGTGCAAAGTTAGAAACAATGTGCCTCACAACAGGGGAATGCAACATAAACTATGGTATATGATAGCACAATCACAAAAATTAGCAAGGATATGGCCTATCTGGATGCATGGCATATGAACTGTCTAGGGAGTAAAACTTTTTGCTCTTAGATATAGTTCCTGGGGACCTGCAAATTAAACTGACAAATGACAGATTGACAGGAGAAAAAAGGTTTATTCATATGTAAGTCAGAGACTTACCTACCTAACTTAGTAGGGGAATGAGGAGAGTGGAGGTAAGGCTTTTATGGGAAGAAAAAATAAGTTTCTTTAGGAAAGACAAATGGGTTTTTAGAAGAACAAACTGGAGATTTAAAAAAAGTTTGTGATAATATCTGTTTATGAATGTGTGAGTGGTCTTTTCTATCTTCTTCATGGCCATGAACAATTTGATTTATGGTAGGATTACTCTTGTTCTCTCTTCTAGGAGTAGACCCATCCTGAAGAGGGATTTATGACAGCCTCATTTTTCAGAAGTTTCTGCTTTTAATGAGATAACAGAGGCACCAAGAAGGCTTCTTTCTGCATCTGTTGATTCTCAGTTTCCTTCAGCTCAAAATAATCCTTATGTCAAAGTGGCATACACTGATCTCCTTCAATATAAAATTGTATCAATTGAAGAAAATCAGAACTAAAATAACATGAATGTAGTCACTGACTTTAAAATGTAAAAAAAAAAAAAGATGTATGATCATGGCAGAGATCAGAAATTAGTTTGGAAAAAAGAAAACAGAGTTTTAACAGTTATTATTAAGTCTCTTGTTCTGTAGATTTAATAAAATTCATAGCCATCAGTCACTTTTTAAGTAACGGAGTGGTATTAGACTATTAAGAAGAAATCCAGTCGGGCAGAGAGAGAAATAATGAAAAAAGAGAAAAAGTAGAAAGGTAGGGAGGGGAAAAGAAAGGCACACACGGGGAGGGGGGAAAAAAACAACCCAAACACAGAGAGAAACATTTACCAAAAGCAAAACTGACACCTAGAGAGATAGGAATTAGTGGCAGAAAATGGGATATAGGACTGCGTAGGTTGTGTATTAACTATTTAACTATTTATGTCTCACAACAACCTGTATGCTGTTATTAGCCCCATTTTGCAAATGACGAAATTGACTCACAGCATGGGTTGAATAACTTCCTGGGTTATTTAGGTGAGTAGGAGAGGACTCAAGGCAACTCAGACTTCACACTCAAGCATTTTGTCCTGATGTTTCTGATGCAGACATGTCAACGTTTCAGAAGATAATTTTCAATCAACCCTTGAAATTAGTGACAAATGATTCCACAACATAACATAGATCTTTATTTTTAACATAGGCTCCCTGCCCAACGCGGCACCCAACATGGGTCTTGAACTCATGACCCTGAGATCAAGACCTGAGCTGAGATCAAGAGTTGAATGTTTGGGGCCCCTGGGTGGCTCAGTTGGTTAAGCGGTTAAGAGTGGGCCTTCAGCTCAGGGCATGTTCCCTGCTCAGCAGGGAGTCTGCTTCTCCCTCTGCCTCTGCCCCTTCCCCTGATTGTACTCTCTCTCACTCCCTTACTCTCAAATAAATAAATAAAATCTTAAAAAAAAAAAGAGTCGAAAGCTTAACCTATTCAGCCACCGAGGTGCCCCTAACATAGATCTTTCTGACATCCAAAACATTTTTTCTGCCTTTGTTTTGATAAAGTTTATTTTTGAAATAAATATTTATTTTCCTCTCCCCCAAATTCTAAAGCTTTCCATCTTTAGAGAAATGACAGTGCTCTTCCCTTTCATCTACACCACTAGGGTAGAGCACATTCATTCATTCCCTCCTTCATTCAGCAGATGAACGAAGCTGAGTAAAGTTACCTAGCCCCTGTCCTCAAAGAACTGCACAGTGACCTCTGGGATACAGCCTAGAAGCCAGTCCCTGGTTTGACATCTAACAAACCTCTTGAACACAAGAGGTTAAGATTAAAAGCCCTGATTCTTATTTTCTCTTGGTTTCTTTTTTTTTTTTAAGATTTTATTTATTTATTTGAGAGAGAGAGAGAATGAGAGATAGAAAGCACGAGAGGGAAGAGGGTCAGAGGGAGAAGCAGACTCCCCGCTGAGCAGGGAGCCCGATGTGGGACTGGATCCCGGGACTCCAGGATCATGACCTGAGCCGAAGGCAGTCGCTTAACCAACTGAGCCACCCAGGCGCCCCTTCTCTTGGTTTCTAAATTGGAACTTTAAGGCAGGAATTCTCTCATGACTTCGGCTTTAAGCTTTGGCGTTAGAAATGCCTCTCACATTTCTTTGATCCTTAAAAGCAGATTTAGCATCAGAGTGTATCACAGTGGAAAGATCTTCCAGGCAACACCTAAGAAGGCTCCTAGATTTTTATCTTCTTACATTATTATTGTTTCTGACTTCAAGCACCACGGTCATACTTTCTCAGCTGTGCCAGCGCAACTTGTTAACACCGATTGAACAAGATCTTAAAACAATAGTGCTGGGCCCACCTGTCCAATCTGGTTGTAATTGAAGAAACCTGAGGACTTCACTCTTAGTAACACAGTGATCTTCTTTCCATGATTCATCTTTTGGGAAGGGTGTACTCTCAAGTTTTAAAATAAGGCTCAGGAATGAGATAATAACTCTTCCCTATTTGAATTATGTCTTTCATGCATTCCAAACTTTTTTGAACACCTACGATGTGCCAGACTGTTGTTAGGATTATATAGAAAGTCCCTGCCCTGGAGGAATTCACAATCTAAAGGTGAAGAAAGGAAGGAAACATAGTGTTATAATATTGGGTAGTAGGAGCCTCAATTGTAGTCAGGAATGCATTGTAGGAGGTTGGTTAACTTTTGTCGCGGTCTCAGTGTGCTTTTATTATCTCCTTTCTTCTGACAGTTTTCCCATTATTCCATTCTTCCTGGTTTTCCGTAAACAGCTGCAGCATTCTCAGGTTCCTTATGAATTTTTCCGCCGTCTAATTACTAATATATTCGAAATATTAAGTATTTATTTCTATTTCGGGAAATAATTCACTTTGGGATGAATATTTCGGGAAAATAATTCACTTTGGGATGAAATAGGGCTGGATTAGAATCCCTAGCCAGCACCCTCAAGTAGTTGCTTTTTGTATTTTATTATGCAGGAGTTTGGGTCTGTATAGAAATCCCAACCAATGAGCCATGGGTTGGAATGGGAGCTCTGCAGGGTTGGAGACAGCTCCTCCCTCCACTTCTCTGTCCAGCTCTGGGCAAGTATCCTCTCTACATGCTCACATGACCCAGGAATGGCCTCGTCAGCTTGGCATGATCTCACGATCCTAGCTCCTCCCATGATGCAGTTAGAGAACCCATCCATCCCTAAATACTGTGTAGGTTGTGTAGAGAGAATCTGATTGGTTGTTGACTAGTTAAGGATCGACTGTCCAGGATGTCGTCCAAACCGCAAGAAGTGTCTGTTGGTGCAAACAGAGCCACCCAGGCCAAAAGTTTTAACAAGTTATGAATTGGGCCGGTTCCTGGGAATGAGGGTTTGAACTGTACAGAAACCCCCACGGGACCTTGAACAAATCCCTCGATCTTTGCAGCCTTCTCCGCGAAGTGTTGTTAATACTTAGTGGATACTGTGTTCTGCTGCCACAACCTACCTTCAGGGCTGAAGAAACTATTCCCCCAGCCGCTGGGAGCCGGGCCATCCTCCCCGAGTACTTCTCTAGGGAGGGGAGAGCCTCCCTGCCGACAGTGGCCTCTTCCAAAGACCGTCTGCATCCCCCGGCTGCTCTCGGCCGGGCTGTAAAGACCGGCTCCCGCGGCGGGAGGAGGCGGAGCCGCGGAGCCGCGTACGCCGGCTGTCCCTCCGCTTCAGTGTGGGCTCTGACGCCGGTTCTGTGTCAGTTGGAAGCGGCCGCCGCGGGGGAAAGAAAGGAAGGAAGGAACTAGAAAAGGACATACAAGAGAAAGGAGGAGGAAAGAGGCAACTAGCTGTCCGGGAAATGCCAAGGGAGTGAAGGAAACGAGTCCTCGCGCTCCTCGGGTCTGGGTCCCCGCAGGCAGGCTGCCCGGCTCGGCGCCCCGCGCGGGGGCAGAAACCGCGGATCCCCGCAGCAGTACCGCCTCGGCAGCCCCTCAGAGCCAGGCACCAGAGTCCGCGCTGGACAAGGCGTTGTGGAAAACCGACCTCTGGGCTTCTGGGTCGTATTAGAACACAGACCCGCTGGGGATAAACGTCAAAACTGCAGACTGCTGGGGATAAAAGGCTGAGGGATTTTACAGGAAAATACAGGTCCTGGGTCCTTTCTATAGGAACCTGGTAAGTGCTGCCAGCCTTGTTCGTTATGTCTTCAGGGTGGCCTCACGACCCGCGCTGGTATTGGACATCTCAGCCTCATTACTAAGTATACATCGAGGTCGGTGAGATGTCAACATTGATACCAAGTTTCTGGAACAAAGGGTTCTACAGAAAAACAGGTGAAGGGGAGGGGGGAGGCTTCAAGAATGAGGAAGAGAAAACAAAATGTTCAAAGTCAAGCCTTACTGAAGCATTAGTGTGTAGATCTTAATTTCCATCTATTTTTACGTTTCTATAGCGGTTTCGAAAGATCTTAGGAGTGCAGTGAATGTGGGAAAGCCTTCCCTGAAAGGTTTAACTTCTTTCGGCATCAGAAGGTCCACACTGCGGGGAGGGGGGGGAAGCTGGGTGACTCTGTGGGTTAAGGGTTTGCCCTGGGCTCAGGTGCTAATCTGGCATGATTTCTGGGTCCTCCAATTGAGCCCACCTCAGGCTCCCTGCTCAGCAGGGGATCTGCTTCTCTCCCTCCTTTTCCCTCTGCTCCTCCCCACCCAAGCTCTCTCCCTCTCTCAAATAAATAAATAAAATCTTTAAAAAGTAAAATAAAGTCCATACTGCGAAAAAGCCTTATAAACGCAACCATTGTGGAAAATTCTTCCCTCACATCTCCATTTTCCTTCAACACCAGAGAATTCACATTGAGGCAAAGCCTTGTTAAGTGCTGCAAATGTGGGAAATTCTTTGGCCAAAGCTCCAGCCTTATTGTACAGAAGAGTTCACACTAGAGCAAGGCATTGTGAGTGCAGGGTATATGGGAAACTCTGCACTGCTGATTGTGACTTCATTCAACACAGGAGAGTTCACATGGGAGAAAGACCTCATGAGTGCAGGGAATGTGGGAAATTCTTTAGAGTCCAATTTGCTCAGCACCAAAAAATTCACACCAGAGAAAGGCTTCACCAGTGCAACAAATATGAGCAAGCTTTCAGCTGAAGGTTTAACCTCATTCAGCACCAGAAAGTTCACCACCATACAAGAAGGCATCTTGTGCTGGGCAAATGCAGGAAGGTCTTCAGCCAATGGTGTGCTCTGATTCAGTACTAGAAACTTCACAAAGCAGGGGCAGACATCTGGGTGGCTCAGGTGGTTGTGCTTCTGGCCCCTGGTTTCAGCTAGGGTCATGATCTCGGGGTCCTAGGATGGAACCCCTTGATGGGCTCTGCTCTCAGCAGGGAGTCTGCTTGAGGATTTTTCCTCTCCTTCTGCCCCTCTCCCCCACTCAGGCCAAGCATGCACACACACACTCTCTCAAATAAATAAATAAACCCTAAAAAAAAAAATTCACAAAGCAGATAAGCTTTAAGATAAGTGCAGTAAATCTGAGAAAGCCTTCAGCTAATTCATTTCCTGGGCACAGGAAAGTTCACATGAAGCAAAGCCATAGACCTCCCCCCCACCTCCAAGTCTGTGCTATTTTGTTCTGGCAGGCCAAGAAGATGGATACACTTTTAAGCTTCCCCAGGGAAAGAGACCACCCAGAATCACATAGGAGCTACTCCTTGAACTTGCACAGAGCAAGGATGGACTATAACGCATGCTCTCTCCTTGTTCAATATAATGACACTGAAGGAGAACCTTTATGAGGGAGACATGTTCCTGAAGTTGAAACTCATATATCCAAATATATACAGTGGAGAAACCCGCCCCCCTCCCCATAAGTTCCAGATATGTGGGAAGCTTCCAGCAATTGTTTTGTACTTCCTAACTTGCTTGGGGCACTTGCCAAAATTGTCACTGCCAGTTACTGTGGCACAAGTAATCTCAGCTCTACCACCTGCCAGGTCTCCATGGTGTGCATTAGTGACTCCCAACCTGTTCAGAAGAGTAGATACCTGTGCTCTCTCTAGAGAAAATAATGAGCAGTGTGAGCCTTTATGGGGACCTGTTCCTTTTTCTCTAATTAGGGCACATCCCTGACCCAGTTGTATCCTAAAGGACCTTATCTCAGTTCTGCTGGTCACTTGTAGAGGAGATTCACCTTCATGGACATTGTTGTTCTTCAGTGATGCTCATGATGCATTTTTCCAGCCTCCACATCACCAACCTGTGTGACTCATGAACTGGCTGCCTCACCTTGCTTTGGTTTGTGCAATAATAAAGGCCTCATTTTATTTAAGCCAAAAATCAAACAAAACAAAACAACTCTAAAGGGGCATCCCAATTTCAGAGCTTCCTGTGGAGGGACATGGGTCTTTGCATCACAACCCAACTTCTCCTTCTGCCCATTCCTGCATATTTCCCATCCCTGTCACATGTGTTGTTGCCAAGTGCATTCCCTAATAAACTTCGAATCTAATCTCTGTCTCAGAGCCTGCTTCCCAGGCAATGCAATCTGTAGCAATAACTTACCCCACTTTGCAATATTTTAGAAAGCAATAAATAAGACATTGTAAGTAAAGGTGCCTAGGACGACTGCAGGGACACGTTTACTGAAGGTTAGTCCTTTTGGCTCTTATGAAAAGTTTTCTATCACTTCTATCAAGGCTTTGTGCGCTCCTAGCTTGTATACATTTTGTGTTATAGGGAACTATTCTTTTTTTTTAAGATTTTATTTATTTATTTGAGAGAGAGAGGGAATGAGAGATAGAGCGCATGAGAGGGAAGAGGTTCAGAGGGAGAAGCAGACTCCCTGCTCAGCAGGGAGCCCGATGTGGGACTCGATCCCGGGACTCCAGGATCATGACCTGAACTGAAGGCAGTCGTTTAACCAACTGAGCCACCCAGGAGCCCCTCTCTCTTTTTTTTTTTAAGATTTTATTTATTTATTCGACAGAGAGACAGCAAGAGAGGGAACACAAGCAGGGGGAGTGGGAGAGGGAGAAGCAGGCTTCCCGTGGAGCAGGGAGCCTGATGCGGGACTTGATCCCAGGACCCTGAGATCATGAGCTGAGCCGAAGGCAGACACTCAACAACTGAGCCACCCAGGCACCCCTATAGGGAACTATTCTTGCCTTGCTGACATTGTGCTCCTTTTTCCTGTGCTCTGCATTAACTTGCAAAATTTGCTCTTTAAGAGTATTTTCACTCAGGTCAAGGCCAACTTCATGGGTGCATAACCTGCGTAGCTGCATGAGACCCAGTTCTTAAAAGGGTCCCACACTTGGTTTAGTGTTGTGCAGTTGCTGTCTTCAAAATTCTTCATCAGTTTTGAACAAGGGCCTGGTGTTTTCATTTTGCACAAAGTATGTAACTGGTTCTGCCCTTGGCCACTTGCCTCCTTAGACATGATATAGGTCTTCTGGTCCTTGAAAGAACCTACCCTTGACATGTGGCCAAAGGCTTAATGACTTCATTGGTTAGATCTCTTTTGGCTCCAAGCATCTTTGCTTTACCTGTCCAGGTGAACACTCTCTGGTATAACTCACTTTCCTCACTTCTCTGCCTTCTGACAAAGTTCTTCTAGGGAGATAATCAACCATTACCTTCCCCAAGCCCTGCTAGGCCCAAGCTGGTGTCATTTACAGACCTATGCAGTAGGTTCTCAGTAAATGCTTATCATTGGTAAACTGACTTATTAGACTTCCATAAGAAATCATCTAAATCCTCTACTGTTTAAAGCACTAATTCTGTTCATTCATTCAGTCACTCCCCAGTTATACTTACTTGGCTTGGACATAATTTGATTCTCTGCCCTAATTTATCTTTGTGATAGATGCTCAGTTACTATCTCTACTACACTCATCTATCTGCTCAGAGTTTCTGGATCATTTCTTGTAATTATTTTTCATGTGCACCAGAGAACCTTCTGCAAATAGATGTTCATAGATGTTTGACAGTAGTGAATTGGTTTTGCTTTTGCTAATGCACAAAAGGAGGCTATGGTAGACTAGAAGGAACATAGACTTTGAAGTCAAAAGGGGTCTGAATTGGATCTTGCCATTATGAGCTGACAAAGGCTCCATTTCCTCATCTGTAAAAAGGGTAATTAGAAAGGCTTCCCTGTGTGATTGTTGTAAAGAATAAATGAGATGGTATATGCAGAAGAGACCCTTACTGTTCATCTCCCCTTCTCAATCTTCAAAAA
Organism: Zalophus californianus; assembly: GCF_009762305.2. Classification (NCBI taxonomy): domain Eukaryota; kingdom Metazoa; phylum Chordata; class Mammalia; order Carnivora; family Otariidae; genus Zalophus; species Zalophus californianus. Next base: position 71,575,195 of record NC_045596.1, read on the forward strand.
AGCAAGGTTAGAGTCATTCATGCCGCACTGCTCTTGTAGATTTTTGTTCAGAACAAGATTCTGAACCATATATACACAAAGGCATAACTGATCATGGTCTAAGGAAACACCAAAAGGGGTGACAAGTCATTCCTTCACCATTAAATACTATGTTTGGCTTAATACTTAAGATATCTAATGTCCATTTCCCCACTAAAATAAAATCAATAAAAGTATAATTCAATGCATTAACCTACTCAACAAACATTAATGATCAATGATTCAACATTTTCTCCTCATTGCTAAACCTATAAAGAGTGCTAGGTATGGAGTTTGAACAAAACAGGACAGACAGATCTCTACTGCCGTGGAGTTTTACCAAGTTACCTTCAGGGAATACAATATAGAAGAGATCCTTGCACCAATGGAATGCAACTATTCAAGTAACAACAGGACATTAAAAATTGCTTATGTTAAATGCATAATGCTGAGATCTGCAGGATCACTGCCAAACCCCTATTTCTATTTTTTAAATATGTAGAAATGCTACAGTGAAATATACTACATGCAAAATATTAGAAAATCATCATGACCACTTTCCTCTGATGTACCAACAAATATTTTGGAAGAGGGAAATAAAAAGACAAATTTTCTTTCAGATCAAATCAAAAAAATTTGAATAGATAAGTGTATACATTTTTTTTTCAAATAATCTTCAAACTAATTTTGCAAACATCCTGATTTTGGCTACTAAATTCCCAACCATTCATTGGCTCTTGTATATCAGTATTCACAGGATCACATAATAAATATTGGGAGTCTGGATTCCAAATAAACACACTTGGATTTTTAAAAAGTGTTTAATGGATGTACTTTATTAAAATGGTGTTTTGAACACAGAGATATATGATTTTAGTCTGTTCACAGTTACTCTAATACATACATTTAAAACAATGGTCAAAGCAGCAATTACATCAACTCACTAGGAAAAAGTACAAAGTACACCCAAGTAGCACTTTGGTTAAATTGTAAAACAGTGTACACAGGAGAACTTCAGCAGAAATTAAATTAACTTGGGACATATTAAGCTGCTAAGTTTTGTACTGGAATCCAATGTACTAGATGAGTCATTCTTGGAGGGGGGAAGAACTCTATTGTTTCACAGCCCAGAATACTCAACTGACCATCAGTGGACCAGCTGAGCCACCTAACAACCAGTGGGAGCTGCCCAAGTCCATGGGTCTCATTCCAGATACCAAAAGCAACAGGGAAGTCATCAGAATTTGGCTTGCAAAGAAACGGCATTTTATTTCTGCTTAAGTCATCCAGGTAAGTGAATCTAGTAAGTACAATAAAATGTAATCCAACCAAAATTTTATGTCACTTTCCATGGATAAGAGTATGTGAAAAAACGAAATGCTAAATACAAATCCATGTTTGTATTTGACTGTTTGATGCTAAACTTTAACCACGCCTTCCCCCGCCTTGAAGCATTTTCCTACTATCATATTACCTTGAAATTAAATGCTTGTCCATTCTTAGAAACTAAATGTCCTGTCTGACATTGAGGAGTTAGCATAGACCTAAATCATTCTCTGCCAGTATTCTTAATAAAAAAAAAAAAAATCAAATTCCTCTTTGAAAAAATAATTTTTATTCAGATTATGTGCTAATTCTTCAAAGCAAGTAATTTCTTTCTAATTTTGGAACTTGAGAACAGTTCACATTATAGAGTGCAGAGATTCAAAACTGTTTCCTTCAAAACAAATTTTTTTTTTCAGAAGAAAAATGCATAAGACTTTGAAGCACTTAAACACAAAAATCTACAACAAATAAACAGTTGATGGAGAGCAGGACAGCATTTACTTTTGAATATACTAGGTACTTAAGAACTTATACTTGTGAAAAATCACAATGATTTTAAGAATATTTTGCCAAGGGTGCCTGGGTGGCTCAGTCGTTAAGCGTCTGCCTTCGGCTCAGGTCATGATCCCAGGGCCCTGGGATCGAGTCTCGCATCAGGCTCTCTGCTCGGCAGGAAGCCTGCTTCTCCCTCTCCCACTCCCCCTGCTTGTGTTCCTGCTCTTGCTATCTCTCTCTGTCAAATAAATAAATAAAAATCTTTAAAAAAAAAAAAAGAATATTTTGCCAAGTCAGTGTTGGCAAATAGTTTGGCAACACATTTGATAAAGATGATTTATATACTACATATAAATGAAGGGCAAGTGTAAATTATAACGGATTTGGGTTTAATTACATTAATATATAATCTACACTATACGTACACCCACATGGTAACAGCCACATGGCAAATTCACAGTTATAGCTAAAAAACTATATTTAGAATAGTCCCTTTTTCCCCTACTATTTGCATATTCCTTGTAGGCTTATTATCTTTTGTGGATTACAATAACCTACAAATTATACTTCAACATTGTGGCTTAAAAAACAAACACCAATATGTTTTTATGCTTTAGTCAAAGTTGATTGATTTCGAGTTTTAAAAGCTTTTCAGGTGAAGCAGAGCAAAGTCCACCCCAAACCAAGGCCTAGACAACCCTACAGATTCCTCTTTGTTAAACCTGGCAATCTGCCTTAGTGCATCAGTGACTTTTGAGCTTGACAACATCCCTCCCACCCTGTGAAGAATTCAGATAAAAAATGAAACCTACATTTTCAGAATGTCATTTTGTGCTTCAGAGTTTTCATTTGCTTGTTAGTTTGGAAATTCTCCATACTCCTAAGTGAAGCTTCTATATGTAGGTTCTGGGACCTAAACATATGTCAGAAAGAGCAAGAAAGCTTTCCAGCTTTCTTAGCCTACCTTTGGTTCCTCACTTCCCAGACAATGAACAAGAGACTATTTTCTTTCCTGTAATATTTTTTACTTTCACTAAGCTTCCTTGGGGAAAAAAATTGAAATATTTCTTTTTTTTTTTAAAGATTTTATTTATTTATTTGACACAGAGAGAGAGACAGCGAGAGAGGGAACACAAGCAGCAGGAGCAGGAGCAGGAGAAGCAGGCTTCCCGCGGAGCAGGGAGCCCCATGCAGGGCTCGATCCCAGGACCCTGGGATCATGACCTGAGCCGAAGGCGGACTCTTAACGACTGAGCCACCCGGGTGCCCCGTGAAAATGAAATATTTCTTTGCCAATTTTTTTATCAAAGGAAAATTTCTGATTAATAAATGCAGGAAAACTCAAGATTCATATTCTTCCATTCCCCAAAAGATAAGAAAATGTGAATATTTATATCGGGCCATCTTCCTTCTAACAAACCTTTAAATAAAAACATAAAGACAGAAAACAAGTTGACCATGAAAACTGAGAGTGGAAGGTATACACCTCACCAACTTTATCTTCTTGGTTTCTTTTTTTGTTTGTTTCTACAACAAAACTCCGTATCATTCTTAACACTCAGTATTTTCCTCACATCCTATTATTTTATTTGCAAATTACCATATAGCAATGTAGCTTCAACATGCTAGTCTGCTTCTGTGTATTCCACAGGAATTAGCCACCATAAAATATCTCCTACGGCCATTTTAAATTCACGTCCTCACCTGCCAATAACCGTTGGTTCTCTGCTATAAAACTGCCCTCTGTTTGTCAAGAGTCCTTGGGGATAAACATTATCAATAATTTAAAGCTAACTGGTGAAGGAGCTATGCAGGATTGTTCCCTTTAACTCTCTATTACTCCAAAATTTACATATGTACATACACCCACACATATAAGAAATTTACATTGTCTGCCAAAATAAACTGCAGATATAATTCCAAACACGCACGTAGAGATTCACATTTTAACAGCAAACGTACATGCAGATATAAAGAAGTATAGTTTTACATTCCTAAGTTACATTAGCAAGCTGAAATATAGAATAATGTTCTAGATTTATTGTTATGAATCATAGAAATAAGCGAAAAGGAGACATAAACCTCACACTATGTAGCATTGTCAGTCAGTGTGGTATTATTTTTACTGATGCATTATCCAACTTGCCTACTCTATACAAGAAGTGATATAAGCATACTATATACAATACACAAAACACAAAGTTAGAGATAACAAATGGAAACCTCATACAAAATACCTGATGCTGTCAGTATTTAAGTTTGTATAGCTTTGACCAAAAGACACAGCCTGTGCATATTTTTCTGATATAAAGGAGTAGTCTGTGTATCTGTATAGCATTCTTAGCTACAGAAAAAAGAAGAATGGAGACCAAGGGACACAGCTGAAATACGAAAGTGCATTGTTGTAAATACGCACATACTTTAGCAATGTCATATTATCTGAATTAATGTCTTTTGCATTGTGAAATTTAATAGTAAGTGGTCCAGAATACAAAATATAGTCACACAGAACTCTGTTTTCACACTTACTCTTTGGTAGAACTATTAAAAACAAACTCTTGCAGCTAACACATTGCAGAGCTGTCAAAATACCTACTAATGTTGAAAAACTTGAAGGTGAGAATCCGTTAAATGAATAAAGAACAAAAATGATCAAAAGAAACTCATAGCTGCCTAAGAGTTTTAAAAATTAGAAATGTAACACTCAGCAAGTGTGTGAAAACCACTTTTCATTTGCTCACTCAACTTCGAGACTCACAATAACTGAATTACACACATATTTATACTGAGTATGTACAGCTAAACATAAATATAACAGATATTTATGAAAAACTACAGTGTAAATGGTTAGGACATTTACACTGACTTACACTGACATTTACACTGTGTACTAATCTAGTGAGTCACAGAGTCACCCTGTGTTGGGTGACTTTTGAGTTTGATCTAGTAAGTTTCTTGACATACTTGGTGAAAAACTGTTTCACAGAAATTCGAAGTCCCAGCAAGCATTCAGGCCCATCGTCCACTGGAGGCAAAGCTTCTGCTGAATGAGAAGTTGATTTCAGAGTTCTTGTACTTTCCCCAGGCACCAAAAGGCACTACTACTGCAGTACTATTATCTTCAGTACCATATTGTATTGCCTGCGAGGTTTGGCAGAAGGAAGAAGAAAACACGGGAAATCAGAGTCCGTACAAAGAAAAATCACCATTCCTCTGGAAGGCTATAATCTCATTCAAAATAGTTACTAACCCAGTTACTTCGCATTCATTCAACATGCATCAAGGTCCACACAGTTTATTAGATTGTACATAGAATAACAGAGGACCCCCCCCCCAAAAAAAAACAACCATATTAACTATATTCCACTGTAGCAATTTTGGCAACAGAAATACCAGTGGACTAAGATCAAGATATGCTCTGGAAGAAGAAAATAAAGCATTTAGCACAGGGACTAATACAAGGTAAAAAGTAATAACCTAAGGAAATGAAAGTGTATAAGATATAACAACAATAAGGTTTATTATGCTCCCTACAAAATGGAAAAGTGGCATAAACTAAATTTCTACAGTAGGAGAACTGTAAATCAATTTTAAGAACTAATTCAAATAGCAAATGACAGGGCGTCTGGGTGACTCAGTCGGTCAAGCGTCTGCCTTCAGCTCAGGTCATGATCTCAGGGTCCTGGGATCGAGTCCCACATTGGGCTCCCTGCTCAGCGGGGAGCCTGCCTCTCCCTCTGCCACTCCCCCTGCTTGTGCTCTCTCTCAATCTATCTGTCAAATAAACAAATAAAATCTTTTAAAAACACAAAACAAAACAAAAAACAAATAGCAAATGACATAGTCAGCATTGTAAGAAGTGCTCGGGATTATATGCAACAGCAAATGTATTTCAAAAGAATTAATAGCCTGAGGCCAAAACTGTGAGGGAAAAGGTTAATAAAAATATCTAATATAAAAAGCATCAAAATATTGGTACACCTGGGGGCGCCTGGGTGGCTCAGTTGGTTAAGCAACTGCCTTCGGCTCAGGTCATGATCCTGGAGTCCCGGGATCAAGTCGCGCATCGGGCTCCCTGATCAGCAGGGAGTCTGCTTCTCCCTCTGACCCAACCCCCTCTCATGCTCTCTCTCTCTCTCTCAATCGCTCTCTCAAATAAATAAATAAAATCTTAAAAAAAAATATTGGTACACCTGGGTGGCTCAGTCATTAAGTGTCTGCCTTCGGCTCGGGTCATGATCCCAGGGTCCTGAGATAGAGCCCCACATCGGGCTCCTTGCTCAGTGGGGAGTCTGCTTCTGCGTGCTGCTCCCCCTGCTTGTGTTCCCCCCCCTCTGACAAATAAATAAATAAAATCTTTTCAAAAAATTTAAAAAAAATAAAAAGCATCAAAATATAAAAAAGTTTTACAAATTGAAAGACCAAAAAAAAGTTCGCAACATCAAAGTACTAATATATTTAACATATAGGAAGTTGTTACAATAACCATGAAAAAGACAAATATGCCTATAAAAAAATGGGAAAACACTATACACAGACAAGAAATACAAGGGTCTAACGAACCTGTGCAAATGGTTAATTCCACCAACAAAGAAAAAAGATGCAAATTTAAAACACTAAAATTTGATTTTTTCTACCTATCAAACTGGCAAAAAACTATAATAAGCATTTGGAGAAACAAATTTTTATTTTTTATTTATTTTTTATTTTTTTAAGATTTTATTTATTTATTTGACAGAGAGAGACACAGTGAGAGAGGGAACAGAAGGAGGGGGAGCGGGAGAGGGAGAAGCAGGCTCTCTGCAGAGCAGGGAGCCCGAGACGTGGGACTCGACCCCAGGGCCCTGGGACCATGACCTGGGCCAAAGGCAGACGCTTAACGACTGAGCCACCCAGGAGCCCGAAACAGAATTTTTTTTTTTTTAATTTTATTTATTTGACAGAGAGAGATACAGCTAGAGAAGGAACACAGGCAGGGGGAGTGGGAGAGGGAGAAGCAGGCTTCCCGCGGAGCAGGGAGCCCGATGAGGGGCTCGATCCCAGGACCCTGGGATCATGACCCGAGCCGAAGGCAGACGCTTAACGACTGAGCCACCCAGGCGCCCCCCGAAACAGAAATTTTTAAACATGCTAGAGAGAAGTGTAACTTGGAATAGCATTTCTGGAGGACAATTTGGCAAGCTTATTAAAAGTTTTAGAATAGGGAGCCTGGGTGGCTCAGTTGGTTAAGTGTCTGCCTTCAGCTCAGGTCATGATCCCGGGATCCTGGGATCGATTCCTACATCGGGCTCCCTGCTCAACGCGGAGCCTGTTTCTCCCTCTACCCTTCCCACCTGCTCATGATCTCTTTCTCTCTCCTTTTTAATACATAAATAAAATATTTTTTTAAAAAGTTTTAGAATACAGTGTATCCTTTTATCTAGCAATTTTCTAAGAACTTTACCTGAGAAAATAATATATGAAGGAAATAGACATGCACAAGTAGACACAGGAACGTTTATACAGTGCTCTCCCTCCCTATAATATGGAAAAGTGAACATAAACTAAATTTGCTGATTAGGGGAACCAGTAAAAGAATTATGGTACACAAATATAGCAGAATACCATGCAGTCATTAAAATATCATTGCCTGTGTGAATGAGAACACACATATCTGAGACAGGGAGGTGAAATGAGAAAAGAAGTGATCATCCACAGGATTGGGCCCATTTCTGTAATCTCATGAACACACTTAGTAACCAAGGGAATACTTCATGCTTACGCATCTATTTTCAAACAAATAATGCTTTTTAAGTGAGGTCTTAAGTCTTAATTACAAATATTAGCACTTAAAAGTTTGGGCTAAATTTGCCTTCCCAGTTGCAAATGTAAAAATTGGGAAATGCAGAAGTAGCTGTTAAATTAAAGCATGACTCTAATGATCAGCGATGGCTATAACTTCGAAGAGCTATCTCTTAGGTATCTTCAAAGATATAGATAATATCTAATAGAATATTAAAGAGCACATGGAAATTTTACATTTTTACTGGGTATTCCCAATTTTATCTCTGAGAGACATACTCATACATAACATATCCATACATCTTTCTGAATTTTTTTTCACATACCCTTTCTTTTTTTTTTTTTAAGATTTTTATTTATTTGACAGAGAGAGACACAGCAAGAGAGGGAACACAAGCAGGGGGAGTGGGAGAGGGAGAAGCAGGCTTCCCGCCGAGCAGGAAGCCCGATGTAGGGCTCAATCCCAGGACCCTGGGATCATGACCTGAGTTGAAGGCAAACGCTTAACGACTGAGCCACCCAGGCGCCCCTCACACACCCTTTCTTAAAAACCAGATGTGGACTATGCTATAGTGTTCCTATACCGGATATTTACTTGGAGCTGTCTAGTTTAATGGTCTAGTGGTTGAATCTGGGAGCTTGGCTGTCTGGGTTTGAAGCCTAGTTCTGCAACTTAAAAGTTTGTAATCTTGAATAAGTTAGTTAACTTCTCAGCCTCTGTGCCTCGGTTTTCCTCATCTGTGGAAAGGCGTAATACTAGCTATAACCTCAGAAGGTTATTGTGATGATTACATGAGTTAAATTATATGTGACTAGAAGAGTGTCTGGCACATAAGTGATACTACAATTAACTATTATTATAATTTCCTGTTGCTATTACTATCATATCAAGGTGTGTACAAATCCAAAAAATAAACATAGCACATTCCCTGGCACACAGGTTTTATTTAACTACTTGGGAGAATTGTAAACATTTTGTAAACTGGGAATATTATGGAGTCAAGTGTAAAATTCCCTGTAATACTGAAGGCTCAAACACAAGATTTCAAAGAAATCTCAAGCCCGTAGTAGCCCCGCCAGGCTGTACCAAGACCTGCACCTGGGTGTTCTTCTCTCCACCCCCGACACCCACACCACCCTAAATCGGGACTTTTCTAGCAGAAGCTCTGCTCTGTCACCTGCTCAATCACTGCATGGGCTGCTTCATTGGGATCATGGCACTGATTGACAAAGTCACAGATCTCTTGACTATTCACCATGAAGTTAATTCCATCTGTAGTGAGGACCAGGAAGCTGTCATCGGCATGATGGAGCTGTAATCAGAACCAAATACACAGACTCAGCCTCTGAATAGTCTTCAAAATTCAAAGATTTTATCGGTTTGCTGAGTGGTCATCTGTGTTTAAAAGCTTAACGGTGAAAATGGAAGACCTAGATTTTGGGCAAAATTAGCAACATTTAGCATCAACCACCAAGAACGAACCCAACATGTCCTTAGTAACACCACAAAGGAAGAAGCTAGACAGCCAAATGATGAGAGGCAAGCACGCTGTAATGGTAGAGAGCACGGTCTCTGGAGCCAGGCTTCCTGGGTTTGAAATCTGCCTCTACTTTTTGGCTAGGCAAACATAGGTGAGTTCACCGATGCTCTGGATTTGTTTTCTCTGTAAAATGGGGTGGTAGTAGCTCTTCTGGACAGAGCCTGGCCCACAGTAAACCCTATTTAAGTATTTGTTAGACACAATGAATATAAGTGGGGTAGCTGTAAGACTGGAAATCATTCAATGAACAATCCCCTGCTGCCACCGTTGGGAGCCTCTATTACCTAGTACTAGGTACCAGCACTTGCAGAGAGGGAAGTGTCAGCTCACAACTGGGTGTGTGTTGAGGGTGTGTTGAGGGAAGTGTAGTGTAACTGGGGCACTGATAGGTAGCATGCAAAAGATGTCAGAGAAAGGCAGGAGGGCAATTATTTAGCTTGGTGCAAAAGGGAGGTAAAGGTCTGATTCCGAGTTGTGGTGACACTGGGTGATCAGGTGTTGGTGAGGAAGGGCACTAGAGCCATTTTACCAGGCAAATTCCAGCAAGCAGGGTAAAGCAAAAAACAGGCACTTCATCCTACAGTAGGACAGTATTTTATTTTATCTGAAAAGTTCATCTATCCTTCCATAAACTTTAAAAATCATGTTAGCTTTAATTAAGGCTTCTAAGAAAGCCTGTAGCTGGAAAAAATCCTGCTTTCATTCCTTGCATGCGTAGCAGCTGTTGCAGATTGTTACCTTAACCCTCTTTGTTTCTGGTTCTGCTATCACACCACTGGTTTTAAGATCCAAATCTCCAAGACTCCTTGTCATTGCAAGTCTGCCATTCACGTGAGGCTGTCCCAAACTATTCCAAGCCACAAAACCACCACATTTCTTGATCCTGGTCCAAGAAAAAAAGACTATGACATGATACCCAGGAAATGAAGGCACGGTTAAACTTAAGATGAAATCAGTTTAAAAGGCAAGGTTTCGGGGTGCCTGGGTGGCTCAGTCGGTTAGGCTTCTGCCTTCGGCTCAGGTCACGATCTCGGAGTCCTGGGATCAAGCCCCGAGTCGGGCTCCGTTTCTCCCTCTTCCTCTGCCCCTCCCCCCTTCCGAAGCATGCACTCTTTCTCTCTCAAAAAAATAAATAAAATCTTTAAAAAAATAAATAAAATGCAAGGTTTCATTTCTATCTTGAACTATATAAACAGCATCCTCATAGAACGATCAGTGGAGGTGGTACCTTTCTTTTTCATCTTTTCTTTCTGGAGTATGGTCAATGGTCAGCTTCATGGGTTTTCCTTTTCTACACAAAATAGCCCTGCTATCCCCAACACTGGCTACAACCAGTTCAATACCATCTCTCACGAGGGCTACTGTTGCAGTAGTCCCAGAGGTCAGAAGGGTTGCTGCAAACATTATGAAAAAGAGTATAAGTCAGTGACAAATGATTGGATATGGAACTTTTATTACAAAATAAAACACAGGCATGTTAAACTAATGCTGAAATGCATCATTCTAATCTAACTAGAGCTATGCAAATAAAATGCAAATGAACTATGTAAGTAAGAGCATGCAGAGAAAGAAGTATCTAATTCAGTAACAAGGCTCCATGCAAATAGAAAAAGTTGCTAACCTAATTTGGTAAAAAGTGCATCACTGTCTCCACATGGCCTCTATTCATATGAACTAGAGCTGACTTGAACTGATATTTATGACACCCTTGTGTGTACATCAGGTGTCAGTATTAAAAGTATTACATTTTAATTAGATTAGCTAAAATGACAGGATGACCTTTAGGTCTACTGAGCTCATTCAGGCAAGCTGACTCTTCTAAAATTTCTATGCACTCAGAAGGCTTTCTCTTCCATTTCTTCATTCCTATCCTATGACAGTATTATCAGTTAATAAGCTAAGCAAGGATGCCAAGGGCATATCATTTGCTCTTCAAGTGCTATATTTTATATTCTTTCCTTCTACAATTGTTTTATTTTTACAAATGTTCACCCAAAAAATCCTAAAATGGTTAAAGGTTCACATTCTTTTCTATTTATCTTTGTCCTCCCCAGACATGAAACAAAGTTACAGCCATTGTTATATTAGGAAAATATGGGGGATGGAGAATGAAGTTCATTCTAGTTTCCCAAATGCTTAATGTAGTTCACATTTAATTTTCTCTGAACAATAACAAAATTAAATGTCACTTGGCTTGAGGTTGCCACTATTCCCTTCATCCAGTCCAAACTGAATTTTCGCATCTTTCTTTCATTTACTAAAACCGCATCTATCTTCTTTACTATTTGTTAAAAATTTTGAAGGTGCATTGAGCCTTGCCAAAAGTGAGAATACTATGAAATTAAGGGCTACAAAGTAAAGCAAACTGGAAGAAACTGAAAAAGATAACTTATTTAAAGCAGGTATTGTCTTCAGTAACATGGTTCATTCTTTAAAGCATCTAAATAAAATATTCAGGTGATCATCCAAAGATGATTTCTTCTTTAAAGGTAGATTTAGGAAAAATGAAGTGCTACTGATTTGACTGAGGCTCAATCTTTCCAATTTTTTTTCCCCAAAAAGACACTTTAAAAAATTTCATCAGTAATACATTTTGGATGGATATATATAGATATAAAAATCTATTTTCCAATTGGTATATTAAAATGCCTGCTTTAATCAGAAAAGTAAAATGAAAAAAACATTAATAAATCCTACTTAATCTTTTATGTCCATGCTGAGTCTAATTTATTGAGAAATAGCATTTATAGTTGCACTATCTTCCCATTAATCTTTTGATTTTGGAACTGTTGTGCAAGGTAGTATCTCAGCAATGCTAAAACATATTACATATTTGTCATTGTATAACATAAATGTTTTAGCATAAGAACTAGTGATGTTCATATTACAAAAGTTAACTTTTGAGTTGCCCAAAACATTATATGGTGGGACGTTCACAGTTTAACCCCACTGTGACTTTTTCCAATGATAGGAAGCGCCAGGCAAGAGAGTACAGGCATTCACTCAGATGCTACCTGTCCAGGGAATTTAGTATTCCTCTCCTTTGCTTAAATGGTCAGCAGCAGCTTTTTTTAAAAGTGGTTTTAATTAGCTTCATCAAAAGAGTTAAAAATTCATAAACTAACACTTCCAAGTTTCGCTGTTCAGGATTCTATTGTCATTCATGGCCACCTCTGCCACCCAGGAATTTAAAAGAGCTTGAGTTTTAACCAACCCAACTTCACAGTTCCAAAATCCCAGGATTTATGGGAAAGTTTTCAAAACTAACTGTTGATTCTGGTTTGCTAAGCATCTAATAAATAAAGATTAAATAAGCATTTATTTCATTTAACATTTAACATGGAAGTAAAAATTCTCACTTTTTGCCCTAACAACATAAACTATAAAACTAAGACATCTTTCAATAAGGTCTTAACACTCACTGGACATTTCCTACTGCAAGTCATCTCAACTAATGGGGCAAAGAGGATGTGGGAACCTTCCAGTAGTCCAGGCTAGGAACCGCTGGACTCCTTCACCTGGGACAAAATTAAGCAGATCTCTCTTTCCACTGAAGCCCAGCATATAGTGTCCACGGGCTCCAGGTCTAGAGCTGCTGACCGGGCACAGTTCTCTGCCACAAATAACACGCACAGAGGCAAATAGGAAATTCACCCAGGAATTGTGCTCAAACATTACAAACCTGCAACACAGGGGAGGGCAGAGAAAAGAGCTGCAAAATAAGGGGAAGGTTTTTATTTTGGTGAAAATTTCACTAGCAAATTACATAATATTCCAGGAGGTGCCGTATCAATGAATTCAGGATTCAGTTTGCCCAAAATTGATGGTATTTTGTAGTTGAATCCATTTTTTCATCACAGAGTAAAACTTCTTAGTTTCATAGCTTCCCACGGTTCGGAAAACTATATACAAATGCAGGCATACAAAACATATATGCAGTATACCACAGACACACATCTATACACTCATTCTCTCTCTTTCACATGCGCACACCACTCACACACACTTTAACAGTTAGTCCTGAGAAGTAAATCAATACCTTTAGGAGTGGGAAAAAAGGCACTGTCAATTTGATTGGTACCAATATCAGAATTGTCCCAATAACTAACGGGAAAATTCATGGGTACAGCAGTGAGTAATTTGTATCTGACAAGCAGTACGTAGTTAGAAAGGATGTGCACTACAGTATACCACCAAATTACTGGGATTCAAATATATATTAAAAGAAATTAAAGCACCTCCTATACCAGATACAAGAAGTAACATATTTGTTAATGATGCTTAATGCATTTTTTTAATAGACTGATTAATTTAAATTGATTGTTTAAATATAGGCTAGTAAGGCTCTTGAGCTCTAGTGCATGTTTATAAGTTTATGGGATTCACAAAATGGGTATTTCTGCAGCTCTCTCCTTTCCCTAGTGTTGCAGGTCGACATATCAAAAGAAAAATGATCAAGTTTCTGAATGGCAACATACGAGTAAAAGCTGTACTTTTCAAAGTATAACCCCCCGCCCCAGTAGTTATTGTTTACCATGTAAACAATAATATGTATAAACCAAAATGGTTTTCAATATTTATTAAACACAGGTGTTCCAGACACGTAGGACTCATGAACACCGAAATCCAAGTAATGAGCTGAAGCGGTAACAGCACAATTAGTATCTCTTCAATGTCCTGTCTATTGTTCTTTTCTTTTGGCTGCGCCCAATATAAGAAGACTCAAAAACACTGCCTTTCTAACACTGGTTGTTTCGTAGAGATCAGGTAATGTGAAGCGCATGGACGTTTCCGATGGAACTCACAATGCTGCCACCAACATCTCACGCCCTGAACATCAGAGCAAGTCTTCTCTTTTTGATCCATCTGTCTCTTGGGGAGCTTTGCTGCTTTCAAGCCTTAAGCAATCTAGAAACACTTGGAAGAGTTTATAGAATGTAAAGGATAGTAATCTCAGTTTTCTACCACCCCATTTGTTTTAAGTGAGGTTTGTTCATAAACAGGAGAGTAATGGGATATCATTTGAATTTGCTGGCTGGTTTCATTAATTGTAAAAATACACAACTGGCATGAATTGAATACAAAAATATTTAAAGAGGATGATGAAATTAGCTTCATAAATAAGGGTAATTTCAAAATGTGTCAACAACAAATCAATAAAAATAGCCAACAATTTCGTAAGGGCAAGATTCTTGCTGTTTTTGGTAAGTGGCACTCTGATTTTCTTCTCCTCAAACCACCCCATTTTAAACTGAAATAGTAACTGTTTTAAATGCCAACAAGATAATTTGAAGCACTTTATGCAGATGTGACAGTTTTGGACTAAATTCTTGAAGAGGAAAATGTTTTATGTTCACTTTATTTTTTTCACTTTCTCTCAAGAAAGCTAATATAGTATAACTGAGGGGTATTCTTCCCATTTATACCCCAAATTCTACCATTACTGATTCATTCCTATGGTTTAACCAATCTCTTTTCAGGCTTCCCCTACCTAAAATTCAAATCCACACAGGAGTGATAACTCATTAAAACACATACATTATGGTAATAATTTGATTAAATCAGCTCTAGGATAATCAAAGAATAAATTGTAATAACTTTGGTGAGAAAGAATATGCATGGAGATCAGGTCAGTCCAAATCATTATTGAGGGCCTTCCAGAGTCTATACAGGGGGCTGAGTGCTGGAGATTCAAAATGAATAAGCATGGTGACTTGACTACCTTTAAGCCCCTCACTGAAAGGGTTCAAGGAGGCAAAATGGGACTGATGCTGATAGAAAAGGTTAAAAAAAAAACACACACAAAAAAAACCTGGAAAGGGCAAACTGCACTTACTTCACAATTTTTTTTAACTGGCCTGGGTCCTACCTATAGCTATACCAAAAATAATATTATGCATTCTTATAATACTGATACGGCTTCAGTTCTTACTAAAAACCAAAAAAAAAAAAAAAAAAAAGTTTTTAATTTAAATAACTTTGAAATCTGAAACATGTTTTTTTAATCCACAAAAAAGTTAAACAACTTACAGCATCTATCTTCAGTGGCCTTAATATATTTGATAAAATAGGCCCCAAATATCAAAAGGCAATTTTTAGCAATGTTGAAAGCCTTGGCAACTTACTAAGAATAAATTTTAAAAGTTGTTCCCAAAATACTTATTTAAAAACACACACAGACCAAGCAATCTGTAAGAATACATACAAAACAAGATTTAAGAACAACAATGTCATAGTGCAGCCCTTTCTTTTGGTAGCACACTAGGTATGGTTCTGCCGTACTCCACTATACTTGTAAACAAATGGCCATTAAATGGAAAGTGAATTTTAGAATAGCTTATGAAAGTTCTGAGATCATTAGCTCAAGGTGTATGACAGACGAACTAAGTTAAATACAGTTTAAATTTATTATTAGAAATTAATTATATTTTTATGATTACTTTCTTTGTACAATTGTCTCTGAGTAAGGCACCTTTAGGAAGTTTCTTTTAAGGTGGGCCAGTTAAACAAATTTTTTCCCTAACTTCAAAATTCCCTTGAATTATAATTTATTATTTAATAAAATGAAAGGGGTCCTCTCATATTTTAGGCCAAATCTCAGTTTTCAGCATTTTCATTGATTAGATCCTTTACCAAAGGGCTGACTGCACCCATGAAGGGCTAATGTTTTGACTGTTGGCCTGCACATTCCCCATGATAAACTTGAGTGTTTTCTTCTGACAGGTAGGTTCTACCTGTCTACAGGACAGCTGGGGAACACCACCGGCATTAGAGCCAATAAACACCATGGTGTGAGATACAGCCAACCTGGTTATGGATGAAACCAGAGCATGCTAATATTCAGAGTCATAAAAATGAAACTACAAGAAGGTGTTTGACTGTTCTCTTCTACCTCCTATATTTTACCCATTAGGAGCAAGAGCTCAATCTTATACTACAATTTACCTTCTCTCAACCTCTATTTTCAAAGGTGAGGAGCCAGCTGGAAGGAAAAAAGTCCAAAGGAATGAAGGAGAAGAGAAAATGGGCCGAATGATCTACAAACAAGAAAACAAATCCCTGAACAAAGAGAGTGGACTCTAATGCTTTTCCAAAAAGTATGATGACAGTAAGGTTCTCAAAAAAGGGCAGGAAACATCTTATAAGATGGCGAATAGAGCCATCCTAGTCATCTTCTATAATCCTCATCAGTAAACATGCCCGTGAGAGAGGCCACTGTGGGTGCCAGGAAAATCCCAGCCCTCACTCTGCAACTGGCCTTATCAGTGAAATGAGAATTTCCATCCCTATGCTCTCAACTGAAAATTGTGAAATGTTATTTCTGTGGTGCTTTGACTTCCTTTAAATAAAAAGATGAACCAAACACGGATTAATATTGCATGATTCACTTTCAAATCAGTTACGAGGTCTGTATGCATACATTTAAATGGTCACTGCAGAAGTTTTCAAGATTACCTTTAGGAACAAAAGATTTGGGGGTCAGCTAACTAGAAAACACCAACTACATTTTTCTGAATGCTTTTGATAAATTTAGTCAAAATCAGAAACATTTTACTTTCAAAATTTAAGGACATACAATACGTAAATTTTAAAATTCAGCTGACATGTCCTTGTGTTTAACAAATAAAAACAAAAATATCACTAGTTACCACAAAGCTGCAAGACCAAAGTCTTTTAGAAGTGGGAGAAAACATATCTTCCTTCTGAAGATTAAACAGAGTAGTGCATGTTACCCATTGTCTTTTTTTTTTTTTTAAGATTTTATTTATTTATTTGACAGAGACACAGTGAGAGAGGGAACACAAGCAGGGGGAATGGGAGAGGGAGAAGCAGACTTCCCACCAAGCAGGGAGCCCGATGTGGGGCTCGATCCCAGGACCCTGGGATCATGACCTGAGCTGACGGCAGACGCTTAACGACTGAGCCACCCAGGCGCCCCCCATTGTCTTTTCTTATTTAGGACCAGTTAGCAATCTTCTTGTCTGAACAATTACTATGTGGCTAAATGAGATTACCCTATAGTCTATTTCAGTACTTACTCAACAGATTCATCTAAAAAACCAAAACAGTAAACCCTCCCATACTATGGACCTCCTGTCCACATAAAGAGCAAATTTAAAAAATTTTTTAATCTTTTTAAAATTTAAATTCAATATCAGAACCATTTTAGAGCTTCAATTTTTGAAAAATATATTTTTCATGTCCAATATATTTCATTTAAAAATGAGGTACTAACACTACACTGGATTCCAAACAGCATTTAAGGTTATTTCTTATATAAAATCACTTTCAATATAAGCATCCTCACAAATAAACTTGCATTCCCACCCCTAAAGGGCTTAAATTGTTTCCTTTCATTAGACATACCCCAATACCCTAAGGAATGTGATTGTTTTACTTACCATCAGCAGACAGGTGGGCATGCCTTGCAAAGGCTTTATCTATTTCTAGAAAAGCCAAGGTCAACAGAGTTTCCAAGTTCTTCTCCTTAGGAAGCAAATCCCTTTGTGGAGAGGAAAAGAGAGTCCCAAACAATCATTTTATAATAGGTTTCTCTTCTTCATCTAGGTCCCTCTGGCTAGCTGCTACTCCATACAATGGACCGCCATGGTTTGCCTTTCAGATGCTTAAAATCCACAGATTAACAATTCAAATTAGGAAATAACTAGACAAGGAGATAAGCCTATAAGAACAATAAAATAAAAGTCCAAGTTTCCGTCCTTAAAGATTAATACTCTATCCACAACCCTGGGAGGTCAAAATTCCTTCAAATAAATGTACACCACTAAGTTCAAAATATGAATAAATCAACTGATGAACAGCATGAATAACTACAGGAAGACCAGAAATAGTCATATGTTCTCCCCCTCTTTTAATTCAAGTCATATGATCCCCAAAATACGTTAGTAATTACTGCAGTAAATAAACTTTTTAAAGAGCTCCAAAACACCCTCATTAAATGCATTCTCCCCATCCTACTGTCAATCATCTAAAGCCATTCATACCCCTTGAAAGAATTACCATTTATTGAAGTACTATATGCCCTGCACTGGAGTAAATGCTTTTCCTAATACATGAGATCCTGTACTATATAGCTTGATACGATCACAAATCAAAGTGTTGTTGATCCTGGTCAATGCTTTCACCAGGTGAGTTGTCAAAACATACACTGCGGAATGGTGGTAACTACCAGTAATAAAGGGCATGCTTAAGCCACTGCTTGTTCGTAAAACAACAGTATGGAACCAGTGAACATCATCTCGGCCAAAAGGTTAAAGTTTAAACATGAAGTATAAGGTAAACTGCAAAGTCAAGAGCGAAAAGTCATTGTACATACATGATGCATTTCTCCATGTGGGTGTGGCAGAAATCAGCAGCTGCAGGTCCGCCGTGCCCGTCGTACACGGCAAAGTACAGGACCTCATCTGTTAGCTGAGCGCTGTCAAATCGGTCTTCGTTCTCTTTCCGTTTGCCAATATGCGAGGCGCAGCCTACGTTTTCCAGGCTGATTTTGGGAATTGGCTTGCCGTACTTAATGCTGGGCGGCAGCAGAATGGGCTCATCGATGCGGTTATCCCAGATCCCAAAATTATCCCAAGTGGCCGGACGCCCACTACCATCCGGGTCAAACCGAGAACACCTAGCCTCTGAAGTGGAGCTGTGGCAGGCGGGCGTCAGCCGCTTGTCGTCCTGCAGTAGGCGGGAGCTTAGCAGCACTCTCCTTCTCACCTGGTTCCCACCACTTCTAACCAAAGTAATTAAGGCAGCTGTGGACATAACTCCAAAGGACTCAGGAATGAGGGAAAGGTCAATAGAACAATAATGGAATGTCTTCAAGAAAAATGATGTGACTGGGGAGAGAAAGAGAGAGATTCCGTCAGTAATTCCACATATAACTGATGTTATGATTAGATATTACCAAAACGTAAGGCCATAAAGAATGTGGCATCTAACAGCCTACTTCTAAGAATAGTGGATCAAAACCAAAACTGATTTACCTACCCCTTTCACAGTGTTTAAATTCTATAAAGATGTGACAATGTGTATATATCATATAGAACAAGTGTTTCTCAAACTTTAACCTACAGTCACCCGGGGAACTTGTTAAAAAGCAGATTCTGATTCAGTCGGCCTGGGGTGGAGCCTGAGATTCTGCGTTTCGAGCCAATTCCCTGGTGACAGCAAACTGCTGATCCAGCAGGCCCATATTTTGCATAGCAATAATATAAAATACGGGTGTAAATAAATATTCTTCCCTTCATTAACTCCATTGCTCTAAAGAAAGGGTCGGGGCAAATGTTGACAGTATCAAAGTCTCTTAAGGGAGAAAGAAATAAGAAAAGTAATTGGTTAATAGGACAGTTCTGTACTCAGAGGGCCCAAGTTTTAGCAAAGACACAATCTAGGATCTAAATTCTGTTTTCTTTTAAGATTTGTCAACTTAACAACCTTCACACATTTCATTACTATGGTTAATGTAGAATGGTTCGTGCAAACACTCCCACAGGCACAAGGATGAGCCAGTTCCGATGTGTGTGATCACTGGATTAGGGGGCACCACCTTTGTGACTTATGAGCAACTGATCTATGCATTTACATTAACAACTGCTGGTCTCCATCTACCCCAGCCCAGCAGCCCAGCCCTTGCGTGCCCTGCAGACTAGGAGCTAGCGCCCGAGCCCAGACCACATTTCTTTGAAACTATTACTCTGCACCCCCATTTCTGGACTCTGCCCCAAAGCTGAATCCTCCCCTGGGTGTTGTCAGGGGGAATTCCTACACCCCTGCAGGAAGGGCTGTGTTTCTGGCAGTTTTCCATATAAATAAGGTTCTAAGCAAAAATTCAACTCCACGGTACCTTGTTCTGTTGTTACTTTATGTATTAAAAACCAACTGGAAAAGATAGCATGTCAAGACTCATAATGCTGGTGGAGGGTATACAGGTATTATATTACTCTCAATTGCATGTTTGAATTATTTCATGATACAAAGTGGACTTGAAAAAATATCTCAGCAAAAGCCACATACGCACACATACAAAGCCCAACTTGAGTGAACCCGTAAGTAAATGCATTGCAGATTTCAAATAAATCTTTGGAAATCAGTCTAGCTCTGTGTATGAACAGTAAATAAAACAGTAGAAAGAAAAGATGAAATTCCAAAGAACTCCCTTAGATATCTATGCAATGAAAAACATATGCGCCCTGCCTTCATAGAATTTAGTATAAAGAAGGCCTCCCAAAGAATTAATGTATCATGAAAGACTTAGGAGGCCATTCTTTCTTGGCCTTTTAGCTAATATCATGTATAAAAGATTGAAACTCACTTCTATGACAATATTAGGAGTGGAGGAGACATAGTATCTCTGGTTATCAAGTATGAAAGAGAAGCAACACATTAAATTACCAAAAAAAGGTGTTTATTCCTTTGCTTCTGTGATATTTTCATTCAGCAACAATAACTATGTTAAATAAAGGTAAGGACTTGTGAAGAAATTTCAAACTATAATACAGTCTACACTAGGGAACTAAGTACTGATTATTGATGGAGATAATTTACAGAGCAACTTTATACCATAAAGAAAAAAATAAAACTTTCAAGATACATTTATTAGAAACCATTAATATTTGAAGAGTGCACCAGAAATTAGTGAAGTATGATTCTTTCTTCTTTTAAACCTAGCTATAGCTGACAATACAACATTTTTTTAGTTTCAGGGGCACAATATAATGAGTCTGTTTTTGTATAAGCAAAGTACTATTCTTTTGGCTTCAATCTGAAATCATGAAGGCTATATTCAGCCTTGGGCCATTTTGCAGTCGTTCACCTACTTTAAACAAGAGTTCTAGAATTAGAAGCAAATAAATATTGAGTAAATTTTTTGCAGCTCTTTTAGGGCACTCTTTCTTCTCTCTCACTCTCTCCTCCAAAAAAAAAAAAAAACCCAACCAAATAAACAAACAAAAAAAACCCTCCAGAGCCACATTTTATTATTATTTTTTTAATTAACATATAATATATTATTTGTTTCAGGGGTTACAGGTCTGTGATTCATCCATCTTACAAAATTCACAGTGTCAGAGCTGCATTTTTAGCAGGAAACAAATATCCATTGGAAACATTATTTAAGAATGAAATAAAATGGGGCATCTGGATGGCTCAGTCGGGTGAGCACTGGACTCTCGGTTTCGGCTCACTGTCCTGCTCTCATGGGTTGTGGGCTCCAGCCCCACCGTTGGGCTCTGTGCTCAGCCCAGAGTCTACTGGAGATTCTTTCCCCCTGGCCCCTTCCTCCTCACACTCCAGCTCTCTCTCTCTCTCTCTCCCTGAAATAAATAAATAAATCTTTAAAAAAAAAGAAATGAAATAAAATGCAAGTTGGACAGTTTCTTTAAAAGCTTCGCTGGACTAAAATCAATCATCAACCTGGCCTCCCTCCTCATTTATTATCTGCACAATCACCTCAGAAAGTAAGCAGAGTAGTCATAGGAAAACATTTACTTTAGGGAATACTTTTGGCCTAGATGAAATGTAAGCCAGATATATAGCTAAATTACAAAACTAGATCAGCACCACTTACGCAAGCAGGTGACTTTGTATATTTCCAATGTAATATAACTAAATCATATTAATCTCCACATTTTCTGGGGAAACAATTCAAAGAGGACCTGTGTTCCCAAGCTCAATAACTACTTTGAATTAAACCTACACATCAAGAAAAGTTTCCTCCAGAGATTCAAGCTAGGAATCTAGTCATTACCTGCCCCCAGTTCTCCAAAATGCCCATAGATATGACTACACACTGACTAGCAGACAAGAGAGTATAATTTATGACGTGGAAAAAAAACCCAAAGCCTGTGGGAGAAAAAATAACAACACATCAGTGTTCTTCATAACAAAAAGAGTGGAGAACAAACTGACAAACGCCTAGGAGATGTTTTTATTATTTGTCAGTTCAGCAATTATAAATTGGCATGTGATCATTCTGCAAAAAAAAAAAAAAAGTTTATTCAGGAATCCTTTATGTCAATATCTATCTCAGTCAGAAATCAAGGATAGCTTTTTTTTTTTTAAAGATTTTATTTATTTTTTGACACAGAGAGAGAGGGAACACAGGTAGAGGGAATGGGAGAGGGAGAAGCAGTCTTCCTGCTGAGCAGGGAGCCCGATGTGGGGCTCGATCCCAGGACCCTGGGACCATGACCTGAGCCGAAGGCAGACGCTTAATGACTGAGCCACCCAGGCACCCCAAGGCTAGCTTATTTTTATAAACCATTTTAACATTTATATTCAAGCTTTGAAAGTAAAAGTCATCCAAAAGAGTCAAAGGGCAGAAGTAATTCTGCTTGAAAGCCATTTGAAGACACAAAAATGGCAGAGCAAGAGTTAAATCAACTAAGAGCACAAGAACACATTACCAACACACCACATTCAACTAACAAAAATAAAATGCAAAAACTATGCTAAGCAAGAAAATAAAGATAAAGAACTTGGCTAGAATCCTAGTGACAGAACAGGTTATTTATATCAGCAATCTAAACTATATTGATAGTCATATACCAAAAGGAAAAAGAAAATGGACAATCTTCCTTCTAAACTTTTCCAAATCCCTTTTTATTTCCCAATCATAATAAAAATGCAGGACCCACAAATTTACTTTAATCACATGAATTTTTAAAAATGTGAGTATGGGGTGCCTGGGTGGCTCAGTCGTTAAGCGGCTGCCTTCAGCTCAGGTCATAATCCCAGGGTCCTGGGATCGAGCTCCGCATCAGGCTCCCTGCTCAGCGGGAAGCCTGCTTCTCCCTCTCCCACTCCCCCTGCTTGTGTTCCTGCTCTCGCTGTCTCTGTCTCTGTCAAATAAATAAAATCTTTTAAAATAAAAAAATGTGTGAGTATGCACACATATACACACACAGAAACCCCTATATATTCTACATACTGTCAGTAAGTGAGTGCCTGAAAATATCTTTCTTTTTCATCATTTTCACACTGATTGTGACCAGGCCTTCTCCATCTTCTTCCTTAATGTTTTAACAGTTTAATATGATACTTGAAAGTCCTGACACAGAACTCTTGACCAGCGAAAGATGTTGGCACCTGGTTTAACAATTCTGACTAGCGGGAGGGATTCTCAGCAAAGAGGGTTAAATTGGGAGTAAGCTCATAGCCCACAAGAGTTAAGCACAGATTCTGCGTGAGGGCACTGCTGAAAACCCACATCCTGAGAGTAGGAAATCTCAGGTGAAATGCATCAGGAAGGGAAAAAAATGCATTTGGTTTGTAGTGAACTTTTGAAGTACATACTTGATTTAAAAATAAAAGGTGGTGAAGAAAAGCCACAATTTACAGCTACAAGATTGCTATGCCAATTTTGCATCTTCATACCACTCCCATTTTATAATCCCTCAATGGTTTAAATATCTCAGAGCTGTCCAAATTTATTTTTGGATAAGAGAGTCACTCACTGTCTCTGTCAGGAGGATACACTTGGGATTTGAGTTAAACTGTTGACTGCTGAAAGGTCAAAAGGGCAAATTTTTGTTGTAATTTTAAGTGCATGCCAAAATTATTCAGGCACTCTACGGTTCACTGCTACAGAAAACTTCTTAGATTGATCTCTCCAGCAAAAATATTTAAGAAAATATTCATATTTGCCCATTATAAAGCAGCACTCGGGTATCTTTACATCAGTAACTCCCGCAAAGAAAACAACAGATAATTTTAATATTCTCAAAGCAAATTTTTTTTTAAGATTATTTATTTATTTATTTATTTGACAGACACAGATGGCGAGAGCAGGAACACAAGCAGCGGGAGTGGGAGAGGGAGAAGCAGGCTTCCTGCCGAGGAGGGAGCCCGATGCGGGACTTGATCCCAGGACCCTGGGATCATGACCTGAGCCGAAGGCAGCCGCTTAGCAACTGAGCACCCAGGCGCCCTCAAAGCAAATATTTCTTTATCAACTTTTTAAAAGACAACCAATGCATCCAGTAAATTCAAATGGTATGGAAACCTCCCAAAAGTATTTCAGGAAATGTGGACTCCAGTATCTTATCAGTACTCTGCTGGGAGGAAGGGAAACAAATTTTAATAGTCTACATGAGGGAAAGAACAACAATAAAAACCCCAAATGAGTCCCCTTGGGTTTGATGTGAACATGTTTAGATGTGTGAATAGAGGAATGAAAGTCCTGAAAAGTATTCATTGTTCTATGTCCATAGATATCTTTTAAAACATCTTTGTTAATGTGGATATAACTCACAGACCACATTCCAAACCTGTACCTTTATACTTCTTTAAGGGTCTTCCTTGACATTCTACACTACATCAACAGCACCTCTCCCCTCTTAAGATTCTAGTCAAGGGAGGTGCCTGTGTCGATCATCAATAGAAAGTGACTCTGGTAGCAAGAAAAAAATCATTAGCAAGAACTCACTACTCAAAAATATAACTATTTTATTACCCAGTGGTGCATCTGTTCTCTTCCTCTAATACCATGACATCACTACTCTTCTTCAAGACCATTATAATCCGTCACTTGTCACTCATTCTGAAACCGGCGACAATCTCATTCTTGAGGATGGTGGAGGATGGGTGCAAAGGGCTTAAGAGGCCTTGCTGCACATTTTCAATATGAAGCTCAGGAAGGCCAGTGGAGCTTTAGGGACTCCAAATTCCCCGGCTATTTCCACCCGGAATCTCGTCTTTGTCGTCTCCTGCGAAATCTCTCATCTACACGAGCGGTTGCTAAAAAAAAAAACCATCACCAGCCACAAGGCCTCTCTTGGCAAAGCAAAACCCACACCCTCAGATAGACACCAACCAGGGCTCTGCATCCTGCTCTATTCCTGTCCCCTGAAACGCTCGCCCTCGGACAGTTCAGGATCCCGGGCTGTCCTCGCTGGCTGTGACAGATGAGTAGCCAGTGTGGTAGACTGCAGGAAGCACACCCTCCCGCCCGCGCAGCACTGCAGATGGCTGGATTCCCTCCAGCACCTTCCGCCGCCCGGTCTCCGCCTCCCAACCACCCTCTCCCCGCACAGATCTCGGGTGTCGCCACGTCTCCTCAATCCGGTTGCATCTGGGGCGATGACGTCCGGGGTGCGAGCAGGACCACCCGGATCCTCCCTACGGAGAAATGCGAACGAGCGGCCCCCGGCCTTTCCACCATCCAGTCCATGGTCCCTCCTGCCTTCCAACCCCGGCCCACTCCACTCGCAATGGTGACGCCCCCAGCCTGCAGTCAAGTTCAAGGCCGAGTGCGGGGTCTCGGCGGGAAACGCCCACTGCCTGCAGCGCAGCCGGGGTGGGCCGCGACAGGACCACGCTACTCATGACCTCCAAAGAGAAAAAAGCGGCGCACAGAGAACCCAGACGCTGACTGTGGGGCTGGGGGATTTAAACCTACATTTCCCCTTCCCTCCCTGACGAACTCTCCGTTTACTCTCCATTCCGCAGACCCTGAGCGCTGGCATGCGACCCTGCCTATAAATAATATCATAAACTGTTAGAAATAAATGAAGTGCACTCTCTAGGGCACCTGGGTGGCTCAGCTGGTTAAGCCGCTGCCTTCGGCTCGGGTCATGATCCTGGAGTCCCGGGATCGAGTCCCGCATCGGGCTCCCTGCTCAGCGGGGAGTCTGCTTCTCCCTCTGACCCTCTTCCCTCTCGTGCTATCTCTCATTCTCTCTCTCAAATAAATAAAATCTTAAAAAAAAAAAGAAAGAAATGAAGTGCACTCTCTAGGCTCTTACCTCGCGATGGTTACGTCCTGGAAATTTTCTAATTAATCAACGGAGGGCGGGGAAGGGACTTTCCTGCTGGGTAAATAAGATTGCCTTCCCCGATATTTCTGGTCTCGGAGCGAGCAGCTAGAACAGCCACTGGCTCTTCTGCTGGAAAATCTCGAGAATTTTTCGCCTGCAGTGAGCCAGATGGAGAGGGAAGTCTGTTCCCGCTGACTGACGGCAGCTCTGGCCAAACCGCGCTCGGAGAGGCGGGGCGTCGGCCTCCCAGGCCCTCGGTCGTAGCCAATCATAGAGTCCAACAGGAACGAGCCTCCCCGCAACTGCAATTTGGTTTGGCTGACTTTTAGCAGCTCGCGGTAGAGGGACGTCGACCCGAGCCAGTAGCGGCTCGAGGTGACATCCCGCCCCCCCCGAATGCCTTGCCGCTAGGGCCAATGAAGGGGCGCCTGGGAGGTGGGTGGGATCGAGAGATTGGGTAAATCGCCAGCCTGTCGAGGACGGGTGTGTGTCCCTTGTGGCTAGGGGGCAGTCGTTATGACAACTAGGAAACCGAGAGCGAATACCAACACTTTGCCTGGGCAGAAGGGCTTGAAAGGCATCTGGTTTCACTGCTATTCTTTGGAAAACTCACAGTGCAATGTTCTTCGTGACTGAACAGGCATCTTGTGATCCCTTGGGAATGTCGATTCATTCGTTCGACAAGTATTTCTATGTTTATGGAGGACCTTTTGTATGCCAGACACTGTGCTAGGCATTGGCGCTGCAATCCTGACACAAATACACGTGATTTCTGCCTTCATGGAACTTACAGTCTTATGAGGAAAAGGGAGCAAACAAACAGGTAAAAAAGCAAATGAAACAAGAATCACGTCAAGGACGGAAATAGACAAAGTGTGGATATAAAGAATAATAGGGGGTTGCCATTAGATAGGGAGGGTTGTTATAAGAGAACTTTATAAGATGCCATTTAATCGGAGACTTGAAGAGTGAGAATGAAATCAGTCAGCCAAGGAACCTGTAAAGCGATGATTGTTCTGGGCAGAGAGTGGACAAAGGTCCTGAGGTGCGACAATTTGACATTTTGGAAGAACAGAAGAAGACCAGTATGGCTCTAGCACAGAGGGCGGGGAGAGAGCAGCATGACATAAGATGAGTGAGGTAGACTGAGGCCAAACCACATACATAAGTCTTGGAGTTTGCTTTATGTTTTAAATGTAATGGGACTTTATTGAGGCATTTTAAGCAAGAAATAAAAGGATCTAGTTTAGACTTTACATCACTTTGGTTAATGTGTAGAGAGAACCAGTAGAATAGGCTATTGGGAAACTGGTGAGGAGACCGTCTCAGATTAAATTCAGGGTGGGAGATGACCTGGCTGAAGCCTATGGTGATATCACTGAAGGAAGGGAAAAGCAGAGAGACTGGAGATTTTAAAGGGAAATTATTAGCCTGTTTTGACATATCAAGTATCCTGCTCCTGGGACAACTGTTCTGGATCCAGTTCATTGACTACTCGATTTAGAGACTGATTCTCACACTGATGACCCACAAATTCTGGTAATGACATGGAGGATTATTATGCTGGGTTGAGATTCAATTTTCGTGGGCTTCCTAGAATTTTCTTTCGTTAACTTTTTATTGAAGCAATAATATATATGCAGAAAAGTACACACATTCTAAGCTGCATATACACCTCAATGACTTTTCACATTCCGAACACACCTTTGTATCCAACACAGAACAAAAAACAGAACATTATTAACACCCAGGAACTCCATCATGCCTTCCAGTCATTGCCTATCCTGAATGTCAACAACGCAGACTTCGTTTTGCCTGTCTTTGTATTTGACATATATAAAATCATAGAGTATGCATTCTTTTTTTTTAAAGATTTTATTTATTTATTCATGAGAGAGAGAGAGAGAGAGAGGCAGAGGGAGAAGCAGGCTCCCAAGGAGCAGGGAGCCCGATGCGGGACTTGATCCCAGGACTCTGGGATCATGACCTGAGCCGAAGGCAGACGCTTAACCATCTGAGCCACCCAGGTGCCCCATAGAGTATGCATTCTTTTGTATTTGGCTTCTTTACTCAACTTTATACTTATGAGATTCTTCCATATTGTTGCATGTAGTTGTAGATCATTCATTTTATTCCATTCTGTGACTATACCACAATTTATAAATTCATTCTTTCAAAAGACATTAGAGTAGTTTCCAGTTTGGAGCTAGGACCCATAGTGCTACTATGTACATTCTAGTACATGTTTTGGCCTTTTATGTTGATGGAGCATTTTGGTGGCTGGGGTTTAAATACAATTAAGTTACTTTTTTTAAAAAAAAGATTTTATTCATTTATTTGACAGAGAGAATACAAGCAAGGGGAGCGGCAGACAGGGAGAGGGAGAGGGAGAAGCAGACTCCCCACTGAGCAGGGAGCCCGATGAAGGGCTCGATCCCAGAATCCTGGGATCATGACCTGAGCCAAAGGCAGACACTTAACAACTGAGCCACCCAGGCACCCCAACAATTAAGTCACTTTTGACCGTTCATCAATAATGTAGTACCCTGTTTTGCAATATCTCAAATATTTGGACCAGATAATGAAGGACTTTGCTCTCACAAATGTGAACACTTTTGGCAACAACAAGAACTGTTGATGTGGGAAATTTTAAGTTTGGAAGCCTAAAACATTTTGAATTATGCTTGGCATTTTGACCTTTTTAAGTTCTTGAAAACTGCATGCCCAGCATTTGAGAACATCATGACCATGCTATATCCTCTTATTCTAATAGACTATAGCCCACAGTCATATGATAAACAAGATCAGTTAGATGGCCCTGAAGAATATGCATATGTTTGATGTTATTGCAGTCCTTGGAATTACATTTGAAAACCATACCACTGGGGCATCTTGGGTGACTCAGTCAGTTAAGCATCTGCCTCTGGCTCAGGTCATGATCCCAGGCTCCTAGGACTGAGCTCCCCAAACTCCTTGCTCAGGGGGAAGCCTGTTTCTCCCCCTCCCTCTGCCCCTCCCCCTGTTCATGCTCTCTCTCTTAAATAAATAAATAAATAAATAAATAAATAAATAAATAAATAAATAAATACCATACCACTCCATATCTTACCACAGTTGATAACGCCAGTGGTTTTGAATTTTATTCCATTCTGTGAATTGGAGTCACAGAATACAATTCAAAAGAATTGAATTCTTTTGAATTATATACTTAGGCTGTTTGAATCTCTGAAGCTAAATGTAGTACAAATGTACATGTACTCAGCATGAGGGATCATTCCATAATGTCCAAAAGGATCAACACTCCATGTCTTCTTTCAGTTGAGCTCTTTTGTATTTCACTTTATATTTTAAAGAATTCAATGGTTTGATAGTAGTGACTATTAGGAAATTATGCCCAGACAGGTTATGAGACTTTGGGCAAGTGGGTGGCATGGGGGCTTATTAAATATAGTGAGAACATGTGAGTCTTGAGTAAGCCATTTGAGATTTGGGCTTAATGAACCACCAAAATGGAACTGTTAAAAGGTAAGCGGAGGCATATTAAACATTTAAGAGTTATTTGGGCAAAAATCAATTGGAATTGGACATCCCCAAACCAGAAATTGTTTGGAGTGCTCCACGGATAGGAGCTAGAGGCAAGACTTTATAGATAAGAGAGGAAAGCAAAGCAAGGAAATTATCTAACTCTAACTTAAGCAGCTACTTTATTTGGAAAGTCTGATTCGCTGTTTGTGATTGGTTGTTCTTAGGTTTTTATTTCTTAACCTTCGGGCAATATAGATTTAGGTTTTGATTTGCTAGAGTTACTAAGGCATTAATGCCACACCACACACACACCACACACACACACACACACACACACACACACACACACACACACAAACTTTTTTTTCTTGTTAATTTGTATCAGTAATTTTCCAGGTGAGTATCTGTATGCTACTTTTGGCCTCATACCTAAACAGGGGCCTGGAATACTAGCATAGATTTTTTCCATACTTCAGCCTATTCTCTCCAGAATTGCTAGCCCAGATGTCCTTTCTCTGTGTCACCAGAATAATTTCCAAAACACTGACACAAATAATGTTTTAAAGATTTATTCATTTATTATTAAAGAGAGAAGGGAGGGGCAGAGGGAGAGGAAGAGAGAAAATCATAAGCAGACTCCTTGCTGAGCACAGAGCTTGAGTTTTTCTTGGGGCAGTGAAATTTTTGTTCCTTTTTCAATAACTTTGTGAAGTTCCTGCTGTATGTCAAATACATATATGTTAGACTCTGGGTTTATAGCAATGAATGAACAATATAAACATGATCTCTGCTCTTATGAAAATTGGGAGGTGGGAGAGTAAACAGTATGCATGTATCTAAGTATAATGAATGCTATAATTAGAAAAGTATGGGGCATCTGGGTGGCTCAGTCAGTTAAGCGTCCAACTCTTGATTTCAGCTCAGGTGTTGATCTCATGGTCGTGAGTTCAAGCCCCACATTAGGCTGGGAATGGAGCCTACTTAAAAAAAAAAAAAAAAGGTATGGCATTCTCTAAATATTATCCTAGGAGTCCTGTGGCTCATCTTCTCCTTTCTGTCTCTGTCTCCCTTTTAAGTTAGGGATATTCAGTTGCTGAATATTATACAAGGCTACCTAGAAAGAATAAGAAAGAAAAAACAAATTTCCAACTCTTGAGAGGAATCTTGTGATCAAATAAATTGTACCTTGCTTGGGTCTTGAGCCTATCTTGTAATCAAATAAAATGTACCTTGCATGCGTCCTGAGCCTAGACTCCAGCATTGCTTTTGATCACTGTGTGGCCTCAGATAACTAGCTTACTTCACTGGGCCCCTGTTTCATTAGATATAAAATAGCACCTGTCCTGGCCAACTTACATAATTGCAGCAAGAATTAAATTAGGTAGAGAATGTAAGTGTCCCTTAAAAATAAACAATGTTATTACTCTGAAGACTTTACAGTGCATTGGAGGAGCCTATAAACAGCCAGTCTAAAAAAAATAATGAAAACACTTGGTCCACCTATAAAGCAACATATAAACAAATTAACATGGCACCCGTCGAGCTGTGGAAAATGGTACAGATTAATGCAGTGAAAATTATACCTTTAAGAATCTAAAACTCAGTGTTTATTGCTGAGTAATATCTGCTAATGTACTATTAGGATATGGCTGAAACAGGCCAGAACTTCCCTTGTAATCTTCATAAAGAACATTCAATACATTTCTTGTCAGTGAATGAAGTGAACATACAAATAACTAGAATTATACAAGTGGATAAGCAGGAAAATGCATGCAGTATTGAGAAAAACTGCCATTGTTTTTAAAATCTTTAATGTCAGAAGTCTGTATGCTTTTAACCTATTAGAAATGATATCTAATTTCCTAAACTCATTCGTCTTTTCTGAGTCTCATTTAAAGTTCAGACTCTGAAGGTAACATTGTAAGAGATGATGAAAGGCACACTTGTCACTGGTTGTGAGGCAACCAAAAGCATGAGTTAGTGGCATGTACAAACACACCTCCTTATTTTGTACAGAGTGGGTGTAGGTGCTGAACTGCTCTTCTATTGGTCAGTTTCTCTACCAATGGCAGCAAAAGAAAGTATTCTTTTTTCAGCTAATTAGCATACCCTGGGAAAGTACCGGACTGCATTTCTTTCCCTGGCAGTGTTAAATATAGACTTTCAAACCAGGGTTAGCATTTACCACCAAAAAGTTACTTTGGCTTTGGGTGATCCAGATTTTACATACAAAAATCCTCCAGGAAAAGTTTTTCAAACTCAAATAAACTAATAGCATATAATGGTTCTGCTATAGAAAGAAAACAAAAGACATGTTTTCTTGAAGAGCTTTAATATGAAGAAAATAGGAATTCACACTCCTCTTCCCAGGTTGAAACCAGGAAAGATTTCCAGAGGTCAGAAAGGACAACAAAAATGGCATTCCCTATGGCCACCCTACCTTCACATAGACCAGGAAACATGCAGGAAGCTGGGACTTGGGAGGAAGCAGAGTTATAGCAAAGGGAAAAAGGAAGGGGACCAAGAGAGGGCCATCAGCCTGCTCACATGAGGAACCACCATATGGCCTAAAATGTGACCCAATGAAAACAGTACGGAAACAGAGGCTTAACGCTCTTTGAAGATGAAATATATATAACTGCATAAGGCAAGGTCACATAATATTTTCCACCTGTTCTTTCTTTCCCTGGTTTCTCCCTCCTCCTGACGAATCCTACACCACTGATGGGTGTTTTCATCTTACCGCACTGTTTTCACAAAGCTTGAGTAGCTCTCCATTTCCACTAGAGGGAAAGAAATCCTGAGTTTCCAAGGCTGGTATTCAGACTTTTCCCTGGGCTGCTCCAAACTTATGACCGACCACTTCACTAAGTGGACCCTTATTCCCCCCAAACACATCATTTTCTAAACCTGCCATGAGCATTCTTGCCCCCTTGTTTCCTCGCCTTTTTAAAAGGCAAACCTTTATTTTCTCCGCTTAGTTTTCTTAAATCTTCAGAAGCGGGAGGATTAAAGTGAAAGATTGCCCTGTGATTTACTCTCACTGAAGAACCAGTTTAAAGGATCACTTCAGGCTACAAACACAAATCATTATCGCTAACTGTATAAAGTTTCTCCAGAGAAACAACCAATAAGGGGTGTGTGTGTGCATGTCTGTGTGTGGAGAGAGAGAGAGAGAGAGAGAGAGAGAGAGACTGAGATTTAAGAAATTGGCTCACATGGTGTGAGGGCTGGCAAGTCCAAATCTGAAGGGAGGGAGCAGACCATGGATACATGTGAAGGAAAAGTATTCAGGGCAGAGGAAAGATTAAGAACCAAGGTCCTGTGGCAGAGTGGCAGCTGGAGACCCAGGGAAGAAGTAATGTTGCAGCACAAGACTCAAGGCAGTCTAGAGGCAGAGTTCCTTCTTCCTTAGGGGATGTCAGTCTTTCTTCCTCAAGACCTTTAACTGATTGGATGAGGCCCCCCACATTATGGAGAGGAATCTGCTTTACTCAAATTCTACTGATTTAAATGTTAATCCCGGGCGCCTTGGTGGCTCAGTTGGTTAAGCAACTGCCTTCGGCTCAGGTCATGATCCTGGAGTCCCGGAATCGAGTCCCGCATTGGGCTCCCTGCTCGGCAGGGGGTCTGCTTCTCCCTCTGACCTTCTTCCCTCTCATGCTCTCTACCATTCTCTCTCTCTCTCTCAATAAATAAATTAAAATCTTTAAAAAAAAAACCAAACGTTAATCCCATTTAAAAATACCTTCAACAGAGACATGGAGACGTGATATTTGACCAAATATCTGGTTTCCTAGTCCAACTGACACATGAAATTAACCATCGCACTCACCCGTGCAAATGTTTATTCTGTCCAGGAACTGTTTTATTTATTTATTTTTAAAGATTTTATTTATTTATTTGAGAGAGAGAGAATGAGAGATAGAGAGCATGAGAGGGAAGAGGGTCAGAGGGAGAAGCAGACTCCCCGCTGAGCAGGGAGTCCGATGCAGGACTCGATCCCGGGACTCCAGGATCATGACCTGAGCTGAAGGCAGTCACTTAACCAACTGAGCCACCCAGGCGCCCCTGTCTAGGAACTGTTTTAAATGCTTTCCACATATTAACTCACTTAATCTTAACAACCCTATGAGGTAGGGTTACTGTTATCATTCCCATTTTACAGATGAGGCACAGAGAGATTAAGTAACTTGCTTGAGATCAGCTTATAAATGACAGTACTGGAACTTGAATCCTTGTGAACATGGCTCCAAAGTTTGTTCTTAACTGCTCTATGATTTACCTCTCAAGAAAAAGAAGTGGGGGCACCTGGGTGGCTCAGTCGTTAAGCGTCTGCCTTCGGCTCAGGTCATGGTCCCAGGGTCCTGGGATCCAGCCCTGCATCAGGCTCCCTGCTCAGCGGGAAGCCTGCTTCTCCCTCTCCCACTCCCCCTGCTTGTGTTCCCTCTCTCGCTGTGTCTCTCTCTGTCAAATAAATAAATAAAATCTTTAAAAACAAAGAAAAAGAAAGTGAAAGCAGAACTCATTGATGCCTTCCATGTTCTTCCCACCAGCCCCATAAACATCTGTTTCCCTGCCATAACATCTGTTAGATTTCAACTTTTACAGAAAACTCAGGTATTTCCACACAACAGCCCTTTGGTGTATGTAACGTTATCCCTATTTTACAGATGAGTAAATTTTGAGGCACAGAAAGGTTAATGACTTGCCCTCGGCCACACAATATTGAGTGGGATAGCAGGAATTTGAACCCAGGACCCTCAGTCTTCAAAGCATATCCCCTTCCCTTCGGTCTGTCTGTACGTAGTTCATCGATGTGTTAAATATGTTCCTACCCATCTCTGTTTTGAAAACTAAATTATTTTATCAAAAACTGGCTTTGCCAATTGCTTAACAAAAATTAGTTTTCTGTTTTGATGTGTTCCACAAGTGAAATACACTGTACCTATGAGCCTAAATTTCTGACTAATAAATTTCTGACTCAACTTCATGCACTAGGAAAGAACAGAGATTACAGCTAAAATAAATGGAAAGAATGGGGGAAGAAAAAGAGCATTTTCTGTTTCACCAGGTAGAGATTATATAGTATCATCTGCTGGGGGCCTTCCATGTTCAGAGAAAGTACAAGGGGAGAACACATCACTCTGAGGCACTGAAGGGGGAGAAAATGAGCAGTTAAAGTAGAATATAAATTGAACCTGAGGGGTGAATTTACTTAAGACCAGCCAGCTGGCAAGGGCTCTGATTGGGAAGGAAAGCATGAAACAGAAATCATCCATTTTGCAATGTTGGCTTGCTACACTGGAATTAGCTGAATTTACTTTCAGTCTGCTTTTGAGTGACTGGTGTAGAAAGTTTTATTCCAAAAGAAACCTTGATTTCCGGGGCGCCTGGGTGGCTCAGTTGGTTAAGCAACTGCCTTCGGCTCAGGTCATGATCCTGGAGTCCCTGGATCGAGTCCCGCATCGGGCTCCCTGCTCAGTGAGGAGCCTGCTTCTCCCTCTAACCCTCTCCCCTCTCATGTACTCTCTCTCTCTCTCATTCTCGCTCTCTCAATAAATAAAATCTTTAAAAAAAACAAACAAACAAACAAAAAAAACAACAAAAGAAGCCTTGATTTCCTAAGAGGGCCCATGAGCAGGCAATCAGCCAGCGGGTTTACTGTAGATAAGGATCATAATAGAGTAGTGCTGCCACCAGGGGATGTTTCACCTCTTTCTTGTTAACTCAACTGACTAAATGGGGAGCTTGGGAGACAGAAGGCCCAGAAGTCTTTTTGCCTGCCCAGCAGTCAATGTGATCAAAGAATTTTGGAGCCGGGAGGTATCTTTGGATTTATTTCCTCCTCTTCCTCTCCCCTTCATTTTTCAGAGAATTAAGTGCAAACTCTCGGAGGTGATAGGATTTGCCCAAAACCACAGAGCTGGCAACTACAGACTGAGAGTAATTAAAGGCCAAACTTCTAGCATCCCAGTCAAGCGCTAATCTCATCTCTTCACACCATGTGCAATCATGAGTCCTAAGAACAACAAAGCCAGAGAGTCTATCAAGGATATGCCAAGTGGTAGAAAAGTTTGGCAAAATTAGATGTATTTCTTCTACAATACCTGTAGGAAAGACACCAAGACTGTAGGTAGGATTGACTCTGAGCAATATTGTGAAGTCAGTAAAGTGTAAATTCAGTGGCCTCATACTCGGCTTGTCTGAGAGGCTATGTAATACAGCAGTGGAGAACAAGACTCCAGAGATAGCTAACCTGTTTCAATTCTGGTTCTACATTTATGAGCTGTGACCTTGGGCTAGTTTCTTAACCTCCCTATGCTCAGTTTCTTTGCATGTAAAAGGAAAGGGTAGTATTTCTCAAATCATACGCATAAAGTGTAGATGTTATTTTACAAATCATACGCCATTGCCTACAACACCCTACCTCACTCTAGGCTCGCTTGTCTCTCGCAATGCCCCCTGCTCACAAAATGTCTCTGTTCTTCCTCCTCTTTTCTATTGCAACTCTCTCTCCTTATTTGTTCACTCATTCAAATAATACGTATTTAGTGCATCCCCTGATGTGCCAAAAACTGTTCTGAGAGCTGAAGATATAGCAGTGACCTAAACAGACAAAATTTCTGTCCTTGTGGAACATACCAGAGAAAGGAAGATAGAACAACAGAGATAAATATATTCTTTGCTTTCTGTAACAATGAATGGTCTGTAGAAAAAGAACAATGAATAATGGGGTAGAGCAGGGAAAACGTGCTATTTAAGGTGAGAAAGCCAGGGAAAACCTTGTAGGTCAGGGGCACTCAGGGGCAGAAACCATAATAGAAGGGAGGGAACGGAGCATGCATATCTTTGAAGAAAAAGTACTCCAGGCAGAGAGAAAAGACAGGACAAGCACAAAGGCCCTGTAGCCGAGGGGCAAGGGAGCCAACATGGCAGGAGCAAGGGTAATGAGTGAAATTAAGCGGAAAGGTGGCCAGAAAAAGACTGGACTCCGGAAGGCATCATACACCAAGATTAGAAGTTTGGATGTTACTCTCATAGGTGAGAAGACCCAGAGAAAGAGAGCAGATGAGTGTCAGGAACGGATCTATGATTGAAAGGGATCACTCACGTTGCTGTGCAGAGAATAAATTGCAGGGGGGCCAAGAGGAGCAACGAAAGGATGAGGTAGAAAGTTCTCCAGGTGGAGTTGAAGAAGAATCAAGGGTTTTACTTTGGGGGAGTTAAATTTGTGATGCCTAGTCAACATATAATGACGATTTTGCGTAGGCACTAAAATACATTCATCTCTTTTTCTAGGGAGACATGATTTTTGGAGTCATCAGTGTGTGCCTGGAACTTAAAGCCACGAAGACGAGATCCCCTAAGGAGTAAGTAAGGGTGGAGAAGAGAGGAGGCCGGAGGCCAAGGCATTGGGATTTTGCGGAATGTAGAAGTTGGGAAAAGGAAGATGACTGAGCGAGGAGACAAAGAAGGAGTAGCCTTGAGGTAGGAGGAAAAGCAATGGAAAGTGAGAGAAGAGCAATACAGAAGATTTCAAGAAGGAGGGTGTAAGCAGCTGTTTCAAACGTAGCTAGAGATCATGTGAGCAGAGGCCTTTGGTATGCAACAATAGATAAATAAGACACATGCCTAAGCCCAAAGTCAAGAGACAAGAGAAGTTTACTCGGCATCAGACAAGTGTATATTATCTGAATTTTAATTACTTAAAATGTAGATTGCTCTTTAGTTGTTAGTGGCTTCTGACATTTTAAATCTGTTTTCTAGTTCCCAACCAATTCTATCTTTATGATAGCTTATCTCCAATTCTTCCCTTCCTGTACTCACATGCTGTTGCCCTATCAAGGGTAGAGTCTATTTCTGCACACCCTTGAATCTGGGCTGGCCTATGACTGCGTTAACAACTAAAATACAGGGAAGCAACATTGTCTCAATTCCTAGACTTTTAGAGGACTGGCAGCTTGCATGTCCTGCCTCCTGGAAGGCTGCCGTCATGTAAGGAGGTACATCTACCCTTGGACTACTCTGCGGCGAGAAAACAAGTTTTTGACATTTATTGCAAACAACTGATTGCTTTCGTATGTTTTATGAAGTTCCATTCTGCATTTTCAATTTTTTTAAGACGGTGGGTACAAGGTTTTGTTTATTCTTTCATCAGCTGATGGACATCTAGGTTAGGACATTTGGGGCTAATACGAAGAATGCTGCTATAAATGTTCAGGTACAAGTTTTTGTGTGGATTTGCGTTCTCATTATTTTGAATATATACCTACAAGTCGAAGTGCTAGGCCACATGGTAGCTACTACACATCTTTGAATCGCTTTTCCTAAAAGAATAATTTTTTTTAAAAAATCTGAATCTGTGGCACAAGATTTAGAGGGCCAGACTTCCATGGAAAATGCAAGTCATCTCTTCAAAATACAGCATGTTGGAGGAATTACAAACATACTAGTACGTGGTTGGAAAGCTCAAACCTACCAATAAAACGTATCACAGAAAGCATAAAATAAAACAGAAAGGAAGCTGGGAATAGGAAATGTGTTGGGTTAATGGAAACGATGTTAAATGCTTATGCCTGGCTTCTCCACTGACCCTCATCCACTGTCCCCGGGCAGCTCTGCTCTGCCACTCTGGTCTCTACTGGATACAGCTCAGGGGACCACTGTCGCCTGTCCTGCAGGTCTCTGGTTACTCCACAGTGGGTCTCCCTCTCCTCTACCCCTTGCCCATTCCCATCTTCAAAGCGTGGATCAGCACATAGGATGTTTACCCATTCGTTCATTTAGTTATGTCTGCCATTCCCCAGACCTCCACAGGAGGTGGATTTTTGTTGAAATTGTAATATCCTTGAGGCACCTGGGTGGCTCAGTTGGTTAAGCGTTTGCCTTCGGCTCAGGTCATGATCTCGGGGTCCTGAGATCGAGTCCCGCATCAGGCTCCCAGCTCAGCAGAAAGCCTGCTTCTGTCTCTCCCTCTGCTGCTCCCCCTGCTTGTACTCTCTCGCTCTCTGTCAAATAAATAAATAAGGTCTTTTAAAAAAAATAAATAAAGGGGCACCTGGGTGGCTCAGCCATTAAGCGTCTGCCTTCAGCTCAGGTCATGATCCCAAGGTCCTGGGATCGAGCCCCACATCAGGTTATCTGCCCAGCAGGAAGCCTTCTTCTCCCTCTCCCACTCCCCCTGCTTGTGTTCCTTCTCTCGCTGTCTCTCTGTCAAATAAATAAATAAAATCTTTAAAAATAAAAAAAGGAAATTACATCAAGCAAATACTGTAATGCATGCAAAGTTGGCCACGATCAGAAAATCCCAGGGGACCTAAGCGTGTCCACCCTCACTCATGGGAGCAGAAAAGAAAATATAACTAAAAATTACCTAAATACTTTTGTTCTCACTTTGCGGCGTGGTTTCTGCTGCTTTCCCTTCAGCTATTTCGGCCCTTTATACCCCTCGGTGTTCCCTGTTCTTGGCTCTATTTCACACATTGTGTGGCACAGAACAGTGCAGCTGATGTAAAAATTTCAAATCTACTGAAGCCTTAATGGTTGATGCAGAAAGAGCTCAGCCTGATTAGCTCTTAGGGGAGTGCTTTTAAAAATTCTAAATTTTTAGGGCAGGTACCTACAGGCTTTCCCCTCCAGGTTTTCTTCCCGACCACTGGTCTCCTTGATCTGTTCTTAAAGTCTTTCTTCTCAATTATCTTTATTTCTTTCACATTTGCCTTCACTTTTTCCATTTTTGCCCCAATTAAAACTCAAGGACTGACATAGCCATAGCAGGAGATGACCGTACTTTTGTGTCACTTTCTACATTCTGCCATATCTTTTAGTTCTGTTCTTACCTCCTCAGTTCAGTTATATTGAGCAAATGTTTGTGGAGCCACTCCTGTGCCAAACACTTGCTAGACCTTGGAGACCCTTCTGCTTCTAGTATTTCACAGTTTTAGCAGTCACCATTCCACTCATTTATGTCCTGACCATAAGCTTCTTGAGGTTTCCCTACACTGAGAGTAGCTTTCACACAGATAATTGTTGTTAATATGGGAAATGAATTAAATTGAATTGATAATCAACCTGGAATCTGTTTTCTTTCTTCCACTCCTCTTCAATCCAATCTAGGTCTGTGTTACGCTAAGATATATATTTGGTCTTTGTCCCCAGTTCCTGAAACAGAGCTCCTAAATCCTTTAGAATTTCCTGAGTAGTAGGAGTCACCCCTTTTGTCTGATGAAATGACTTTTGGTGGGCCCCTCCATAGCTTCAGGCCAAGACTTGATTTGAGGGTTTGGAACTTTCAGTCCCACTTCCAAACTCCAGGGCGGGGAGAGAGGCTGGGGGTTGAGGTAATCACCTATGGCCAATGATCTAATCAATCATGCCCAGATAACGAAGCTTCCATAAAGACCCAAAAAGTTGGAGTTTGGAGAGTTTTCAGGTTGTTGAACACACGGAGATCAGGGAGAGTGTATGCTCCAAAGAGGAACGGAAGCTCCACACCCTTTCCCCACACCTTGCCCTATGCATCTCTTCCATCTGGCCGCTCCGGAGTTATATCCTTTCATAATAAACCAGTAATCTAGTAAGTAAAATATTTCTTTGAGTTCTGTGAGCTGCTCTAGCAAATTACTGAGCCTGAGGAAGGGGTCGTTAGAACCTGCCATCTAGGGGCGCCTGGATGGCTCTGTCAGTTAAGTGTCCAAATCTTGATTTCAGCTCAGGTCATGAGCTCAGCCTTGTGAGATTGAGCCCTCTGTGGGACTCCATGCTGAGTGCAGAGTCTGTTTGAGATTCTTTCTCTCCCTCTCCCTCTGCCCCCACCCTACTCTCTCTCTCTCTCAAATAAATAAATAAAATCTTTTAAAAAAAAGAACTTCCCATCTATAGCTGATTGGTCAGAAGTATAGGTGACAAGCTAGAGTGAGGGCAGACTTGTGGGACCGAGTCCTTAACCTGTGGGACTCTGGGTGATTCGTGGCAGAACTGAATTGAACTGTAGGACACCAACTTGGTGTCCAGAGAGTTGGAGAATTCACTGGTATTGGGGGAAAACCCAAGCATTTGGTGACAGAATTGTTGTGAGAAAAAAACTCACAGATTACCCTAGAAATGTGGGTAGTGATAGCAGCTATTACATTTTTTACATCAGAGCTAATCTAGGAGGCAATTAGCCCAAGAAAATCTTTTAAATCACAAATTCCATAAGAGACTTGTATTCAGGGGCGCCTGGGTGTCTCAGTTGGTAAGCATCTGCCTTCAGCTCAGGTCATGATCCCAGGGTCCTGGGATCGAGCCCCACATCGGGCTCCCTGCTCCACAGGAGGCCTGCTTCTCCCTCTCCCACTCCCCCTGCTTGTGTTCCCTCTCTCGCTGTGTTTCTCTCTGTCAAATAAATAAATAAAATCTTTAAAAAGAGAGAGAGAGACTTGTATTCAAAATATATAAAGAACTTTTGCAATCTAATAAAAAAAAAAAACCAACCCAATTATAAATGGGCAAACGGTCTGAATAGACATTCCCCCAAAGAAGATATACAGATCACCCATGAATATCACATCATGAAAATATGCTCAACAGCATTAGTCATCAGGAAAATTCAAATCAGGGCACCTGGGTGGCACAGTCAGTTAAGCATCTGACTCTTGGTTTCAGCTCAGGCCGTGATTCCAGGGTTGTGAGACTGAGCCCCATATTGGGCAGTGGGGAGTCTGCTTAAGATTCTCCCTCTCTCTCTTTGCCCCCCACCCCCTTCTCTCTCAAATAAATAAATAAATCTTTAAAAAGGGAGGGAAATTCAAATCAAAACCACCATAAGATACCACTTCACACCTACTAGGATGGCTATAATAAACAAAATGGACAATAACGAGTGAGACAAGGAAGTGAAGAAATTGGAACCTTAGTACATTGCTGGTGAGAATTAAAATTGTACAGTCACTGTGGAAAACAATTTGGCAGTCATTCAAAATATACAACATAGAGTTACCATTCTTAGCACTTCTTAGGTATATACCCAAGAGAAATTAAAACATATCCATACAAAAGCACGTACATGAATGTACATAGTAACATTCTTTATAACTGTCAAAAGATGAAAACAACCCCAGATCCATCAACTGATGAATGGATACAGAAAATGTGGCATGTCTGTACAATGGAGTATTATTCAACAATAGAAAGCAATGAAGTACAGATATGTGCTCCTACATGGATGAACCTCAGAAACATAATGCTGTGTGAAAGAAGCCAGTCTCAAAAGACCACATTTTGTGTGATTCCATTTATATGAAATATCCAGAATAGGCAAATCTACAGAGACATGTAGATTCATGGTTTCCTCGGGCTCCGGAGTGTGGGAGTTTGGGGGACAATGGAAAATAAATGCTAATGAGTATAGGGTTTCTTTCTGAGGTGATAAAAATGTTCTAAAACTGGGGGCGCCTGCGTGGCTCAGTCAGTTAATTGTCCAACTTTTGATTTCAGCTCAGGTTCATGATCTCAGGGTCACAGGATCAAAACCTGCCTCAGGCTCTGTGCTCAGTGAGGAGTCTGCTTAAGATTCTCTCTCTCCCTCTGCCTCTCCTCCCCCTGCTCTCTCTCTCACTCTCTCTCTCTAAAAAAAAGAGAGAGTATAGATAACTTCTGATACATTTCTTAATAAACGTTTGCTATGCATATTTTTATTTATTTTATTTTTTATTATTACTATTTTTAACAAAGAAGTTGAAGGTTTTATTATTAAACTATTTATCTTCCTGCAAAGCTGTTGCTTCATTGTATAAAAATAGCACCAGCAAGTGCAGTATATTGCAAAATTAAGGTAGTATTGTTTTTTTTTTTAAAGATTTTATTTATTTATTCATGAGAGACAGAGAGAGAAGCAGAGGGAGAAACAGGCTCCCAAGGAGCAGGAAGCCCGATGCGGGACTCAATCCCAGGACCTGGGATCATGACCTGAGCCGAAGGCAGACGCTTAACCATCTGAGCCACCCAGGCGCCCAAGGTAGTATTGTTTTTTATCAGACACTATACAACTAACAAACGTTTCTCTAAGGCCAGTTATTTCCAATGGAAAAATTAAGTATTTTGACTCCCATCCAGGGATAGATGTAAGCAAGTTACAATAGTCCCCAAGGCTTAAGGTAACAATGTCATCCCTGAATGACAAAATTTTTATAGCTAGTTTTTAACCACAGATCATTTCAGGAGTCTGAATATCATAACTGGAGCATAAAAATCAGAGGGTGTTGCAAAACAGGTGCATATTGTGTTTTTCTGCATTCATTATAAAGTTCAGGGGTATTTTCTTCCATTAGCATTGTTGTAAGTAGTTTCTTTTTCCACTGGTATTGCTAACAGTTGCTATTTTAAATCCTCTGTGTACCACTAATTTAAGACAACTATGCTAGATTAAGTTGTTTATACTAGTTTATTTAGGGGTTCCATTTTGACTCCTCAATGTATTTCTCATATGCTTCTTCACTCATTAATTCATCCAGGTCTGAAGGATTACTGAGTGCTATCTTGATCAGCCAACCATCTTCATAACAAGATTTGTTGACAAGTCCTGGATTTTCTGCAAGAGTTCCATTAATTTCAGTTACTTCTCCTGATAGAGGAGAAGAGAGTTCACTAGCAGCTTTCACACTTTCCAAAGCACCAAACTCATCTTTTCGTTCAGTTTTGTCCCAACTTCAGGCAGACTACAGTATACAACATATCCCAAAGTCTCCTGTGCAAAACTGCTGGTGCGCACTGATCCAATACCCTTTTCTATTGTTATCCATTCATGTTTGTCTGTGAATTTACACTGGGAGAGCGGAGCCCAGCCGGTGCGCAGCGTCCGGTGGGCGTCTGCCCTTAGCCCCCAGGGCCAAGGCAGGCAGGGCCCAGCGGGCGCAGAGGCCTCCGGTGAGGCTGCCCGCCCCAGCCAGCCTGCTCCACACACCGCTGGCAGCGCCATGTTCACAGCTGTGCCTATTATTTATTTTATTATTTATTTAATTTTTTAGAGGAGGCAGGGGCAAAGGGAGAGGGAGAGAGAGAATCCTAAGCAGGCTCCACACCCAGTGCAGAGCCCAACTCGGGGCTCAGCCTCACAACCCCAAGATCATGACCCGCGCTGAAATCAAGAGTCGGATGCTTAACTGACTGAGCCACCCAGGCGCCCTGCTGTACACATTTTTTTTTTTAATGTTCTAAAATTGATTTTGGTGATGGTTGCATGACTCTGTGAAAATGCTGAAAACCATTGAATTGTGCACTTTACATGGGCAAATTACATGGTATGGGAATTATATCTCAATAAAGCTGTTTATTGGGTGCCTGGGTGGCTCAGTTGGTTGGGCGACTGCCTTCAGCTCAGGTCATGATCCTGGAGTCCCGGGATCGAGTCCCACATCGGGCTTCCTGCTCAGCAGGGAGTCTGCTTCTCCCTCTAACCCTCTTCCCTCTCATGCTTTCTCTCATTCTCTCTCTTTCTCAAATAAATAAATAAAATCTTTAAAAAATAAATAAATAAATAAAGCTGTTTATTGGGCAGTTTAAAAAATGACATTGGCCTAATCCAGGGAACAGAACAAAAGGTAGAAGAGAAACCTGAGATAACATGACCAATCTGACCCTTCTCAGCATATCAGCTGCACTATGCGCTCGTCAGTTATATAAACATGAATTGATAGTACTCAGATACAAACAAAAACATTAACAAGGATATCACTTTATACCTTTCAGGCTAACAAAAAATCAGAAATTTGGATCTTGCCAAGGGTTGGGAGAGATGCGGGGAGCGGGGCGGGAAGGAACATACTATTCTCCACTGCTGGTGGGCATCTACCTGATGCAGCCATTCTGGAGACTAATCTGGCATAATTCGGTCTAATGAAGCATACATATATCTGTGGCCCAGAACTTCTGCTCCTAGTAAACATTCCAAAGAAATTTTCACACGGGTTATACGGCAACATGGGAAAAGTTGTTTCCTGTGTCAGAGCCAAGGGTGGACGGGAGCGGAGTGGAGGTGGGTGCTCATCCCTGTGAGAGGAGGTGGGTGAGATGTGATGCACGCACTGGAGTCTACAGCCTCTGTGAGTGGCGTCAGGTTAGATGTAGGCACAGCTGCATGGGTAACTCTTAAATACAGAGAGCTGAGTGGAAAAATACAAACACCTGAAGGAGATATATATATTTCCATAAATAAACATTTGCACACATAAAATAATATACTTTGTAGTAATACATTCAAATAAAAAGAATGCTCTGATAAAAGCAGCAATTAGTTCTATGCCTGCAGTCTCCTCCTGACTCTGAGTTATAAAAGGTCAGAATTTATTGAGCTAGAAAAGGTGAAAAAATATCCATTAATGCGACTGTAGGGAAGATTCCTGCCTTGGATAGGAGATCATATCAGATGACCTAAAGCTACATAAGCCAAGAGAACTCTATCAGTGAAATAACAGAGGTGGCAACATTAGGGACACATC
Source organism: Zalophus californianus (assembly GCF_009762305.2). Classification (NCBI taxonomy): domain Eukaryota; kingdom Metazoa; phylum Chordata; class Mammalia; order Carnivora; family Otariidae; genus Zalophus; species Zalophus californianus. Next base: position 71,620,129 of record NC_045596.1, read on the forward strand.
CTGAGATGATTTAGTTACTTTACTATTTTAAGGGTCAGTAGCCAGGGGTGATTTCCCCAAGACAGGATTTGAACCTTGGTTCTCTGAAATTCAAAATGGTTTTGCTCTAAACTGAGTTTGAACCACTGATTCCCCAGTGGCTCTTGGTGTGCGTCCCACCTCCTCGCCCACTTTCCCACCAATGCAGCAATGAAACATAGCCTGTTTTCCTTAAAACAAATGTACCCTCTGGTCACCCCACCACTCCAGTTTTTGCATCATTGTGTTGATGGCTCCCCGCATTCCCTCACACACCTTCCTACTTAATGTTAATGTGGACCAAGCCAGGTTCCAGGCCAGACAAACTTGGTTTCATCTCTTGGCTTCACCATTTGTAGCTGATTGTTCTTGGTTATTTAACTTCTCAGAGTTTGTTTTCCCACAGAAATCAGGGATAATAATAAAATGTGTCTTAGTACCTTCCATGCAACTACAAACATACATATACAGTTCAAATTATATCCTGTTTATTATGTATATTCTGTTATTTTTCTTTATACCCAGTATATATTATGGGTAGCTTTCCATGTCAATATACATAGATAATAGCTGTCATGCATGCGTGGGGGCAGAGGGTGCACAGGAAATCTCTACTTTCTACTCAATTTTGTGGTACATAGAAATCTGCTCTAAAAATAATCTATCTTTGGAGCGCCTGGGTGGCTCAGTTGGTTGAGTGTCTGACTCTTGGTTTTGACTCAGGTCATGATCTCATGGGTCGTGAAATCGAGCCCCACATCAGGCGGGCTCTATGCTCAATGGGAGTCTGCTTGGATATTCTCTCCCTCTGCCCCTTCCCCCACTCTCTCTTGCTCCCTATCTCTCAAATAAATAAATAAATCTTTGAAAAATAAAAATAATCTATCTTTTAAAAAAATTAAAGTTGATTCAACAATATGGTTGAATAACTTAAAATACATGTTAAAGAGTTTCACATTATGATCATTGTTATGGAATCTAGGCTTGTACTGTTAGATTATATTAGCAACATATTATTTTTGTATTTAAATAGTGTATTCAGGGCCCCTGGGTGGCTCAGTCGGTTAAGCATCTGCCTTCAGCTCACTTCATGATCCTAGGGTCCTGGGATCAAGTCCCGCATGGGGCTCCCTGCTCTGTGGGGAGCCCGCTTCTCCCTCTGCCTCTGCCTCTCTCTCTCTCTGTGTCTCTCATGAATAAATAAATAAAATCTTAAAAAATAAATGAATAGGGGCGCCTGGGTGGTTCAGCTGTTAAGCGTCTGCCTTCAGCTTGGGTCGTGATCCCGGGGTCCTAGAATCAAGCCCCACATCGGGCTCCCTGCTCGGCAGGAAGCCTGCTTCTCCCTCTCCCACTCCCCCTGCTTGTGTTCCCTCTCTCGCTGTGTTTCTCTCTGTCAAATAAATAAAATCTTGAAAATAAATAAATAAATAAATAAACAGTGTACTCAGTGAGAGAAATTATCTTTTTTTCTTAAAGATTTATTTGTTTAATGGGTATTAAGGAGGGCACGTACTGCATGGAGCACTGGGTGTTATATGAAAACAATGAATCGTGGATCACTACATCTAATGGCATATGGTGACTAATATAACGTAATAAAATAAAATTTAAAAAAAGACCCAAACAACAACAACAAAAAAGATTTATTTGTTTATTCTAGAGAGAGAGAATGCGCAATGGGCGGGGAGGGGGAGAGGGAGAGGGAGAGAGAGAGTCTCAAGCAGACTCCACATTGAGAATGGAGCCCAGCACAGGGCTCAATCTCACAACTCTGAGATCATGACCTGACCCAAAATCAAGAGTCAGACACTTAATGGACTGAGCCACCCAAGTGCCCTGATAGAAATGATCTTAATATGAACATTTAATAAATAATTTTAGATAATAGCTGTCCATGTCAATATATACTTAAAAAAATAGACATTACTTTTTAGAGTAATTTTAGGTTCACAGCAAAACTGAGTGGAAAGTACCAAGAGTTCTCATATATATATCATGGCCCCCTCATACATGCACAGTCTCCCCCACTACCAACATCTCTCACTGAAGTAGCACATTTGTTATAATCAGTGAACCTGTACTGACACATGGTTGTAACTCAAAGTCCATGGTTTTACATTAGGATTGACTCTTGGTGTTGTATGTTCTGTGTTTTGACAAATACATACTTTTTTTTTTAGTATAGTTGAGACCCAACGTTACATTCATTCCAGGTGTGCAACATAGTGATTTGTCAAGTTTATACATTATGCTGTACTCACAACACTATTACAGTATCATTGACTATATTCCTTATGCTGTGCCTTCTATTCCCATGACTTGTTCCTTTCATAACTGGAAGCCTGTATCTCCCACTTGCCTCCACCCATTTTGCCCATCTATCAGTGCACACTTAGGTTGTTTCCATAGCTTGGCTATTGTAAATAATGCTACAATAAACATAGGAATGCATATATCTTTTTGACTTTTTAAAATTTTCTTTTGGTAATACCCACTAGTAGAGTTACTGGAACATATGGTATTTCTATTTTTAATTTTTTGAGAAACCTCCATATTCTTTTTCACAGTAGTTGCACCAATTTACATTCTCACCAACAGTGTGGGAGGGTTCTTTTTCTCCACGCCCTCGCCAACACATGTTATTTCTTATCTTTCTGATTCTACCTATTCTGACAGGTATAAGGTGATATCTCATTATGGTTTTGATTTGCATTTCCCTGATGATTAGTGATGCTGAGCATTCTTTCTTTCTTTTTTTTTAAAGATTTTATTTATTTATTTGAGAGAGAGAGAATGAGAACCAGAGAGCACGAGAGGGAAGAGGGTCAGAGGGAGAAGCAGACTCCCTGCCGAGCAGGGAGCCCGATGCGGGACTCGATCCTGGGACTCCAGGATCATGACCTGAGCCGAAGGCAGTCGCCCAACCAACTGAGCCACCCAGGTGCCCTTGAGCATTCTTTCAAGTGTCTGTTGGCCATCTGCATGTCTTCTTTGGAAAAATGTCATTCAGGTCCTCTGCTCATTTTTAATTGGATTGTTTTTTGGTGTTGAGTTGTGTAAATTCTTTATATATTTTGGCTATGAATGCCTTATCAGATATAGCATTTGCAAGTATCTTCTCCCATTTAGTAGGCTGTCCTTTGGGTTTTTGTTTTTGGGGTTTTTGGTTTGTTTGTTTGTTTTATGTTTTTGATGGTTTCCTTTGCAGTGCAAAACGTTTTTATTTTGATGTAGTCCCAATAGTTTATTTTTGCTTTTGTTTCCCTTGCCTTACTTAGGAGACTTGTCCAGGAAAATTTTATAATCGATGGCGAAGAAATTACCGCCTGTGTTCTCATCTAGGATTTTCATGGTTTCAGGTCTCACATTTAGGTCTTTAATCCACTTTGAGTTTATTTTTGCTTATGGTGTTAGAAAGTGATCCAAGTTTCATTCTTTTACATGTAGCTGTCCAGTTTTCCCAGCACTGTTTATCGAAAAGACTGTCTTTTCCCCATTGTATGTTCTTGCCTCCTTTATCATAGATTAATTGACCATATAAGCATGAGTTTATTTCTGGGCTCTCTATTCTGTTCTACTGATCTATGTGTCTAATTTCGGGCCAGATCTATACTGCTTTGATTACTACAGCTTTGCAGTATATCTTGAAATCTTGAATAATGATACCTCCAGCCTTGTTTTTCTTTTTTCTTTTTTTTTTAAATTTGATTTCATATGGATTTTTTTTTTAGATTTTATTTATTTATTCATGAGAGACAGAGAGAGAGAGAGAGAGAGGCAGAGGGAGAAGCAGGCTCCCAAGGAGCAGGGAGCCTGATGCGGGACTCGATCCCAAGACCCTGGGATCATGACCTGAGCCGAAGGCAAACGTTCAACCATCTGAGCCACCCAGGCGCCCTCCAGCCTTGTTTTTCTTTCTCAATATTGCATTGGCTATTCTGGGTCTTTTGTGGTTCCATACATATTTTAGTATTATTTGTTCTAGTTTTGTGAAAAATGATGTTGGTATTTGGATAGGGTTTGCACTGAATCTGTAGATGGCTTTGGGTAGTGATAAATATATATATAATGGCTGCATGGAGTACTATATTATGGGTTTGCCATGCATACTTTAAATAATTGTTTGACAATAAAGTTCATTTTGAATTTTTTCCACTATATATAATACAGATGATACAATGTTTATTAAAGCCCTTGCTATTTTAACTTATCAATCAATATGAAAATAAGATTGATGCATAGAAAAATCAACAGACAAATGAATAGGCAATTTATAGAAGAAATATAAATGGCTAATATAAAATAAGAAGTTGCTCAATCTCATTAATAATCAAAGAAATGGGAATTGGAACAAGACATCATTTTCAGGGGACATAGACTGGTGAAGATGAAAAAGATTAATAACATCAAGGCTATAAACTGGGGGTGAGAGGGTAAATTATTACACCCTCATAGGAGGACAATATAGCAACATGTTACAACAGTCAAAATGTACAGGTCTTTTGAATTATTTTTAACTTTTTAAAACCTGTGGTGAGGGCACCTGGGTGGCTCTGTTGGTTAAGCGACTGCCTTCGGCTCAGGTCATGATCCTGGAGTCCCTGGATCGAGTCCCGCATCGGTCTCCCTGCTCGGCAGGGAGTCTGCTTCTCTCTCTGACCCTCCCCCCTCTCATGTGCTCTCTCTCTCAAATAAATAAATAAAATCTTTAAATAAATAAATAAATATAGATAGATAGATAAAATCTGTGGTGATAATATTATTGTTATGTTAAATACCTTTTATCTTTTAGAGATAAATATTGAAATATTACTAATGAAATTTTATGATTACTTGGATTGCTTCATAACAGTCTGGTGAGGGGGTGGAGGGAAAATGGGAAGGGGCATAGATGAAACAAAACTTGCCACAGGTTCTCATTTGTTGAAGCTAAAAGTGATAAATATATATTTGGTCTTTGTCCTTGGTTCCTGAAACACAGCTCCTATATCCTTTGGAATGTCTTAGGTGCATCTTTTGTTCTAATGAGGATACTTTTGGTGGGCTCCTAGTTAGCTTCAGGATGAGGACTAGTCAGTCACCAGAAAGACCAAGGCATGACTAGAGGATTGGAAGTTTTTAGCCCCACTCAACTCTAAGGAGGAGAGAGGGGCTAGAGATTGATCTTCAGATTAATCAGCAATGACCAGTGATTTGCTCACTCATGCCTAGTAAAGGAACCTCTGAGTCAGTGAGCATATTGAGGTGCTGACAAGGTGGTGCTCTGGGGAAGACATGGTAATTCTGTGCCCTTCCCTCCATAACTTGCCCATGAATCTTTTTTATTTGGCTGTTCTAGAGTTGTATCCAGCAATGGACTAAATGTTTGTAGACTCTTCCCACTGCTGTCAAATTCATAAGTTGAAATTCTAACTCTCAATATGACAGTATTAGGAGATGGGTATTTTGGGAGGTAATTAGGTCATGAGGGTGGAGTCCTCATGATGAGACTTGTTTCCTTATAAAAAGGGATCACAGAGAGCTCTCGCCATCTTTTCTCCACAATGTGAAGATACAAGAAGTTAATAGTCTATAACCCAGAAGAGGGCTCTCACTAGGACCTGACCATGTTGGCACCCTGATCTCAGACTTCCAGCCTCCAGAACTGTGGGAAATGAACTTCTATTGCATATAAGCCACCCAGTCTATGGTACTTTGCACAGCCCAAAGAGACAAAGACATACTTTATAATAAACTGAATAGTAAGTAGAGCATTTCCTGAAATCTGTGAGTTTTTTAGCAAATTACTGAACCCGAGAAGGGGGTCATGAGAAACCTTGATTTATAGCTGGTTGGTAAGAAGTTCAGGTGGCTACCTGGGACTTGCGATTGCCATCTGAAGTTAGGGCAGCCTTGTGAGACTGAGCTCTTAACCTGTGAGGTCTGTGCTAGCTCCAGGTGGCTGATGTCAAAATTGAGTTAAATTGTAGGACATCCATTTGATGTGAGAAATATCGTCTGAGGGGTGCCTGGCTGGCTCAGTCAGTTAAGTGTCTGCCTTCAGCTCAGGTCATGATCCTGGAGTCCTGGCATCAAGCCCTGCATCAAGCGTCCTGCTCAGCAGGGAGTCTGCTTCTCCCTCTCCTTCTGCCTCCCACCCCCGTGCTCTCTCTCTCTCAAATAAATAAATAAATAAATAAATAAATAAATAAATAAATAAAATCCTTAAAAGAAGAAGAAGTGTTCTCTGAGGGGTGCCTGGCTGGCTCAGTTGGTACAGCATACAATCAAATTGACACCTAAATTAACAATCATAATTAGTTATCTATTGCTGCACCACAAATTACTCCAAAACTCTGTTGCTTGAAGAACAACAAACATTTATTAGTTTATATAATCCTGAGAGTCAGGAATTTGGGAGCAGCTTAGGGTCTCTGCTTGGGGTCTCTCATGAGGTTGCAGTCAAGATATCAATCAGAGTTGCTGTCATATGATGGTTTGACTGGGGCTGGAGGTCCTCTTCTAAGATGGTTCTCTCTCATGGCTGGTAAGTGGTTAGTATAGGAGGCTTCGGCTCCATACCACAAACACTCGTGTGAGTATCCTCATGACCTGAAAGCTAGTATCCTCCAGAACAAGTGATCCAAGGCAAGAGGCAGAAGTCTCACTGTGTGACCCAGCCTTAGAAGCCACCCTCCATCATTTCTGCAGCATGAATATCAAGAAGCAAGAACCACTGGGGGCTACTTCGGAGGCTAGCTACCACAGTTAATGACAGAATGAGCATAAAAAGAGTGCATATGAAAGTGATTTTATTCTACTCCTTTATTTGCAGTTTAATATCAATGTTCTGGCTTTATAGCTTCTTTTGACCCTCCAAATCTACTCTCCACCCTTTCCTGTCCCAAGAAGCTCACCTTTATGGATCATACCAAAGGGTTCCCTTGCCCTCTGACTTCAGTTAGGTTCATCCAATGGGGAACCCTAGAACGTAGGGTTCCCTAGGATGGAAGGGAATAGGAGCATTAACTCTCTTTGTTCCCTTTCTCAGGCTGTTTCTCTTGCCCAAATGTCACAGTTCTTTTCAAAGCAGTCCTTGCATTCCTTTCAATAACCACTCCCTCCCCTCATCCTTTCAGACCTAGGGATGTTAACCACCCTGCTGCTGCTGACCCCAGGTTAAGGCATTCTCTTGTGGTGATGCTACACCTTACAACTTGGTGGGCAAAGATCACTTCCTCAAATGACCTAACTTGAGTGAAACCCAGTTTTCTGTTGAGATTCTGACTAATACAGTGCTAAACAGGCAAATGGCAAATTTATGTACAGCTCTTATACCCAAATAGCCTCCAAAAGAATGTCTCTGGGGCACCTGGGTGGCTCAGTCAGTTGAGTGTCTGCCTTCGGCTCAGGTCATGATCCCAGGGTTCTGGATCGAGCCCCACATCAGGCTCCCTCTCCTGCCTGCTGCTCCCCCTGCTTGTGGTCTCTCCTCTCTCTCTCTCTGTCAAAAAATAAATAAATAAAATCTTCAAAACAAAACAATGTCTCTGATGTTTGGGGTTATTTCTGCTGCTTCTTAGAATTTTGCTTCCTTTCTTCCTCCTTCCTTCTCCAGCTCATCCAACCTTCGCTTGACCTCTCAGCTTGCCTGGTGGCTCAGATTGGTTTTCAGTGCCCAGTCTTGGAGAGTTTAGAGAAAAAGGAAGGTAAGATTCCTGGATACAGTAGGATGCCCTAGCCCTACAGCTTTTTATTTACTATCTTCTACCCTTTGGGTGGACCCTGGAAAATCTGTGAATGGGTGTTCCCTACCACTTGGATGCCCACATGATTTTGAGGTTGATACTCATGTGCTGGAATAGTGGGGCAGAAAAGACAAAAAAAGGTCTGGTTCTCTGATGACCGTGGAGCCTCCACACAGTCACTGCCTACTTCCAGACTTCTTTGATACACAAGAGAAATGAACGTCTCTCTTGATTAAGCCACTATTCTTTCAGGTTTTCTGTCACATGCAGGTGAGCTTAATGCAAATCACTACAATGCACTTCGGATAGAACATCATGGTATCTAGAAAATATCTGGCTATTTCAGTCACTGCAACAAATCCACAGAATGGTTACACCCAATCTGCCCCTGCACGTCTTTAAAATTCCTCCACAGACTGCATGTGTCAGGGACAGGCAAAGCTGTAAGACTTCACTCTGTCCTTCAGTGGCTTATAGAGGAGAGAGACTCTCTCTAGTCAACACAAGATGGTGATATTAAAAGGGAAGCGGGCAAGTCCATGTTGAAATTTATAGAAGAAAAGAAATGTGGTAAAGCCTCAGACTGACAGAAATACTGGGGGTTATAGCTCCAGAGTTGCAGACCCCGGAGCACCTCATCTCCAGTCAGAGATCATCAGCTCCCTCCTTCTTTTCCTTTAACTACAGCCTGCTCTCGGCTGTACTGAAAGCAGCCAGCACTGCTGTGGGGAATTCCAGATACCACTGTCCGGCAATAGAGACCTTGAGGGACAAGTCCCGAGGTGGGGGCTGGGGGATGAAATCCAAGGGATATAAGTGTGGAGGTGGAAAGAAGATGTGGCCCCCGTTCTCCATTTTGAATAGATGAATGCATTTCTCATAGAAACATTCCTGCTTTTGTTTGCCAGTCTTTCTTGGTTATACTGCAGGTTGGAAAGATTTCTGGTCTGACCAGAAAACTAACTACCATAATTTCTAACATCACTTTAAAGGGAAATACATTCCAAGTTAAGAGGCACCTGGCTGGCTCAGTCAGAAGAGCATGTCACTCTTGATCTTGGGGTCGTGAGTTCAAGGTTGGGTCTAGAGATTCTTAAAAATAAAATCTTTTTTTTTAAATAAAATAAAGGGAAATGCAGTCTGAATTATAAACAACCAATTAAAAAATTTTCTTAATGCATAACCATTAATTCATTCAACAACTGTTCCTTAAGAGCCTACTAGCTGCAAGTACTGTTCCAGATGTTAGTAATGCAGCAGTGAAGAAAATAAAATAAAATGCTTCCTATTAAGAAATGTTTTTTAAAACGTGGAAATAAGGGCGCCTTGGGTGGCTCAGTTGGTTGAGCGACTGCCTTCAGCTCAGGTCATGATCCTGGAGTCCCCGGGATCGAGTCCCACATCGGGCTCCCTGCTCAGCAGGGAGTCTGCTTCTCCCTCTGACCTTCTTCCCTCTCGTGCTCTCTATCTCTCATTCTCTCTCTCTCAAATAAATAAATAAAATCTTTAAAAAATAAATAAATAAAACATTGGAAATAAGGCAGGGTGCTTGGGGTGGCTCAGATGGTTAAGCATCTACCTTCAGCTGGGGTCGTGATCCCAGGTCCTGGGATCCAGCCCCGCATGGGACTCCTGCTCGGTGGGGAGTCTGCTTCTCCCTCTCCCTCGGCCACTCCCCCTGCTTGTGCTCTCTGTCTCTCTCGCTCTCTCAAGTAAATTAAAAAAATCCTTTCAAAATTAAAAAAAATAATCTAGGGGGAATACACTTTGTTCAAAATATTGTTTACTCCTGATTAAAGGTTCCAGTCTTAGTGAAGTTACATGTTTTTTCCCATAAAGATACAAATAATTTCTATCCAGTAAAAAAGATTATAACCACAAAGGTTACAATTAATTGCCCTGAAGAACATTAAACCAGTTTTGTATCTAAGCTAGATATCTTATTCTAACATTCCTTTATTAAATTGGAACCAGCTTTACAATCTTGATGACTCCCTATTAATTAATTAGTTGAATAAATATTGATAAATATAAATAAATATTTAATAATATAATAAATAAAAATAACTGAATAAATATGTTCATTATATATTTGTATGACAATCATATGTTTAACTTTTTAAAAATTATACTTTGACAATCTCTTCATGGAGTTTATAATATAGTTACATATCTTACTTCTTTGCTTTCTTTTTTTTTTAAAGCTTATATATTTACTTTGTAAGTAATCTCTACACCCAACATGGGGTTCAAACTCATGACCCCAAGATCAAGAGTCACATTCTCTTCTGACTGAGCTAGCCAGCACCCCCCCTTTGCTTTCTTTTTCCAGTTTGGGGTTCAAACTAGTGGGCTACCATGACATAATACTTCCTATTCAATTTTTTCTTTCCTTAAAGAAAAGCACAGCTGGTGACATCACAATCCCAGACTTCAAGCTCTATTACAAAGCTCTAATCATCAAGACAGTATGGTACTGGCACAAAACAGACACATAGATCAATGGAACAGAATAGAGAACCCAGAAATGGACCCTCCAACTCAATGGTCAACTAATCTTCAGCAAAGCAGGAAAAACCATCCAATGGAAAAAAGACAATCTCTTCCACAAATGGTGTTGGGAAAATTGGACAGCCACATGTAGAAGAGTGAAACTGGACCATTTCCTTACACCACACACAAAAATAGACTCAAAATGGATGAAAGACCTAAATGTGAGACAAGAATCCGTAAAAATTCTAAAGGAGAACACAGGCAGCAACCTCTTTTTTTTTTTAAGATTTTATTTATTTATTTGACTGAGAGAGACACAACGAGAGAGGGAACACAGCAGGGGGAGTGGGAGAGGGAGAAGCAGGCTCCCACGCCTAGGAGGGAGCCCGATGCAGGACTCAATCCCAGAACCCTGGGATCATGACCTGAGCCAAAGGCAGATGCTTAATGACTGAACCACCCAGGCGCCCTGGCAGCAACTTCTTTGACCTCAACCACAGCAACTTCTTCCGAGAAACATTGCCAAAGGCAAGGGAAGCAAGGGCAAAAATGAACTATTGGGACTTCATCAAGATAAAAAGCTTTTGCACAGCAAAGGAAACAGTCAACAAAACCAAAAGACGGACCAACAGACTGGGAGAAGATATTTGCAAATGACATATCAGATAAAGGGCTAGTATACAAAATCTATAAAGAACTCATCAAACTCAACACCCAAAGAACAAATTATCCAATCAAGAAATGGGCAAAAGACATGAACAGACATTTCTGCAAAGAAGACATACAAATGGCCAACAGACACATGAAAAAATGCTCAACATCACTTGGCATCAGGGAAATACAAATCAAAACTACAATGAGATACCACCTCACACCAGTCAGAATGGTTAAAATTAGTAAGTCAGGAAACAACAGATGTTGGCGGGGATGCAGAGAAAGGGGAATCCTCCTACACTTTTGGTGGGAATGCAAGTTGGTTCAGCCACTCTGGAAAACAGTATGGAGGTTCCTCAAAAAGTTGAAAATAGAGCTACCCTATGACCCTGCAATTGCACTCCTGGGTATTTACCACAAAAATACAAATGTAGTGATCCGAAGGGGGCACCTGCACCCCAATGTTTATAGCAGCAGTGTCCCACAATAGCCAAGCTATGGAAAGAGCCCAGATGTCCACTGACAGATGAATGGATAAAGAAGGTGTGGTATATATATATACAATGGAATACTACTCAGCCATCAAAAAAATGAAATCTTGCCACTTGCAATGATGTGGATGGAACTAGAGGGTGTGCTAAGCAAAATATGTCAATCAGAGAAAGACAATTATCATATGATCTCACTGATATGTGGAACTTAAGAAACAAAACAGAGGATCATAGGGGAAGAGAGGAAAAAATAAAACAAAATCAGAGAGGGAGACAAACCATAAGAGACTCTTTTTTTTTTTTTTAATTTATTTGACAGAGACACAGTGAGGGAAGGAACACAAGCAGGGGGAGTGGGAGAGGGAGAAGCAGGCTTCCTGCTGAGCAGGGAGTCCGATATGGGGCTCGATCCCAGGACCCTGGGATCATGACCTTAGCCAAAAGCAGATGCTTAACGGACTGAGCCACCCAGGCGCCCCAACCATAAGAGACTCTTAAGCATAGGAAACAAATTGAGGGTTGCTGGAGGGGGAGAGGGTGGGGGGATTGGGTAACTGGGTAATGGACATTAAGGAGGGTATGTGATGTAATGAACACTGGGTATTATATAAGACTGATGAATCACTGACCTCTACCTCTGAAACCAATAATACATTATATGTTAATTGAATTTAAATAAAAATAAATAAGTTAAAAAACATTTTTCTCTTTCCTTAGGTTTTTTTTGGATAGTAAATGGAGGAGACCAGAATGTCACCCCCAAAATATTCCCCTTTGACATAAAAATTATTTCAAACTTAAGGCAATTAAGAAGCAGCAAACTCTCCTCTCTACTTGCCCTCTTTCTGCCTACAAGCAGGATATAAATTCTCCTTTTTCTGGAGACAGACTTATCAGCTCAAGGACAATAAACAAGCAATCTGTAAACAAACTTTACTCCATCAGCTTCCTCCCATCTATTTACCTTCCCTCAGTTTGCCACCCTTGGAAGCCTAAAACCACTTTCCTTTGTCCTGTCATTTCTCTATAAATGTATTGTTCTTTGTTAAGATCCCACAGAAGCCAGAGTTCTAAGCCACTACTTTGAGTTACTCTTCAAGTTTCTCCTATGTGATGTGCTGCCACTGCACACATTAAATTCTTTGTTTTTCTCTCATTAATCTGTGTTTTTGTTGAAAAGCCCGGATGAAAACCTAAGATGAGTAAAGTTTTGCCTCCTCTACGTAAAGAAGCAGATCACTTAATGAATGTTTGTGTCTTTGTTCCCCAAGATCATATGCTGAAAACTCTAATCACAATGTGATGGTATCTGGAATTGCGGCCTTTGGGAGGTAATTAAGTCATGAGGGTGGAACCTTCAGCCAGAGAACTGGCTCTCATCCTCTGCCATGTAAGGATACAAAAAGTCAGCAATCTACAGCTTAGAAAAGGACCTTTGCCAGAACCCAGCTCTGCCAGCACCCTGATCTCATACTTTCAGCCTCCAGAACTGTGAGAAATAGATTTCTATTATCGACGCATCACCCTCAGTCTATGGTAATTTGTTATAGCAGCCTGAACTAAGACATCCCCCTTACAAATATCATTTTGACTGTTTCTGCAATGCAGATGACAGTTAATGAAACCACTATCATCTAGTCTGGTTGCAAATAGGTATGCAAGTATTTAGGGTTGGATTTTTACAGATCAAGTCAAGGACCAGAAAAGTTGGCTTCAGGGGCACCTGGCTGACTCAGTTGGTTAATTGTCTGACTCTTGATTTCGGCTCAGATCATGATCTCAAAGTCATGAAATCAAAACCCCACCCCACATCAGGCTCTCACTCAGCACGGAGTCTGCTTAAGATTCTCTTTCTCCCTCTCCCTTTGCCCCTCCCCACCCCGTTGCCCTCACTCTATCTAAATAAATGAATAAAATCTTTAAAAAAAAAAAAGTTTCAGCAGCAGGTCATGAGTCCAGGGGCTACAGAAGAAAAAGCAGGCTTCCCTGGCTCTTAGTGTCTTATTAAATCACTCCTTGTATATAGCATCCCTTTCCCTTTCAATGTCTTTAGAGAGAGCACTGTGAATGAGATGTGCAAACTTCCTGTGAGGTTGAAACTTCAGGGCCACCCTGTCATCCAGCCCAGTGTTGAGGACCTGAGGTGACTTAGCAATATCTTTGTGCTTTGTGCCAAGTGCACCCCTGTTTACCCTGTGTGGGTTTTTTTTTTTACTCCCTTCTCTTTTGTTATCTTTTTTATTATTTTGGTATTTATTCAAAAAGTCTTTATTGAGTGCCTATTGTATATGAAGCACTGTGGCAGTTAGGAATTAAATGGTAAGTCAAAACATGTCCCCACCTCTCATGGAGTTTATAGTGATTATCCATGATCAATAACAACAATAATAACTAATACATATAGAATCATTACTATGTGCCAGGCCTTCCTCCAAGCACTGTACATTTATTATTTAATTCAAACAGCTAGAAAGGTATTATTTTTTAAAAGATTTATTTATTTATTTATTTGAGAGAGTGCACATGGGGGGGAGGGTCAGAGGGAGAAGCAGACTCCCTGCCGAGCAGGGGCCTGATGTGGGACTCGATCCAGGGACTCCAGGATCATGACCTGAGCCGAAGGCAGTCGCTTAACCAATTGAGCCACCCAGGCGCCCTAGAAAGGTATTATTGTCACCACTTTATAGATAAGGAAACCAAGGCAAGGAAAGTCAGAAATTTGCCCAGTCACATGGCTACAAGTGGTGGACCTACTTGTCACCACTTTCCTGTCTTCACCGTCCTATCAAAGTAGATGTCACCTGAGGTGTTATACTAATCCATTTACTCATTCATCCACTCATCTCACTGTTATTAAACATCTTTGACGTGCCAAGGATGTGGCTGTGGTTTTGGACAAAGAATTAGGAGCAGTCCCTGTCATTGAGTAGATCACAATTTACTGAGAAAGATAGACCCATAAACACAAAATTCCTGCCTAACCTGTCAATTAGAAATGCAGGGCTACATACCAAGTGGAATGGAAACAAAGAAGTGGAAGTGACTCACTTTTGTCTAGGATTGCTGAGAAAGACTTTACAGAAGAGAAAATGTTTTATTAGTGTCTTGAAGCTTAATAGCAACTCATTAGTTAAAGAATAATAGAGAGGGGTACCTGCGTGGCTCAGTTGGTGGGGCGACTGCCTCCGGCTCAGGTCATGACCCTGGAGTCCCGGGATCGAATCCCGCCTCGGGCTCCCTGCTCAGCAGGGAGTCTGCTTCTCCCTCTGCCCCTCCCCCCTCTCATGTGCACTCTCTCTCTCTCTCATTCTCTCTCTCTTTCAAATAAATAAATAAAATCTTAAAAAAAAAAAAAAAAGAATAATAGAGAGAATAATCCAGAGAAAGGAGAGAACATAAGGAGAGGCCTGGAGTCATGCCAGTACCAGGTGTGTGGGCATTGTAGGTGGGTGGGAAGTAGCAGGACTTAAGGATCAGAAGTTGAGTTGGGGGCTCTGTTGCTCATGCTACCCAGCCTGACACCACTACCCATGAGCCAGGGATGGCTGTGCCTCCCATGAATGCTCATCTTGGCAAATTTGCCAGGGATGTCTTCACCAAGGGCTATGGATTTGGCTTCATAAAACCTGATTTGGAAACAAAATCTGAGGGGCATCTGGGTGGCTCAGTCAGTTAAGCCTCTGCCTTCAGCTCAGGTCATGGTCCTGGGGTCCTGGGATCGAGCCCCGCATCGGGCTCCCCACTCTGCGGGAAGCCTGCTTCTCCCTCTCCCACTCCCCCTGCTTGTGTTCCCTCTCTCGCTGTGTCTCTCTCTGTCAAATAAATAAATAAAATCTTAAAAAAAAGAAAGAAAGAAAAATCTGAGAATGAACTGGAGTGTACAAGCTTAGGTTTTGCCAACACTGAGACCAACCACCAAGGTGAGGGTTAGCCTGGAAACCAAGTACAGATGCACCAAACATGGTCTGATGTCTGTGGAGAAATGGAACACTGCCAACACACGAGGCATGGAGATCTTTGTGGAAGATCAGCTTGCATGTGGACTGAAGCTGACTTTTGATTCATCCTCTCACCAAATATGGGGAATAGGGGCAGGATGATGGGGGTGGGGGATAAAGGTGTGGGATGCTAAAATCAGGACAGAGCATAAGTGAGAGTGCATCAGCCTGGATGTGGATTTCTACATGACTGGGCCTTCAGTCTGGGATGCTCAGGTGCCAGGTCAAGAAGGTTGGCTGGCTGGTTGGCTAGCTCCCAGATGAATTCTGAGACCACAAAATCTTGGGGGACCCAGAGCAACTTTGCAGTTGGCTACAAGACTGATGAACTGCAACTTCACACTAATGTAAATGACAGAATAGAGTTTAGTGGCTCCATTTATCAGAAGGTGAACAAGAAGGTGGGCGCCTGGGTGGTTCAGTCGCTAAGTGTCTGCCTTCAGTTCAGGTCATGATCCCAGAGTTCTGGGATCAAGCCCCACATCAGGCTCCCTGCTCCATGGGAAGACTGCTTCTCCCCCTCCCACTCACCCTGCTTGTGTTCCCTCTTTCTCTCTGTGTCTCTCTCTCTGTCAAATAAATAAATAAAATCTTTAAAAAAGAAGTTGGAGACTAATGTTCATCTGGTCTGGACAGCAGGAACTAGTAACACTCACGTCGGAATAGCAACCAAGTATCAGATGGACCCTGATGCCCATTTCCCGACTGAAGTGAACAACTCCAGCCTGATGGGTTTAGGATATATTCAGACCCTAAAGCCAGGGGTGTCGACTGACACTGTCAGCTCTGCTGGGTGGCAACATTGTCAACACTGGTGGCCACAAGCTTGGTCTAGGCCTGGAATGCAAGCATAATTGAATACTGTACAACCGTTTAATTTTAAACTATTTTGCAGGGTAGCTACCTTCAGAATTTAGTCACCTTTTTCTGGATGCAGTATTGCTAAATATCATGTTAGGCCTCCAGATTAAAGATGATTCTGCTTTAAGGTGTTACCCTTTCAGAGATACAGAGGAAACCCAGTTCCAAAAAAAGGTACTTTGAGCTGTAGACTTGAGGGATCTTGGTGGCCTATAGAGATGTCATATTTCTTTTTTTATCTAGAAATGGCTCCTAGTGGAAGCTGATAATTTATAGGCAATTTGTAAATTGGTATTGAGTACATGAATAAAATTCTGACTTCCTGAGAGGTAAACCTTGGTTTCCTACCCTAAAGGAGGAGAGGCTTGTTGTTTGATGTTGTGTACTAACTCATCTGAAAGAGACTTTATTTTTTTAAGATTTTATTTATTTATTTGAGATAGAGAGCACAAACAAGCAGGGGCAAGGGGAGGGATGGGCAGAGGGAGAGGGAGAAGAAGACTCCCTGCTGAGCAAGGGGCCCGACACAGAGCTAGATCCCAGGGGATCATGATCTGAGCTAAAGGCAGACGCTTAACCCACTGAGACACCCAGGTGTCCCTGAAAGAGAATTTATTTTTTTTTTAAAGATTTTATTTATTTATTTGAGAGAGAGAATGAGATAGAGAGAGAGAGCATGAGACGGGGGAGGGTCATAGGGAGAAGCAGACTCCCTGCCGAGCAGGGGCCTGATGTGGGACTCGATCCTGGGACTCCAGGATCATGACCTGAGCCGAAGGCAGTCGCTTAACCAACTGAGCCACCCAGGCGCCCCTGAAAGAGACTTTAGACAGATTTTCACGACCTGTTTCCACCCCAGTCCACACCTTTTTTACACAAGTTAGTCTTCAGTGCACAGTAGCTGGTTTTTTTATGTGCCATTTTGGGGTAGAGAAGCTGGATGTGATGAAACCAATAATTCAGGACTTAATTACCTTTCATGTTGTGTTTTTTTGCCCTTGCACCAGATGAAACAGCTTCTAAGACTTCTAGCTGCAAGCAGGAACAGTCTCTGTGACTGTAATCACGTTGTGATGTCTTTTGGAATCTAAATTGGATTTCTATTTATATTCTTGCCACTCGGTTTATTTTTCAGTAGTTTAATGGGTACATTTTAGAGTCTTACATTTTGTGTGGAATTAGATCCTTCCTTTCCAATGCTCTAATTAACATAAAGTAAAATTTGGATAAAATATTAGAACCTAAAAAAAAAAACAGTTCAGTTGGAAACAAAGGGTGACTATTGACCTTATTCAAAGGGGTTTCAGCTGGGGATTAATGCATACAGGTCTGTATTTTAGAGGCTCTCTAGCACTATTTTTTAAAAAGATTTTATTTATTTATTTGAAAGAGACAGAAAGCACAAGCAGGGGGGAGGGGCAGAGGGAGAAGGAGAAGCAGACTCCCCGCTGAGCAGGGAGCCTGGAAGGGGGGTGATCCCAGGACCCTGAGATCATGACATGAGCTGAAGGCAGATGATTAATTGACTGAGTCACCCAGACGCCTCTCTGGCACCATTGTGAAAGACATCAAGGCCAGAATATCCTGAGAAAAGGAAAAACAAGTTGATAACTATTGTAGCCATCTAAATGTTATTTCAGTTATGGAACAGGGTTAATTCAATTAATTCTCATAACCCACATAAAGTAGACATAACCATATGCCATTTACAGATGAGGCAATCAATGAATAGAAAGGTATGTAGACTTACCAATAGCCAGTAAATGGAGTCAGATTTCAAACCCAGGCAGTCTGTCTTTTTTTTTTTTTAATATTTTATTTATTTATTTGACAGAGGGAGAGCACAAGCAGGGGGGAATGGTAGGCAAAGGGAGAAGCAGGCTCCCTGCCAAGCAGGGAGCCCAATGTGGGGCTTGATCCCAGGACCCTGGGATCATGACCTGAGCTGAAAGCAGACACTGAACCTACTGAGCCACCCAGGCATGCCCCCCCTTTTTTAAGATTTTATTTATTTATTTAAGAGAGAGAGAGAGCACGAGCAGGGGAAGGGCAGAGGGACAGGGACAAGCAGGCTCCCTGCTGAGCAGGGAGCCTGACATGGGGCTCAATCCCAGAGCCCCGATATCATGACCTGAGCCCAAGGCAGATACTTAACCCACTGAGCCACCCAGGTGCCCCCAGGCAGTCTGCTTTTTTAGAAGCTTTGGGAATAAGGATAGAGTGCTACTGTAGGTGGGGCTGGGGGAGGCAGAGTATTATGGAGCAAACTTTCTTACAAATCCGCTTTCACCATCTCTCTCCTTTTCCAGAGGTGACACTCTGGCTGCTAATCTCTCTGCTCTAAGGGCTAATGCTGTCACACTGCTTTTCTTGAGAACTTTCTTCTTCTCCAGCCTGGTTGTGTATATTCCACATAGCTCTGAGAATGTGACCCTCCTGGCCCAAGCACCTTCCTAGGCTAAGTGAAATCTCCTCCAGATCAGATTTTTTTTTTTTTTTTTTGGGGGGGATACTCAAACCCTGCTTTCAATTCCAGGGAAGGTGGGAGGAGAAGTCTGGGAGTTCGATGGCTTTATGACGTTGGATTTTTATTTTAGGTTTGTTTTGTTTGTGGTGCCTCAGGGATATTCAAGTGGAGATGAGAAAAGAAGCCACAGTGAGAGAAGCCAGAGGTTTGAAGATTTTCTTTTGAAAACACTTATTAAAAAAAGAAAAAGAAGGAAAGAGAATAGTTATTAAATGTTTGGTTTCAGACGCTTAACAGGAATATTCAAATAGTATCTCCCTGGTCATTACTCCTAGTATTTTGGAAGGCCGCCCTTGTACACAGCTAGATATTTTTTCTAAATAACTTTGAAAAGGAAACCAAACCAGTGCATCAGTGGCCAAGTTCTCGCAGCCTGTTTCTTTTAATGTAGGATTTTTTCTGAAGATAGTTTAGGATACATGTTTTAAAATTCACAATTTCCTCAAGTTTAAAGAGCCACATAGGGACATATGTCATAATACTTGTACAAAAAAAATTGATAAATACATGTATGTAAAGGTTGTAATTTTTATTTTTATTTTTCCTAGTAAAGAAAAACTGCATGTTGACTACAGAGAATATAAAATACAGAAGTTAAAAAATTCATCTTACCATCATATATAAACATTATAAACATTTGTACATATTTCCTTCCATATTACTTCCCTCTTCTTTCTTTTTGATTACTGCATTTCTTTTATTTTATAATTACAATGTTCCATTTCTTTTTTTATTTTTATTTTTATTTTTTTTAAAGATTTTATTTATTTATTTGACAGAGACAAAGCAAGAGAAGGAACACAAGCAGGGGGAGTGGGAGGGGGAGAAGCAGGCTTCCTGCTGAGCAGGATGCGGGGCTTGATCCCAAGACCCTGGGATCATGACCTGAGCCGAAAGCAGACACTTAATGACTGAACCACCGAGGCACCCCTCTGGTGTTCCATTTCAAATATAGTTATTTCTTCCTCATAGTATATAAACTGCTACTTAAAATATATATATTTGTTGGGGCTCCTAGCTGGCTCAGTTTTTCCATGCTCAGTTGGAGCATGTGACTCTTGATCTCAGGGTTGGAGGTTTGAGCCCCACGTTGGGTGTAGAGATTACTTAAGAATAAAATCTTTAAAACTGTATATATTTGTTTTTTAAATGGCAAAAATAATTCATTCTCACTGTTTAAAAAAAAAAGTCATGCAATACAAAAATACATAGAGTCAAAAACATACGTCTCCCTGCCTTTTCTCAGACTTATTCCCCAAGGTACCTCAAGTGATGGTTTGATTAAATCCTCAAGTTTTTACAAAAGCAATTCTTGGGATAATTTTTCCTCCCATACCTGTAATCTAAATCAATATAAGCAGGGCGCCTGGGTGGCTCAGTTGGTTAAGCGACTGCCTTCAGCTCAGGTCATGATCCTGGAGTCCCTGGATCCAATCCCACATCGGGCTTCCTGCTCAGCAGGGAGTCTGCTTCTCCCTCTGACCCTCTTCCCTCTCATGCTTTCTATCTCTCATTCTCTCTCTTTCTCAAATAAATAAATAAAATCTTTAAAAAAATAAATTAAAAAAATAAATCAATATAAGTATATTTTCCCTAAAGTGTTGTAATGATTACTTGTCTAACTTTTTTAGGATTACTTTTTTTACCCTGTTTTTAATAATTATGTAAGATGCAATGTTGCTAAAACACTGGAATGCCAGTTCACCTTGCTGTGAATGAGTTGGAGGAAGATTTTATATCAAGAGTGTTGTTGGAATACAGGCATTCCTTGAATAGAGGCTGATTATGTCTTAGATTCTCTTCTTTCTTCACCTTTCTTAAAAATAAATTTTTTAGGGGCACCTGGGTGGCTCAGTCAGTTAAGCATCTGCCATTGGCTCAGGTCATGGGATCAAGTCCCACAACTGGCTCCCCACTCAGCAGGGAGTCTATTTCTCCTTCTGCCCCCTCCTCCGCTCATGCATGTGTTCTCTCTCTTTCAAATGAATAAATAAAATCTTTTTTTAAAAAGTAAATTTTTTATTATGGGATAATTTTAGATCTACAGAAAGATACAAAAATAGTACAGATGGTTCCTGTATACACTTCACCCAACTTTCCCCAATGTTAATATCTTGTATAACCATGGTATGTTTGCCAAAGCTAAGAAATTAACACTGGCACAACACTATTAACTACAGACTCCATTTGGATTTTATTAGTTTTTTCATTAATATCCTTATTCTGTTCCAGGATCCAATTCAGGATATCTCATTTCATTTAATCACTCCATCTTTTCAATCCCATCGTTTCACTGCTCTCTAGGAAAGTTCATGGGAAGGGAAAGGGTTTCGAGACAGAGCACACACGGACACATTTGAGATCATGTTAGCAAAATGAGGCTGTACTCATTGGAGTTTTGAGATTCTTGGTGGATGTTATTTTACTTAGTCATCCTGCCTCCTTCGGGCAAAAGTATTTGAGGGGTAGCTGTACCAAATGTTATCCGTGAGTGGAAATCCTCAGGGCATCATTTGAGAGATGTCAGACATGACTCCATTCTCAAAAATAGCTCCTACCCCACCAAGCTTTTCATGGAAATCAGAGCAACAGGGATTTGCTTACCACTCTGGACCACAGACGCCTCCATATATCTTTACTAAAAGTGCAGATCATCTTCATATTAATTTATCAGGTCAGTTTCTTTGGCGGGTTGTCAGGTAAGCTGATATAAGGGAACAAGCTTGGGTGGGTGTGTAAAGGAAATGCTGGAGGACTGGCTTGGGCACACAGAGAAAAATGTGGAACACATTCATTTATGCTGTTAAAGGAAATCAAAGTAGGGCGCCTGGGTGGCTCAGTTGGTTAAGCGACTGCCTTCAGCTCAGGTCATGATCCTGGAGTCCTGGGATTGAGTCCCACATCGGGCTCCCTGCTCGGCAGGGAGTCTGCTTCTCCCTCTGACCCTCTTCCCTCTCGTGCTCTCTGTCTTTCATTCTCTCTCTCTCAAATAAATAAATAAAATCTTTAAAAAAAAATAAAATAAAAAATAAAAAAAAATTTTAAAAAGGAAATCAAAGTATATTTAGAACTGGGAGCCTATAGGCTCCCCAGCTTATATAGGGGGATAGTTGGAAGGCAGGAAGTTTGGAGAGAAGGAAAAGTACGCTTTAAGAGGTGGAAGCAAATGTCTGTGAGAGCTGATAGGAAAAGACAAGTCTAGCCTTCTTTATACCTTTTCTGCAACTGAATCAGCGCTATACAGAACACAACGCCCACAGCCCCTATGACTATTGTGGGTGTTCATAGTCATATCCGTGCTGAAAATATTAAAATACTTCTGATTCAGTTGGTAAAGCAGGTGCTCCCCTGAGCCCCCAAGTACCTTTCCACCACCCTGTCTGCCCCTGCTCCTGCCCTGGGACCCCGGCGGGAAGGCTTACAGCTCCCTGGCACACCAGGAGAATCCTGCCCAATGGGCCAGGGCCCCATGTCATTTCTGATGACTGGGCCAAAGTGAGCAAATACTTGTGTATTGCTCCTGCTGATAAAGACCATGACCCAGATCTTTTGCTGTATTTTAGATGCTGAGAGGATTCCAACTATCAGGGATTTCCAGACTCAAGCCAGCTTTCTACAATACACATAGAATTCCTCCACTAGTTCGTCTTAACTTACTTTTTAAAAAAAATTTTTGGTAAAATATATATAACAAAATTTGCCATTTAATCATTTTTTTAAAAGATTTTATTTATTTATTTGACAGAGAGAGCATGAGAGAGCACAAGCAGAGGGAGTGGTAGAGGTAGAGGGAGAAGCAGACTCTCCCCACTGGGGTGGGAGCCTGCTGTGCGGCTCGATCCAAGGACCCTGAGATCATGACCTAAGCCAAAGGCAGATGCATAACCAAGTGAGCCACACAGGTGCCCCCATTTAGTCATTTTTTTAAATGTCTTTTATTTTTTTTTATTTTTTTAAGATTTATTTATATATTTGAGAGAGTGAGAATGAGAGAGAGAGAGTACATGAGAGGGGGGGAGGGTTAGAGGGAGAAGCAGGCTCCTCGCCAAGCGGGGAGCCTGATGCGGGACTCGATCCTGGGACTCCAGGATCATGACCCGAGCCGAAGGCTGCGCTTAACCGACTGAGCCACCCAGGCGCCCCCATTTAGTCATTTTTAAGTGTACAATTCAGTGGCATTAAGGTGATTTTATAGCCTTGTTAACAAGAATGCATTTTTAAAGTTTATTTATTTATTTTTTAATAATCTCTACACTCAAGTGTGCTGCTGGAACTTGCAACCCCAGCAACAAAAGTCACATGCTCTTTCAACTTAGTCAGCCAGGCACCTGACCAAGAATGCAAATCTTATTATTCCTGGGCATCTTAAGGGCCTGTGCTTTGTCTCACACTATTTCTGTTTTTTTTTTTTTTTTAGGAGTTTTACAATTTATTAAATAGGAAAGCTGTCAATTTGAACAGGAGGGAAAAAGCAAGTTTATTTAAAAAAATAACATCTACAGAAAAATAGGGAAGAAGGCACATAGTGCATGTTCTGCCTTCCCTCTGTGGGGGAGCAGTTGGAAAGGCACTGTGGACAGCTTCGTGCTAACACAGGGAGGCTCTGCACACTCTAAATCCATGAATTCTAAACTTCATCGTATAAAACCCCACTTGAAACATGTATCAAAACCCTCCAGCCAAAGCAGTTTTGCAAACCCGAAGGCCCACGTGTGCATTTAGATAGCTGCACACAGTGGCCCACCTGGGTGACCCGGGGCCCGCGTGGGACATCTGCGCTCAGGTCTCCCAGGGCAGGCACCGCCCGCAGGCCCACAGGACTGGACTCCGAGCCAGCGGGGGCACCAGGTGAGGTTGGAGAGGAACTAGGGCCCTTCTGAGGCAACCACCTCACCGCGGCTCCCCTACTTTCTCTCCTGTCGAAATTAAGGACGAGCAATTGACTTATCTTATAATTAACTTTCCAGAATGACAACGGAAAACACTCATTGTAGAACTGTGGTTTTCAGGTTTAGTAACTTCAAAAAATCACTGGCTTTTATAGAAACGTCTTCCGATAGAGCATTAGTCCGTGAAGTAGCGGGAGCTACCGCAGAAGGCTTGCGGAGAAGCCAGTGCTGCTCTCACGCGGGGGTTGCTTCTCCCTGCAGCGGGCCGCTCACACTGTGCGGTCATGAAATTAGCATGTCATGATAAATATCTTTACTACGGTGAGGACGACATATTTAAAGACACAGCGGCATTTCCAAGTCCGGGTGTGAGCGGAGCTGTGACCTGGAAGCACCTCAGGGTTCTCAAGACTCCTCCTCCTCATCTTTAATTTCAGAAATTTTGTCTATAGATTTAAGGATTTCAGCAACAAGATTCAACGTTTCAGCTCTGGAAACCAGCTGCTTTATTGAGGACATTGGGCATTGTTCATGACGACGCAGAGGTTCTGCAAGGCCACGTCGCTGTTCGGCTTCACCACCATCAGGCTGGCGCCCTGGCCAGACCTCAAGGCTTCATTCTCACCCTTTTAGTTAGAGACCTGTGCCTGGAGCAAGCTGATCTCCTGTTTAAGCTTCATGACTTGGTTTTCTGCCTTCACAGTCCGTCTCGTCATCAGCTCCAGGTTCTGCTCCACCTGCTGGACCACTGACTCCAGATCGTGGTAGTCACTTTCCTCCTTGATCATTTTGGCTTCCAGCTTCTGCTCCAGTGTCCTCACCATTTCTGTCTGAATCTCAGAGAAGCTCTGAACTTCAGTCAGCTTTCTTCTCAGCTTAGAATTTTCATCTTTCAGTGTTTCATAGCTTATCTGCAGTGTCCGGAGATGCCTGTCTCCCAGAGACTCTCCGTGGGCCGCGAAGTCTACGCTGGGGTTCCCGCCGGAGAGGCGCGAGAGTCAGAGTCGCTCAGCGTCCCCGGGGGCAGTGTCTCGGGCGCCACCAGCTCCGACTGGGCAGAGAAAAAGGAGACGTGAGTGCTGCAGGGTGCCGTGCTGGCGGCGACCTCGGAGGAGCGGGTCTGCTCCACCGTGGATGGCAGGTAGGCCCCGTTCCACCCGTCGTACTCATCCTCGTCCAGAAGATGGCCAGCCCCCGTAGGGTCTTCAAAAAATGGCTGCTGATGTTCTAAGCCATACCCCACGGTCTGGGAGGTCGGGGAGTTGCGGCCGAGTCCCAGAGAGTGTCTCGTGGCTTCCTTGGAATAAATCCTGTTGTTGGCTTGTATCCTCTCCCGACAGGCTGAGGTTCTTGGTTTTCAGAAACTCCTTAAAGGAGAATGGATTGGCCTCTGCAAGATCTTCAAATTTATCATCTCCCAAATGTGTCTCTTGGGCTCCTGGCAGACCTTGCTTAGTACATTTCCCCTTTCCGTAGCCAAAATCTGCAGCCCCGCCCGGCGCGGCAGGGGCGGCCCCGGGGCCCGGAGGGCTCGGCCCAGCCGCCCGGCCCGGCCGCTCGCCGTCCGGAATGACGAGGCTCCGGGCTCGCGACAGCGGGGCAACGCCCGGGCGGCGCGCATAGCCCGCCATCGCCGCAGGCCCGCCGGCGCCCGCCCTCCCTAGCTAGCCTGGCGGCGGCGGCTCCATGGCCCCGGCTCCCACCCGGCCGCGGTCCGAGTCTTCCGACCCCGTCGCCCGCTGCCCAGCCGCCGCTCCCAGCCTCTCGCTGCGGCTTCCTGTCTCACACTGTTTCTTTCACTTCAAATATTTTGCTCTTTCATCTGCCTATTGAAACCCTGAATATATATCTCAATGTCCACCAAATCTTCATTAATCTCTCATAGCAGAAACTAAGCCCTGCGTGCTCTAAATTCTTAAAACACACAATTTGAAACTCTCAAATATTTCCACTTCTGCCTTGCATTATCATTTTTGTGTGTGTGTATGTTTATTAATGCCATCTAGACATCTGTTTCTTCAAGTGTTATGCAGGGATTACCTCTCTTAGAATCACCTGCTTTAAAACAACGATGATCCAGGGCGCCTGGGTGGCTCAGTCGTTAAGCGTCTGCCTTCCGCTCAGGTCATGATCCCAGGGTCCTGGGATCTAGCCCCACATCGGGCTCCCTGCTCAGAGGGAGGCCTGCTTCTCCCTCTCCCACTCCCCCTGCTTGTGGTTCCTCTCTCGCTGTGTCTCTCTCTGTCAAATAAATAAGATCTTTTAAAATAAAAAAATAATAAAAATAAAACAATGATGATCCTCAGACCCCAATACCAGAAATTCATTTAATAAGTCTGGAAGAGGGCCCAGATCCTGCATTTTAAACAAGTTCCCCGAGGGATCTTATGCATACTAAAGTCTGAGAGCAAAGTTCTAGGCAATTTCTCCTAAAGGGTAGGGGCTATGTCTGGCTTATTTTACCATCTTTTGTAGCACTTGTGCTCTGAACTTAATAAATCCTGAATTGAGCAGCTCGATTGACTGTATACCAAAAATGTGATTTTCTCTTCATCTCTATGATTTAGACAACTGGTTTTTTGTGTTTGTTTTTGAATGGCCAGTGTCCAGTCCTATTTCTACTGAAAGCATCTCATTTTCTTTGTTTCCCTGAAGAAACTACTTCTTCCGAGTATTACACTATGTAGTTCGGATAGAGTTAAATCTACTCCCTGGTTCCGGAAATGGGAATGTTATCCAGGCCAGCCTTCAAAGTGTAACGAGTTCTCCTGGCCACAGTGATTTGTTCAGAGGTGTGCATACGACCCAAGCTGAGACAGGGGGGTCAATCCTAGCATTATGGTGAACTCTTTCTCTTGAGATTGTTAAACTGGAATCATACAGCTTGAAGTCAACACAGGGCTGCCTGGGTACAAAACCACTGAAAAAGAAAGTGGAGCCTAAGGACTGATGAGAAAGACAGTATCCTGAGAACATCATTTGAGTACCTGGATAAAGCCTTTCCTGAAGTTTACTCCTTAAACTTGCAGGTATTAAGCCAATTAACCCTCTTCTGGCTTTGTCTTGCTTACAGTGGGAGTCCTGATATATCTTTTATATTGCCCTCCACCACTTGATATTGTGAGTAAACAACTTGGAGTCTTGGACTTTCCCTAACCCTCTCTGCCAATGCTAAATATGATAAATATAATTTCACAACAATGCTCAGGCCTGTTCAGACTTCTTTATTTCATTTGCATGGGTGTGACTTAAATCCCTCCATGAGAGCAGCTTTTATATACTTCCGAGCGTGAACTGAGTGCTAAGCCACTTTAGATGAGGATATTGTAGATGTCATCTTTCCTGGAAAACTTCCCTGCCTCTTACACTTCCTAACATTCCAGGTTAAGAGGCTGTCTTATAGGGGTGCCTGGGTGGCTCAGTTGTTAAGTGTCTGCCTTTTGGCTCAGGTCATGATCCCAGGATCCTGGGATCGAGTCCCACATCGGGCTCCTTGCTCAGCGGGAAGCCTGCTTCTCCCTCTCCCACTCCTGCTTGTGTTCCTGCTCTCGCTATCTCTCTCTCTGTCAAATAAATAAATACAATCTTTTTTTTTAAGATTTTATTTATTTTTTTGACAGAGAGAGACACAGCAAGAGAGGGAACAAAAGCAGGGGGAGTGGGAGAGGGAGAGAGAGAAGCAGGCTTCCCGCTGAGCAGAGAGCCTGATGCGGGGCTTGATCCCAGGACCCTGGGATCATGACCTGAGCGGAAGGCAGACACTTAACGACTGAGCCACCCAGGCACCCCTAAATAAATAAAATCTTTAAAAACAAAAGAGGGTCTCTTTTAGTTTCTATACTTACCCTTTTTCCAGCCCCCTTTATTCTGTTATAATTGTTTCTTACCCGCTTTCCCAAGTGCAGTTTCTTTTGTCTTTTTTGTTTGTTTTGTAATCTCCAACACCCAGCCCAGTGCTTTGTACAGAAGTATGTACTTGACATACAATTATTGAATGAATGGATGAATAATGAATGATGAGAATTACATAAATTAAGAGAAACTCATTTCTTTCCCCATACTTTCTCTAAGAAGGCTGCAGCAAATCAGTAACTACATTTAAGATGTCTGCTCATCAGTCTTGTTGCCTTATCTTCCATTCTATGAGGCATATAGAGATGGATCTTGGTAAAGTATTCAAAAGCTGGCAACCAGGAGTGAAGGGTTGAAAACAGGGAAAATGAACAAATGAAGGAGCCTGGAAGTTATCCTGGGAAAGGAAGATTGGAATAGAAAACAAAATTCTCTTCAAATACTTGCAGTGGTTGGGAACCAGGGCAAAAATGAGGCCAATAAATTAAGACTGAAGTTCCGCAATAGAGAATTCTAATGATGAAGGCAAACAGAGGTACAACATAGCTGCTTCAGGACTTGCTGAGCTTTCCATTCCTGAGGACGCCCCTGTAGAGCCCAGATATCAGTAGAACAGTAGATAGTGGGGGTCAGGAATTCAAATATTGGCCTTTACAAAGGTGTCCTGCCACCCAGAGAACATTAAGTTTTTAGAAACTTTTTAAGAATTCTAAGAATCTGGGGCACCTGGGTGGCTCAGTAGGTTAAGTGTCTGCCTTTGGCTCAGGTCATGATCTCAGGGTCCTGGGATCCAACCCCACGTTGGGCCCCCTGCTCAGCGGGGAGTGGGCTTCTCCCTCTCCCTCTGACTCACCTCCCCCTGGTGCTCGCTCTCTCTCTGGTGCTCACTCTCCCTCTCTCTCTCTCAAACAAATAAATAAAATCTTAAAAAAAGAAAAAAGAATTTTAAGAATCTTTGACTTTTAAGTATCTTTTTTTTTTAATTCTACTAAGTTATTGTTTCTTATGTAATGAGACATTTGCAAATGAGGAATTGTAGCCCCCTCTTGCTTCAGTGTTACACCGAGGGACAAGACAATCATGTAGCCCAAAATCATGGCTTTGCATTTGGTCAAAACAGGGCTCAGAAGCATGGGGTTGTTCTACATATATCCTGTATTCTGTTCACCCCAATCTTAGGGCTTTATCAGTGTAAACTTTGCTCAAGTACGACTGCACGTTTGTGTATGTCTTTTGGTAATTTTCCTTATCATCCTTAGGTGGTGACTAATTAATTAAGGATGCAGGCCCTCCTATAAAAATCAAAGGTTGTGTTTGGAAAAGGGTAGTCTAAGGAACCTGCATCAAAATCTCTCAGGACATCTTAAGAATGCATATTCCTGGGTCCAACCCAGACTTACTAAATGAGACCCTTCAGGGCGCTTGGCCAGGAATCTGCATTATAACAAGTAGAGGGGAAGAAAATGAATTTTCCCCCTACCCTTCTGGATTCTTAGCTGAGACCACTGTATAAGAGATGGATTAACAAGAGAAAAACAAACAGAAGGTTGTTAACATGCATATCTCATGTACACTCTCTTTTCCAGAGAAAAATGAGTAACTCACAGAGGTAGCTTCAGAATTTAGGCTTACCTACCATTTTAATAGGGAAAGAGGAGGGGAGATGCAGACTTTAGATGAGAAAGCAAATTATTTTTAGCAAAGATGAGCAGGCCTTTAGAAGATGGAAGGTATGATCATTTATGACAAAGTATGTCTGGGTGTGGTGTCAACTTTTAGTCTCTTCTCCTGTGAGCACAGTCCATCCTCCCTGGGTGGTGAAACTCCCAAGAAGGAGATTTATAGCAATTGAGTCCCTTTTGGAGGCTGTCTTTAGGCAGATAAGGGGAGTTGAGAGAAAGTCTTTAACTACATTTCCCTGCATTTTCTGTCTTCAAGTGCCTACAGCCCAAAAGAATCATTATGCCAAATTGGCATATTTTGGGGTGACATGTCCCAAACTCCTATAATCCTGCGGGGCAGGTAGTTGTGTGTCAGGGTTAGCTGCAGGGGTGTGGTTGTTTTTCTTTTCTTTCTTTCTGTCTTTTTTTTTTTTTTGAAGGGGAGAGGTAGTTTTATTTTAATTTTATGGGCTCCTTTCCCCCTTTTTATGGTGATCTAATTGCAATCGTTAAAAGCACCTGACCAGTTCTTTAGAATATGCTCTCTAGTCAAGTCTAACTTTATTGACGCTGTAGATGGACGAGCTTGATTGTTTGAACCAAAATGGGAACATTAAAAAACAAACATCACAGCCCTTACTAATAACATTGTGACTTTGCTGTCAAGTGTAGAATCCTTCTTTCAAGAAAAAGCTTGTGACCATTTTGTATGGCTTGTCTGGAAACTTCTGTAAATCTTATGTTTTTAGTAAAATATTTTTTGTTATTCTAAAAAAAAAAATCATCACCTTGTATACCTTAAACTTACATAGGTTATATGTCAGTAATATCTCAGTAAAGTGAGAGAGAAATCAGAGGGAAAAATTGGCCTTGACATAGAGTCTTCAAACAATATTATTAATATTTTCAAACATTTGTGTGATAATCATGAAGAATGAGAAATATGGGAAAGTAAATGACTTCCTTTATAAGCTCATAGTAAAAAAGTCTTATGTCTGTACTGGAAACCAGGCCAAAGATACAGTGGAAAAGATACACTACTTCTCATTTTATGATGACATATTGCCTCTCCAAATGGGCTCTGTTCCAGGTCAGAGAAAATAAATTATGCTCTACAAGAAAACAATTCCTGAAATTTACATTTTGTTTGCATTAGAACATACCTGTTCACCTGGAAATATCTCCAGGTAAAAATGGCCTCTGGAAGAGATTGGCACCCATAAGCTGAGATATCAGACATACTTTCTCTAGTAATGATTAAAAAATTAAAATGGACATCAAAAGCCTGGAACTTTAAACGAAAAGACTTTTTTTTTTAATTTTTTTTTTATTTATTTGACAGAGAGAGACACAGCGAGAGAGAGAACACAAGCAGGGGGAGTGGGAGAGGGAGAAGCAGGCTCCCCGCCGGCCAGGGAGCCCGATGTGGGATTCGATCCCAGGACCCCGGGACCATGACCCGAGCCGAAGGCAGACGCTTAACAACTGAGCCATCCAGGCACCCCTACAGAAAGATATATTTTTTAAGAACGCTGACATTCTTGAGACCTAGCCTTTTAAAGTAGCTCAGAAGAGCTAGTACATCTGAATCTCAGGATTATGTTTCAAAAACTCTCCTGTTCTAGCTCTGGCTTGAATTGCTCTTTTCTTTCTTTCTTTTTTTATTAACATATAACGTATTATTTGTTTCAGGGGTACAGGTCTGTGATTCATCAGTCTTTTTTTTTAAGATTTTATTTATTTATTTGAGAGAGTGAAAGCGAAAGAGATCACAGAGGGAGAGGGAGAAGCAGACGATGCGGGGCTCGATCCCAGGACCTGGGATCATAACCTGAGCCGAAGGCAGTCACTTAACTGACTGAGCCACCCAGGCACCCCTGTGATTCATCAGTCTTACACAATTCACAGCGATCACCATATGAATTGCTAATTTCTGACAAGTATTTTACCTCATTGCATCTCTACTTTCTGTGAATCAAATGATGGTCTTTGCTCTCTCAGTACCAGAGGTTCCACTGTGAAGAATTTGCAAATAAAAAGTACTGTGAAAATGACAAGTGCTACTATGAATAGAGACCATGTTTCTTGTGTTTTCAGATAGCAGTTTTCTTCCAGCCTCAGTCTACATTTACTCTCTTTATTTCTACTATTATTAAGAATCATATGGGTCAAAGGCTTACTTACCATCCTGTCATCACTGCCTTCCAAGTGGCCCCTGAAGATAGCAGGATACTGTATCTGGAGAATAGGGTTTTCTGATAAAGAAGCTTTGAGAAAGAGGAATGCTATAAAACCTTTTGTCTTTGGGATTAAAAATCAGGAATATCATGCTGTGTTGTATTGATAACATGTAAGAGGTAAATGTAGAATTATAGTCAATCTCATTTCTCCAGGGTACTTTATTTTTTTTAAAGATTTTATTTATTTTATTTATTTATTTGACAGAGAGAGATGCAGCCAGAGGGGGAGTAGGAAAGGGAACACAAGCAGGGGGAGTGGGAGAGGGCGAAGCAGGCTTCCCGCTGAGCAGGGAGCCTGATGCGGGGCTAGATCCCAGGACCCTGGGATCCTGACCTGAGCGGAAGGCAGACACTTAATGACTGAACCACCCAGGCACCCCTCCAGGGTACTTTAGATAATGTGTTGCAGTTTACAATTTTAAAAACCCTTTTACTGGGCACCTGGGTGGCTCAGTCGTTAAGCGTCTGCCTTCGGCTCAGGTCATGATCTCAGGGTCCTGGGATCTAGCCCCGCATCAGGCTCCCTGCTCAGCGGGAAGCCTGCTTCGCCCTCCCCCGCTCCCCCTGCTTGTGTTCCCTCTCTTGCTGTGTCTCTCTCTGTCAAATAAATAAAATCTTAAAAAAAATAAATAAATAAAATAAAAACCCTTTTACTGAGGTTATACACACACATGCATAAATGAGCATACGTTACATTAATCATAAATATACAATTCAATGATTTTTTATTATATATACACCCAGGTAACCTCCATTCAGATCAAGATGGAGAAAAATTTCAGCCCTCCATAAGGTACAACTTTTATTGCATTTTAAAACGGTACATTTAAATTGTAATTCAAATAAATTAAACATTTAAATATTTGACATGTGTTAAAAAGAAAACCACAGTGTCCAGTGGCATGACTTAGGGTAAAGTCCCAAGTCAGTAAACCAAAACTTAATACCTAACCTAACTGCAGTTTCAACCCTACAGCAATATAACCTTCAACCAGTCCACATGGGAATGTCCTGGGTCAGTACTAGGAAATTTACTGACAAACCCCCCTCCTTTCCTTGTAAGGGGGCCACCTTGCCTAAAACAATGGATTTTTTTGCTAATAACCTCCTTTTATCAAACTCCCTCTCTACATCTAACAACCCTTCCTTTTCTGTAATCCTTTAGAGCTCCCTTCTACTTGCTAGATGGGAAGAGAAGGAGGGGCGTCTGGCTGGCTCAGACAGTGGGGTGTGCAACTCTTGATCTTGGGGTTGTGAGTTCGAGCCCCACGTTGGGTGTAGAGATTACTTAAAAATAAAATCTTAAAAAAAAGAGAGACAGAATAAATACTCATTCACTGTTTTACCACCTAAATGAAACTACTTTGATTTCTGATAATTTCATTTGTTAAAAAGAAAACCACAGGCCCAAAAGGGCATCACTTGGGTTAAGGCCCCAAGTCAGTAAACAAAGACTTAATACCTAACCTACCTGCAGTCTCAGTCCCACAGGAATGTAACCCTTATTTAACCAGTCAGCATAGAATTTCCTGGTCAATACTAGGAAATGTACTGATATACCCCTTCTGCTCCCCTTAGGAGGGGAAACTTGCCTAAACAATGCATTCCTTGCTAATAAATTCCTTTCTACGTGTGTGTGTGTGTGTGTGTGTGTGTGCGTGCCCTTTCTCTGCCTTTTAAAACATTTCTCTTGTTTAGCTCAAAGGAGCTCCCCTCTACTTGCTAGATGGGATGCTGCCCAATTCATGAATCATTTAGTAAACCCATTAGATCTTCAAATTAACTCCATGGAATTTTGTTAATAGATTCAAGTCTTTTTTCACAACACTGAACTTGTATCAAATTCAGCTGCTTTAATTCAGCAAGCCACAACAGTTAAAAACAAGGATATCAGAGAATTGGTGGGGGACGGTGCCTGGGTGGCTCAGTCGGTTAAGCATCATGATCTTAGGATCCTGGGATGGAGCCCCACTTAGCGGGGAGTCTGCTTCTCCCTCTCCCTCTGCCCCTCCCCCTGTTCATGCTCTCTCTCCCTCAAATAAATAAATAAATAATCTTAAAAAAAATTATGGGACGCCTGGGTGGCTCAGTCGGTTAAGCATCTGCCTTCAGCTCAGGTCATGATCCCAGGGTCCTGGGATTGAGTCCTGCATCGGGCTCCCTGCTCAGTAGGGAGCCTGCTTCTCCCTCTGCTGCTCCCTCTGCTTGTGTTCTCTCTCTCGCTCAAGTAAATAAAATCTTAAAAAAAAATAATGTCAAATTTTTTGAGCCACCCTCTCCAGCTTCCGGATATGAAACCATTGCCACCACGCCACCCCCACCCGAGCACCTTCTATCTACTGATTTTAGTTATTTATTTGCCAGTCTTCTTTGTACTCACTCTCTTCTGTTCCTCCCTCCGGTTCCTCCCCACCCTCTCCACTCTGCTGGCTGACTCAGGACTAGTCAGTGCTTAGCTGATGGGTCGCAACAAGAAGAAAGGAGAGGGAAGTGAGTGTATTTACTCCCTGCTGCGTCACTTAAAGCAGGTTGTCCCTTTCCCTCCGAGATGACAGCTCCTCTCAAAGTGACCCTCTCCAGGAAAGGTTTTTGAATTACTCTTTCCAGGTTTTGTTAACAATACCTCCCTGTGTCCCTTCAGGCCTAGGGATAACAGCCCAGGATACTGCCCTGTCCTGGTTGCTTTCCTCTACCCTTCCCACACTTTTGAAAATGGTCCATTTAATCAACCTATTTAGACTATTTTCATTTGAATGTGCCATCTGGTTCCTGCTGGATGTCTGACTCACTCCGTATACACTCAACAAATGCAACCCAGACCGTCACAAAACTGGAGTTGTAACTATTCACTTTGCTGATACTGATGGTTAAATGGTCCAGAAAATACTGGCATGGCTCCCACTGCTCGCCTCTGGTACTCAACAATGCATTGCTCAGATACTTCACAATCCCTGCCGGAAGGAGAAAGAAACTTCACTATTAAACTTCGGTGATAAAGTTCATCTTCAGTGGCTTATGAACTAAGAGTTATGTTATGCTTTCCTTTAAAGTTCAGAATTTTTTTAAGTTTTTTTTAAAGATTTTATTTATTTGAGAGAGAGAGAGAGCATGAGCAGTGGGGGAGGGATGTAGAGAGAGAAGCATGCTCCCCAAGGAGCGGGGAGCCCCACAGAGGGCTTGATCCCAGGACCCCTGGATTATGACCTGAGCTGAAGGTAGACGTTTAACTCACCGAGCCACTGAGGTGCCCCTAAAGTTCAGATTTTTAATCTTATGAAAACTCTCATGTTAGATATATCTGTGCCAGAGCTATTTTATTTTATTTTATTTTTATTTGAGAGAGAGAGAGAGAGCCAGGGGAGCGGCAGAGGGAGAGAGAGAATCTCAATGGACTCCCCACTGCCCAATGCGGGGCTCTATCTCACCACCATGAGATCATGACCTGAGCAAAAATCAAGAGTGGAACGCTCAACTGACTGAGCCATTCAGGCACCCCACAGAGCTATTTTAATAATAGCATGAATCCAGGCACCTGGCTGGCTCAGTCAGCAAAGCATGCAACTTTTTTTGATCTCAGGTTGTGAGTTCAAGCCCCACTCTGGGTGTAGAGTTACTTAAGAATAAAATCCTTTTTTTTAATTTTAACTTTTAAAAAAGATTTTATTTATTTATTTGAGAGAGAGAATGAGATAGAGAGAGAGCATGAGAGGGGGGAGAGTCAGAGGGAGAAGCAGACTCCCTGCTGAGCAGGGAGCCCGATGCGGGACTCAATCCCAGGACTTTAGGACCATGACCCGAGCCGAAGGCAGTCGCCTAACCAGCTGAGCCACCCAGGTGCCGCAATCTTTTTTTTTTTCTTTCAAGATTTTATTTATCTATTAGACAGAGAGAGACACAGTGAGAGAGGGAACAGAAGCAGAGAGAGTGGGAGAGGGAGAAGCAGGCTTCCCGCTGAGCAGGGAGCCCGATGCGGGGCTCGATCCCAGGACCCTGGGATCATGACCTGAGCCGAAGGCAGACGCTTAACGACTGAGCTACCCAGGCACCCCAAGAATAAAATCTTTTAAAAAAAATTCTCTATTAAAAGGGGGTTGGGGGATGGGTTAGCCTGGTGATGAGTATTAAAGAGGGCATGTACTGGGGGCGCCTGGGTGGCTCAGTCGTTAAGCGTCTGCCTTCGGCTCAGGTCATGGTCTCAGGGTCCTGGGATCGAGCCCCGTATCGGGCTCCCTGCTCAGCGGGAAGCCGAGTTCTCCCTCTCCCACTCCCCCTGCTTGTGTTCCCTCTCTCGCTATGTCTATGTCAAATAAATAAAATCTTAAAAAAAAAAAAAAGAGGGTATGGAGCACTGGGTGTTATACGCAAACAATGAATCATGGAACACTACATCAAAAACTCATGATGTATGGTGATTAACATAACATAATAAAATAAAAAAATTGTTGATGAAAAAAATTCTCTATTAAAAAAATAATAATAGCATGAATAGATGGTGTAAGAGCTAGATGCATATTTTCCCTCGGTGGATGCTCAATACCTAGTAGGCTATGGCTGAAATAAGAATTCTGGTAATTAAAACATTTTTAAAACAAAGTCAACCTTTCTAAGCGCTCAAGTTCTTCCATACCTGAGAGACAAGCTCATGTAGAAACTGAAATAATGCTGCCAAGCCTTTGGCAGCAGTATTTGGGAAGTTAAGTTTCTGGCTGTGCTTAGTCTAAGCTTCCGTTTCACAGAGAAAATGCTTTTTGAGTATTAAGGAGACACTAAATGTGTTAAGGTGGAATTGTTAGGTGTAGAAGGAATGCTTCAAACTTGATAAAAAAAAAAAAACAAAAACAAGTGAAGGTGACCAAGGGTTAACTCAAACCATTCTATCATTTTCTTGATACGGTTCTCCTGACTTTCAGTTGGACGTGTTTTGCTCTCACAGAGGAGAGGGTGTGGATCAGGAAGTTAAAAAAGACAGGAAGGCTGAATCAAGGCCAAGGAAAACTTAGGCTTCCTCACTACATACTGAGCAATCCTCTCTTCACACTC
Source organism: Zalophus californianus (assembly GCF_009762305.2). Classification (NCBI taxonomy): domain Eukaryota; kingdom Metazoa; phylum Chordata; class Mammalia; order Carnivora; family Otariidae; genus Zalophus; species Zalophus californianus. The sequence goes on from NC_045596.1 coordinate 71,656,583, forward strand.
CTCACTCTTGACTGCTCTCATCTATTCCGTGTCTGCAGTTCCCACTATTGATGTAATTTTTCAATGTTGGTAAGGTCCGGGGCCAATGGCCAAGAAAGAATTCTTGAGACATCTTTGGTGCAAATAGGTGATTTTATGAAAGCACGGAGATGGAGCCCTGGGCAGAAAGAGCGGCTGCATGGGGGTTGGGAGGAATGGCCAGATTATATACTTGGGAGTTGGGGTTTAGGAAAAAGGGAGGTTTTCAAAGGAACTTTCATATGCTAAAGAGGACCTACAAGATCCTGCAGGCCTTGCCATTGTCAAGTTAAGGTTGTTTTACCCTCTAGCCAAGCATTAACAGGAAGACAGGTGGGAGTTTCCTTCTGGAAGTTCGGTCATTGATAAGAATTCTTTTTTTCTTATAAATCACTAAAACATTTGTAAACTGAGGGAGACTCAGGTCCTGCAGGACTGTAATCTCTAGAAGTTGACCATTTGTTTTTCCTTCCCTTAGCTTTAGGGCAGCCCGGAGGGCCTGAGGAATGTCACAAAGATCCCACCAGGGAGTCAAGGATGGGGCGGGGGGGGCCGGGGGGGTGTGGGGGGTCAGCTTGTGCTTTGTCCTCAGCTCACCTTCTGCTCCCTCATCACTGTCACAGATGATTTAATTTAATTTAATCTTTAACCCAGACCTTTCTGAGCTCCAGCCCCACACAGTTGTCTTCTTGACCTTGCCAAGCGGAGGTGTCTCAAAGAATACCTGGAAGTCATAACCTTCTTTCCCATGCCCAAGTTTGCTCCCCTTCCTGTATTCTCTGCGTCATAAAGTGACATCATCATCCATTCAGTTACACAAGTCAGGTGCCTGAGAATCACCGGGACACATCCCCTCATTCTCTCATCACTCTTCATCCACCTTCTCTCCAAAATACATCTCAAACACATCCACTCTGTCCTTCTCCGGGGCCAACTCCCTAGTCCTGCTCCCACCACCTCTGGCTCTTGTCCAGAGAACAGCAGTCACTGCCTAACTGGTTTCTCAGTATCCACTCTTCCCATTCTTTTGACTAGTTCTCAGGCTAGAGCTAGAGAGTTCTCAGGCTAGAGTGACTGTTTTGAAATGTGAATATGTTCATGTTAATACCCATGCACTTGCGCACATACGCACACAGAGCTTTCCTTCTTCATTAATACTTCAGTAAATTCCTTTTTTACGAAAATCAAAATTTTTAACATGGCTTATGAATTCCTGCATTTTTTAAGATTATTTATTTATTTATTTGAGAGAGAGAGAGCATGAGAGGGCGGAGGGTCAGAGGGAGCAGACTCCCCGCCGAGCAGGGAGCCCAATGTGGGACCCGATCCCGGGACTCCAGGATCATGACCTGAGCCGAAGGCAGTCGCTTAACCAACTGAGCCACCCAGGCGCCCAAATTTCTGCATGTTTTGGTCCTGTTCTACTTCTCCAAACTAATCTTATTTCCACTCTACCTCCTACTAACTGTATAACCCTGAATAAGTTACTTAACTTCTCTGTGCTTCAGTTTATCTGTAAAAATGGGAATGATAATAGTATCTTCCTCCTAGGATTGTTGTGAGAATTAGTGTAAAGTGCTTTAGAACTTAATAAGTACTCGGGGCGCCTGGGTGGCTTAGTCGTTAAGCGTCTGCTTTGGCTCAGGTCACGATCCTAGGGTCCTGGGATCAAGCCCCGCATCGGGCTCCCTGCTCAGTAGGAAGCCTGCTTCTCCCTCTCCCACTCCCCCTGCTTGTGTTCCCTGTCTTGCTGTGTCTCTCTGTCAAATAAATAAAGTCTTAAAAAAAAAAAATAAGTACCCAACAAATGTTGGTTATTAGCATATCTTAGCTCCTTCAATCACAGATGGTTTTTCTTCAAAGGTGTCATACTTCCTTCTACCACAGTACCTTTGCACAACGTGCCCACTCTGTTTAGAGCACTGATCCTTCCCATTGTCAACTGGCATCATTTCCTCCAGGAAGCTTTTATGATCTCATTAACTAGAAAGGTCCTTCTATTATGTGATATCATAGCAATATATACCTTTCCTTAATAGCACTTATTATATATATATTTAAAAGATTTTATTTATTTATTTATTTGAGAGAGAGAGAGAGAGAGAGCACATGAGAGGGGGGAGGGTCAGAGGGAGAAGCAGACTCCCCGCTGAGCAGGGAGCCCGATGGGGGACTCGATCCCGGTTCTCCAGGATCATGACCTGAGCCGAAGGCAGACGCTTAACGACTGAGCCACCCAGGCGCCCAGGGTCGTATACCTTCAAGTTGGGAGGGGATTAGGGATAGTGTAGGCCTCCCAGGTACTTTGGAAACAAGATTTCCAGGATCCTGAGGGGGCTAGCTATTATTAGGAAAGGTCATTTATTACTGTTCAGTAGAAACTCAGTCATGAGACCCTTCAGATGTATATCTGTGGGTCATATGCTTGGGGGATGATTGCCAACATGTATCTTGAGGGGGGGGATAGAGATAAAGGAAGTTTCTGAAGTAATTTTTATATGTTAAAGTAGACTTACAGGATTCTGGGGTTTCGGGCTAAGATTGCCTTTTGCCTTTAGTAAAGTAACAACATTGAGGCAGTTGAATCCCTAGAGGACGTTCACTCTACTGGTTTCAAGGACTTGTCAATGGGCTGTAGGTAGTAAGGAAATTTAATATTATCTTCTGCCTTTGTTTCCCACATCACCTATTGCTTGAGGGGTAGTTTCGGTTCCCATCAGGGGATACTTTGCCCTCAGGGTCTTCCACCTGAACCAAGAGACTAGCTGGAAAGAAGAACCCAACTAGAAAGTTTGGAAGTCAAAATGGAGCCGCTGAAGTCCTCTTTCAAGTGCCCCTCACCCCTGCATTTTTAAAGGGTCAACTATATATTATTCCACTAATTCTTTTTTTAAGATTTTATTCATTTATTTATTTGACAGAGAGAGACACAGTGAGAGAGGGAACACAAGCAGGAGGAACAGGAGAGGGAGAAGCAGGCTTCCCGTGGAGCTGAGAGCCTGATGTGGGGCTCCATCCCAGGACCCTGGGACCATGACCTGAGCCGAAGGCAGTTGCTTAACAACTGAGCCACCCAGGCGCCCCTCCACTAATTCTTAATTAGAGGAAAAAAAATCCTCTCAGGTAAATGCTATTATTGATGTAGTTTTTAGAATGTTTTGGTGAGGTTGGTGGGGTCCAGAGTCAACGGCCAAAAAAAGAATTCTAAGATGTCTTTGGTGCAAAATGGTGGTTTTATGAAAGCATAGTTACAGGACCCCTGGGCAGAAGGAGCTCCTGCTCCGGCATTGTGAGAGGCAACTGATTATATACTTCAGGGTTGGGGGAAGTGAAGATAAGGGAAGTTCCAAAAGGATTTTCATATGCTAAAGAAGACACAGGATACGGGAGGCCTTGCTATTGTCAAACCAACGTTGTTTTTCTCTCTAGCAAGGCATTCATTCACATTAAGACAGTTAGGAGCTTCCTGCCTCAAGTATTTATTTGTCAATGGGCTGCAGGTTATAAGGACATTTAATTTTATCCAAATTTCCTTCTGCTTTTGTTTCCCACGTCATTATTATCCTCATTTTACAGCTGGGAACATGGAGGTTCAGAGAGATGAAGAAATTTACCTAAAATTATAGGGCCAGTGGAGCCAGATTTTAAACGCTGATAGTCTGATGCCACAGCCCACACCTGTATGTGCTGAAGCATAGTGCCTAGACACAGCTAGTGATCTTAACTCATTAGCTTCTCATCCAGTTGGCTGAGCTACAAAGACTGCTCAAATTGTCCTCATAAACTTCCAAACATGTTCTGTGAACACGGACATCATTCACCTCGGGATCAGACAGCAAAGTTATCCAGATTCAAAGCAACACACCTTGATTTGTGGTTGGTATATGATGAGTACTGCTGGCATGATGTAGGTGCTCAATAAATACTTTTTTTTTTTAAGATTTTATTTCTTTGAGAGAGAGAGAATGAGAGAGAGAGAAAGCACATGAGGGGGGTAAGGGTCAGAGGGAGAAGCAGACTCCCTGCCGAGCAGGGAGCCCAATGCGGGCGGGCTCGATCCAGGGACTCCAGGATCATGACCTGAGCCGAAGGCAGCCGCTTAACCAACTGAGCCACCCAGGCGCCCCTCAATAAATACTTACTTATTGAATGACTAAATGGATCATACCAGTCAAACCATCATTTACCCTTTAATTGGGTTATGAATATTTTCCCCTATAATTTCCCCATAATTCAGGATTCTCTCCAAAAATACAGAGTAAAGGATTTCCTTCTTAATTCATTCTCTGTAGTCCAAACAATCTGATCATAAATGCATGACCTTGACAACCATCCATCTATCCACTGTACACCTATTGTTGACCAAGCTACAGTGTTTCCTGCCTTTGCCTTAATGGACTCATTTTTCTCTGATGACCATGTAGCCTGGCATCCCTTCAGTCTTCTCTCCTTTCATAGGTGGGCCTGTTCAATATTTCTCTTTGTGATGCTCCACACAGGCAGTTTCACTTGTTTCTCTCTCTCTCTTTTTTTTAAAGATTTTATTTATTTATTTGAGAGAGAGAGAGAGAGAAACAGCATGAGAGGGGAGAAGGTCTGAGGGAGTAGCAGGCTCCCTGCCGAGCCGGGATCCCGATGTAGGACTTGGTCCCAGGACTCCGGGACCACGACCCGAGCCGAAGGCAGTCGCCTAACCAACTGAGCCACCCAGGCGCCCTCACCTGTTACTCTTACTGTAATTGTTAGCTGTCACTGTTATACCCAGCAAGACTTTCTCTCCCAAGCCCAACCTACACTACTGCAAGAGGTACCTTGCCATCAATTCCAAACTGATTTTCAGAAACCATTTCTATCTGAAGTAAACTCTCTCATAATCAAAAGTAGTCCTTTTCTCTTTTGTGAAAATATACATATTCATTGCATATAGTTTCTTAGATTCCACATAAACCCCCCAAATAACTATTAACGCTAGATGATATTTAAAGAGCCTGTACTAATAATAAAAATAAATAAAGAGCCCGAACTGTATGTTAATTGCTGAGTTAACAAATTACATTACTATTCCAGTTTTAAGATGAGGAAATTTCACCAGGGTGTGAAAAGACTTTCTTAAGATCCTTAGCTGGTATTTGCGAGTCTGGATTTACATCCAGGCCTATCCACTTGTAAAACCAGCCATCTCTACCACTGACAACATCTTTTTATTTATTTATTACATTTTTTAAAAGATTTATTTATTTATTTTGAGAGAGATGGAGAGAGGGAGGGAGGGAGGGAGAGCGTGCTCACGAGCAGTGGGGAGGGGCAGAAGGAGAGGGAGAGAGAGTCTTAAGCAGACTCCCCACTGAGCACGGAGCACTACTGGGCTGGATCTCCCAACCCGGTGATCATTACCTGAGGCAAAATAAAGAGTCTGTCTCTTATCCACCCAGATGCCCTGACAGCATCTTTTTAAAAGGCTAATTAGTATTCTGCTGTATAGCTGTACCAAAAGACTCAGCAGTGTCTTCCCTACTATTGGATTTTTAGGTGATTTCCAAGTTTTAATATTAGAAATGTCAGTTTGGGGGTGCCTGGCTGGCTCAGTCAGTAGAGCATGTGACTCTTGATCTCGGGATTGTAAGTGCTTGCCCCACGCTGGGTGTAGAGGTTACTTAAAAAAAATAAAACCTTAAAAAAATAAATGCAGTTTGATGAACATTACAGTTAAATCTTTTCTTTGAAGTAAAAATCGCATTATCTTTTCTCTTGAGTACATAAGTAATATATGCTTACTATAAAAAATCAAGGAACATGAGTCAAATCTGGTCTGCTCCTTCCCCTCCATTTTTGTATGGTCTATGAACTCAGAATATATATATTTTTTGGATATATATATTTGGATATATATATATATTTTTAAAGATTTTATTTATTTATTTGACAGAGAGAGAGACAGCGAGAGCAGGAACACAAGCAGGGGGAGTGGGAGAGGGAGAAGCAGGCCTCCTGCAGAGCAGGAAGCCCGATGCGGGACTCATCCCAGGACCCTGGGATCATGACCCGAGCCAAAGGCAGACGCCCAACGACTGAGCCACCCAGGCGCCCTGGATATATATATTTTAAAGATTTTATTTATTTATTTGTCGGAGAGAGAGAGAAAGCGAGAGAGTGGCAGACAGAGGGAGAAGCAGGCTCCCCACTGAGCAGGGAACCTGATGCAGAACTTGATCCCAGGACCCTGGGATCATGACCCGAGCCGAAGGCAGACACCTAACTGACTGAGCCACCCAGGTGTCCCTCGATTTTATATTTTTTAATGATTGAAAAAAATTTAAAAAGAATAATATATTTTTTTAAAGATTTTATTTATTTATTTGACAGAGACAGAGATAGAGCAGGAACACAAGCAGGGCAGTGGGAGTGGGAGAGTGAGAAGCAGGCTTCCTGCCGAGCAGGGAGCCCGATGTGGGACTCGACCCCAGGACCCCAGGATCATGACCTGAGCCGAAGGCAGACGCTTAACGACTGAGCCACCCAGGTGCCCTAAAAAGAATAATATTTTGTGACACATGAAAATTATATGAAATTCAAGTTTCAGTGTATAAATAACGTTTCACTGGACCACAGCCATATGCATTTATTTATATATTGTCTGTGCTACTTTCATGCTCCCATGTTAGAGCTGAATAATTGTGACAAGAATAGATGGACTGCCGGGGCGCCACGGTGGCTCAGTTGGTTAAGCGACTGCCTTCGGCTCAGGTCATGATCCTGGAGTCCCGGGATCGAGTCCCACATCAGGGAGTCTGCTTCTCCCTCTGACCCTCCCCCCTCTCATGGTCTCTCTCTCTATCTCATTCTCTCTCTGAAATAAATAAATAAAATCTTAAAAAAAAAAAAAGAATATATGGACTGCAAATATTTGCTCTCTGGCCCTTCAGTAAATAAAAGTTTACTGACCCCTGACCTAGGCAATTGATGTACTTCTCTTATTGCTATTAAATGGACACAGTAACTATTTAAAAATACATTTATTTTGGGGCATGGGGGGAACAATCAATAGCTAAGACATAGGGGGAGTATTTAAAGCTGCTTTAGAAAAGTACATATATTGGGGCGCCTGGGTGGCTCAGTTGGTTAAGTGACTGCCTTCGGCTTGGGGTCATGGTCCCAGGGTCCCGGGATCGAGCCCCGCATCGAGCCTGCATCGGGCTCCCCGCTCAGCAGGAAGCCTGCTTCTGCCTCTCCTCCCTGCTTGTGGCTATCTTTCTCACTATCTCTGTTGCTATCTCTGTCTCTCTCTCTCAAATAAATAAAATCTTTTAAAAAAAGAAAAGTACATACATTGATTATTCCCTCTGTATAAAAACTATTTTGATATTCAGATTTCAATAATTGTCAGCATAAGTATATTATCTGGGGCGACAGGAGGATACATTCTCTGGACAGGTTGCAGGTAGGATATAGGACCTATATTTCTTTAACTGTCAAGTTCAGCTTATTCCTTCCTTCTTCATGTCTACCCACAGTGCCTTTTAGCTGTCTAGGAATGGCCAGGCAACCAGTGGCTAGTCTGTACCCCTGCGAAAATAAGCAGGGACTAGATGTGAGAAGAAGCAGTGGAGAAGTGTTAAGTGAGCAGGATAACTGACGCATGACTAATTCCTGGCAGAATCAGCAAGAGGATACTGGATTGCAGATACATTACCTCAGCCCCGAATGGAAAAGTGTGCATGAAAACGGAGTCAAGGAAGAGACCAATGGAAAAGAGACATATTTTTTGTAGTTCAACACAGAGAAATAACTGATTTCCCTTTCCTGTAGAAGCGTTCACAGAAACGGCTGCCGTGATTAAAGCTACCCTTGAAAAAAGGAAGCAATTAGCTTAGGAATTTACAGGGAATTAGGAATCCCATGAGGCAGGAAAGATGAGTGTTGAGGACGACCCGGCAACAGGTCAGAGGGGGCAGTGCGAGAATTTTCACATTTCGAACAATGTCCTTTTTGTTTAAGTAAGAAGGTTCTTTGTTCGGTTAGAAGGAATGTCCTAAACCCTAAAAGAGAATAATCTCTCCCTTTCCCTCTGTATTCTACTGGATCTGTTCAGTCAGTCCTCAAGCATCGATGGGGTGGTGGTCCTTGTCTAGGCACCGGGCATTCCGTGGTGGCAAAGTAGACAGAAACCTTGCCTTCACAGAACATGCAGTCAGGCAAGGAAAGAGAAACCATAAGCATAGTAAATCAGTACCTTCTACAATATTTAGAGCTTGATAGATGCAATGGAAAAATAAAGCAGGGAAGGGATGGGGGTGAAGGAATAAGTCTAATCTTTTATTTTTTTAGCTCTCTCTCTCTCTTTTTTTTTTTTTAGTTTCAGAGGTAGAATTTAGTGATTCATCAGTTGCATACAACTCCTGGTGCTCATTACATCAAGTGCCCGCTTTAATGCCAGTCACCTAATTACCCCATGCCCCCACCCACCTGTCCTCCAGCAACCCTCAGTTTGTTTCCTAGAGTTCAGCATCTCTTATGGTTTGCCTCCCCCTCAATTTTCATCTTATTTTTCCTTCCCTTCCCGTATGTTCATCCGTTTTGTTTCTTAAATTCCTCATATGAGAAGTCATATGGTATTTGTCTTTCTCTGACTGACTTACTTCACTTAGTGTAATACACTGTAGTTCTACCCATGTGGCTGCAAATGGCAAGATTTCATTCTTTTTGATGGCTGAGTAATAGGAATAGGTGTAATCTTAAATAGAGAGGTCAGGAGATTGTGACTTTGGGAGTTGTGACTCCCTTGGAGTTGTGACTTTGAGCCCCATGTTGGGTGTAGAGATTTTTAAAAAAATTAAAAAAAATTTTTTTAATCTGAGAAGTGAGACCTGAGCTCCAGGCATGTCAGGGATGAGGACTCTAGGAGGGGAGACTGAGGGTGTACATGCCAGAGATGAAGCAGTCCAGCTTTGTGAAGGGACTGTAAGGAGTCCCGCTGGTTAATGGGAAGCAGACAAGGAGGAGAATATTTAGGAATGGGGTCGGAGGGCTGAGGGACTGGTGGCTGGATTGCACAAACCACATGAACTTTGGCTTTTACTTTGGGTGAAGTTTTCCCCTTAAAAGTGGAGATCTGGGATGCCTGGGGAGCTCAGTTGGTTAAGCATCTGCCTTCGGCTCAGGTCATGATCCCAGGATCCTGGGATGGAGCCCCACATCAGGCTCCTTGCTCAGCAGGGAGCCTGCTTCTCCCTCTCCCTCTGCCTGCCACTCCCCCTGCTTGTGCATGCTCTCTCTCTCTCTCTCTCTGACAAATAAAATCTTTAAAAAAAAAAGTGGGGATCCAAGGGGCGCCTGGCTGGCTCAATTCAAAGAGCATGCAACTTTTTTTTTAAATTTTATTTATTTATTCATGACAGAGAGAGACAGAGAGAGAGGCAGAGGGAGAAGCAGGCTCCCAAGGAGCAGGGAGCCCGATGCGGGACTCGATCCCAGGACTCTGGGATCATGACCCGATCCGAAGGCAGACGCTTAACCATCTGAGCCACCCAGGCACCCAGGAGCATGCAACTCTTGATCTCGGAGTTGTGACTTTGAGCCCCATGTTGGGTGTAGAGATTTTTTAAAAAATTTAAAAAAATTTTTTTAATCTTAAAAAAAAAAGTGCAGATCGGAGGTCTAAGATCTGAAATCCACTCCTAAATCTCCGTATCTTCTGCTACCCTGTTTTTTCACTAACCCTCCATCCTCATGGACTCTAGATTATCTCTGTAATACCAGGGCCACCGCTAGGGGGCACTGAGTGAAGCACTTGCCTCCCAGCAAAAGTTAAAGGGGTGCCAAGAATCTCCATAGTTACTGATTTTCTTTATGTCTCAGTCTCTGAAATGGCACAGCACAACACTGTGATTGATCCCTATATTCATTTTCAATTTTGTTATTTTCTTCATCACGGAATTTTGGCATGAGTTTTGATATTTAGAACTATTGCATTAGGGGCGCCTGGGTGGCTGAGATAGTTAAGCGTCTGCCTTCCTCAGGTCATGATCCTGGGGTCCTGGGATCGAGTCCCACATTTGGGCTCCCTGCTCAGCGCGGAGCCTGCTTCTCCCTCTGCTTCTCTCTGTCTCTCATGAGTAAATAAATCTTAAAAAAAAAACTTTTGCATTAAATGTTTTTTTTAAAGATTTTATTTATTTATTTGAGAGAGAGAGAGAGAGACAGAGAGAGCATGAGAGGGGGTAGGGTCAGAGGAAGAAGCAGACTCCCCGCTGAGCAGGAAGCCCGATGCGGGACTCGATCGCGGGACTCCAGGATCATGACCTGAGCCGAAGGCAGATGCTTAACCATCTGAGCCACCCAGGTGCCCTGCATTAAATGTTTTTTGATTACTTAGGTTTTTTGGCATTCTCTCTCTTAAATATTGTGTCCGAGGTGTGTGCCTCATCACCTCACCCTAGTCCTGCTCCTATGCTCTCTCTTCGCCCTGTTTCCCCAGTGTCAGTCTAAACCAAGGGTCTGTAAAGGCCAGATAGGAAATATTTTAGGCTTTTCAGGCCATTTCTGCCACTGGAGCAGAAGAGCTGCTGTCGGTGATGAGCCAACAAGTGAGGGTAGTTGTGCTCTAGCGTGTTGGAGGAGGTTATGGAGAAGACAAGACCTCCAACTGACCTAAGAGCTGGAACCAGGCGGTTGGAGGCTCCCCACCGCATCCCCTGTCCTTGGAATGTCTGTTCTGCCCACCATTCCCACAGCAGGGGCCATTTTTCAAGGATGCAGCCTTGAGAGAGTAATGTGTTGCTAAGAGCATCTGGATAGTCCAGTTAACTTCTCTATATAAACTTCTGAGATACTGGTGGACAGGTGTGGTGATCCACTCATCTTGCAGCTGACCAAGAGAAGCCTCTTATGTAAGGTCCTTTGCTTATGAAACCTGCCACCTACCAATCTGAAGTGGTCTGCCTCTTCCTTCTGTCTCCCTGCCCTCCATGGACAGGGACCCGTTTCAGATATCCCCCAGGGAACTTCTGAGGTTGAGAACCAACAGAGTAAGTAAAACTTCATGAATGGATACAGAAATTAGAAGTTAATGTAATTTTCAAAGAAAAAAAAAGAAGTTAACATAATTTTCATGTATCACAAAATACTATCCCCCCGCCCCCACAATCATGTGAACTGTAAAAATCATTCTTAGCTCATGGGCCATATACAACAGGACAGCGGCCCAGATCGGGAAGACTTCATCTGAATTGTCGCTAATCTGTGAAGTTTCTTTCAGAAGTGGTTTCTCTCTCTTCCTGTAGTTGCTCAAGGACCTGCAGTATGCCACACTCAGAGCAAATTTTCAGGGCCTCTGTGTTTCGCCCATGCCTTCCACTGAAATTTGTCTTCCTCTCGTCCACATTCTGTGCAGAACCAGATCAGCGTCCCTGCTGTCCTCTCTACAAACTAGGCACATTGTTTGCTACCTGCTTTTGATCCTGTTGCTTTTTCTCCCTGGGACCTGCCCTTCTTTCTCTCTCCAGCATCCCTTTCCTGACCGTAATGCCCCCGTTTAGTTCTTAATCCTAACACATCCTTGTTTTCCTCTGTTTTATATGTGCACATATTATGTTTCAGATGTGATTCGTTATCCTCTGTAAACCCTTCAGAGTGCCGTGGGCACAGCTGAGTACCTGGTAGAAGCCTGATGCTCATGAACCGATGAACTTCGTCTAGGATTATTCTATCTTCTCTTAAAATAAACCTTCAAAGGTTCCAATGGGACTGATGACATTTTTAGCACATGCCCTCCGAATCTGGGGAGGGGTCATCATTTTGACTGGATGTACAGATTATATCCCTGTGATTAGCGGCATTTTTGTGCCACATGATTTCCAGCTTGTGATCTCACAGCCTTCTTCTTCTTCTTCTTTTTTTTTTTTTAAGATTTTTATTGATTTATTTAACAGAGAGAGAGAGAGAGAGAGAGCACAAGCAGGGGGAGCAGCAGAGGGAGAGGGAGAAACAGGCTCCCCCTGAGCAGGGAGCCCAATACGGGGCTCGATCCCAGGACCCTGAGATCATGACCTGAGCCGAAGGTAGACACTTAACCGACTGAGCCACCCAGGTGCCCCAGGGCTACTTTATAAACTACTTATAGTGAATACTTCTTTAACAGAGAGTGACCTTTTTTTTTTTTTAGCGAGGAAACAATTTTGTTTGGATGGAGCCTGAAATTTGGAAGGAAATATTTTAAAGTTCTACTTGGGAACTGAGAAAATGAGAGCAAATGTCTATTTTTTCATTTACTGCAAGTGTTACAATAAGAAAGCAAAGTTACACCATTGTATTGTCAGCTCATCTGACCACAAGAATATTTTACTTCTTAGCATTACTCCTAAAAATAGAAGAAAGTGATGAGTAAATAAAATGAGACCCCTGCTTCAAACAAGTGGGTCTTAGAAGAAATAATTCCCAGCTTCTGATGGAACAGCCTACTTCTGTTGACATGGATGTGAGGAAATTCTGTTTATTTATTTATAAGCAGTCTCCAAGCCCAGAGTGGAGCCCAACACAGGGCCTGAACTCAGGACCCTGAGATCAAGACCTGAGCTGAGATCAAGAGGCAGATGGTTGGGGAATCAGCGTGGCTCAGTTGATTAAGCGTCTGCCTTCAGCTCGGGTCATGATCCCACGGTCCTGGGATCGGGGCTCCGCATTGGGCTTCCTGCTCAGCAGGAAGCCTGCTTCTCCCTCTCCCACTCCCTCTGCTTGTGTTCCCTCTCTCGCTGTGTCTCTCTGTCAGATAAATAAATAAAATCTTTAAAAAAAAGATTTTAGGGCACCTGGGTGGCTCAGTTGGTTAAGCGACTGCCTTCAGCTCAGGTCATGATCCTGGAGTCCCGGGATCGAGTCCCGCATCGGGCTCCCTGCTCGGCAGGGAGTCTGCTTCTCCCTCTGACCCTCCCCCCTCTCATGCTCTCTCTCTCTCTCTCATTCTCTCTCTCAAATAAATAAAATCTTTAAATAAAAAAAAGATTTTATTTCTAAGTAATCTGTACATCCAACGTGGGGCTGGAACTCACAACCCTGAGATCAAGAGTTGCCTGCCCCACCGACAGAGCCAGCCAGGTACCCTGCAAATGTTAACATTTAATTCGAATACAAAATCATCAAAATTACGCGGTTCATATTTTATAGCTCTTGTATGCACGTGTATTTCATCTTTATCAGAACTGAGGAAACACTGAACAAAACTAGCTCAATCATTTTATTCCACTTCTCGGTATCTATATATTCTACCAATCTCTAATTTCAGCCTCATAATAAGGAAGGACTGAAAAGAAAAGAAATTATGAGTTGCCCTGTATTTCCTATTCTTTCTGTGTCATTATTTTCAGCATAGTGGTTGGCTAATACTGAGAAGTAAGGGGAGTAAGAAAGAGTGTGATAGGGTTTCTTGCTTGTTTGTGTTTCTTAGAATGCAGTTGCCTTCTTTCTGTGTTGAAAGCCCAAATTCTGGTTTGAACAGCAAGTGTGGCCTCTAGGAGCCGTCAGTGTCCTTGATTACTTTTTTTTTTTTAAGATTTTATTCATTTATTTGAGAGAGAGGGAATGATAGAGAGCACAAGAGGGAAGAGGGTCAGAGGGAGAAGCAGACTCCTCGCCGAGCAGGGAGCCCGATGCAGGACTCAATCCCGGGACTCCAGGATCATGACCTGAGCCGAAGGCAGTCGCCTAACCAACTGAGCCACCCAGGCGCCCCTTGCTTACTTGTTTGTAGATGCAACCTGCTTACCTTATACTAGCTTTGGGTCTCCTCGAACTCCCACACATTGTGAACCCAGTGGAATTCTGTATTCATAGTGCATCTCAAACACTATATACAAATAGGGCAGCAAGGAATAGCAGACCTATTGCACACATCTCTGCTCACATGCACGCTCCAGTGTTCCACCAGATTTCACTCATGAAACACAAATTCAAACATAAAGTTGTTAAGAATTTCAAGGTAATGACAGCGGAGTATTAAACTAAGCTCAGGGCCTTCTGAGAGCAGAGCCCTGAGTGGCCAACATCACTGGCCACTCACCCATGAAGTGTGTACTGCCTGCCACGTATGTTTGCACCAAATGTCTCCAATTCCTTGCTACTTGTGGAGAGACTGTTGCTACCAACTCTCTTCTCTCCTTCTTCCTTGGTAACTGAACGCCATTTTTATCTGGAGTTATAAGGTGTTCAGCTAAAAACTACATTTTCTAGCAGCTTCTGCCACTACTATAGCCGTATGAAGAAGTTTTGGTTAATCAGATGCATGCAGAAATGTATGGGATTTAGGGAAGCCACCTCATTTCTCCTTCCAAGCTGCTTAGAATACAGCTGTGACAGCTAGAATTCCAGCAGTCATCTTGGAACATGAGGTAGAAATTAGGTTCTCTAAGGAAGCAGATAGAAGGTGCCTGAGTTCCTGAAAAATAATGGAGCTGTCACATGAGCCCTTGACAGCTCACCTCAGGGCTTCTTGTGTGTGAGAGAAACAAATTTGTATTTCAACCATCATTCTGTATTTAAACCATTATTATTTGGCCGCTTTATTATATGCAGATGAAGCTAATCCTAATTTACAGGTAAAGCTGCACTAGTTCACAAAGGTTAACAAGTTAAGTTAACTATGTTTCAAATACAATCCTTGGTGGGACACCTGGGTGGCTCAATTAGTTAAGCGCCAGCCTTCAGCTCGGGTCGTGATCTCCGGGTCCTGGGATTAAACCCCATGGCGGGCTCCCTGCTCAGTGGGGAGTCGGCTTCTCCCTCTCCCTCTGCTCCTCCCCCCCTCCTGCTCTGTCTCTCTCAAATAAATAAATAAAATTAAAAAAACAAAAACAAAAACAAATACAATTCTTGGACAGTCCCAATAACCTTTGTTATTGGGTAACATGTTTTGAAGCCCCTGGCTTGAGTGGCAACCATTTTTTTTTTAAAGATTTTTTTTGACAGAGAGAGACACAGCGAGAGAGGGAACACAAGCAGGGGGAGTGGGAGAGGGAGAAGCAGGCTTCCCGCAGAGCAGGGAGTGCGATGCGGGGCTCGATCCCAGGACCCTGGGATCATGACCTGAGCCTAAGGCAGAAGCTTAAGCTTAACGACTAAGCCACCCAGGTGCCCCGAGTGGCAACTATTTCTAGGATTAGAGGCACTTTTCCTCTGTCTTCTCAATTCAGGGCTATGTTCTGGTGCTCTGAGAACGCTACAGTGTTACAATGCAATGTGTTAGAATGACAATTATAGTAATAATAGGATAACATGTGAGTATAGCATTTTATTTTTTTCTAAGTAATTTATTTTATTTTATTTTTTTAAAGATTTTATTTATTTATTTATTTATTTATTTATTTATTTATTTATTTATTTGACAGAGACAGAGACAGCGAGAGCAGGAACACAAGCAGGGGGAGTAGGAAAGGGAGAAGCAGGCTTCCCGCTGAGCAGGGAGCCCAATGTGGGGCTTGATCCCAGGACCCTGGGATCATGACCTGAGCCAAAGACAGCCGCTTAACGACTGAGCCACCCAGGCGCCCTTTCTAAGTAATTTAAATACCAGTATCTTTCAATGAGCATGGGAAAGAAAATCATTAAAATCCTTGTGAATAATTGTAAGAGTACCTATAAAGATGTCAACGATAAGTCAGCCAATCATGAAAAATGGTTGCTACCATTAAAGAAATCAAGTTGGCTAATACTGCCTTCTAGAGTTAAAAATCAAAACTACAATTTCTTACCTGTAAGGAAACTGAAACATCAGGGTTTGGATAGGTCAGCTTTTTTGGTTTGTTTTTGGGTTTTGTTTCTAAATTTTATTTAAATTCCAGTTATTAACATGCAGTGTAATATTAGTTTCAGGTGTACAATATAGTGATTCAGCACTTCCATACATCACCCATTGCTCATCAAAGCAAGCACACTACTTAATCCCCATCACCCATCTAACACATTCCCCCCTCCCCTCTGGTAACCATCAGTTTGCTCTCTATAGTTAAGAATCTGTTTCTTGGTTTGCCTCTCTCTCTTTTTCCCTTTGCTTGTTTTGTTTCTTAAATTCTATATATAAGTGAAATCATGCGGTATTTGTCTTTCTTTGACAATTTCACTTAGCATAATTCTTCTTTCTCTGCTAAATTTCACTTAGCATAATACTCTCTAGCTCCATCCATGTTGTGCAAATGTCAAGATTTCATTCTTTTTTATGGCTGAGTAATATTCCTGTGTGTGTGTGTGTGCGCGCGTGCGCGCGCATCTTCCTTATCCATTTGTCAGTCAGTGGATACTTAGGCTGCTCCCATAATTTGGCAATTGTTGATAATGCTGCTATAAACATTGGGGTGCATGTATCCCTCTGAATTAGTATCTTTTGAGTAAATACCTATTAGTATAATTGCTGGATCATAGGGTAGTTCTATTTTTTTTTTAAGATTTTATTCATTTGAGAGAGAATGAGAGAGAGAGAGCACATGAGAGGAGGGAGGGTCAGAGGGAGAAGGAGACTCCCTGCTGAGCAGGGAGCCTGATGCGGGACTCGATCCCAGGACTCCAGGACCATGACCTGAGCCGAAGGCAGTCGCTTAACCAACTGAGCCACCTAGGTGCCCGGGTAGCTCTATTTTTAATTTTTTGAGGAACCTCCATACTGTTTTCCAGAGTGTGCGCACCAGCTTGCATTCCCACCAACAGTGCAAGAGGGTTCCCCTTTCTCCACATCCTCGCCAACATCTTGTTTCTTGTCTTGTTAATTTTAGCCGTTCTGACAGGTAGGTCAGTTTTTTCTCCTACTGACTTCTACGGGCTATCCTAATTGTCTTGTCCATTTGTGAACAACCAGAGGGCTGGACATGCAGTGGACATGTGAGAGCATCACAACTAAACACCAGATTCTCCAAGACTGTGAAGCTGAGAGCTGGGTATAAAGCTTAGAGATGTCATAACTCTCTTGCTACCTCTAAGGAGATTCTGGAACTCTGGAGTACACTGTGTGGAGCTAGAAGATGAAACCCTCAGAGCAAGAGACAGGGTGAAGAGATACAGAGACATGGAATCATTAGAACATTAAATTCTTGGGGCGCCTGGGTGGCTCAGTCGTTGGACATGATCTGAAGTCAGATCATGTCGCTTCTCTGTTCAAAAGCTTCCAACTGCTCTCCTTCACCCTCAGCCTCTAGATATGAGCATGACACATTCCCTCATTTTTCATGTCCCCTGGACGCTCTGCTCAAATGTCACTTCATCCAAGAAGTGTTCCCTGAAATCTTATCAAAAAACACAAGTTCCTGGGGCACCTGGGTGGCTCAGTCGGTTAACCCTCTGCCTTCTGCTCAGGTCATGATCTTGGGGTCCTGGGATCCAGCCCCACCTGGGGCTTCGTACTCAGCAGGGAGCCTGCTTCTCTCTCTCCCTCTGCCCTTGTCCCCTCATTGTGTTCTCTCTCTCTCTCTCACTTTCTCTCTCAAATAAATAAAATCTTAAAAAAAAAACCCAAAAGTTTCCTTTGCCCCAACCATCTATTACTTTACTGTTATTTTTCTTTGAGTTGCCACTTGACATTATACTAAATATTTACCTCTTTACAAATAGGAGAATGTTAGTCCCAAGAGGATTTTGCATTTCCACTGCCAAAAACAGCCTAGAAAAAAAGGGTAGGCACTCAGATGCTTTTATTAAGCACTCTAAGTACTCCAGGCATCATTCTGGCATATTCTGTTAACTTACTCTAAGGTTAGATTTGCTGCATTACCATCCACGTTTCACAGATGTGGTAGCTGAGACACAGCTTCGTTAGGTAACTTGCCCAAAGTCACAAGGCTCATGAATTTGCTTAGCTAGTATCCAAGTAAATGCAGGAACTCTTCCTCTGGAGTCCCTCTGCTCCTCAGCACTGGGTGCTCACGTTTGAGTCCCAGAAGCCATTGGCCGGGACGTCAGGATGACTAAGGGTGCCAGGGCGGAGTTGGGGTGAGGGGAGTTGGCCTCCAGTGTGAGATCAGAGCCGGGCTGGTCCACCCAGCTTCCCGGTTTCTGCGAATCAGCACACAGCGGTCATTAGCCTTTAAGAGCCCTTACGCGCGGCGCGGACAGACCAGGCGCAGGCGGCGGGGCGCGGGAACGGGATGTACCTCTACTGGGGCACCAGCCCCCGAAGACCTCTACACCGGAGGCGGACCGGCCGGGATGGCGTCGAGCTGCGACAGGCGGCCTCCGGGGAGCGCCACTCGCTGCTGCTGATGAGCAACGGCGAGGTGCACTCGTGCGGGGACAACAGCCAGGGCCAGCTGGGGCGGAGGGGCGTGCAGAGCGAGGAGCAGCCAAGTGAGTGCGGGACAAAGGCGCGGGGCGGGGGGCCAGGTAGATGCGGGTGCTGGGAGCCCCAGGTCCGCAGGGCCCCAGGATACGGCGAAACGATGCTCTGTGCGTGCGCGCAACTTCGTCAGTTTCGTTTTCCAGAAGCGCAGTTTGTTTCGGTTTCCACTTCAGTTTAAAAGCGAAACTGAGAGCGGAACGTGACGGGACAGCGCTCTTTTGAAGAGACATGGTCCCTCCCACTAAGCCTTTCTAGACCAATCCCTGCCAGTGCGAATCTATCTGGAATAGTGACCTTCCAAACGTGGTTTATGGGTGGGACATCTCTAACTCTCAGAAATACCGCAGAGCATCTTTTTTCCCCTAAAATTAAAAGTATAATACCATTTTTACCATTACTGATTATTATAGAAACACAGGGAAATAAATTGCCTATAATTCCAATACCCAAAGACAACTATAATATTTTGATGTATTTGCTTTTTTGTTCTATTATATATTTACTTTTATAAAAGCATGTCATTATATAGTTTTGTGTACGCGGTATTTATACAGCTCTATAAATTGTGCTCTTATGAAACATAATATCATGAACATATTGCCCTTTAATTATGTATTTTTTTTGAAAATACATTTTAAATTGTTGCAAAACATTCCAGGCTTTGACAATACAAGTTAATGCTTCTTCTAAAAAAAACCTAAAACATTAGGTTTTTTCCTCATTAGGGACTTTTATAAATAATACTGTGATTGCCATTATTTGACCAAATTTCTGATTACTTACTTAGAATAAATACCAAGAGTTGTGTCTGGGAGGAAAAATTTCTCCTCTATCCTGTTAGCTCTTGTTCTGAAGGTCTGCAAACTAAGCGGACAAAGATTAACCAAAAAAATATACAATTTTATTAATATTTTATGTGCACAGCAGTTCACAGGAAAAAAAGGGGGAAACTCAAAAGTGGTTAAACTCAGGGACTTATATTGCATCTTAGCAAAGAAAAGGGAGTTTGGCCTTTGAAGGATGATCGGTTGTGGGGAAGTGACTTGGAAATATATGGGGGAGACTAATGGAAGATGAGGGTTATTTTGGTTAGGGTTGTCTATGTAGGCTCATCTCAGTGGCAACTCCAGTGATAAGAGTTCCTCTTATCTTTCTGGTATGGGAGAGAATAGCTTTACAAGGGAAATTTATGCCCTACTTTTAGGTGACTAAAGGGAAGGCAGAGAACTCTTCCTGCATCTTTTGATTTTCACTTGCCTTTGGCACAAAATAATCATTCTGCCAAAGTGGCATATTTTGGGGTGGCATATTCTGATCCACTTTAGGTGGAGATGAGGGGCAACGTGATACTTGATGCCAGATTGTTCTCCAGGAAGGTGATACCAGTCTCTACCTTCATGAGTGTATGAATTCTTGGGGTGTTTTTTATTTTCCCATAGTTTGAAAATAAATTATTGAAAAGGATAAGATCACAAAGGTTTAAAAAAAGAAAACTGAAGTGTTAGCAGAAACTTTACTAGTAGTGATATATTTAGCTCAAAACCTCTAATAATTCAGAGATAAACACTTTGGGAAAACAGTTTAAATTGACTTTTAGGAATCATGCTATAAGGATCAGGTTTTCATTTGTGGGTGCCTTTGGCCATTAGAGGCATGTTACTGCATTCTTCTTTGTGAGAGGACCTGGCTTCTGCCTCTCACATTCATGGGGAAGGCTCCCTGCCCATTTCCTCCAGATAAAGGATTGACTATTCTCACTGTTCAGGGCTGGGAAGTCAGAAGGGTAGAGTGGAGGCCATTCCATCTGCTCTCTGTCTCCCTTGGTTTTGTTACCATCATCATAGAGAAATCATAGGCCAAACATCATAGTCTCTACAAGTTCCCCTCTTCCATGAAACTCATCCTTTGGAATGGCAACCACATTCCCATATAGACAGTGGAACACACATTGAGCTGCTTTCCTTCACACCTGCAGTGTGGATGTCAGGACTTGATTTGAAAAGTCCATTGGAAAAGATGAGAAATCTGAGTGTCCCTTCTTTTTGAAGAAAGTAAACTTGTTGTCTTAAACTTGTTGTCTTAAACTTGTTGTTCAATTAATAATCTTCTGAGGTGTTTTGTTTTGTTTTTCTTCCTGAAGAACTGATTCACGCATTGGAAACTCTACGCGTTGATCTTGTGAGCTGTGGAAAGGAACACTCTCTTGCTGTCTGTTACAAAGGAAGGGTCTTTGCATGGGGGGCTGGTTCTGAGGGGCAGCTGGGAGTTGGAGAATTTAAGGAAATAAATCTTATACCTAGGTAAGTATAGTTCCATTCATTCATTCATTTATCCAGTATTTTTCAGTTTCATGTGCTTGGCATTATGCAAGATGTCAGGGTACAAAGATGACTGTGATAAACACAGTCCCTAGCCCCAGTGATTATAGTGTAGTAAGAGAATGAGACAGGAAAAAACTAACATCAATTGTTACTCAATTAGGGTCCTATGAAGGAGAAAGGCAGGGTGAAATGAGAACATGTGACCCTTTGATCTAAATAAATCTTATGTATTGGAAATAACTGTGGTAAATAAATAAATATAAAAATATATAAATATAAAATATATAAAATATAAAATACACATAAAATATCAATAAAATAAAATAAATATTTTATTTTATTATTATTTTTAAAGATTTTATTTATTTATTTGACAGAGAGAGACACAGCGAGAGAGGGACCACAAGCAGGGGGAGTGAGAGAGGGAGAAGCAGGCTTCCCGCCGAGCAGGGAGCCCGATGTGGGGGCTCCATCCCAGGACCCCAGGATCACGACCTGAGCTGAAGGCAGATGCTTAATGACTGAGCCACCCAGGTGCCCCAATAAATATTATTTTAAAGTAAAAACATTAAATAAAAGATACAGAAAGCGCCTGGGTGGCTCAGTCCGTTGGGCGACTGCCTTCGGCTCAGGTCATGATCCTGGGGTCCTGGGATTGAGCCCCACATTGGGCTCCCTGCTCGGCGGGAGGCCTACTTCCCCCTCTCCCGCTCCCACTGCTTGTGTTCCTGTTCTCGCTGTGTGTGTGTCTCTCGCTCTGTCAATTAAATAAATAGAATCTTTAAAAAAAAAAAAAAAAGAACTTCATTTTGGACTAAAGCCAAGTCTCCTTGAAAAAACAGCTGCCATGAATAGCTTGAAGGGAGTTTCCTATGAATTCAGTTGCTGTGAAGACAGACTGCCCAGTCAACATCAAAAAACCCTATGGAAACTTCCATACTCTCCTACTGAAGTCCTAAATCCCCTCCATTTTGCTAGGTTGATATATTTAAGGGGATTCCACAAATTTTCCTTTACTGGGAGCTCCCCTCTGTACATGTAAATAAGCCTTGTTTTTTCTCCTGTTAATCTGTCTATTGTCAGTTAATTTGCATGTCCCGTATCGACTGGATCCATACGGGAAAAGGAAGAGTTTTCCTCCCAACATAACCTTTTGGTCTGTCTTAAGCCACTGGATCCTAATAGTTTATGTAGTAAGACGCGGGGTGGTGGGGGGGAGTCATTTCCTCACATACAGCTTCCTAGGACAAATGATATGACAAGCAGTCTGAATTGTGTGTTCATGAATTACATGTTTAAGAATTTTTTTTTAAAAGATTTTATTTATCATTTGACAGAGACAGAGACAGCGAGAGAGGGAACACAAGCAGGGGGAGTGTGAGAGGGAGAAGCAAGCAGGCTTCCCGCAGAGCAGGGAGCCCGATGCGGGGCTCGATCCCAGGACTCTGGGATCATGACCTGAGCCGAAGGCAGAAGCTTAACGACTGAGCCACCCAGGCGCCCCTCATGTTTAAAAGCATGATTTTTAATACTTGGAAGTTACTCTTTGTTACCTCTTCTGGTTTTTAATTGTGTAAGAGAGTGCTGTGGCTTTGGGGGACAAGTATTGAACTTGGAATGAAAAGATGAAGGTTTGAGTCTAGTCCTACAACATGATAACTATAATGTGATTCCCTAGAGCAAACCAGAACTCTGAATTCTACTAGGTTCAACCATATGAAATTGCTGATAGTTATGTTTTTGATCCACGAAAATGGCAATTTAATAGGATTCAACCTAATGATTTCTTTATCGCATAGGGCTTAAATCAGGTGATATAAATAACAGTGTCCTATAAATTCTAAAGCCCTGTGTCATATGTGCATGAAGAAATTTTTCTTTTAAGTCAATAAGTATAGAATAAAAGTTAGTACATTATATACTGCATTAAATGTCTAATAAAAATCACTTTTGTATTATAACTGGATTTGGATTTGTATTCTGCTCTGTACCTTTATACATGTTGATATCAAGTTAAAAATAGTTTGAGGGCTTTGGAATAAGGGTACTACAGAAAAATAAGAAAATAAAGTTATTTCTGGGGAAAATATGCCCAGGTTACCAACAATCCTGAAAATGATGGATGCATAAATGCAGACTTGGTCTGACAGCAGTTTCAGACAAGTAACTCCTTAAAATTGCTGAAGATTCCATGCCAATCAGGAAAATCACCATTACTGTGGTGTTTCTGAATACTACCAAACAGCCTTACATATCTGCAGTCATCCAGAGAACTATTTATTCTATTGTAAAAAACATTAAAATAGCCCAGTTTAAAAAGAAAAGAAAAGAAAGGAAGAGAGAGTTATTTCCCTAAACCAAATGTATTACCTGGGATTGTTTTAATATCTGTAGTTCACTTGGTGAGCCACTCTAAAGAAGGATTAATAGATTTTGTGTCATTTTTATTACAGGAAGATAAAAACTCTGACTGGTATAAAAATTATACAAGTTTCTTGTGGACACTACCACTCCCTGGCATTATCAGAAGGTAAAAAAAGGGTTCTTGGATCTTCTAAGTGTAATTACAAAGTGATTTTTTTGAATATGAATGATGCCTGTTGATTTTTAATGCACTGGGCCTCATTTTAATGCATTTAAAAGTTTTTTTTAACTCTTTAGATTTCATAAGCTGTATTGTTCTTCATTTTTTCCCCTATTTTCTTTGTTCTTATTATAGTCTAAGTAGTGCCTAATTCATATCAATGCCATAAAAGGTCATCTCTGTTCACATGACCTGATCTGACTCAGAATTTAATAACAGTTTTATCTGGAACTTTGCCCTTTATGCTGAGTGGTTGTATG
Organism: Zalophus californianus; assembly: GCF_009762305.2. Classification (NCBI taxonomy): domain Eukaryota; kingdom Metazoa; phylum Chordata; class Mammalia; order Carnivora; family Otariidae; genus Zalophus; species Zalophus californianus. Next base: position 71,680,073 of record NC_045596.1, read on the forward strand.
TACCAGCAAATTCAGATAGACTAAGGTCTATTTGTCTTTTTTACTTAGATCAAAGAAAGAAAAGTCAAGATATCAAAGTTATGACTTTACATTTCTTCTACTAACATCCCCATCCTTTGTCCAGCATCAATCAAAATGCTTGAATGGAGAGTGTTGCAGAAGAAAAACTTTTCTCCTATCCTCTTTGGTTCAGTACCTGGGAGTCTGCAAATTTAAGTGACAAAAGACAGATTGATAAGAGAAAAAGCACACCAGTTTTATTAATATTTTAGTGCATGGAAGTTTACAGAAAAGAAGTGAAACTCAAGAAGTGTTTAGACTTGGGGGCTATGAGCCATTTTAATGAGGGAAAGATTTGGGCTTTGCAGGATGATCGATTGTAGGGAAATACATGGGACTTGGAAATACATGGGAGAAACTAATGGAGGATAAGAGTTATTTTATTAAGGATTATCTGTGAAGTATGGTGATAACATAACATAATAAAATAAAATTTAAAAAAAAGGGGAGGTTATCTGTGAAGACTCATGTTGAGGCAGACTCTCCGTCTCTGGTGATGAGTCACTGCCGCATCCTGGGTGCAAGAGAAGAGGACACCTTCACAAAGGGAAATATATACCTTGCTTTTGGGTGGATAAGAGGAGGGCAGAGAACTTTTCCCACACTTGTGGATTCTCAGTTGCCCTTAGCTCAAAATAATTCTTGGGGCACCTGGGTGGCTCAGTCGTTAAGCGTCTGCCTTTGGCTCAGGTCATGATCCCAGGGTCCTGGGATCGAGCCCCACATCGGGCTCCCTGTTCCGCGGGAAGCCTGCTTCTCCCTCTCCCACGCCCCCTGCTTGTGTTCCCTCTCTCGCTGTGTGTCTCTCTGTCAAATAAATAAATCTTTAAAAAAAAACGAGAAAACAAAATAATCCTTATGCCAGAGTGGCATATTTTGGTTTGGCATATTGTGAGTGCCTTCCAGGGACACGTAACATTTGCATGGCCCCCAGGTGATGTCATATGCATGATGGCAGCTGTGCCACAGGGACTCCGGACATTTCTTGGTTGCCTTCTGTGCACCAGCTACCATGTGAGATGCCTTACGCCTGTAATCTCATGAAATCACTTAAACACAGAAGCTGCGCATTATTTGTATCCTCATTTTAGAAATGAGGAAATTTGGGCTCAGAGACTTTCTGTGATTTGCCTAAGGTCACACACTAAGAAATAGAAGTGAGATTTGAACCTATACCTGTTTACATGCCAACCCTAAGCACTCAACCGCTGTACCACGCAGGCCATGAGACCATAGCATAATCCTGTGGTTATCGTGTAATTCCGTCCTACCATTTCCAGAGATTTGATGTAGGGCAAGTTATTTCACCTGATGATTTTCTCATCTGTAGGAGTACTTATGGGGTGTTTAGAAGATTCAGTGAAAGAAGGAACACAATATATCCTGTACAATCTATAGCAGATGGCCGGGGTACAAGAAATATAGTCTTTCTTCCTTTCTTGCTTTCCTTCTTCGTAATTATTGAAATAGCTTGAATTATTTCCCCAGGGTATTGATTTGTCTTTATATTGGTCTGGACTGAAGGTTGTATGGAGCCCAGATACCCAGTACATTTGCTATGGTGAACTGTGAGTTCTCATAGACCTTCATATGAGTTTGACATTGTGCAATGGGCCCTCAGAAATACTTTTTTTTTTTTAAAGATTTTATTTATTTATTTGACAGAGAGAGCGAGAGAGCACAAGCAGGGGGAGTAGTAGAAGGAGAGGGAGAAGCAGGCTCCCTGCCGAACAGGGAGCCCGATGCTAGGCTCGATCCCAAGACCTGAGCCCAAGGCAGGCGCTTAAACATCTGAGCCACCCAGATGCCCCAGAAATACTTTTCAGTGGTAGAAATAACTTTAGAAGAGTTAAAAAAGAAAAATCAGTTATAATAAACATAAAAATCTGAGCTATGTTAGCATTTTTCTGGGTAAACAATGAAGCATTAGAAGATCTTGATTTTGGGGCGCCTGGGTGGCTCAGTTGGTTAAGCGACTGCCTTCGGCTTGGGTCATGATCCTGAAGTCCCGGGATCGAGTCCCGCATCAGGCTCCCTGCTCATCAGGGAGTCTGCTTCTCCCTCTGACCCTCTTCCCTCTCGTGCTCTCTATCTCTCATTCTCGCTCTCTCAGATGAATAAATAAAATCTTTAAAAAAAAAGATCTTGATTTTTGACCTCATGTAAATTATCCATCTCTGGTCAAATTCAACATAAAATGTTGATGGTCTTTTACTCCCATAGAGTCATTCCACAAATATTTTTTAAGTGCCTATGTTTCCAGCAAAGAAGATAAAGCAGTGAACAAACCTAAGATTCAGTTTTCATGGAGCTTATATTCTGGGGGGTGTGTAGGGGAAGTGAGCCTTAAATACATAGACAAATAATTATGTCATATAACAGAGGTAAGGGTATGAAGAAAAGTAAGGCCAGGTAAGGGGATGGGATCAAGTACTTGAGTGGAGGAAAGGAATCTTTCTCTTTTATAAATGATGTTAGGGAAACTGTTATAAGGTGAGCAGAGACCAAAAGAAGGGAGGAAGGGGGACATAATGCTAAGGCCATGGTCCAGAGGTATGATCTAGATGCAAAGGCCATTAATGAGGTAGCAGCATGCTCAGCAGTATGCTTAGGAACAGCAGGGTCCCTGGAAAGGTCTGAACAAGGGGGAGATAAGTTCTGAGACGTGTCATGGAGAATCCTGGTGACCTGGGGCTTGTGAGCGTTGGTGAGAATTGGCCTTTTATTGAGTAAGATAGCAAATTCCTAAAGGGTTCAGTCTGACTCATTTTTTTTAAAAGAACACTCTGGCTGCTCTTTGGAAAACGGACAAAGATGGACTCTGGGAGCCCAGTGAGGGGCTATTGTAAACTTCCAGGAGAAAAATGATGGTGGCTTGGTGGCTAAGGTGGTAACAGTGGAGAGGTGAGAAGTGGTCAGATCCCAGACATATTTTAAAGATAGAGACTTCAGGATTTGCTAGGCTGAAGGGTGTAAGAGAAAGAAGGGAGTCAAGGATGACTCCAAGATTTCTGGTCTGAGCAGCTGGAAGAGCAGAGTTGCCCTTAACTGGAGGGAGAAGAGGAGTGGATGTTGTTGGAAGGGACTTTTGAAGGTGTTCCTGACCATCCTCCTTGCTTTTAGTCAGAATACTCTAACCTCCTTTATCCCTATTTTAGTTATTAATGACTTTTAAAATGAGGGTGGTAGTTTCTACTTGAATTTGGTGTTCCAATGTGTTTGTAATTCTCAATTTCTCTGCTTTATTTTTATAGATGGCCAACTGTTTTCATGGGGAAGTAACAGCCATGGGCAGCTGGGCCTGGGGAAGAAGCTCCCCTCCCAAGCCAGCCCGCAGAGGGTGAGGTCCCTGGACGGCATCCCCCTCGCTCAGGTGGCTGCAGGCGGGGCCCACAGCTTCGCCCTCTCTCTCTCCGGGGCTTCATTTGGCTGGGGAAACAACAATGCAGGGCAGCTGGCCCTCCAAAAGAATCATGTCCCAGGTAACGAGATAGTCTTCTTCTTGCAGTAAATCATTCTTTCTCTCCAGTTGGAAGACCAACTCTGCAAAGAGGATTCTCGACGATTAGAGCAGTGATTCCCAAACTTTGTGACACATTAGAATCACCTGGGGAGCCATCTTAATTTTTGATTGCCACTATAATATATTACCACAAACTTGTGACTTAAAACAACATAAATTTGGGCACCTGGGTGGCTCAGTTGGTTAAGCGACTGCCTTCGGCTCAGGTCATGATCCCGGGGTCCTGGGATCGAGTCCCACATCGGGCTCCCGGCTCAGCGGGGAGCCTGCTTCTCCCTCTGACCTTCTCCCCTCTCATGCTGTTTCTCTCTCGCTCGCTCTCTAATAAATAAATAAAATCTTTAAAAAAAAATAAAACAACATAAATTTATTATCTTACAGTTCTGGTGGTCAGAAGTTTGATTCAGTTCTAACGGGGCTAAAATCAAGGTATCAGTAGGGTTGTGTTCCTTTCTGGAGGCTTCAGGGCAGCCAGGTAGGAGATGGAGATGGGCATTGCACCATTTTCTTGTCTTTTCCCCCTTCTAGAGTCCACCTGATTCCTTGACTCATAGCCCCCTTCTTCAAAGCCAGCAATGGCTGGTGAAGTCTTCCTCAGGTCACATTACTCTGACAGTGATTCTTCTGTTAAAGAACCTTTGTAATTACATTGGACCCACCCAGATAATCCAGGCTAACCTCCTTATTTTATTTTATTTTTTATTTTTTTTAAGATTTTATTTACTTGAGAGAGAGCAAGCGTGAAAGAGCACAAGCAGTGGGGGAGGGGTAGAGTGAGAGGGAGAAGAAGACTCCCCGCTGAGCAAGGAGCCCGACCTGGGGCTCCATACAAGGACCCCGGCACCAAGACCTGAGCCAAAGACAGATACTTAACTGACTGAGCCACCCAGGTGCCCCTAAGCTCCTTATTTTAAGGTCAACAGATTAGCAACTTTAATTCTATCTGCTTCATTAACTCCTCTGTGCTGAGTAACCTAACATATCCACAGCCTCTGAGGAAGGACACGGACAACTTTGAAGCCCCTTATTTTGTCTGCCATAAGAGCATTTAAAAATCCCAGCGCCCAAGTTAGACCCCATACCAAGTAAATCAGGATGTCTGGGGTTGGAAGCCAGGCATCAGTCTTTATTAAAGGTTCCACAGATTATTGCAATGTGCAGCCAAGCTTGCACATTGGATCAGAAGATGCTAACAGGAGAAACAGCCAGTTCGTCTGATAACCCTTAAACAAACTCACTGCGAAATCTTCCCCATGAGCCCGTGAGCCCTATCGCTCCTCCCTCCTCTGTTCAGTGCTTACAGTACTGGCTAACAGATGCTCAGCCAGTACTTACATCTCATTTCGTTTAACTCTGTCAACATGAAGTAAGTCCTCTTATTTTCTCAATTATTATTGCATGCTTGCAGAACACCTACTATGTGACAGAAATGAATATAACATAATGGCACTATTATTGGGAATAAAGGTCTTAAACCTTAGCTTTCTAGGAGAATAGCCTTAGGCATTCCAGAAGATTAAATAGTTTTCAGAGATAGATGCTAAAAGACTGTTTTTCTTTCTTTTCCAAAGCAGGGCCTTCCCTCTGTTTATAATACTTCTGAGTGCTCATTTTAAAAATTATGGTAACGAATTATAAGATGATAAAAATATTAAAAGACGTGAAAACTCATGAAATCTGAGTCTTATACTCTAGAGATTCTTTCTTTCAGTACTGCAAAGCTCCAAGCCTCGTTCAATTGGTGCGCTGAAGAATCTAGGTGTGATTTATATCAGCTGTGGTTATGAGCACACTGCGGTGCTTACCCAGGTAATTTAAAATGTTTTGCTATTTTTTTTTTGAATTCCTGAGAAATGTTACCACAATGTACATGTACTGACTGTTGTTGAAAGCAATATGTGTATCAGTATCTCAACATATCCATTCAATATACAAATATCTAAAGAGGAGAAATTAACCAAATATAAACCATGAAATTTTTTTAAAGGATTTTTTTTTGTTAAGATTTTATTTATTTATTTGACAGAGAGAGAGAGAGAGAGACACAGCGAGAGAGGGAACACAAGCACGGGGAGTGGGAGAGGGAGAAGCAGGCTTCCCACCGAGCAGGGAGCCCACTGCGGGGCTCGATGTGGGGCTCGATCCCAGGATCCTGGGATCATGACCTGAGCCGAAGGCAGACGCTTTAACGACTGAGCCACCCAGGCGCCCGTATAAACCATGAAATTTTCAAGATCTTATAACAGAAGCTAATTTCAGCTTTAAGAAATATATTTAGATACCCACTAAATTAGATTAACGGGGTGCCTGTTTGGCTCATTTGGTAGAGCATGCAACTCTTGATCTTGGGGTTGTAAATTTGAGCCCCACGTTGGGTGTATAGATTGCTTAAAAAGAAAATCTTAAAAAAAATTTAAAAAAACGATTAATATAGGAGTTAATCCTTTTAGCAATTATTCATTCATAAAGTAGTTATACAGATGAAAATTAATGTAGAAGCAACCAAGTAACTTTTACAGGTTTCAATAACCCAAATTATAGACTAAAACCTACTTTGTTCCATTTCTTGCTTGGCATAATTACAAGCCCGCTTTGTAAATGTTTGCCTCCTCTTCTTGTACTGGCCAAATAGTATGTTCCAGTGGGATGGATTCTCTCCAGAGCCATAAGGAATAGACTTGAAAACTATTTGTGTGGAAAAAAAAAAAAGAAGAAAGAAAACTATTTGTGTGGTTGAAATGTTTATTTAAAAACTAAATGAATTGGGCGCCTGGGTGGCTCAGATGGTTGAGCGTCTGCCTTCGGCTCAGGTCGTGGTCCGAGGGTCCTGGGATCGAGTCCCGCATCGGGCTCCCTGCTCGGCGGGGAGTCTGCTTCTCCCTCTCCCCCTGCTTGTTCTCTCTCTGTCTCTCTCGCAAATGAATAAATAAAACCTTTAAAAAAAATAAAAACTAAATGAATCACTGACCTCTATCTCTGAAACAAATACATTATATGTTAATTAATTAAATTTAAATAAAAAACATTCATATAAGCTAAAAAGTGAATAAAAACTAAATATCTAAAGTAATTTGCATTATTTATTTTTTATTAGAGAGAGAGTGTGCATGTACATGAGTGGGGGGGCGGGGGGCAGGGGCGGCAGGAGAAGTAGAGAGAGAATCCCAAGGACACCTCGCCTGCTCCCCCACTCACACGCACTCTATCTCTCTCTCTAAAAAAGAATCTTTTGAAAAAAGATTATTTTCAGAGATCACAAAGAAATAAAGCAACCGGCTACTGAAATGTTAGTGTTACTCTTGAACCAATTAATTTGTCCATCCATTCATTCTACAATGAATGCCAACGGTTTTTCACATTTAATGAGTTAACCCTTACATTTATTACTAGAAATAATAAATATAAGACCCCCTCCCCTTTATATAGAGCTTATATTTCACATAGTGCTGTCATACAATTCTCTGATGATACTTAATCTTTAAGTTTTTAGTTACTTTTTAAAATCTGAAATTAATCTGATTCTGTCTTTTTCAAACAGACCGGGAAAGTGTTCACGTTTGGAGGCAATAGCTACGGACAGCTGGGACACAGCCCCACTGCTGAGAAGGAAGGTCCACAACTCATGGAAGGAATTGATGGCCTAGTTTCACAGATAGATTGTGGAAGGTAAGGGGCTAGTTTTTTGTTTTTAGTGTAAGTAGAAAGTGTTTTATTTTATTACTTTGAAATGATTCCTCAGGGCAACCCTCTCAGGTCCCGCCTTCCGGAGCTTTGTACTATGGTTCAGTAAACTTGGCTGTTCATCAGAAAAAAAAAAAAGACTCCTCAGCAATGTTATCAAACCTTAAAACCCAAAATATGTGACTACTCCTTTTATAGATCATTTTCCTTTCTGAAAATTTACTTCTTTCAAATATAGTTTAAGTTTTCTATTTTTTCTAATTTATTCCAGACATTTCATTTATTTAATAAGAATTTATTAGAAGTCTACTGTGTATAGACCACCTTACTAGGTGCTGGGGGTTGGGAGGAGGGTTTAAAATGAAAATAGAGGTGGGGCACCTGGGTGGCTCAGTCGGTTAAGCGTCTGCCTTCAGCTCGGGTCATGATCTCAGGGTCCTGGGATTGAGCCCCACATCAGGCTCCCTGCTCAGCAGGGAGTTTGCTTCTCCCTCTCCCTCTCTCTACCACTCTGCCTACTTGTGCTCTCTGTCTCTCTCTCTCAAATAAATAAATAAAACCTTTTTTTTTAAGATTTTATTTATTTATTTGAGACAGAGAGAATGAGAGATAGAGAACATGAGAGGGAAGAGGGTCAGAGGGAGAAGCAGACTCCCTGCTGAGCAGGGAGCCCGATGTGGGACTCGATCCTGGGACTCCAGGATCATGACCTGAGCCGAAGGCAGTCGCTTAACCACCTGAGCCACCCAGGCGCCCGTAAATAAATAAAATCTTAAAAAATAATAAAATAAAATAAAAATAGTGGTGTTTGCCTACTTAAGTTGATAAGACAAGATTTAACGTATTCTCATGCAAATAGAAGATAATATGTATTTGCATATGCATTCAGAGTTTTGCATAACCTAATTATGAGGACACTGAATATTATCTACCCAATTCATAAAAAACAAAGCTTACATTTAGAACAAAATGGTATAGGGCGCCTGGGTGGCTCAGATGGTTAAGCGTCTGCCTTCAGCTCAGGTAATGATCCCAGGGTCCTGGGATCGAGTCCCGCATCGGGCTCCCTGCTCCTTGGGAGCCTGCTTCTCCCTCTGCCTCTCTCTCTCTGTCTCTGTCTCTCATGAATAAATAAATAAAATAAAAAAATCTTAAAAAAAAAAAGAACAAAATGGTATAGGATACCTGGGTGGCTCAGTCGGTTAAGCGGCTGCCTTTGGCTCAGGTCATGGTCCCAGGGTCCTGGGATCAAGCCCCGCATCGAGCCCTGCATCGAGCCCCGCATCGAGCCCTGCATCAGGCTCCCTGCTCTGCGGGAAGCCTGCTTCTCCCTCTCCCACTGCTTCCCCTCCTTGTGCTCGCTCTCTCTCTCTCTCTCTTCCTCTGACAAATAATAAAATAAAATAACAAAACAAAACAAAAAAACACAAATGGAAGAAACTACAGTAAAGACCCACTGATAATATTCTATCTTTAAGGTTAGTAATAAGTTAATATTCTCCTACCATTTGTTTAGTCACATCATTTGGTACCCTGTCACCCTGACATTATGATAAGGGATCTGAGTACTTACTATAAGATAAATCTGGTATTTTGTGTTAGGAGACATCATCTTTCTCAAAAAGTGTGAGTACTTTGATCTTCATTATATTCTGTCTCTTGCAGTTACCATACCCTTGCATATGTCTACACCGCTGGAAAGGTAGTGTCTTTCGGTCGCGGACCAAGTTGCAAAAGCAGCCCAACTCATCTGGAGGCTCTGACAGAGAACACTGACTTTACCTGCCTGATTTCTGCTGATGGTATGAGTGGTCCCACTAATTTATGATTTTGTTTTAATTGATGCCACTGGAGGAGAAATATTACTTATCTTCTTTTCACAAGAGTACATAGAACTGTGGTTCTTTTTGTACTGTTATTTTTAATCTGTACAATATGCATCTTTTCTTATGTAATGATTCCTGGAGGTTTTTTTTTTTTTTTCTAAAGATTAGGGTAATACGAAAAAGATCCCAAGTCGATGAACTATCAGAGAGATGCACTTTTATATATTTAATCAAACCTCTTCTAGGGGCACCTGGCAGGATCACTTGGTGGAGCATGTGACTCTTGATCTCAGGATTGTGAGTTTGAGCCCCATGTTGGGTGTAGAGATTGCTTAAAATCAAATAAAAAAAACAAACAAACAGATAAATAAAAAAACCCTCTTCTAAAGTACCTCACCCTGGTTTCATTATGTAAATGCATGAAAAATTAAATTTTAAGAATATACAACATGTAACCTGATCAAAATTAATCTTTTATGGTGCTTGTAGTCAAAATTCATCTAGAAGAATATAAATTACCAATAAATAAGTAAATTTAGTTTGGTAATATATCAGATTTTGTTTTAAAAATTTTATTTATTTTAGAGAGAGAGAGAGAGCATGCACAAGAGCACGGGGTTGGGGGGTAAGCAGAGGGAGAGGGACAAACAGACTCTATGCTTCTGGAAGGCCCAATGTGGGGCTCAATCCCACGACCCTGAGATCATGACCTGAGCTAAAATCAGAGTCAGACACTTAACTGACTGAACCACCCAGGCACCCCAATATATCAGGTTTTTTTTAAGACTATGTTTTTAGAGCAGTTTAAGGTTTATAACAAAAGATTTATTTTTTTACTTCTAAAAACAATAAGCATGGATTTATACTTTCTTTTAGACCTTGTGGATTTTCAAGTCAAACATATTTTTGCTGGAACACATGCCAATTTTGTGACAACTTATCAGGTATCTATTATACTTTCTGTTTCTTTTAAAAATATTCTTTAAAAAACCAAAAACAAACAAAAACAAATAAAAATCATTTTTTTCCGTCTTGATGTCAGAGCAGTGTTTCAAACATTGTGTCATTTGTATGTATTCAAATTTTTTACTAAGAAAATCCTCTGTTAGAATGCTTCTTAAAAAATAATTCTGAGGGGCACCTGGGTGGCTCAGTTGGTTGGGTGTCTGCCTTCGGCTCAGGTCATGATCCTGGAGTCCTGGGATCGAGCCCTGCATCCCTTCCTGCTCGGCAGGAAGCCTACTTCTCCCTCTCCCTCTGTCACTGCCCCTGCTTGTGCTCTCTCTCTCTGTCAAATAAATAGATAGAATCTTAAAAAAAAAAAAAATTCTGTCATTTTAGGGTTGCCTGGGTGGCTCAGTTGGTTGGGCATCTGATTCTTGGTTTAGGTTTGGGTCTTGATCTCATGGGTTGTGGGATGGCCCTGTGTCAACTAGGCTCCATGCTCAGTGGGGAGTCTGCTTGAAAGATTCTCTTCCTCTACCCCTCCCCCTACTTGCTCGCACACTCCTCTCTCTCCAATGAGTAAATAAATCTTTTTTAAAAAATGAGGTATAACCTCTTTAAAAAAACATCCTGTAATTTTCACTTCCTCCTAAGAGATGAGACCCCCAAACCTAAATTCATTGCTTCTACACTGTTTATCATTAAGTAATATTGATGATAATAACAGCAGTGATTAATATTAATTGTAGTCATCATGAGTTAGGTACCAATTAAAATACTCCGAGTCGATTGACACATTTAATCCTCATGTCAACTCCAATTGGTATTATTTCCCCCATTTTACAGATGAAAAAACTGAGTCTTAGAGAAGTAGACTTACCGAAAGTTGCACTGCTAAGAAGTGGCAAGGCTAGATTCAAACCCAGGCAATCCAGCTCCAAAGCTTATACCATTATCCACCATACCGTAGTACCCTCCTAATTGTTGACAGAGAGGATTTTATTATATTTCTGGGTTGGTTCTGAAATGTCTGTATGGAGACAGAAGTATACAGGCATGCCTCATTATATTGCACTATGATTTAGTGCATTTTTTACAAATTGAAGGTTTGTGGCAATCCTACATGGAACAAATTTATGGGAACCATTTTTCCAACAGCATTTGCTCACTTCTTGTTTCTGTGTCACATTTTGGTAATTCTTACAATATTTTAAATTTTTCCATTATTCCTATCTTTTTTTTTTTTTAAACATGTTATTTGATTGGACAGAGAGAGACATAGCCAGAGAGGGAACACAAGCAGGGGGAGTGCGAGAGGGAGAAGCAGGCTTCCCGTGGAGCAGGGAGCCAGATGCGGGGCTTGATCCCAGGACCCTGAGATCATGACCTGAGCCGAAGGCAGTCACTTAACCAACTGAGCCACCCAGGCGCCCCTCCATTATTCCTATCTTTGTTATGGTGATCTGTGATCAGTGATCTTCTATGTTACTGTTGTGATTGTTTTGGGATGCCATGAACTATGCCCATATAGGATGGTGAACCTAATCAATAAATACGTATGTTCTGACTGCTCCACCAACTGGCTATTCCCCTGGCTCTCTCCTTCTCCTTGCACCTCCCTATTTGTTCCCTGAGATAAAACAATATTGAAATGAGGAGGTGATGAATAATGAACAAACAATAGGGTCAATGGATTAGAGATCCTAATGCCCTCAAAGAATGTTGGAGTGGGTCCGCTCTAAAGTAATTGTCTTAGTCTGCTCTGCCTGCTAACAAAACACTATAGACTAGGTGGCTTATGAACAGCAGAAATGTACTTCTCATAGTTTTGGAGTCTGGGAAGTCCAGGATCAAGGGGCCAGTGTACTCAGTGTTTGGTGAGGACATGCTTCCTTGTTTATAGACGGCTGTCTTCTTGCTGTGTCCTCATATGGCAGAAAGAGCAAGAGAGCTCTCTGGGGTCTCTTATAAGGGCACTAATCCCATTCATGAGAGCAGTAATCCCATTCATGAGACCTAGTCACCTCCTTTGGGAAAAGGCCCCATCACTTAATGCCATTGCACTGGGGATTAGAATTTCAACACATGAATTTGGGGGGGAACACATTCAGTCCATAACGTTCTACCCCCCCACCCCGTCAATAAAATTCATGTCCTTCTTGCATGCAAAATACATTCATTCTGTTCCAACAGTCCCCAAAGTCTTAACTCATTCCAGCACCAAAGAATGTTAGATTGGGAGTTTCACTTTAAAGTAAGAGAATCAGAAAAAGGTGTATGATGACCAAAGAAGAGAATGTCTCTTTTCTTTTTTTTTTTTAAGATTTTATGTATATATTTGGGGGGGAGGTGAGAAAGAGTATGAATGGGGGTGAGGGGAGGAGGAGCAGAGGGAGAGGGAGAAGCAGACTCCCCGCCGAGCAGGGAGCCCGACGCGGGGCTCGATCCCAGGACCCTGAGATCATGACCTGAGCCGACGGCAGACGCTTAACTGACTGAGCCACCCAGGCGCCCCTGAGAATGTTTCTAATAGAAATTTTAGAAGGTGAAACAGTTATTGATGATTATAAAGCATAGGGTATTACCTAGATCTAGGGCAGTAGTTTTCAACTAGGAATGATTTTGCCCCAGGAAACATTTGGCAACTGCTGGGGCCATTTTAGGTTGTAGTAACAGGGAAAGGGGCAGGTGTGTTGGGGTGGCTGCCACCAGCATCTGGTGGGTAGAGGCCAGGGCTGCTGCTAAACATCCTACCATGCACAAGACTCTCACAACAAAGAACGATCTGACACAAAATGTCAGTAGCATCCCTCTTGAAACCCTGATCCAGGGCATGGGTAGTTGAGGCAGAGAGAGAAGAAGTGTGGAGATGAGATCAAGACTTGAGAGATCAGGGGGCGCCTGGGTGGCTCAGTTGGTTAAGCGACTGCCTTCGGCTCAGGTCATGATCCTGGAGTCCCGGGATCGAGTCCCGCATCAGGCTCCCCGCTCAGCGGGGAGTCTGCTTCTCCCTCTGACCCTCTTCCCTCTCGTGCTCTCTATCTCTCATTCTCTCTCTCAAATAAATAAATAAAATCTTTTTTTTAATTTTGATGTTTTTATTTTCATTATTATTCAGCTCCAAATACTTTATTTTTTTAAGGTTTTATTTATTTATTTGACAGAGAGAGACACAGCAAGAGAGGGAACACAAGCAGGGGGAGTGGGAGAGGGAGAAGCAGGCTTCCTGCTGAGCAGGGAACCCGATGCGGGGCTCGATCCCAGGACCCTGGGATCATGACCTGAGCCGAAGGCAGACGCTTAACCGACTGAGCCACCCAGGCGCCCCAATAAATAAAATCTTAAAAAAAAAAAAAAAAAGACTTGAGAGATCAGGGTGGGAAATAAATCCTGTTTATTAGTTCTGTAGTTGCCAAGAATTACAGGAAGCATGACAACAAGCATGGCAGTGCCGAGGAAGACAGCAAGGTACTAAAGTTTTCGGTGTTGAACGGTAGTGACCAGGACACTGGGAGATGATTACTTTAGAGGAGCTGGGATTTTGAAGAGAGTAGAAGAAATGGTATGTAAGTGCCAATAGGGAGCACCTCATTGTCCTAAGTTTCCAGCCGTGTGTGGGGGGGAATACAAGCGCTCTCATGATTGAACTAGAGGGGACACCCAGGGCTCAGATCAAGAAGCTGAAGGGAACTTCAGAAGTCATGGTTACACATTTTTTTCCGGAGGTCTTTATTTAAGCATTAAATAAAAACGATGAAGACTTCCCTGACTCATGGGGTGCCTTGCTGGCTCAGTTTGTAGAGTATGTGACTCTTGATCTCGGGGTCTTGAGTTCAAGCCTCATGTTGGGCATAGATAGAGGTTACTTCCAAAAAAAGAACTTCCTGACTTATTACAAGTTCATTGGGGGCAGGGGTATAACATGGAGCAGAGCACTAATATCTTTGGAAGGCTATTATTAAAAGACAGGTTTTTTTCTTTCCATATAGTGATTTCTGACACCACCCCCTAGCCATGTGATTTCTTTTTTCTTTTTTTTTTTTAAGATTTTATTTATTTTTTGACAGCAAGAGATAGTGAGAGAGGGAACACAAGCAGGGGGAGTGGGAGAGGGAAGCAGGCTTCCCGTGGAGCAGGGAGCCCGATGCGGGGCTCGATTCCAGGACGCTGGGATCATGACGTGAGCCGAAGGCAGATGCCCAACGACTTAGCCACCCAGGCGCCTCGAGCTATTTGGTTTCAAGTATTGTCTAGAACCATGGTTCTCAGAGTGTGGTCCCTACACCAGAGCAGCAGCATCACCTGGGAATTTGCCAGATGCAAATTCTCGAGCTCCACTCCTAAATCAGAAACTGCGGGGATGGGCTCAGCAGTCTATGCTTTAGCAAGATCACCAGGTCATTCTGTTGCATGCTAAAGTTTGGAAACCACTGATCTAAAAGTAAAAATCTAGGGTGCCTGGGTGGCTCAGTTGGTTAAGCGACTGCCTTCAGCTCAGGTCATGATCCTGGAGTCCTGGGATCAAGTCCCACATCGGGCTCCCTGCTCAGCAGGGAGTCTGCTTCTCCCTCTCACCCTTTTCTCTCTCGTGTTCTCTATCTCTCATTCTCTCTCTCTTGAATAAATAAATAAAAATCTTTAAAAAAATAAAAGTAAAAATCTATGGGTGATTAGAGGGGAGAAAGAAATTAGTATTTACTGAATACCAACTATAATCCAAAGGCTTTGTATACCTAATGTCATTTAATCTTAACAAGAGTCCAGAGAAGTAGGTATTATTATCTCATTTTTTTATTGTGGTTAAAATACACAAACACACACACACATCATAAAATTTTCTATTTTAACTGTTCTTAAGTATGTAATTTAGTGTCATTAATTGCATTCACAGTATTGTGCAACCACCACCACTATCCATCTCCAAAACTTTATCACCCCAAACAGAAACTCTGTAACCATTAAATAATAAGTCTCTATTCCATGACTGCCCCCAGCCCTGGGTAATCTCTAATCTACTTTCTATGAAATTGCCAATTTCATATAAGTGGAATCACACAATATTTGTCCTTTTGTATCTGGGTTATTTCACTTAGCATAATGTCTTCAAAGTTCATCCATGTTTCAGCATGTATCAGAATCTCTTCCCTTTTTATGGCTGAATATTCTTCTGCACATATACACCATGTTCATCTATGGATACTGTCACTGGACACCAGCTGTTTCCACCTTTTTGGCTATTGTGAATAATGCTGCAGTGAATATTGGTGTACAAGTATCTGGTTGAGTCCCTGTTTTCAATTATTTTGTGTCATTCCATTTTTAAATGACAAAACTAAGGCTCAGACCAAGCCAAGTGGCCAAGGCTAGGAACTGGAAAAGCCAGGTCAGTCTGAGGACATAACTCCTCACCAAACCCTACATCAGAGAGGGTGGGGCCTACCTACCACCTGCCACAAGCTTTGCAGTGTTATTTATTCCTCAGCATGTGGGTATGTTTTCCTGATCATTTTTTTTTCTTCCATGAAGGATACCAGTTCCACAGATGTTTCCAGGAAAATCCTGCCAGAAATAAGCCAAATTAACCAGTCCCTGATGGATAAATGGATAGCAGCGGCAACAGGAAGCACTGAACGTAAAGTGGCTGAGAGGTCGCTCTGTTGGATAAGTTATAAATCAAATATTTGGTTTTGAAGCCATGGGGTCATTTTATCCTAAACATAAGACAGAAGGTTTGGCTTTGCTGTGAAGGCATGTGCATTTTAACCATGATTCTCTTCTACCACCTCAAAGTTTGAAGAAGTCACTGATGATCTCATTCATTCGTCATTTACTTAACACAGCTATATTGAGGACATAGAGTTCCCAGGCACCTTGATAGCCATGGGAGATGCAGGAGTGAATCAAAAACATGTTGTCTCTTACAAAGCCCTCATTGAAGTGCACTCTTTTGTATCTTCAGAGTTTATACTCTGGGGCACCCTAAGTTTCTGTTTTCAGAAGGATGGATTTTATTTAAATCCATGACTTGGTAAAATCAACTATGAAGGGTTTGGGGGAGATTTATCAGCACAAAATATGTCCAGAATTTGGAAGACTCATAGGAGAATAGGTGTTTTCCTTAACGATTCCATGTCCTCAGTTGTATAGTTGGATATAAGAGGAGGCATGCTTTATAGTACATTATGACTTAACAAGTGTGTTGTTACTTTTACAGTGAAATTATGAAGATATTTTCATCTCCTGCTTGTCTGACTGCAAGTTTTTTAAAGAAAAGGTAATTTTTACATGAGACTTATCTTCATTTAAAATGGGGGGGACATTGAGAAATATTTAAAATGAAATGTTTCAAGTCAGTCATTTTAATTTGTATATTATGTTATCTATGAACAATAAGTCCAACATAGAAAACTCCAAAGGTTGTTACAGAATTCTCCCATTTTGTAAAGGAATTTTCTGCGAGACCACTGTAAGTTGTAATTCCTAATTCACACACTGCCCTGTCCTCCTCTGTTACCTGACAACAAGGAATGGTGTTTTTTTCAGGATCTTTGTGTCCACGAGTGATCCTTCTAATGTTGCTTTAGTACTTAGAGGCCAACGCAGCACTTCGCAGTTCTCTTTGTGGTGGGATCGATAGGGGAATCCAGCAATAGGGAAAATAGATTCTATTTATTTTATCTTCAACTAGGTTCACTACTACAGAGGAAAATCTGATTTCTCTAGTTGGTGTCTGATCCAGTCATACTAACAGCTCTCTTGTGAAGTGCTCAACATTCGGTCTTGTATTTCTTCCCTTCCCTTTATGCTTTACAATACTGTGCCTGGGAACGGTTAAGAGAGAAACTGGGGCATATGAAACATTTCAAGATTTATTTAAGCAAATACTGATTCAAACTGGGCAGCACCAAACTGAAGCGGTTAGGGGTGCTCCACCAACAGGAGCTAGAGGAAAGACTTATGTAGAGAAGGTGCAGAAGCAAAGAAAAGAGATTAATTGACTGGCTATAGCTCAGAGCGTAGTGGGTTGTTTGTGACTGGTCGTCCTTAGGTTTCGATTTCATAACTTAGGTATTTACGGGCTTAGATTTTTTGCTTACATAGGCCCCCATAGTGATAGAGCCCCCTCAGTGTAATGGCCTCCTTGTTTAAATTGAACAGTATTTAAGGGAGAAGGAGGATAGTAGCATGAAGGGGCCCTTAGGCTGCCCTCTGCCTTCTCTGGAGGCTGATGCCCTGCTGGTGTGTCTGCAGCACATCTCACTCAGTCCAGTCCTCCCCCACTAGCTCAGGTCGCATCCCTCCCTGTTGAGTAGGCCCCAAACTGCCTCACAGATTCTGAAGATAGTTAGATCTCCTGGCCAGTAGGTGGCACTCACTTAACCCGGGCTGCATGTGTTCTTCGGCTCTTTGTAACCCCCAGTTGTCCCAGTGGTTTTTAACCCAGCTGCACTGTCACTCTCTCTCTCTCTCTCTTTTTAAGATTGTTCATCTTTACCTTTATAGTGGAATAAATGATTGTGGTCAGTACATGTATGAAAATTATGAACACCGTGGTTTAGGCTGCTTTGCAGGACTTTTTTGTTTTATAGTCCCCCTTTTTTTCCCCTTCAGAATGATTCTTAAGCATCAATCAGTGTTTGGTGGTTGCTTCTAGCAAGTCTTTTGCTTCATTTATTTTGGTTGCTAAGTAAGGAGATCCACCTTTATCTGGGTGGTTCAAAGTCATGATTCTCCTATGAGCTGTTCTAATCTTGGCCTTGCCAGCAGATGGGCTTATACCCAAAGTAAGACTAGCTTCTCGCCTACTCATTTTCTGTTCAAATCCTCCTTTATAGTAGGATGAAAGGCTAGGAGTGGAAATCTTCTTTGCCGTTTCTGTGATTACTTGTTCTAGAGGCTTCCAGATTTGAAATGCATAGCAACCTGAAAAATAGAAGAGCTGCAACACCCACTCCTACAGCTATCAAACTTCTTGCCAGTCCCCAGTCGATGTCCGCGTCCGGCCGTGTGGTCGCCAGCGGCGAGGACTCGGCGTAGCGCAGACCCTTGCCGGCAGCGGCGACGCCACCACGGGCAGCCATGGCAATGCGACGCGGGGAGCTCTTAACTCTTTAAGGGAACTGGAGGGGGTGCCTGGGTGGCTCAGTTGGTTAAGCCACTGCCTTCAGCTCAGGTCATGATCCTGGAGTCCCAGGATCGAGTCCCACATTGGGCTCCCTGCTCAGCAGGGAGTCTGCTTCTCCCTCTGACCCTGTTCCCTCTCGTGCTCTCTATCTCTCATTCTCTCTCTCTCAAATAAATAAAAATAAAATCTTTAAAAAAAAAAGGGAACTGGAGGAAATGTTAAGTCCAACAACCTCACCTCGGAACCAGAGAAACCCAGGGAAGCTGAATGCCATGGCTTCCCCCTGGCACACATGAGGCAATGTCTTTCTAGAGTCCTAAAAAGCATCCCGATTTATCCCCACACATCCCGGTCAAGGGTGAGAGAAGAGAAATCAGACACTGCTTCCCTCTGCCTTCTTCCTCTCCCATTTGCTTTCTTCTTCTTGCCATGCTTCCAGGAGAGAAGTGAGGGACAGGGACTCTGCCATACAACGTTTCCTCTTTCTTCCCTTCTCTAGCCTCAGGCTAATCTTTACTGCATACAGAATATTTTCCACGTGAAGAATATTACCTTTGTAAAGTGGAGTAGTATCCTCCCAGGAGTGATGAACCTCAAGGCTTGGTTTTAAGATGCTAAGGATGGCAAAGGACAATATATTTTAAGGGGAGATTTACAGTTACTTTGAGTATTTACATAAATATTTTAGCCCTGGTATTACTATTGATCCATTAATTCAGCAAGCATAAAATATTTCTTGATAAGAACATTATAAAAACGAGTCGTTTGACAGATGGAGTCTCTTCAGATAGCACCAACACAACCCAGGAAAGCACAGTACCTAGATAAAGCTTTGATAGTGTTACTGAGGGGAAGGCCCGGTTGGAATTTATCAAGAATTGGCAGTTTGGTTTAGGGCAGGTCTTTCAGTTTGGGAGGGGGCAGCTGGGGACTTGATTAGGATTGGGAAAAGATCCAATGATCCAGGATGGTTGGAAACAGCAAGGCATTGACTTTGAGGCAAGAGATTCAAAGAATCTTAGGGCATATATTAATGCTTTCCATTGAGGAGTTAATGGGTCTTTTCAGGAGGTTCCTATAATGCACAATCAAACCACTTGCCTGGGCTTAGGGTCTCTTGGAGTAGTGAAGTCATGCTAATGAAACAGTGGAATCCTAAAGTAATGTAGATGTAGATGGTAAGGTGTGGAGAGGGGTGGGTAGTTTCAGTTCTCAGTGTACCGGGCTGAGTATAGGGGAATGGTTTCAGTTCTCAGATGCCGCATATGTATAATTTTGCTATTATTGGAGCCCACGCTTGTAGCCACTTTAGAGATAATAAATTGTTACCTACTCTCTTTTAGGAGAATATACATTTTATAAAATTTTTTTGTGCCAAGTAAATTAATTATTTTGAAAGGAGGCAAGCTGTAAGAAAAAAGTTTTTATCTGCTAACTAGTAAAATAAGACGATAAATAGGTATGAAGTTTAGAAATATTCTTTTCCATCTGTTTATGTGTTTTGTTTGTTTTTTGTTTTTACATTTCTTGTATCAGAGAACTCGTAGAAACGATTTCCATTGATGTGGACTTACAAAAGGCAAGAGATACCTTCAAGAAGTTAACAGAAACAGAATGGATTTCTTTCATGGTAATGGCCAATATTTACTTGAGAAATAGAGCAATAGAATTTCTTTACAGGAATCAGTATGACTGCAGTTTAATTTTGTTGGGAGCTGAGTCAGGGAGGGAACTGTGTGATAGGGGAGGGGGCAAGTGTTCATGATGAGGTTAATATATTCCAGACACTGTATTAGATGCTGGCACTTTTTAATTTTTATTTTTTTAATTTATAAATATCTAAATCATATATTTGGCAAATGACTTGTATTCCAAATACATAAATGATTTTTGTAACTCAGTAAGAAGAGAAATGACCCAAATTTAAAAAATGATCAGAAGATTTGAATGGATATTTTACGAGAGAAGATTTATGGATAAGCACATGGAAAGATGCTTAGTACAGTTAATCATTAGGGAAATGCAAATTAAAACCACAATGAGATATCACTTCACATCCACAATGATGATCATCATCATAAAGAAAGACAATAACAAGTATTGGTAAGGATACAGAGAACCTGGAGGCCTCATTCATGGCTGGTAGATATGTAAAATGTTACAGTCTCTTTAGAAAATAATTTGGCAGCTTCTCAAAAAAGTTAAACATGGATTTACCATATGACCCAGCAGTTCTACTTCTGGGTGTTTATCCCACCCAGATGAAAACATATGTCCACACAAAGGCTTCTGTGTAAACGATCATAGCAGCATGTTCATGATTGTCAAAATGTGGGAAAAAACCCAAATATTTTTCAGCCAGGGAGTGGGTAAACAAAATGTGGTGAATCCATACAATGGAATACTATTCAGCAATAAAAAAGAGAGATGTTATAGCATAGGTGACCCTCAAAACATTATATAATTGAAAGTAGACAAACACAAAGATAACATATTGTTTGATTCCACTTACATGAAATGTTCAAAGAAGGCAAATCCATAGAAATAGAAAATAGATTAATGGTTGCATGGGGTGTATAATGGGAACTGTGGTAGTGGAATAATGGTCTCCCAAGATGTCCATGTCTCAATACTCAAAGTCTGTGAATGTGTTACCTTACATGGCAAAAGGAATTCTGCATAGGTCATTAAGTTAACAATCTTGAGATGGGGAGATTATTCTGGATTATCTGGATGGGCCCAGTGTAATCACAAGAGTATCTGTAAGAGGAAGCAGGAATGTCAGAGTTAGATTTGAGATGTGTTTCTGGATTTGAAAATGGAGAAAGGCCAATAGAAAGGAAATGCTGACAGTCTCTAGAAACTAGAGAAACAAAAGAGATGGGATTATCCCTGTAAGAAACCACTAGCCAGGGAACAGATTCTCCCTTTGAGCTTCCAGAAGGGATGCAACTTGTCAATATCTTGATTTTAGTCCTGCAAGACCCATTTTGGACTTTTTTTTTTAGATTTTTATTTATTTATTTGAGAGAGAGAGAGAGCACAAGCCGGCAGAAGGGCAGAGGGAGAGGAAGAAACAGACTCCCCACTGAGCAGGGAGCCCAACATGGGGCTCGATCCCAGTACCCTGGGATCATGACCTGAGCCGAAGGCAGATGCTTAACTGACTGAGCCACCCCGGTGCCCCTCATTTTGGACTTCTGACCTCTAGAACTATAAGATAACAAATTCATGTTTCTTTAAACCACTAAATTTGTGGTTATAATAATTGTTAGTATGGTTAGTGAGTATAGTAATAATATATAGTATAGTAATTGTTATAGTAATAATAGAAAATAAGGCTAGAGATTCTAGGGGAAATCTGTTTCTTTGACTTTTCTTGATTCTGGAGGCTGCCTGCATTCTTTGGCTCCTGGTCCTGTATCACTGACTTCTGCTTCTGTGGTCACAACCCCTTCTCTGACTTCTCCCTCTTTTAGATGCTGGCACTTTTTTAAGCACATGTTTAAATGTACAGTAAATACAATATTTTTATTTTCAATATGAAAAAACAATTTTGAGAGGTAAATAACCATTAGCAGATATAGCACTAATTTGGGAAGCAAGAGAAGCTTCACCTGGACTGGGGGAATGAAAAGCCGGGTCTCTCTTTTGCGATCAATGTCAAATCTGTTGAGATGAATCTGCTACTGATTGAGCCCTTATGCTGCTTGGGTCACATTTTCTTTACCTTTTTTATTGGGCTCCTTATTTATGGAGTTCCTCTTTAAGGTCTATTCTAGTTTAGTATTTTGTGATTCTGGGCTGTGTTGGAAAACTTTCCCTCCACTAACTCAGGTTCATGTGTTTGGGGGCCTGTGAACTGACAATAGACTGATTAACAGAAGAAAACAAGTTTTATTCCCATTCTTTCGGGGAGCATTCAGATGAAGAGACTCCCCAAAGAGCTAGGGATGAGGGCTTATATGCCAATTAATAGGGAAAAGGGAGTGGGGGAGAAGAGGCTTCTATGAGAAAACAAATGGACTTTTCAGGGAGACAAATGGACTTTAAGGGGGCCAAATGGAAGATATGACAGCTTGTGATAATGTTTGTTTATGTAATTTCTTATCCAAGTGCAGGTGGCTGGTCTTTCCCTGGCAGTGAAGCTTGCCCTCCAAGGGCATCTATGGCTGCCTCACTCTGGGAAGGCCCTGTCTTTAGTCAGATAAGGGAAGATCTGAAGGCTTCTTTCCGCATCAGCTGTATCACACATGCTTTTGGGTTAAAGTCATCTTTTTTTTAAGATTTTATTTATTTATTTGACAGAGAGAGACACAGTGAGAGAGGGAACACAAGCAGGGGGAGAGGGAGAGGGAGAAGCAGGCTCCCCGCGGAGCAGGGAGCCTGATGCGGGGCTCGATCCCAGGACCCTGGGATCATGACCTGAGCTGAAGGCAGACGTTTTAACGACTGAGCCACCCAGGTGACCCTAAAGTCATCTTTATACCATTTTGGGTCCCTTTGTTTTTTGTATTTTGTTTTTATTTTTTATTTTTTTTAAAGATTTTATTTATTTATTTATTTGAGAGAGAGAGAATGAGAGAGAGAGAGAGAGAGCACATGAGAGGGGGAAGGGTCAGAAGGAGAAGCAGACTCCCCGCTGAGCAGGGAGCCTGATGCGGGACTTGATCCTGAGACTCCAGGATCATGACCTGAGCCGAAAGCAGTCGCCCAACCAACTGAGCCACCCAGGCTCCCTGTTTTTGTTTTTTTTTTAAAGATTTTATTTATTTGTTAGAGAGAGCTTGGGCGAGAGAGAGAGTGAGTAGGGGTACAAGCAGGGGGAGCTGCAGGCAGAGGGAGAAGCGGGCTCCCCGCTAGGCAAGGAGCCTGATGCGAGACTCGATCCCAGGGCACTAGGATCATGACCTGAGCCAAAGGCAGACGCTTAACCGACCGAGCCACCTAGGCGTCGCAGGTCCCTACATTTGGAAGGGAAAGGGGGAGAGTGTTCTTTAATGTGTAGTAGATACAGTAGTTTTATTTTCAAGATGAAGAAGTAAAAATAGTAGATGTTATTGAATATATTTTAAAAATAAATTTATTTAGGTTATATGGGAGATAACTTGGGGTGCTGTTCCCATTGTGAGTTCCAAGGAACACTAGTTTCACAGAATGCTCCCTGAAAACAGCTTCTAAGTGAAACAACTTTGGAAATGCTGCATACTATTATGGAGTTATGATGTACATCAGCAAATTAAAAATTCTATGATGTCACAAACTAAAAGAAATCTAGCTGTTTTAGCCATTTTTCTCAAAGTTATCTGACTCTGTGACATTATTTTCCCATCTATGCCTACCAGCACACCATAGAAATCATGTTCTTCTGGACATCTGAGAAAACAACTTGTAAGAACATTAATGTAATAATAATATATGGTACTTTATTATTGCATATATAATCTTACTTAATCCTTATGACATGTAGAGGTAGACACTGTCCTTAAGAATACCTAAGACCTATTAAATAGAGTAAGTGACGCTAGCTCTTGTAACAAATAACTTTCAAATCTCAGTGGCTTGGGATGCCTGGGTGCCTCAGTCGTTGGGCATCTGCCTTCGGCTCAGGTCATGATCCCCAGGTCCTGGGATCGAGCCCCGCATCGGGCTCCCTGCTCCGTGGGAAGCCTGCTTCTCCCTTTCTCACTCCCCCTGCTTGTGTTCCCTCTCTAGCTGTGTCTCTCTCTGTCAAATAAATAAATAAATCTTAAAAAACAAAAACAAAAACAAAACAAATCTCAGTGGCTTGACACAATGAAGACTTCTTTCCACATCAATGAGGGCTGAAGAAGGGAAGCATGTGCAGGGGAAGAAAAAGAAATATTTTCCCTCCACCCATCTTAGTTTCATTCGCTGATTAGACTGAGAAAAGACAGATTAATAGGAGAAAAATGAACAGAAGTTGATTAACGTGTGCATGCTGCATATACACTCAGTGATGAGTAAGTACAGGGGTGTTAGCACTTGCTTATATAGCATCTTAACAAAGAACAATAATTCTGTGGAGAAGAGACAACACAAAGGAAAAGGACTGAGATTCTAAGGGCGCCAAATTGCGGGAAGGCAAACAGCTGGGCATACGGATAGTAGATAAGGTCTAGCTTGTAAGGTTTGTGTAGACTCTTTCTCAGTGCCTGCTCATCTCCGCTAATTAAGGTTGTTACCCTTCTCCTGGTACAGGAATTTAGAGGCAAGAGGACACCTTCACAAGGGGCATTGATATTCTGTTTTCAAGTAGATGGAGGGAAGCCAGAGAGCTTGTTTTGTACCGCTTCTTCTCACTTGCCTTCAGCTCAAAATAATCCTCCTGCCAGAGTGGCATATTCTGCTACCCTTCCCACCTCTGCACAGGTTCATTGAGGAGTGATTTGGGCTCCTTCTTTCTGGAAACCTAGGCCCTGGGGCCATGAAATCCTCCAGAGCTTTTGTATTTTGTTGGCGGATAAGGAAAGAGAGTATGGAAGGTTCCATGAGAGGTTTTAGGGGTCATGCCTGGAAGTGATATACATCACCTTCACTCATAAGCTGTTAGCCAGAACTCAATCATATGGCCCCACATAACTGCAGGGAGGCTGGAAATGACATCTTCCTATGAGCCCAGGAGGAAAATGAAACAGGATTGGTGAGGTGAACAATATGGCATTATCTCTGCCAATGTTAGATTTTAAGTCAGATAGATCTGGGTATGGATCCGCGACCTGTCAATCTCTAATTGAGTGAACTCCATGATTCACACAGTATGTACATGTACATGTGATTTCACTTTATTTCCTTCATGCAACCCGATATAAAACAGGGAGGATGACTCTCACATAACACTTTAGGGGCATTTGGGATGCAAGGAATGATGGAGTTTGAATGGTAGGTTTGAGGAAAACTAAATGATTTTTCCACTGGAAGATGGTGAAACAAAACCCCTAGTTCCATAGCTTGTTTTTCACTATAATCTGTATCTAATGGATGCTGGGCCCTCCCTGATCCTTTCAACCACAGATAACTACATGTCTCAGGGATAGTCTTCTCAGAGCTCTTCCGTGTCGTTCTTCACACCGAGAAGCATTATCAGTTTTCCTTCTGCTCCCAGAATGTCCTGTGATGCATGATTCTAGGAACTGGAAGAGTCTGGTGGTTCCATTTGCAGAAGTTGTTTGCAAGATGAGTGACCGATCTTCACGAGTCCTGAGTAAGTTTGATTCCTTTTGTCACTTTATCTGTACTCTCAGTAAAGAATCACTAAAGTAAAAGTTGTAGCAAATTTTGGATAGAGGATTTAAAAATACACATATGTTTGGGAATGTGGTATGTGCATGTTTGCAAGGATTAACCTTATATTATTAACAATCATTAACAATCATTATACAAAGCATGTGTAACTCTTAGACTTGGACATGGCTTTGATATCAGAGTTTAATAACCACAGAGGATCCAGTCAAGATAAATCCATACTTTAAAAATTTTTGTTCATGTTTTAAAACTTGAGACATTTTTTGAAAGATTTTATTTATTTATTTGACACAGAGAGAGAGAGAGGGAGGGAGAGAGGGAGGGTGAGAGCAAGCACAAGCAGGGGGAGTGGCAGGCAGGGGAGAAGCAGGCTCCCTGCTGAACAAGGAGCCCAATGTGGGGCTTGATCCCCAGGGCCCTGGGATCATGACTGAGCTGAAGGCAGCTGCTTAACCAACTGAGCCACCCAGGTGCCCCTAAAACTTGAGACATTTGACCTGCGGGGGAGTGAAGTCTGCCATCCCAAAATGTGTCTCTTTAGCATGTGAATTATTCTAGACAATTTTTAAGAAACAGAAGGCCCAGGAAGAACCTTTATCCCTCCCCCTAACTGCCTAAAAGAAGTAAGATATAAGACCTGCTCCAGGAAGGGAGCTATCCCCATAGGTAACTACAGTAAGATACGAATTAGGTATGGTAGACAGGGAGGAGCTCAGCAAAGTCTGTTAAAATTCCTCTCTGTATTCCATTGTTTCCGAATGTTCAAGGACCAAAGCTTTAAAGGTAGAAAAGATAGATATATAATGAAATATAAGCCACTCATTTCCCCTCCCAGAAAGCAGTTACAGAATATAGTTTTTTGTGTAAACTTTGAAAGATATGTATTTAAAAAAAATAGAGACTTTTATTTATTTTCTCTACTTAAAAAAATAGAGAAATATCCTTTCTTTTTTTCTTTTTTTAATGGTAGCACACCATTCACATTTTTTGGCAATTTGCTTTTTCCCACTCAACAGTATATTGTAAAGATATGTTTGTTCTGTTACAGGAACTGCCTGGTTCTATTTAATGGCTTATTAGTATTCTATTGGGAGGATATACTATAAATAGCTGTTTCTAAGTTTCTGCTATTATAATAGTGCTAACATGCATTTCTTTGTATGTATATAAATTTACACACACAGGCAAAATTCCAGAAAGCAAAATTACTGGATCAAATTGTATATGCATTTAAAATTTTGAGAGACTTTGCCAAATGAGCCTCCACAGAACTTTAAGTGGTCACCATTCACATTGTAGTCTAAATAAATCACATGCAGTGCAACATGATGGCCCTGATAGAGGATGTATCAGCTTATACTTCAAAAAATATGACAGCATCACCCCACGCATTTTCCTACAGTATTATGAAACTTTGGTATTTGCCATTCTGAAGAATCTCTTATTTTAAATTTTAATTTTCTCATCATGAATGAGATAGTGCTGGTTTTCCTATATCTCAATTCCATTTTTATAGTATATTCTGGGAACTATCAGTTCTTCCCTCTTAACCCATTTTCCCATGTGTTGTTAGTGTTTTTCTTTTTTATTTAGGAGCTTTTAAATGATTAAGGCAATTAATACTTTATCAATAATATGAGTTACAAATCTTTTTTCTCTGGGTTATTATTATTATTATTTTTTTACTTTGTGGTATTTTTGAATGCATAATTTATTTTCTTTTGTTTTATTTTATTTTTAAGATTTTATTTATTTATTTGACAGATAGAGACATAGTGAGAGAGGGAACACAAGCAGGGGGAGTGGAAGAGGGAGAAGCAGACTCCCCGCAGAGCAGGGAGCCCGATGCGGGGCTCGATCCTGATGCGGGGCTCGATCCCAGGACCCTGGGACCATGACCTGAGCCGAAGGCAGACGCTTAACAACCGAGCCACCCAGGTGCCCCGAATGCATAATTATTTTAAAACATTTTTATGAAGGGGTGCCTGGGTGGCTCAGTTAGTTGAGGATCCAACTCTTGGTTTCAGCTGGTTGGTCTCAGGGTGGTAAGATCAAGCCCCGATTCGGGGCTCCGTGCCTAGCACGGGAGTCTGCTTAGGATTCTTGCCCTCTTCCTCTGCCCACCCCCCCACTCACACGTGCTCGCTCTCTCTCTCTCTCTCTCAAATAAATAAATCTTAAAAAAACCAAAAAACGAAAAACAACAACAAAAATGTTTGTTTCTTTAAATCATTTTTATGAAGCCTACTATATGAACATTTTCTTTTACGGTTTCTGAGTTTAGATCATACATCAAAAAGCCTACCTCACTCTGAAATTAAAAAAAAAATTTCCCAGGTGCCTGGGTGGCTCAATCAGTTGAACATCTGCCTTTGGCTCAGGTCATGATCCCAGCGTCCTGGGATTGAGTCCTGAATGGAGCTCCCTGCTCTGTGGGGAGCCTGCTTCTCCCCCCTGCCCCTCTTCCCACTCATTCTCTCAATCTCTCTCTCTCTTTCTCTCTCTCAAATAAAATCTTTAAAGAAAAGATTCCCATGCTCCTATTAGAATTTTTTTTTAAGTTTTGTTTAGTTAAGTAATCTCTACACTTGATATGGGGTTTGAACTCATGACCCTGAAATCAAGGGTCACATACGCCTCCAACTGAGCCAGCCAGGTGTCCCCCTTTTCTTTTTAAAGTAGGCTCCGTGCCCAACATGGGGCTTGAACTCATGACCCTGAGATCAAGAGTAACATGCTCTACTGACTGAGCCAGCCAGGCAGGTGGCACTTTCCTCCTAGAACTTCTGTTGTTTCATTTTTATGTTTAAATCTTTGATCCATATGGAGTTTACCTTGATTAAACTTTATTTTTTTATGAGTCAGTTTTCAATTGTCCCCACAAATTTATTGAATGATGTATTTCATTCCCACTAATATGCAATGCCACCTTTATCATATGCTAAAGTGTCATGCATATTTGAGTCCATTTATGGAATCTCTGCTATGTAAATCTGCCTTTCATGCATCTGCATCATATTATTTTAATTATATTAGCTATTTTAACATTTGATAGGTTTGTTTTCTGAGAATTATCCTTTAAAGATACAAAAATCCAAGTTGGAACGAAGTAATATTAAAATATTGTTACTGAGTTCATTGAAAAAATATATCTATATATACCAGGTGTTCATAAAATCTGAAAACATAGATATTTTTTTCAGATTGAAAATGCCCTTGATGAGGGGCGCCTGGGTGGCTCAGTCATGATCCTGGGGTAGAGCCCTGAGTTGGGCTCCCTGCTCAGCGGGGAGTCTGCTTCTCCCTCTTCCTCTAACCCTCCCCTCTGCTCATGCTCTCGCTCTCTCTCTCAAATGAATAAATAAAAATCCTTAAGGAAAAAAAAAGGGGGGGCGCCTGTGTGGCTCAGTCGGTTCAGCATCTGTCTTCAGCTCAGGTCATGATTTCAGGGTCCTGGGATCGAGCCCCACATCGAGCCTGCTTCTCCCTCTCCCTCTGCTGTTTCCCTCACTTGGCTCTCTGGCTCTCTCTCACTCTGTCAAATAAATAAATAAAATCTTTAAAAAAAGAAAGAAAGGAAGGAAGAAAAGAAAGAAAGAAAAAGAAAAGAAAGAAAGAAAGAAGGAAGGAAGAAAAAAAGAAAAAGAAGGAAGGAAGGAAGGAAGGAAGAAAAAGAAAGGAAGGAAGGAAGGAAGGAGGGAGGGAAGGAAGGAAGGAAGGAAGGAAGAAAATGTCCTTGATGACATTATATGTGTGTATGTGTGTGTTCTTATGTATGTTTTCAGACTTTTAGATACTCTATGGAATTTTCAGTTGGAAAATCATGAAATCAGTCAAGTAGTCAGGTATTCATATGAGCAATCAGCAAATTTCTTCAGAATCCTAAATTTGAGCTTTTAATTTCAATGATGCTTAATCAGGGAAAAACATTTTTTTCACATTTCTGAGTAATAAATGTCCAGGCTGATATCCTGAGACTAGGTATTTTATAGGTTTTGTCATCAGAAATGGAAACTCTTATCTCTTTCTTATATTAAAGAGCCCAGTAGAAACGGGGATTTTTCTTTTTGGAGGGTGCGTATTTATCATGGCTGATTTTATACCCTTCAGAGCAGTGTTGGGCATCTTTGCAAGAATCTTCTCTCAACAAACTGGTCCAGATGCTTAAAACTGCCATTATTGCTCAGTTCTCCAAGTGGACTGAACACAGTCAGAGTTACTGCAATCTTAAAGCTCTTCTAGAAGTGATGAAAGAAATACATAAGGTAAGGGTTCCTCTGAGGGGAATATATATGTCATTTTACTCAAAATCCCTTTGGTCTTTGCCAATTGGAGTCTTCTTTTGTTTTGTTTCTAAAACAGAAAATGTTTGGGAGCCTGGGTGGCTCAGTTGGTTAAGCGACTGCCTTTGGCTCAGGTCATGATCCCGGAGTCCTGGGATCAAGTCCCACATCAGGCTCCCAGCTCAGTGCAGAGCCTGCTTCTCCCTCTGACTCTCTCCCCTCTCATGCTGTTTCTCTCTCGCTCGCTCTCTAATAAATAAATAAAATCTTTAAAAAAAAATAAAACAGAAAATGTTTTATTCAGTCCTTAGAAATTCAAAATTTTGCTTGTTTTGCTGACTGGCTAGACTCTAGGCATAGACTTACATGTTTTATGTATATTACATATTTTTTATAGTATATATTAGATGAACAAATACTCAAAAATGAGAATGATTTAGCATTTTCAGTAGAGTACACAACATAATCTAGAAGTAATTTAAAGTTAGGGTACTAATAAACTTAATGATTGTTGGGGGGTAGGGAGGAGCCAGAGCATTTTAAATAAAAGAGCAGAATTAAATTAGTATTGTTCAATTAAAATAATTAGCTAAGATGATTTTATAAATATAAATTGCTAAATGCAATCAAAAGCAATTTCACCACAAAATATCAATCCCAACAGGAGAAAATATTATGTACAAAAAAGTTAGTGCTTTTCAGAAGTGTTAATGCACTGATATTTCTAAAGTAGTATATTTTTTTGGGGGGGAGAAAATCACTTTATTCTAATTCACAAATGAGAACATCACAAAAAGTGATTTAAGGAGGCACAAAAATATCTGCCCAACCCCAAATTCAAACCATCTCAATGAACTTCTATACAGTAAGAACAACCTTTTTTATTCCAATTCTGAAGAAAGCTGTATTTAATGATGAAGGAGAAGCTTAACTGGTGGTTTTACACTTTATATATTCACCGTTCACCATCAATTATATTTTTATGCTAAATTAACTTGGTTATGAGAGATGATTTTCCTTATCTTCAATTTGAACTTCTTGATTAGGCTAATCCATTTGCAAATCTGCACTGTTTCAGCACCTCGCTGAAACCTTCACAAAGCTTCAGGTCACCCTGGTTCTGGGCACACTCCAGAAACTGTTTCATCTCATAGTGGCATGGGCCAAACTGCTGCTGCTCCTGGTATGCTGGCTGGGTTCCCTAAGGCTCCTGGTAAGTGATGTCAGGCCTTGAAGGCTCAGCATTGCCTCCTCCACTGAAGCCCCCAGTGATGGCATGACCTATCGTGTGCCCGACAGCAGAGCCCACAGCCACGCCAGCTGCAGTGGTTGCCATCTGGGCCATGAGCCCTGGCTGCCGGGGCGCAGCAGCAGGTGAGCCAACAGCAGCTGGTGGAGCCGCTGCCGGAGGCTGAGCTGCTGGCGCTGGTCTAGGTGCCACTCTTGTCTGAGGTGCCCGGCTGGCCGGAGGGGCCATGCGGGAGGTGCGGCTCCGACTTCCACGCAGCATGGTGACTTGCAGAGCAGCTCAGGGTCTAGCTAAAGTAGTATATTTCTTTTTACCTAGCTTTATTGAGATATAATTGACATACAACATTGTGTAAGGTGTGCAACATATTGCTTTGATACACTTATACTTATTTGGTACACTGACTCATTTATAACCGGAAGTTTATACCCTTTGACCAATATCTCCTGATTTCCCCCATCCCCCAGCCCCTGACAACCACCGCTCTACTTTCTGTTTCTGAGTTCAGCTCATACATACATATTTTTCTTTCTCTGTCTGACTCATTTCACTTAGAATAATGTCCTGTAAGTGGCAGGATTTCCTTCTGTCTCATGGCCAAATAATATTTAGAGTATATATACATATTCTTTATCCATTCATCCATTCAGGATGCTTGTTTCCCTGTCTTGGCTTTTGTAAAAAATGACGCATTGAACATGGGGGTGCAGATATCTCTTTGAGACAGTGATTTCTCCTCCTTTGAAATGAATATATTTATTCAGATGAATATATTTTTTAATATACCCAGAAGTGGGATTGCTGGATCATATGGTGGTTCTGTTTTTAATTTCTTGAGGAACCTCCATACTGTTTTCCATAGTGGCTACACCAGTTAACACCCCCACCTGCAGTGGACAAGGGTTCCCTTTTCTCTATATCCTTGCCAACACTTATCTCTTGTCTTTCTGATGACAGCTATTCTAACAAGTATGAGGTGCTATCTCATTGTGTAGCTTTGGGTTGCATTTCCCTGATGATTAGGGATGTTGAGCATCTTTTCATGTACCTATTGGCTCTCTGTAGGTCTTCTTTGGAAAAACACCTATTCAGTTTCTCAGCCCATTTTTAAATCAGATGTTTTTGTTTTGTTTGCTCAGTGGCATGTGTTCTGTATATATTTTAGATATTCCTTTTTTTAAAATAATTTTTTAAAATTTATTTGACAGAGAGACAGAGACAGTGAGAGCAGGAACACAAGCAGGGGGAGTGGGAGAGGGAGAACAGGCTTCCCGTGGAGCAGGGAGCCCAATGCAGGACTCCATCCCAGGACCCCGGGACCGTGAACTGAGCCGAAGGCAGACGCTTAATGACTGAGCCCCCCAGGTGCCCCGATATTAATTCCTTATCAAGTATATAATTTGAAACTATTTTTCCCCATTTCATAGGCTGTGTTTTCATTTTACTTTCTTAATTTATATTCTTAGATTCTTTATTTCCTGCCTTGTATCTTTTGGATTAATTTGATTTGATAGAGGCTTATTTAGATCATTGATTTTCCACAATTGCTTCCTGTGGGAAACCTTCTTGAACCCAAGTCCTTCTCCAATCAGAAACTGTATCCCTGATGTCTGATTACTTGTTTTTACCTATTAGGCCCTGGGTCATGAGTTGGTAATCTATGCCCATGGGCAGCCTCATGTTTTTGTTATTAAAGTTTTATTGGAACACATCCACACTCACTTGTTTACATATTGTCTAAGGCCATTTTCTGCTTCAAAATGGCAGGATTGAATAGTTGCACCAGAGACTGTCTGATCCCAAGCACAAATATTTACTGTTTGGATTTAAGAAAGAGTTTGTCAACTACTATATTAGACAGTAACCTGTGTGTCAGCAAGGAGAATTTATGTTTTGTTCCACACCTGACAAATAGTATGTGCTAAAATAATATTCATTGATTAATGGAGAAAGGGCTAAATTTGTCAAAAGTACCTTGGATTTTTATGGTGCTTTTATTCCCAAGATCTAGAAATTGTTTCCAGTGAATCTGTGCCCTTAGAATTGGTTTACTAATCTCCACTGCCAACGTCTGTTATCTTTTACAGTATTTATGAAAATTGGATAAATTACAGATCAAAAAATGGAAGTTTTATATAAAGAACTCTATGTTATCAATGACAAATGCATTGGGTTTATAGAGCTCTATTCTAATTATATATTAAGCCATATGTATAATAGATTAAATCATTTATTAAT
The DNA here is from genome assembly GCF_009762305.2 of Zalophus californianus. Classification (NCBI taxonomy): domain Eukaryota; kingdom Metazoa; phylum Chordata; class Mammalia; order Carnivora; family Otariidae; genus Zalophus; species Zalophus californianus. The sequence goes on from NC_045596.1 coordinate 71,713,269, forward strand.
AGAAAATAAAATTCACAAGTCTTGTTTTCTTTAAGGTAAACACAGCTAACTGCCAACTACCAGAAAATACTTTCAACATAAATGAAACCTCCAATTTCTTGAACATGTATGAGTATACAAGATTGTTCTTTAGGGATAACAACCTGGTAAGAATAACATTTTTATTTCTGAAAATTTTCATACTTTATAGGAGGACACATTAGTAGCTAGGTAACTCATTGATAAATCAAGATTTGAACATTGCTTCATTGCAATGCTGAATTGCTAAATTAGATGATCACTGAAAACTTAAACATCCTTCACTCACAAAACAAATGCATTTCCTTAGAAAGTTTTTCTAGGTAATTTGAATTCTTAAAAATTGATTGCAAAAAGCATACAGGGAAACAATTTAAAGTGATGAGGTAAAGCAATGAAGTTTTTTTTTTCCTTTGAATTATTAAAGCTATTATCTCTTATTTTTTAGATACGTGCAGAAAACCCCAGTTCCATTGTTTTAAGTGATTTTCCATTTATTTTTACTTTGCTATCCAAAATTCTATTATTACAAGTTGAGTCCCGTTTGAAAATGCTGGTATGTATGCTCTACTTCTTTTTTTTACTATGCAAAGTTACAAACATACACAAAATAGAGATAATGGTGTAATGAGCCCCATCACAAAGTTCCAGTCATCATCAACATATTGCCACAACTTCCCCATTGATCACTTTTGTTGGTTTTGTGGGTGTTACTATTTTAGCTGAAGTATTTTAAAGCAAATCCCCGGCCCAATTTCCTTTCACCTCTCTATACTTCAGTGCATTGTTTCTGGTTGTTTCACTCTTACTCATGCTGAGATTCATCAGTGGGTTCAGGTGGTGACCACATGATTCTTCTATTGTAATGCTTCCCATCAACATTTTATTTAATAATTCTATTCATTGTTTTAGTTGAGGTTTGCAAAATGACGTTATTTCTAATCTTATCGTTCCTTCCAGAGTTATTAACTGAATTCTGTAAAGAACTTTTCCTCATCAATACGGGCCATTTGGCTACATTCATATAGGAAAGTAGAATGATGCTTAATCCTTTTTCTTTATTTATTAAATGTTGCCAAATCACTATACGTAGAGGTTGTACCAATTTATGTTACTACCAGCAATATGCACACTATAATCAATGCAGAGTGTTATCAAGCTTTGTGCTCTTTTCCAATTCAACAGGTTAATCATGATATTTTGGCTAATTTTAATTTGCTTTTCTCGTTATTATATAATGTCTAAGTCTTCACTTTCTTTAGATAATATCCAGTGTTTTCCTTCTATGAGCAAATACTGAAATGATCTAGTAACTGCTCTTTCTCTCTCCCTTCCCTCTCCTTCTCTATCCAATTTTAGTTACTACCGTGATCTTAGTGTTTGTATTTCAAATCTTCTTAAGAGCTTCAGCTTGATATGTAAGCTCCATCTGATATTTTTTTATTCTGAAATAACGCCTAGGAGTCAATCAGTGAGTTTATTCTATTTTCCCTTTACTCCCTTCCTTTTGCTTCTTATCGGGTAGTTCGTATTATTCCCACATAACAGTTACATGCTGTTGCGTCTCTCTTACCACCAGCATCGTTAGTTCTCAAGTATTTGAGTGCTCACCCCACTCCCAGACGTTGTGCTAAAGATTTTCCAAACATGTTTTGATTGCTGAGGCCTGTCTAGGTTATTCCTCAGAAAAGGTTCCTATCTATTTATTCTTTAAAAACTCACAGGACTCAGAAGGCATACCCATTACTTTTATTAATAATTTAAAGGATGCAGGCCATCTAGGTGAAACGTGGAGAAGTCTGGGACATCACATGCAGAAAAGGAGCCGCCTCAATTATAAAACATTTCCTTGATACTCTATTATATACAGCTCATGTGACATTTCCCGATGATCCATGCCCCATAAATCCATAAATCCCAGCTTTGTTTACATAAGCAACCTGGATGGACAAGGTACATCCTGCTAAAAGCATTCCATAGATAAAGACTTTCCCTCTTGTTCCTATTATTAGTGTCTGTCATTGGCATGTTTACAAGATTTGAATTGGTCATCTCTTCGTTTCCCAACCACCTCTTTTTAAATTTTCCTAACATCCCTGGTAACAGGAGAGATTATGTTTCCTTTAAACGAGTCCTTCCCTCTGTGGTATTTTCTTCTACAGCAATGTTCTGTGTAGCAGATCTACTCTTAGTGAGGGGTTAGTGAGGGCTATGTGCATGGTGGAACCAGGGAGACTGCGTATCATGAAGGATCTAGAAAGGTTTGATTGAGTACAAGAAAACTCTCAGTGGTAGTCGTCATGGGTGAAACTAGAAAGGAGACTCCACAATCCTGACCTCCAAAGGAGAGAGGATGGCCATAGTCAAAACCGTGAACTCCAAACTATATTATCAACTCACACACATCAATGTAGGAAGGGGAAACCAATACATGGAGAATCGGAGTAGAGGAACTGGAAAATAAGATAAAATGCAGGTTTCCTGCCTAATTCTTGGTTAGGTGAAAGAAGGCTGGGGCTACAGCAGGCCACATATACCTCTCCCTGCTATAGTCAGTGGAGGATATTGCTGGCCACTCCCTGTCACTCTGAGCCACAGGTCGTGCTGCTCAGCAGTCAGTATTGCTGAAGTGTCCCAGAGCTGCAGGCTCCTGGGCCACCAGAGGAGATGACCTATAATCAGGAAGGACCAGAAATGGCACCAGCTCCACCTCCCTACCAACCTGGAACTTTACAATCAACTTCTTCGGGAAAAACCAGAAGAGTCTCGTGGAATCACGTATGATTTCTCAGGATATAGTAGCAGCGGAGATCTGGGGCAGGCTTTCCCAAGCCCAGAGTCCCATGCACACTCCTCTGAGAGGCTCACAGAGTGCTGCTCTGGGCAACCACACCCAGCCTTGAAACCTGGGACAGGGTAGCTATTATCCACCTGCCTGTTGCCAATATTTACGGGAGAGGTCCCAAAGAGAGCTAGCTACATGGGTTAAAAAAGAAAAAAAAAAAAAGAGAGAGAGAGAGAAATCTACATCGGTTTATGAGTCCTAATATTCCTTTTTGTCCTTAGGATATAGCAGAAGCCCTAGAGAAGTGTTGAAGCTCAAAGCAAGGCTAGTAAGTCCAACGCTAGATTTCTAATCCGAGGGGGTTCAGCAGAAATAAGATCCGGACTAGAGTGTAAGGAAATGTTGAAAATTCAGAAAAGCTAAATGGAAGTACTGTGTAGAGTGACTGAGAGCAGCAGGTAAAAAGTGAGGCCGCCGGTGGCATATTTTTAGGGAGCTCCCCTACAAATCAGGTGGATGGACCACAGTTATTTGAACAAGAGTTGGATCTCCTCTCAGCAAGTCTTTCCTCTGATCTTTTTCCAACGTTTAATATCATCCTTGAGCTCCTAAACTACCCTTATATTCTTGAGGATTATGGTGCTAAAACTCTGCTTTTTAAGACTGATGGTGGGGCGCCTGGGTGGCTCAGTCGTTATGTGTCTGCCTTTGGCTCAGGTCATGATCCCAGGTCCTGGGATCAAGCCCCACATCGGGCTCCCTGCTCCGCGGGAAGCCTGCTTCTCCCTCTCCCACTCCCCCTGCTTGTGTTCCTGCTCTCGCTGTCTCTCTCTCTGTCAAATAAATAAATAAAATCTTAAAAAAAAAAAAAAAAGACTGATGGTGGATGAATGGCTCAGCATACTCAATACCACTATTGCCTTTAAGGATCATGTTTACTACAAGCAAGATAGCTTGTAATTACGTAGCTGTACCTCCATGGTGACTACTCCCCTGTATATAATTCCTAGATGCCATGGTTTCACAGATCCTGTGATCTCCTTATCTTCCATTGTATAGTGTAGATATGATGCCTTTTTTTCTTAAATAATTATAATCTGAGTATATATAGCAATAGTAGCATAAGTGTATGCTATGCAGACTACATTTATTTGAAATAGTAAACACTCCCTAGTGTTCCTATGAGATTCCTAAAATATTTCTCTTTTTTTAGGACTTAAAACAGAAAGAATACCTGGATTGGGAGCAAGTGATTCTGCAATACAGTAAATCCCCTACACTTACCCTTAGAGTCAGACGAAGTCACCTAGTTGAAGATGCTCTGCGTCAGTTAAGCCAAACTGAAGACACTGACCTCTGTAAAGTATTAGTGGTACAGTAAAAAGTCTCTTCAGACATTTTTACTAATGTGAAAGGGAAACATTTATATAATATAGCAAAGGAAGAGCCTGATTTTGCAACTATAGTTATCAGCTGTATGGTTTCCAGAATTCTAGGGTGTCTGGCTGGCTCAGTTGGTACAGCGTGTGACTCTTGATCTCGAGGTTGTGAGATCGAGCCCCACACTGGGCAAAGAGATTACTTAATAAATAAAAAATAATAATTCCTTGCTTACCCTTTAGAGAAAAGCTATGGGATGTTTAATTGAATACTGAGATTATGTGTAAACTATTTGTTACCTATGGCTACAAAACTGTTGCATAATGAACCATCCCAAAGCTTAATGACTTAAAATGACAATAATTTATTACAGCGATCTGAAACTCAGCTAAGAATCTGTTAATTTAGATTGAATTCACTTGGGTGGATTTGTAGATTTTTATCTGCACTTGTTTACATGTTTGGGAGTTGGCTAGGAACTGGCTGATCTGGGCTAGATTAAGCTTGGCTGGGGCAGTTTGGCTCTGTTTTCTGTGCTTTTCATCTTCCTGGGACCAGCAAGCATGTTCTTCTCACTGCAGTGCCAGAGGTATAAGAAAGACAGCAAGTCCAATCACACAACTAACCTTGCTTTAGACAAAGCAGAGTTACCTGGCTGAACCCAAGTTAAGGGCTGATGAAATATACTCAGCCTCTTTAATGGGAGGAACTGCAAAGTCACATTAACAGACGTGGATCAAGGAGGGTAAAGCATTTGAGCTATTAACGCAATCAACAAGCAGCAGGTAGAACAGACACTTTTCCTACATTTTGGCTCTAGTTTTAGTCATAGAGTATCTACTATATTGCTTCTAATTCTAGTCATCTTTCACTTTATCCTTTGTGGGTACCTGTAGGGTGTTTATTGTGTTTATTGCAGATCATTTGCCCTGTTGATGCCATAGAAAAATGAGTAACTCTTTAGGTAAAAGCTGGACTTTGTCCAGAAGGGAGTGGATTTTCCTGGTATCAGCCATGAGAGGGAGATTTAGGCTCTCAGAGAAGAAACCAGAACCTAGAGGGTAGGACTCAGACAAGAGAGGGGGTATTTCCCACCCTGGGACTAAATGGAAAACAAACTACTTTATAAGCCAGACTTTGTAGTTGTATATTTCCTTCTGTATCTATTTTCTAGGGAGTGGATTTTCCTGGTATCAGCCATGAGAGGGAGACTTAGGTTCTCAGAGAAGAAACCAGAACCTAGAGGGTAGGAGTCAGACAGTTAGACCCTGGGCCTAATTGGAAAACAACCTATTTTATAAGCCAGACTTTGTAGTTGCATATTTCCTTCTGTATCTACTTTCTTTTAAATCTTGATTATGAGGAAATCAGTAGAAAATTATTCTGCCCACAGGAGATGACAAAGAGGTAGAAAGGTGAACTTCAAGGTAGATCCAATCCAAATATAGACTCGGAACAAGGCAAGGTTGTCAAAGCCAATTATGTGTGGGTCCTGACCACAGTGAAAGCAGACTTGCTGGTTTAAGTGAGCAGAAATTGGAAAAGTGGAAGTGAGCTTAATTTGTTATTGGGATATCCAGATGGAAGGTTAAGGTGGGCCCCTGGAGATGAGATGATGGTCTGTGGCCAAGGAATTGGGTGATCTGTGGCAGAGTTAAGATCTTCCAGGCAAAGAAAGGAGAAAGAGAATGCTTAGTGGGGCTTAGTGATGCTTATCTTAAAAAAATAAAAAGCTGGCTAATCATCCAACTCTTCATTTTGGCTCAGGTTGTGATCTCAGGGTCATGGGAACGAGCTCTGCATCAGGCTTCACATTCAGTGGGGAGTCTGCTTAGGACTCTTTCTCCCTCTCCCTCTGCCCCTCCCTCCCTGTGTGCACTCTCTCCCTCTCAAAAATAATAAATAAAAACAAAATCTTTAAAAATAAATAAATAAAAAGATAAAAAGAAACTGGCCAGGAAAGGAAGCAGAAAAGTAGTTAGAGAGGTAGGAAGAAAACTGGGATAGTATTGGCCACAAAGACCCAAGGTAGATTTAGAGAAGGACAGTTCCTGCAGCATAACTTTTAACAAAGCTAGAACAGTTTTGGCTTCTTAAACTTCATACTTGGGTAGGTTAAGTTGCCATATGTGTTCAGTGTGAATAATGTTTAAGTTGAAAGTATTGTAAAAAAATTAATTTTTTCAAAAATATTTTTAAAAATAAATAAGGGGCTCCTGGCTGGCTCAGTCAGTTGGGTAGAATGTGCAGTTCTTGATCTCAGTGTTGTGAGTTCGAGCCCCATGTTGGGTGTACTGATTCCTTAAAACTGAAGTCTTTAAAAAATAAAATAAAATTTGAAGGTAAATAATAGTAGAACTGAAGAAAGGAAAAGAAAAGGACAGTTCATAATGACTTCCCACACAAGAGCTATGGGCAGTCTGGTCTGATGGTTCCTTCAGAGGTGCTAAACCCAGGGGGACTGGGAGGGTAATTTATCAGAAGTTAAAATGAGGGAAGAGGCAGGAGAAACCAAATAGCTGTTGACTGGAGCCAAAGTTGTAAAGTCTGAATGATGAGATGAAGATAGACAGTAAGGCAGAAGAACCAGGGACCTGAAGCACATCAAAATGTGGTTCAAGACTCTGGTCAACATAATTGGTGAGTGCTAAGTCTTGCTAGAATCCCTCTTTACTTGGTTCATGTGGCAGTGTAAAGGACTCACACACACACTAATCTGACAGTGAATGGGTTCACTACGTCTGCCGCTCAGCAGGAAATTGAGGGAGAACAGATTGCAGTGAAGTGTGGGATTGAAGGGGTATGGGATTCCAGGAATTCTGATGATTGCAGGAGGTTTGAAACTTTTCCACAAGGATCAAGGCATCATATTTTAAATCTGAGCCTGTGAATGTGTTCTCTTTCCTCAGACTGAATTTATTAAAGAAATTCGTTCTTGGGGGCACGGGGTAATATCCGAGTTCTTCTACAGTATATTTGAAGAGATGACCAAGACAGAATATGGAATGTTCATGTATCCCGAAGAGGGTTCCTACATGTGGTTTCCTGTCAGTGTAAGTCTTTTATTTTCTTACAGTTTTTCAGAACAGAAAAAGTATACCATATACTTGCAACATGAAAACCATGATAATAATGTAAAATTAGGTCATGTAGAGAGCCTTGCTACTCAAGATAAGGTCCACAGAGCAGCAGCTTGAGCATCACTTGGGGGCTATTAGAAAAGCAGAATCTCAGGTCCCACCCCAGATGAGAGCATGTATTCTATAAGATTCCCAGGTGCTTCTATGCATGTTAAATTTTTAAACAGCTTTTATGAAGTGTAGTTGAGATACAATGACCTACACATCAGGTGTCCAATTGGTTAAGTTTGTTTTGTTTTGTTTTTAATTTTATTATGTTATGTTAGTCACCATACAATACATCATTAGTTTTTGATGTAGTGTTCCATGATTCATTGTTCGTGTATAACACCCAGTGCTCCACGCAGAACGTGCCCTCTTTAATACCCATCACCGGGCTAACCCATCCCCCCACCCCCCTCCCCTCTAGAACCCTCAGTTTGTTTCTCAGAGTCCATAGTCTCTCATGGTTCATCTCTCCCTCCGATTCCCTCCCTTCTTTTTCCCCTTCCTTCTCCTAATATCCTCCATGTTATTCCTCATGTTCCACAAATAAGTGAAACCATATGGTAATTGACTTTCTCTGCTTGACTTATTTCACTTAGCATAATCTCCTCCAGTCCCATCCATGTTGATGTCCAATTCGTTAAGTTTTGATTACACATATACCCATGAAACTACCACCACAACCAAATAATGACATATTCATCATTCCTCCAAATTTCCTCATACCCCTTTCTAATCCCACCCTCCACACACTTCCTGTCCCATGACCATACAACCACTGATCTGATTTCTGTCATTATGGAGTAGTTTGAATTTCCTAAAATTTTATATAAATTCTAAGATTTCTATTCCAGGGCCAGCCTTGCTGTTAGCAGGTGAATGACTTTGGGCCACTTACGTAATAGCCTTAATCTACTTGCCCTATTTACTTCTTTTTTTTATTAGATTTTTTTTTTTTTATTTATTTGCAAGAGAGAGAGTGAGAGACAGAGCATGAGAGGGAGGAGGGTCAGAGGGAGAAGCAGACTCCCCGCTGAGCAGGGAGCCTGACGTGGGACTCCAGGATCATGACCCAAGCCGAAGGCAGTTGCTTAACCAACTGAGCCACCCGGGCGCCCCTTTTTAAAGATTTTATTTATTTGGCAGAGAGAGACACAGTGAGAGAGGGAACACAAGCAGGGGGCGTGGGAGAGGGAGAAGCGGGCTTCCCGCGGAGCGGGGATCCCGATGCTGGGCTCGATCCCAAGACCCTGGGACCATGACCTGAGCCGAAGGCAGACGCATAACGACTGAGCCACCCAGGCGCCCCGCCCTATTTACTTCTTACAGCGATTGTGAGGATAAATGTTAAAAATGCATTTAGAGAGATGTCTGGGTGGCACAGTAGGTTAAGCGTCTACCTTCGGCTCAGGTCATGATCCCAGGGTCCTGAGATGGAGTCCCGCACTGGGTTCCCTGTCAGCGGGGAGTCTGCTTCTCCTTCTGCCTGCAGCTCCCCCAGCTTGTGCGCTCTTTCTCTCTCTCTCTCTGACAAATAAATAAATAAATATTTTTAAAAAAATGCATTTAGGATTTTCAGGCTAGTGGTCTCTTGGCTGCTCTGTAGCGATGGCCTGGCAAGATGTGGCGTTTTTCCTCATCTGGGACTACAAAGTACAGAGAGAAGAGTGAAGCCTGTTTCATCAGGCTTCATCATCTTTCCTTCTTCCTTCCACCCACCTTCATGGTCAGCAGCATCACCTTCCCTGACCCATATGCTTGTCCCTGTCAGCATACCTAGGCTGAGGGCAGTATCACTGAAGGGGACACACATGACATGCCTGATGCACAATGAAAGTGCAGATAAAGTGTACTCTTCCTTCTGCAGTGTCTTTTCTACATGAATTTGAAGGCAAAGACTATAAAATTAAATAATGACAACCTTGGCTTATAAGGCTATATGAGCATATATTTTTTTTTTATTCCAGATATGTTGTCAGTAACAAAAAGTAAATTCATTTATTTAATATTCTGAACTGTTTATATTTTAACTTATGGAAGAAATTTAAATTGTATTAAAGCCTGTATAGGAAGCTCAAACTTTATTTTCCTGAAGCCCACTTTGTTTCTAATTTGTGACTTTTAGAAAAGGGAACCAAACAAATTTTTACTAATCTCATTATCCCTTTGGACTCTTGATTACTTCTAATACATTAGGGATTTTTTTTCTTTTCCTTTTCCAGCCTAAATTTGAGAAGAAGAGATATTTCCTTTTTGGAATACTGTGTGGACTCTCCCTAAACAACTCAAATGTCACCAACCTTCCTTTTCCACTGGCTCTGTTTAAGAAACTTCTGGACCAAAAGCCATCATTGCAAGATTTAAAAGAACTCAGTCCTCTTCTAGGGAAGTAAGTAATGTTTTTCCAGAGCTATAGTTAAGTCTCAGTAATTCAGGAACAAATGATGTTAATCACACACATACACACAGAGACAGGGTCTTCAATTTCAATAAATATATACTCTTCTGATGAATTTGAATTTTAGCCTGACTTATAATAATAAAGTATGCCTTCAAAAATAAAGAAAAGCCAAATGCTCTTCTCTCTCTCTTTTTTTAAGATTTTATTTATTTATTCATGAGAGAGAGAGAGAAGCAGAGGCAGAGGGAGAAGCAGGCTCCCCGCTGAGCAGGAAGCCTGATGTGGGACTCGATCCCAGGACCCTGGGATCATGACCTGAGCTGGAGGCAGATGCTTAACCATCTGAGTCACCCAGGCACCTGCCAAAGGCTCTTCTAATGATCAACCTACAACAAACAGTGCTCTGGCCTAATATCTTGAATTTATCTAGATGGAAACGGTACACAATATTCTTTTTTTTTTTGAAAGATTTTATTTATTCATTTAGAGAGAGAGAGACAGAGAGCACGGGTAGAGGGGCAGAGGGAGAGGGAGAAAGAAAATCTCAAGCGGACTTCACACTCAGCCCAGAGTCTAACGTGGGGCTCAATCCCATGACCCTGAGGTCATGACTTGAGCTGAAATTAAGAGTAGGAAGCCTTCTGGGGGCGCCTGGGTGGCTCAGATGGTTGAGCGTCTGCCTTCGGCTCAGGTCATGATCCCAGGGTCCTGGGATCGAGCCCCGCATCAGGCTCCCTGCTCCGCGGGGAGTCTGCTTCTCCCTCTCCCTCTGCCTCTCCCCTTGCTCGTGCTCTCTCTCTCTCTGTATCTATCTCTGTGTCTGGAAGGAATAAATAAAAAAATCTTAAAAAAAAAAAAAAGAGTAGGATGCTTAACCACTGAGCCACTCAGGTGCCCCAGAAACAATACACAATATTTTTAATGAGAATCATGCATGCTATATTTATTTTAATAAATCATAGTCATTTAATAATTTTTTAAAGAACTGATTTATTTATCTGACACAGAGAGAGAGAGAGAGAGAGAGAGCGCGCACAAGCAGGGGAAGCAGCAGGCAGAGCGGGAGAAGCAGGCTCCCCGTGGAGCAGGGAGCCCGATGTGGGGCTCCCCAGGATCATGACCCGAGCCAAAGGCAGGCATTTAACCAACGGAGCCACCCAGGTGCCCCTCATTCAATTTATAGTCATCAACTTTATTTTTTAAGTATTGAAAAATACTTGTTCTAAGTGAAAAGGCAAACTATATCCCATGAGGAAAATACTAGCAACAGATTTGATAGACAAAGGATTAGTACGGCTGATGTATAAATATAAATATATATATGTGTGTGTGTGTGTGTGTGTGTGTCATCACACAGAAATCTATATGGCTGAGGGTGTGTGTGTGTATATATATATATATATATATATATTTGGCTAATCAAAAAATGAAAATATGCTCAACCTTCCTAGTATTTGAGGAAATATAAATGAAAATGAGACGTCCTTTTTCTGCTTACAGACTGACAAATGTTAAAAAGTTTTTCATAAAATACAGATTTGGCAACAGATTGGGGAAAAGGATTCTCTTCTCAAATACTATTAGTGTAAGGATAAACTGCCTAGATTTACACTGTTATGCCCTGACAGTCTAGAGAACAGGGTTTCTCAACCTTGGCCACACTGAGATTTGGGGCTAGATAATTCTTTGTTGTGGAAAGCTGATCTGGGCATTGTAGGATGTTTAACAGCTAATGGGGCTGCTGCCCACTAGATGTCCGGTAGTGACCTTCCCCCTAATTGTAACCACCAAAGATGTCTCCAGATTTTGCCAGATGTTCTCTAGGGAACAAAATCACCCCTGATTGGGAATCACTGGTCTACAGGAAGGGGCTCCTTTCTGTAATTTCCGTCAAGACATAGCAGTGTCTATGTATTAGCAGTGGCCCAACCAAACTGTAAAAAGAAGTTAACTCTAAGAAGAGGGAGTGGGAAGGTAAGGACGTGACATTTTATACATTTCTATACTGTCCAAGATTTTTTCTACTGAACGTTTATTATTTTTGAAATGTTAGAAGATCCAAAAATATAACTTATTTTTAATTTTAATTTTTTAATTAAATATTACTTTTTAAATGAAAATTTTCATTAGGAATTTGCAAGAAGTTCTAAATAATGAAGCTGATGACATTGGAGAACTTTACATATATTTTTCTGTAAGTACCCATGTAAGCCAGATTATCGTTTAGCTTTCATCTGTTTTTTAGAATAATTTTTATTATATTACCTTAAATATGGGATTCCTTTTTATTTTTTTATTTTTATTTATTTATTTTTAAAGATTTATTTATTTGAGAGAATGAGAGAGAGAGAGTACATGAGAGGGGATAGGGTCAGAGGGAGAAGCAGACTCCCTGCTGAGAGCAGGGAGCCCGATGTGGGACTCGATCCTGGGACTCCGGGATCATGACCTGAGCCAAAGGCAGTCGCTTAACCAACTGAGCCACCCAGGCGCCCTGGGATTCCTTTTTAGAAAAATTTTCTTCCCTGCCCCCTTGGGATTCCTTTTTTGAAGCATATTTTACTTCTGTATTGTATGACTTTGCTCACACCTGCTGCTTCTTTGATACCTCATGTTTACATACTCTCAAAGAAAGTGAAATACAGCAATTATGCAATCGGTGTGAACACTGTAAACCACTAAATGCTTAGGACTATATACAACATATACTAGGGTAGGTTTTTAAATTTTTATATGTTTTTAAAGGGCTGAACTACATAAATAATTATTTAGTTCCCAGTTATTTATAGTTATAGGGAAAAATGTACTGGCAATAATGGTATTGTGGTTGTGTTGGGGAGGAAGAATTTATTCTTTCAAAGTCCTTCTAGTTGGATCAAGAATCAAATTGACATGACAAAGATTAACAGTGGGATATCAAATTTAATTTTGTATGTACAAGGAATCCATACAGACATGGAAATTTCAAAGACAGGCAAAATGAGGTATATATGTCATTCTGAACTAAGGAGAAGGAGGTAGGGGCCTGGGACTTCAGAGGGAAGAAATGCAATTTATAGGAAGATGAAAAAAGAGCAAATGTTTGGTAAACAAATGTTTGCTGGGCCACTCAGCAACAATGGGACATAGAGGACTTTGATCAAAAAGGCCTTGCTAGGTTCCTCTCTGCCCAGCATGCCTAGTTCAGAGTATACTATAGATTCCTATGGTGATAGCTCTCTTCCTGGAGCAGGACCACTATCTAAATTCTTTTTAGACAGTTGAGGGGGAAGTAAAGAGCTTTTCCTGAATCTGCTGGAGGTTTTTGAAATTTTGTTTTCTTTTTTTCTGATTCTGCTGGTTTTTGATTGCTTTTTAACTCAGAAACAATCTTCATGCTAAAGTGGCCCATCATGGGGCAACTTGCCCATGGCCCCTGCAGTTGAATTATTCAGACTTTCTTTCATGTTTGGTACCTGAATATATTTTGGTTACAGATACACTGGGACAAAAAAGATGTTGCTTTAATTCCAAATGGGATCTCTGTACCTGTGGACCAAACCAACAAGTAAGTTTTGAGACTCAGAACATCTGCTATGAATACACATGTTTGCTATCACTATAATTTATACATATATTTTAGCTTCTCAGGTGATCATTTTAGCTTTTCATCTCTGAGAAAGATAAAAAGGTTACAGGGTAAGAGAAGGGGAAAAAGGAGTGAGGATTAAATATCTCCTTTGCAGAACTTTTCACTAGTTATTCATTTAACAATTATTTTTGAGCCCTTCCTCTGTACCAGATCCTATTCCGGGTGTCAGAGATACAGCCGTGAAACAGACAGACAAAACCTGGAGCTTAAATTCCAGTGGGGCAGAAAGACCATATATAAACAAATTATTATGTAATAGGATGTCAGATAAGGAGGAGCACTGTGATAAAAGTTCATTAAGAGATTTACAGTAGTGTTATGCTGGAGCCAGCTGGCATCCGCTTGTGAGAGCTGTTAAATTTTCAAAAATGTTGAGAGTTTATTATTCAAGTATTAGTAGCATGAAATCAGCTGTGGTGGGAATATTTACACCACAGAACCGGCAAATGCTGCAAATGAGGGTCCGCTTCCATTTTCTTCTCTTTAGAGAACTGGTTCACCATTTACCAGCACACCACTGGTTCCAGGGGGTGGCAGAATGGGGTCAGATAGGACAGTCCTAGTGGACGGTCCATGAAGCTGCTCAAAGGGTGGGAGGCTATCATGTTTCTGGTGGCTGTGTGGTGGAAACAGCTCCTCCCTGCCGTCAGGAAATTCATCATGGGGGGAAAAGACAGACTTTTGCAGAAATCATTGCCACACGGTGACACATGTTATGAGAGAGGAGGGAGAGGGGAACAGAGGACCAACCCTGAGGAAGTCATGTTGCTGTGGACCTCTGATGGTTGACAGAAGTCAGCACGTAAAGAAGGCAGCATGCCATGGCCTAACTGTGAGTGAGACAGGGAGCCCCCAGAGCTGAAGACTGGCCCGGTCAAAGATTCAAATGCCAAGTGGGAAGAGGCTGCTGTGTCAGGCAGGAGTCAGGCAGGAGTCAGATCAGGGAAGTTTGGAAGTTACCCTAAGGGCAACGGAAAGAAGATCTTTGAAAGATTTTAAGTTGGAGAATTACATATTCAGATGAGTGGTTTTTTTTTTTTTAAAGATTTTATTTATTTATTTGACAGAGAGAGAGAGAGAGAACAAGTAGGCAGAGAGGCAGGCAGAGGGAGAGGTAGAAGCAGGCTCCCTGCTTAGCAGGGAGCCTAACGCAGGACTCGATCCCAGGACCCTGGAATCATGACCTGAGCCAAAGGCGGCTGCTTAACCGGCTGAGCCACCCAGGCGCCCTCAGATGAGTGTTTTAAAAGTATCTCTCTTGGAGGAAAAGGGCAGCAATGAACAAAGTGTCCTGCTTCATACTCCAAGGTTCTTTCCTCCAGCTGACCACAGGTTTTTACTTCCCTCTGAATTTTTTTTTTAACAGAGAGAGACACAGCGAGAGAGGGAACACAAGCAGGGGGAGTGGGAGAGGGAGAAGCAGGCTTCCCGCAGAGCAGGGAGCCCGATGTGGGGCTTGATCCCAGGACCCTGGGATCCTGACCTGAGCTGAAGGCAGATGCTTAAAGACTGAGCCACCCAGGAGCCCCTCCCTCTGAATAATTTATTTTTTTCTCAATAGAAATGGTAAAAAGGGCAAAGTAGAGAATTTTAGTCAATGGCAAAGTATTTTATGGCTTTTTTTTTTTTTTTTTGCTTCCCTCAAGGAAAGAATATGTTTCTGCATGCATTGATTACATTTTCAACACCTCTGTAAAGGCAGTTTATGAGGAATTTCAGAGAGGATTTTATAAAGTCTGTGACAAGGAAATACTTCTTAAACTTTTCCATCCTGAAGAACTAATGACAGCAGTGGTTGGAAGTACTGATTATGACTGGAAACAGTTTGAAGAGGTTGGTGATAACTAAAGTGCCCCTACTTCTTCCAAACAACTTCTGCATATTCCCCCTAAAAAACATTTTTCTCCCTCTTTTTCTCAAGAATTCACAATATGCTCCAGGATACCATAAATCACATCCTACTATACTGATGTTTTGGAAAGCTTTCCACAAATTAACCTTGGAGGAAAAGAGAAAATTCCTCTGTAAGTATTACTAATAGATGGATTTATAACTATATATCTTTTTTTTTTTTTAAAGATTTCATTTATTTATTAGATGGTAAGAAAGAACACAAGCAGGGGGAGCGGCAGGCAGAGGGAGAGGGAGAACCACACTCCCCGTTGAGCAGGGAACCTGCCACGGGGCTCGATGCCGGGACTCTGGGATCACGACCAGAGCCTAAGGCAGATGCTTAACCAACTGAGCCACCCAGGCGCCCCTATAATTATATATCTTTTTAAAAGATAAATATTTGCAGGGGCGCCTGGGTGGCTCAGTCGTTAAGCGTCTGCCTTTGGCTCAGGTCGTGATCCCAGGGTCCTGGGATCGAGCCCCGCATTGGGCTCCGGGCTCTGTGGGAAGCCTGCTTCTCCCTCTCCCACTCCCCCTGCTTGTGTTCCCCGTCTCACTGTGTCTCTCTCTGTCAAATAAATAAATAAAATCTTTTAAAAAAATAAAAGATAAATATTTGCCATGAAGTCATTATTAAATTTTTTTTTAAGTTTATTTATTTAAGTAATCTCTACAGCCAACATAAGGCTTAAGCTCATAACCCCAAGATCAAGAGTAGCATGCTCTTCTGACTGAGCCAGTCGGGCACTCCGCCATGAAATCATTATTAATAGTAGGTCACACGTGTCAACAGCAAAGCCAGGCTTCCCAAGCCAATGTTCTTTCTCTTATATAAGCCTGGTTTCCCAATTAAAAAAAAAAAAAGATAATAAAAAAGATACCACTAGTTGCCTCCTAATCAAGCCTTTACTCTCACATTCCTATCTTTATTTATCTAAGTCCTATGGAATTAGGATTATAATACTAATAGCAGTGACCACTGATGATAATACTAACAGCCTTTATAAAGTGTGCTTACTCTATGGCAGGCATTGTAGTGACCACTTCATATCTGTTACCTCCCTTTATCCTAAGAGCCATGTTTTGAGGTATGGTACTTATTTTTTTCCTCATTTCAGATCTGAGGAAAAGAGGCTTGGTACATTTAGTAGCTTGCCTATATTCAGACAGCTGGTGAGCATAAGAAACAGATTCTGAACCCAACAGGCTGATCCAAAGCCAAGTCTCTGAACCACTAAACTGTGGCCTTGTGGTACAAGAACTTCTCTTGGTGGGAACAGTAAAGTTTCCCTAGGGCAGATTTAATGACTTATTCTCTCACTGTCCGTCCCATTTTTCAGTCATTCTGGAGATACACATCTTCTTGCTATTTTTTTTTTAAAGATTTTATTTATTGGAGAGAGAGAAAATGAGAGATAGAGAGCACGAGAGGGAAGAGGGTCAGAGGGAGAAGCATACTCCCTGCTGAGCAGGGAGCCCGATGTGGGGCTCGATCCCGGGACTCCAGGATCATGACCTGAGCTGAAGGCAGTCGCTTAACCAACTGAGCCACCCAGGCGCCCTCTTCTTGCTATTTTTCTTGCTCCTGAGGACACTGGAGGACAATTCCAACTTCACAAACCTCAACTACTTCTCCACAAGCCCAAACTACCTGTTTCATCTTCTCTCTTAATGGGAAACTTTTGCTTCAGCCCACTGATTCCACTGTCTATGTATTCAGTGCATTTACTTACATCTTCCTACCTCTGGCTTTTTCTTGGGCTTTCCCCCTCTGCCTTGAAAGCTTACCCAACTCCTTTCCTGGAGAACTAACTGGCCAGATGTGACGCCTGTAGTATCCCTGCTCCCCCAGCCAGATGCCGCCTTCGTTAGCCTCTTCACATCAGACTTCCTAGTTGAGCTAAATTAAACTTCCATGTATCTTGCTCTTCTCTTTGCATGTACGTGGTTTTCCCCAATTAGAGCATGAACTCACTGAGAACCAAGACCAGATGTCATGATTTTTCTGTGCTCCACATGGCCCTGTGTGGTTCTCTCGACACAAGGGTACTCAGTAATATTTATTGAATGAAGTGATTCATTTCTTCCTTTTCATTTTACGTTTTGCTCTTTCTATGAAATATCTTAACCAAAATTTATTCCTTTCTAGTTTTTCTTAGCGGAAGTGACAGGCTGCATGTAAGAGGCAAACAGGAAACAGGAATCATATTTCGCTGTCCTCAAACTTTCAGTGAAACAGATTACCCAAGAGCGCTGACCTGTCATAATATTCTGGACCTTCCTAAATATTCTACAATGGAAAAAGTGGAGGAAGCCCTTCAAGTAGCCATCAACAGCAACAGAGGATTTGTCTCTGTCAAAGTCACAGAGCAACAGTGATTTGGAGAGTTTCAGTGAGGCCTCAGAGCCTCAGGCCCTCTCTTCGACTCTTCTGTTCTTCCTTAGGTCTAAGTAGCACAAAGGGTTGATAGGTTTTAGGTAGAATTAGTTGACACATGTTGGTATAAACAATAAAATGATGAATCAAGAGTGATTAAAAAAAAGTAATTTTTTAAAATGAATCAACATTTCTTGATCCCTAAATTTGTTATCAGAATGTTTGCTTTTTACTGAATTATTCCTGAACAATAATTATCATTTAAAAATAAGCTGAATATTAAAAGCTAACAGATATTTTAAAAAATATTGTATATCTAATAAACACACTGCAAATATGAAAGATATACTGAAGCTTGAAAAAAATAAAAATAATTCAAATGTTTTGGAGGCATGTAATGTATATTTTATATTCTAGAATGTCTCCAGAATTTTGATTTTAACCAACTGCTGAGTAATTTATTTGAAAAATCTAAATGTTAAAGGATTTGTTAATTCATTGAATAATTACTCATGCTCAATACTGTGTTCCAAGAATTATTCTAAATGCATATATCATTATTTTGGTTAAACACTGAGCCCAACCAGGAACTCCTGTCTATTGGTAGTTGGAGAAAATGAATAACATGAAATATGTCTTAGAAACATGGCTACGGAATGAATTAAAGGAGAGAAAGAAATATGGCTGTAAATGGCCAAGGAATTTTGTAGACCAGTTCTATCTTATATTAAATTTTAAACTGTATGCTATTCTGTAAATGCCTGTTGTTATGGCAAGCCATACAGAGAAGCCTTGTACCGGTGGCACTTTTGGAAAGGAAAGACCATGAGGTATAGTCCGTGTCGGGGTGGTGATGTGGAAAGAGGGCAGGATCACCAGAGTACAGACAGAACAGAGATAGAGAATGCACTAAGGACACTAGGATGTGAGGTGGTCCGTAGGAGCACAAGCCCCAGGGAATCCTCAGATTTATTTATTTATTTATTTATTTTTTAAAGATTTTATTTATTTGAGAGAGAGAGAATGAGAGAGAGAGAGCACGAGAGGGAAGAGGGTCAGAGGGAGAAGCAGACTCCCTGCTGAGCAGGGAGCCCGATGTGGGACTGGAGCCTGATGCGGGACTCGATCCCCGGACTCCAGGATCATGACCTGAGCCGAAGGCAGTCGTGCAACCAACTGAGCCACCCAGGTGCCCTCCTCAGATTTATTTTTGACACATCTGGTTTCTATAATAAATGGAATGGAGGCCCAGATGTATTCTATTTGAATTTTAAGGGAAAAGGTAAGCTCTAAATCTCAGGGATCCCTAGGCACTTGATTTAGGTTGTATTTTTCAGGCCTTTCAACTCCAACATAAATTTTTCTAATGCAAATGGATGAACTATGCTAAATATTTAGGGAAGACAGCGTAGCACTTCTTTTTTTTTTTTAAGATTTTATATATTTATTTCAGAGAAACAGAGAGAGAGAGAGAGAGAATGAGCAAGGAGAGCGGCAGAGGGAGAGGGAGAAGTAGAGTCCCTGCTGAGCAGGGAGCCTATGCAGGCTTGATTCCAGGATGCTGGGATCATGACCTGAGCAGAAGGCAGACGCTAACAGACTGAGCCACCCAGGCGCCCCTAGTGTGGTAATTATTTACATACTCTTTCAGAAAACAAAGGAAGAGGGGTGCCTGGCTGGCTCAGTCAGAAGAGCATGCAACTCTTGATCATGGTGTTGTGAGTTTGAGCCCCACGTTGGGTATAGAAATTACTTAAAAATAAAATCTTAAATCTTTAGGGCTGCCTGGGTGGCTCAGTCGGTTAAGCGTCTGCCTTCGGTTCAGGTCATGATCCCGGGGTCCTGGGATCCCGCATCAGGCTCCTTGCTCAGCAGGGAGTCTGCTGCTCCCCCTGCTTGTAGTCTCTCTCTCTCTCTCTTCCATGCTCTCTCTCTGGCAAATGAATAAATAAAATCTTTAAAAAATAAATAAAATCTTTAAAAAAAGAAAAAGGAAAACACAGGAAGAGGAAACACTTCCCAATTAAGTACAATGTTGGCATTACTCTAACGTCAAAACCAGACAAAGACATTACAGGAAAAGAAAAGTACAAATATCTCTCATGAGCAGAAACACAAAAAAACCTTTCCAAGATTTTAACATATCAAACATATCCAACAAAATATAAAAAGTATAATACTTTGTGGCCAAGTGGAGTTTAGTCCAGAAATGCTCTTAAAAATCTATTATATCATGAGAGACTATGGACTCTGAAAAACAAACAGGGTTCTAGAGGGGAGGGGGGGTGGGAGGATGGGTTAGCCTGGTGATGGGTATTAAGGAGGGCACGTATGGTTGTTACATGCAAACAATGAATCATGGAACACTACATCAAAAACTAATGATGTATGGTGACTAACATAACATAATACAATTAAAAAAATCTATTATATCTCACTGTAATAAAGCAAAGAAAAAAATCACATAATTACCTCAATAAAGGCAGAAAAAAAATTGACCAATTGCAATAGCCACTCATGTGTGATATTCTTAGCAAACTAGGACCAGAAGGAAACTTCCTCAACCTGATAGAACCTACAAAGAGCTAACCTTACACTTAAATGGTAAGAGACTAAATGCTTTCCTACTAAAACTAGTAACAAGGCGAGGTTGCCTCTCATCACTTCTAGTACAACATTGTACTAGAGTAGTAGTCCATGTAAGAGGGCAAAGAAAAAACGAAAAAGGCATAATGATTGGAAAGGAAGGAGTAAAACTATCTTATTTATAGACTACATCGTTCTCTGCAGAAGATCCTAAGGGATCTAAAACAAAACAAAACAAAAACCTACCAGAAGCATTAAGTAAATATAAAGTCTCAGGATTCAAGGTCAATATATAAAAATTAACTACTTATATATATTAACAACAGTCATAAGTTGAAATTTAAAAAGTATTTGTAATATCAAAAGATAAGTATTTAAGGATAATTTTAACAGAACACATTAAACTGTACAGTGAAAACTAGAAAATACTGCTTAAAGACATTAAAGAAGCTTTAAATTAATGGGGAAGGGCACCTGGTGGCACAGTGGGTTAAGCCTTGGACTCTTGGTTTCGGCTCTGGTTGTGACATCTGCCTCGTGGGATGGAGGCCCTCATCTGGCTCTGGGTTCAGCCAGGAGTTGGCTTGAGACTCTCTATGCACTACCCCCACTCCCCTGCGTGTGTGTGTGTGTGTGTGTCTCTCTCTCTCAAATAAATAAATCTTAAAAAAGAAATTAATGGGGAGAGATATGCTCAAGGATCCAAGAATCAATATTACCAGCATGTCAATTCTTCCCAAACTGATTTAATTTAGTGCAATTTCATTTTTTTTTTAAAGATTTTATTTATTTATTTGAGAGAGAGAGAGAATGAGAGATAGGAAGCATGAGAGGGAAGAGGGTCAGAGGGAGAAGCAGACTCCCTGCTGAGCAGGGAGCCCGATGTGGGACTCGATCCCGGGACTCCAGGACCATGACCTGAGCTGAAGGCAGTCGCTTAACCAACTGAGCCACCCAGGCGCCCTTAGTGCAATTTCAAATCCCTGCAGTCTGTTTTGTAGATATTGATAAATTTATCCTAAAATATATATGGAAATGGGAAGGACCTAAAATAGCCAAAACAAACAAACAAATATAATAGTCAAAACAACACCGAAGAAAAGACAATGGTGGAGCATTTGAATGAAGTGATTTTGAGACTTAATTATAATCTACAGTAATCAAGGCAAGTGTGGTCTTAAGAGTAAAAATAGACATATAGATAGAGGGGACACGGTAAAAACTAGTCCAGAAATAAATCCAATTACACATAGCCAACAGAGTTTTGATAAAGACCCTAAGGCAATTCAATCGGGAAAGGCTAGCTAGAACAACTGGAAATCTGTAAGGACAAAAATGAACCTCTATCCTTACCTCGCACCATAAAGAATAATTCATTTGAAATGTAACAAAGACCTAAAACTATAAAACTTGTAGAAGATAACATATAAGAAAATCTTGGGGGCGCCTGGGTGGATCAGTCGGTTGGGTGTCTGCCTTCCGCTGGGGTAATGGTACCGGCGTCCTGGGATCCAGCCCCACATCCTGTTCCGTGCTCACTGGGGAGCCTGCTTCTCCCTCTCCCTCTGCCTGCCTGTCTGCCTACTTGTGATCTCTCTCTCTGTGTCAAATAAATAAATAAAATCTTAAAAAAAAAAAGAAAATCTTTGTAACCTTGGGTTAAGCAAAGATTTCTTAAGACAAAAGAAAAAAAGAAAGGCATTAACTATGTAAAAGAGAAAAATGGATAAATTGCATTGAAATTAAAAACTTCAGCTCTTCAAAAGACACTTAATAAAATTTAAAAACAAGCCACAGATTGTCAGAAAACATTTCAAAACATATTTAACAAAGGCCTTGATATATAACATAAAGTACTGTAATATATATAAAGAACTTTGAGATACTAAGCAAATTAATAAATGGCAAAAGATATGAATAGACACTTCAAGTAAGAGACAGAGATTAGCACTAATAAGCATATGAAAAGATGCTTAACATCATTAAGCATTAGGGAAATGGAAATTAAAACCATAGTATGACACACGTACAGACCACTGCAACTGCTATAATTACAAAGCCTGACAATACCAAATGTCATCAAGGATATAGAGGGACTGGCACTCCCATAAATTGCTGGGGGTAATGCAAAACGGCATAGCACCTTGGAAAGATCTGGTCGTTTCTTATATCATATTCATGCATGTATTTACCATACGATACAGCAATTCTATTTTTAGGTATTTACTCACAAGAAACGAAAACACTTAATCCACTCCACGACTGGCTCACAGTCATAGCACTTCTATTCACCGTAGCCCCAAACTGGAAAGAACTGAAAAGTCCGTGAATTGGTGAACGGATAAACAGCTAAATCCCTGTATACTCATCTGTCGTAATAACATTCAACAATAACTACTGACTGACCCACTACTGATGAAACACGGGATTAATCTCAAAAGCATTACGCTAAGTGGAGAAAAAAAAAACCAAACACAAAGACTGCACAGGTTTGACTCCATCTGTAAGGAATTCTCGAAGACGCAAACTGTACTGACAGAAAGCACATCAGCGGTTGCCAGGCACCGCAGTGCGGGCGGAGGGACTGACCGCGCGGCTCTCGGTTTCAGTTTCCTTGCGGTCGTGGGGCGGAGCTCGAAACCGAACGCTTAACTAGCTTTCCTTGCCACAATAGTTCCTGGAAATTCTGCAAGTCGGCCTGTGTCACTGCTCCTCCTAGCGGAACTGCAGTGTTTCTTCCAAGGCCACTAGGTCCAGGCGTTCGGGTGGCCACTGCTCGCCGGGGGACACCCCCTCAGCCCTGCCCACCCACGTCATCTGCCAGCACCCTGTTTACTCTGGCAGCCTTCCAAGCCCTCGGTGACCCGTTCGAGTTTCCCTTTCCTTTTCGATTCCGCCCCCTTACAAGCACAACGGTTTCGCTTCGTATTGGAACTGCGGGCTCCGCCCCCAAACAGCACGTTGCGAGCCGGCGGCCGAGCGGGGGCGGAGTAGCTGAGGCTGCGGTGCCTCGACGCCACTGCGCTGTCTGCCCGCTCCGGCTGCGCACCGCGACGCCGGGGTCGGTTTTCTCGCGAACTCCGTCTCCTCCGAAGTCCGGAGAGCCGAGGCGCGGCCGTGGAACCCGGGAAAGCGGCGATGGAGCAGAGGCCGCGAAGGAGAGCTCGGGGCGGCGTGCGCCCGGTTCCCGGGCCGGTCCCCCCGCCCCGACCCGCAGCGCCGCGGCGCTCCGCGGAGCTGCCGGGCACTCAGCTCTGGCTGTTCCCCAGTGCCGCGGGCCTCCGCAGGGCGCTGCCCCAGAGGACCGAGGCGACCCGTCAGATGTGCTGCACGCGCGGGCGCCTCGTGGTGTTGGAGCGCGGCGGGGCCGGCGTCGAGGTCCACCAGCTGCCGGCGGGGAGCGACGGCGCCAAAAAGCCGAGTGAGTGGGGCGGGCAGTGCCCCATCCGCCCTCCCGCCTCGGGCTGGGGGTGTGAGGGTGGGCGGCCGGGGGCCCCAAGTGTAGCGCCTGCGGAGCGGCCCGAGGGTGGGTGTGGCGGTCCTTCCCTAAACGCGAAGGGAAGCTCAGGAGGGGACCCGACGCCGCAGCGGTCTGCGGTGGCCGCAGAAACGCGCCGGGCCGGGTGGCTTTTAAATTTCGCGCGTGCGAGCGCCTGAGCTCTCCCGTATCCGCGTTCCCAGTTGGCGCGGAGTTTGCAGGATGGTGGCGAGAACTGGGTCGCGCACTCTGCAAATGGGTTGCGCAGTCTGCAAGTAGCCCACGCGGAGGGAGCGCGCGTGCAGGCAGCATCTTCTTATCTAGTCCGCCGTTAGCATTGGTTTCTGTTGAAGTTTACTTTTCACTTACTCCTCTTTAGAACACAGCGGCTCCGATTTTGTGACCCTTTGGAGAATATAGTTCTCTTGTTCTCAACGATAATATCTTATATATGCAAACGATTTAAAGAATGCTTTCAGTTGCACTTCTCCGAGGTGGCAATCTCCGTAGATGAGGTCAGGAACTGTGGTTCCGATTTTAAAGGTGGAGGAAAGCAAGTGGCCATTCTTAATCTTAGAAAGTTTGCCCGTCTGTTGAGTGAGGAAAATGGCATTTTACTGGTCGTTATGCTTTTAACTCGGGCGAAGTCGAACATCTTTTTTTTTTTTTCTATTGATCGTTTGCTTTCCTTTTTTGGTGACCTGTTTGTTCATATCTTAGACTGGCTTTTTAAAAATTGAGTTGTAATCTTTTTCTTATTTATTTGAAAGAGTTATTTGAACATTGAGTAAGAATAGCCCTTTGTCCGGCATAGACGTTGATGTTTTTCCCAACTTTAGTTGATGTTATTTTAGTCTCCTTAATCTTTTCTGTTAAGGCTTATGGATTTTGTGTTACAAAGCTATCCACACTCAAGTTTTTTTTTTTTTTTTAATGTACTCATCTTTATAGCAATTTTAAGCTTTTACTTATGTTTTTAAGTAGGCTTGGTGGAGCCCAACGGGAGGCTTAAACTCATGACCCTGAGATCAAGGCCTGAGTTGAAATCAAGAGTCTGGGGGGGGCTTACCCAACTGAGCCACCCAGGCACCCCTTATGCTTTTATTTTAAAGTTAAAATTTTGGATGCACTTGAAAATTATTTTGATTTAAGGAGGTAGGGGAACTTAGATTTGTTTCTCCAAGTGGCTAGTCTGATGTCAGTACCTTTTTTTGAGTAACCTTTTTTTTTTCCTCCCTGGCTCTTGAGTAACTTTTTTTTTCAACTGGTTGGAAATGCTGATCTCTGAAAAATATTACTGTTTAAACTATTTCTTCTTCATTACCAAACTTTTTTGGTTCTCAGAGCGTTTCTAGTATGAAGATTTGTGCTTGGAGATTTTTACATGAATAAATTCTATTTGGTTAGGTTAGAACCGAAAAGTAAAGTCCCACATCCAATTTTTGTGAACAAATTAAATGAGATAAGCGTAAATGGTAACTGAACAATTTTTAAGTCTCTTTTAGGAAGGGCTAAATATGCAATAATGCCAATAAAAATTATTTTGACAGCATGCCTCCTTAAAAATTAGTCCTCAAACACAATTCTTCCTTTTAAAAATACAGAACTTGGCTTCTTTGTGGAGCAATGAGGAGAGTTTTATTATTATGATTCGTTTTGTCTTTGGAAAGAGTTTATCTCAAAATACACAATATATATTTTCTCCTAAAATGAGTTATGTCATCCAGATACTGTTATATTTTCTTACAGACTTTTTCATTTCTGTCACTTCAAATTTAATTTCTCTGTCTCAATGTATTAAACAGGAATCTAAAAGCAAATATTTAATTGGTTATTTTTAAACTATATCGATTTTGTTTTATTTTATTTTTTTAGAGGGGGGGAGGGACAGAAGAAGAGGGAAAGAAAGAAATGTAAGCAGGCGCCACACTCCTCCATCTCACAACCCTGAGATCGTGACCTGAGCCGAAATCAAGAGATGGGCTTAACTGACTGAGCCACCCAGGTGCCCCAAAACTATATTCAATTTAGAACAAAGTATGAATCAGTGCTTTCCCAAATTGAAAAAAATCCATGGGTCAAAACAATAGTCATTGCTAATTGGTCTGCTTTTGTTCTTGAATTTTTCTTTAAAGAGAGGTTCATGTTAAGTCAAAGGTGGTCTAGTTGAAATTTTTTTCCAGGTGTTTTAAGTGTATTATAATGAAATAAATAATGATAATGGGTAATAACCAGAGTCATGATAGTTCCTGATTGGATTTGCTCTGCAGAGTGCATTAAATTAGGAAAAAAAATGAAGATACATTCCGTGGACCAAGGAGCAGAGCACATGCTGATTCTGTCCTCAGATGGAAAACCATTTGAGTACAACTATAGCATAGAACATGCAAGGTAGGGAACTTCTTTTTCTTTTATTAAAAGTTATTTAAAATGTACTCAAAAGGCAATCATAAGTTTTGTATTATGGTTTTCTATTATGCCCTGCTTTACGTAGTGGCTCTTAAATAAACAATTCTGAAATGACCAGTGAATTCCATCAGTGAGCTACAGCCAAGTTATGTCCCATAGACATCAGGTCTTGCTTTGACATTTATTTATTCATTTATTTTTTTTTTAAAGATTTTTATTTATTTATTTGACAGACATAGACACAGCGAGAGAGGGAACACAAGCAGGGGGAATGGGAGAGGGAGAAGCAGGCTTTCCGCCGAGCAGGGAGCCCGATGTGGGGCTCAATCCCAGGACCCAGGGATCATGACCCGAGCCGAAGGCAGACGCTTAACGACTGAGCCACCCAGGCACCCCTTGCTTTGACATTTAAAAGAAACGGTTGTTAGTCTGCCTCACCCCAAATTGGTCTTCCACGGTCATTAATTCATTTACCCCTCATTATGAGTTAGATTATCAGAAATAAAAAGTTTTCAACGTAGGAGAAAAATACATTGTCATGGAATGATTTGTGAGACTTTTTCCAAGTAGATCATATGAATTAGAACTTACTTTCATCTTGTGTTATTCCTGTATCATACAGTTATTGTTTGCAAAAGAGACTTGGAATCATCCTAATTACAATTATGTATATAGTGCACATTATTTTCCTTTTAAACCACCAATTAAAACAGATGTAGTATTTTTATAATTTTAGATGTACTGAATGTGAAGCAGTAAATTTAAATTTTTCTTTGAGCTTCAATCCCAGTTAAATACAATTAATTTTAACATCGATGTTGTGACTTCGATTGCAGTGATTGACATAAAATATATTTTCTTTCATCAGGTTTCAGTGCATTTTACAAGAAAAAAGTATAATTCAGATCACATGTGGAGATTATCATTCTCTTGCACTCTCAAAAGGTAGTTTTCTGGAATACTGTTTTTTAGAGGGAATAATGTGTATATATGTAGAACTAGTAGAATGTATCTGCTTCACTTTGTAACAGACAAAAATAATGGTTTTGAATTTGATATGGTTCAGGGCACTTGTACTTTTTTTTAAAAGCTCTAGGCCCACCGTGGGGCTTGAACTCACAACCCTGAGATAGAGTCGATAAAGAGTCACATGCTCTACCAACTGAGCCAGCCGGGCACCCCAAGGCACTTGTTAGAAAATAAAGAGTAATTTTTGGATGTATTAAAATCTCTAGGGTTCCATATTTACTGTTCCTACAATGTACTCTGTCAGATGACAAAACTAAAGCGATTTATTTACTTATTTTTTTTAAAGATTTTATTTATTTATTCATGAGAGACACAGAGAGAGAGAGAGAGAGAGGCAGAGGGAGAAGCAGGCTCCCAAGGAGCAGGGAGCCCGATGCGGGACTCGATCCCAGGACTCTGGGATCATGACCTGAGCCGAAGGCAGATGCCTAACCATCTGAGCCACCCAGGCCGCCCCTAAAGCGACTTAGTAAAGAATTTGATATTAGATGTAGAATGTTTCTGGTTTTCATGGGCCCATTTCTTGAATTTGATTATAATATGTTCAGGTAGGTTCATTCTACCTGTCTTTGTCCGTTTGGGCTGCTATAACAAAAATACCATAGATTGGCTGACTTAAACAGCAGAAATTTCTTTCTCCCAGTTCTGGAGGCTGGAAGTCCAGTTCAAGGTGCCAGCAGATTTGGTGTCTGTGTGAGGGCCTGTCTTCTTACATGGTGGAGAGGGCAAGAGAACTCTCTGGAATTTCTCTTCTCAGGGCACTAATCTCATTCTTGAGGGCTCCATCCTGATGAGCTCAGCTAATCCTAATCACCTCCCAAAGGTCCACCTCCTAATACCTTCACATTGAGGGTTAGGATTTCAACATATAATATATTTTTTGAGGGGGACATGACCATTAAAGAAGCCCACGATCTAGTGATGTGGGGCAAAGGTGGGTGTGCAGGGTTTATGACTGGTACATCACAATCTAGGAAGATAAGATTTGGGGAAGCCAGGACACAGCCTCTACCCTTGGAGGCAGGAGGTAAGGAAGTGCTGCTAAAGAGAAGATTTCTTCTAGTTTTTTCTGTCTCAGACATAGGGGGAGTTGAATGTAAGAAACTGATAGTATAGTATGGGTAACATACATAATGCCCTAAGTTACTGTTTCCTGCGCTTTAAACTTAATTAAGGCAGCATTTTGTTTGTTTATGTCAAGGTGGTGAGCTGTTTTGCATGGGGACAGAATTTACATGGCCAACTTGGAGTTGGAAGACTGTTTGCCTCAATCCCCCACGCCACAGATTGTGGAGAACCTCTCAGGAGTCCCCTTGGTTCAGATTTCCGCAGGAAAAGCCCACAGCGTGGCCTTGTCATGTCTGGAAACATCTACTCGTGGGGGGAGAAACGATTTGGGACAGCTAGGCCTGGGCCACGCCAACGGTATGGAGCCCTGCTTTCATGTTCCCCTTATCAGATGTATTTGTTAGGTAAGAGGTGAATTTGACACAGGCCCCCCTGTCAGAGATGGTTCAGGCCTTCACGGTCGTTGGTGCTGTTCTTCCTGGTTACCTCTGTCTTCAGGGCAGAAGCAATCTAGGAGACAGGCGTCGTGTGGAAGTGTGTTGCCGTGAGTGGAGATACGCGTCAGGGGTGTGTGGGCTCAGGGAAAGAGCCCTGCACTGGTCGGAATACCTGGACCCTGTTTCCCGCTGCGCAAGTCAGCTAATGGCAGGCCCTTACTAAGTCACCTAACTTTTCTCTAGGCCTTCTTTTCTTTTTTCTGTAAAGCGATGGCGTTTGGATGGAATGATCTCCGAAGTGCCTTTGCACTCAAATGTCTACTAATACAGGTATATCCATATTAGGACAAAAGGTTACTAATCTCTTCAGAAACTCACATATTCTAATCTTAGTCTATAACGTATCAATTATATCTGTATACGCAGATGTGGAGAAAAACCTGTAATTCCCACTATCGAACTGCTTCCACAAAGCAGATGGCAACTTTCTTACGATCCCGAATACCCTCTTGGAGTTTTAGGTGTGGCAAATTGCTGCTTTATCAGCTGTGGTAACGCACTGGTTTTCCCCCTGGGTTAGTGGATCTTTCCCCCACGTGGCCCAGTGCTAATTACTTAGAAGCAACCACAGTCAATGTTAGAAAATATGCAAAGGAGGGAAAGGAATAAAGAGCAGTTAAACTGTTTTTGCTGAACTTCTAAGTGCTTTGACAAGGAAATTGTGAGAAGAAAGGAGAGGTAATGTAGGGCAGGAACACTGTTGTAGAGAATTTAAAAGAAAGAAAGAATCTTTATGTTCATTAAAAGGGTGATTTTAGATGGGAATTGAAATACCAGATATGCTGCAATTAATCAGTTAGGCTAACAGGAGAAGAGTGGGTTCTGGGAAGTGGCTTGACACTTTCACGTGAGTTCTGCTCTGTGTGGCCCTTTGACCACTGCCTCACCCCCAGTTTTAGGCCAAAATAAATATACCAACATAGAGGCCTTTCTTGTCAGAAGGTGTTGGGAACTGTGGCTGCCGGCTGAGAGACAGTCCAGGTATGTTCCTAGTAGCGCGGAACTCCAGCGTCCTCTTTGGATCACGCCAGCTGTTCTTTTCCTTGCATAGGTGAATATTTTCCTTCCCTTATTGAAGCACTGGACAATCAGAAAGTTGAATTTCTTGCTTGTGGTGGCTCTCACACTGCCCTGCTCACAACGGTGCGTGTATCCTTGACTCCGATGGTAATTCTGGAAGAACTTTGTAGTGGGAAAAAGCACAAAATACCTGCGTGTGGGCACTTAGTATTTCCCTGAGAAGAAGGGTGGACTTCCCACATGCAGGATTGTCCTCCTGATAATTTGGGGGCTTTGCTTTGACAGTCTTTTTTTTTTTTTTTTTTTTTTAAGATTTACTTATTTTAGAGAGTGTGTGCACACAAGCAGGGGAGGGGCAGAGAGGGAGAGAAGCAGACTCTACAATGAGTGCAGAGCCCAGTGTGGGGCTTGATCTCATGACCCTAATATTATGACCTTAGCCAAAATCCAGAGTCAGGGACACTTAACCTACTGAGCCACCCAGGATCCCCTGATAGTCCTTTTATTAATTCACTTATCAGTGAGTAGTGATAACTTTTATAAGTTATCCACTTATAAACTTATATAACTTTAACTTTTATATAACTTTATAAACTTATAAACACTTATATAACAAAAGAATAAATAACTTTTGTTAATTATTGAGTAATATCACGGAATCAGTAATATTTTATTATTAAGTAGTATTGCTTACTGTTGTATTTTTCTAGAATCTGATAAGAAGTTTTCTTTCTTTAGGATGGGCTGGTATTTACTTTGGTGCTGGAAAGTATGGGCAACTCGGTCACAATTGCACACAGAACGAATTAAGACCCCGTTTGGTGACTGAGCTCGCTGGGAATAGGGTGACCCAGATAGCGTGTGGAAGGTAAGTTGTAATGTGTCTGTGAAAATTGATGAAATCAATACCATAAATTTAGACAGGTGGTTTAATAAAACTCCCATCAGCTTTTGATTGAGATAAAAGTATCAAACATTTTCACATGGGTGAAGATGCTTAATTTACATTATTAGATAATTTTATTTTAGTATATGTATTTGATTTCATTGGCTTTTTTTTTTAAGATTTTATTTCAGAGAGAGAGAGTACACAGTGGGGGGAGACAGGCAGAGGGGAGAGGAGAAGCAGGCTCCCCACTGAGCAGGGAGCCCGATGAGGGGTCGATCCCAGGACCCTGAGACCATGACCTGAGCTGAAGGCAGATGCTTAACCGATGGAGCCACCCTGGTGCCCCTTCATTGGCTTTTAAAAAAATATTTATTTAAATAATCTCTTCCCAACGTGGGGCTAAAACTCAGAACTCTGAGATCAAGAGTTGCATGCTCCTCAGACTGAGCCAGGCAGCATGCCCTGCATTGTTTT
The DNA here is from genome assembly GCF_009762305.2 of Zalophus californianus. Lineage (NCBI taxonomy): Eukaryota > Metazoa > Chordata > Mammalia > Carnivora > Otariidae > Zalophus > Zalophus californianus. The sequence continues at coordinate 71,744,329 of NC_045596.1, forward strand.
GTTTTTTTTTTTTAATGAGAAAACTTATTCACTTTCTGTTGCCCCTTTAGTGAAATATCTTTGTAACTGTTCAAACACACTTTAAACCTTTAAGAAAAGTATGTCATTTATTTGGGAAAAAATAAACATGAATCACAAAGGATTATTCATTGATGTAATGACTTTCTCACAACCCCCCAGAGGCCAACATACTGTTACTATAATTTTTTTCAGAGTGATCACAGTAGAGGGTAAGACAAAGTCAGTGGTGGTTTGAGTAGAATATTCTGATAAGTTTGATTTTTTTTATAGCTTTTTTTTTTAAATAAAAGTAGAAAAACTTGCTCAAACTCCTTGGCTTACTTAGTTATTCCTTGAACATCATTCAGTCCATTTCTCACCAGTGGGATTTTGGGTGTTGGTGAGGTTAAGAAATCTTTCAATCAGATACTCTTCTTTTGGGCAATCCTTCCTTATTAAACAGGCAAATTCAGGCTGTATCTGAATATTGGGTTCATGTGTTTGTTTACCAAAATCCTTTGTGTAAAAATTCGTGTATGTACTTTTCAGTCTATAGACCTATTCTTTTATGAATCCTGGAGTAAAATTACATAAATGGATATTATTAAAGTAGACCAGATTATTGGGATGGTATGATTCTCTGCATTCAAGGGAACATTACCACCACCTTGGATTTTTAACGCTCAATTCTTTTAAGTAGCATTTGTTAGAAGAGGAGTCTCATGTAAGAGATAGCTTAATACACACCAGGGCAGTTCCCCTACTAACAACAGGAGAATTCACTGAAAGATGCTCAGAACTCACTGAAAACTGTTAAAGTCAGATTCCCGTTTATTATAAGAGATGGATACAAATTAGAACCAAAAGAAGTGATGTATGGGACGGAGTCTAGGAGGAGTCCAAACAAGGAGCTTCCGCTGTCCAGTCCCCTTGGAATCACGGATGGGATGGTATTACCCTCCTCCCAGCCCAGAACATGACAATGTGTAGAGTATTGCCCCTTCAGGGAAGCGCACCCAAGTCCAGAGTAATTGGGTTCATTGCTAGTCCTGATTGATTGGATCATTGCCCCGGCGGTGAAACTGTACATCCAGCCTCTCCCAGTAGGTTGGGCTTCATGTAGCCAGAGGGGCCCTTCCTGAGGCCACCTGGGTCCAACTGTAGAGTGATCTCTGAAGCTTGCCCATGAATAAACAAAGACACTCCTATCACCTGGGAAATTCTAAGGCTCAGAGGTTACCTCCCAGGCAACTGAGGACCAAGGCAAATTCTTTACTTAACGGCCTTCTCACGAGGTGGTGAGGAGGCCATGGAGCCAATCAGTAAGGGAATCATTATGGGTAAGGTCTTATGGAAATAGAGGAGAGCTCAGAAAGGATCGCCTAATTCCATCTCAGCGAATTAGTTTTCACTCACCGGGTAAACCCAATTTCAGCAGTTTCCGTGTTGCTGCGTGCTGTCTTCATTGTAGATAATTGAGAATTGACCGTATGTGCTTTTATTTAATAGGCGGCACACACTTGCCTATGTTTCTGATTTGGGGAAAGTCGTGTCTTTTGGTTCTGGAAAAGAAGGACAACTGGGAAACGGTGGAACACATAATCAGCTGATACCACTTCCCATGAAATCGCCATCAAATGAAGAACTCAAATTTGGTAAATTTTGTAGGAGCACAGGATTTGGCATAAATACCACTGTCAAGAAACTGATTTTTCTAAGTTTGTAATGTGACAAGGAAAAAAAATGTATGACTAAGAAGGGAGTTTCTCTAAACATTGGTTTCATTTTTTTTACTTGTAAAGAACTTAAAATATTCAGTATAATTAATGAAGTCAAAATAACCATTAGTGTTCTCTTACCCCTTCAGATTAAGATTAATGTGGCCCTAAAATGATAGAAGATTAAAAATAGATGATATGGATTCAGAGGTATATGTTGCAGGAGACCTATAAATTCCGTGGTGATTGGTTTTCCACCTTGGTAACTGACTCACAATCACCTAAACCCCTGAGAATGTTCTCTGTTCTATGCCAGGCACTGTTCTATGCCAGGCACTGTTAACTTGTGCTTAGCCCTTACGTGTGTTACCTAACCTGTCCTTTAAACAGTTCGGGGAGATGTGTGCTCTCAGGCTCATTTTACTGGAGGGTACAGAAACTTGGAGGGTGAAGGGTTAAGCCAGTTCTTACAGCCGAGTCAGTGTTTGGCTGGATTTGAACTGTGGCCTGAGCCACACAGAGCTCGGAAAACACTCTGCTATCAAAAACTGTCTCAAGAGTACTTTGGTTACCTACTTCTGAAACCTTAGTTGGTGACCCAAGGTACCAGAAACCCTCTTAAGTACTTCTGGGGAAAAATGAAAAGAGTAGGGTTATTTCTTTGAGCCAGCTCAATTATTTGATTTCTTAAAACACCACTTAGACTTTTGAAGTACTTATATTACATTCTTTATAGCCGGTAGTTACTGGTTAAATCTTGAGTTGTAGAATATGGCTTTTGGTAATGAGAGCTGAATTAAACCAGGGATCAGCTAACTAAAAATACTGGTTTGACTATTTTATATATAAGTGTTTACATTAATTATGTATGTCAGACTGATGTCACCTGTCAACCTTGTAGATCGCCTGTGTTTGCCAACTAGACTTTACTCTGAAGGAAATGTATATTTCTGCTTCATGGGTGGGAAATGTGTTGAGTCTCTGTGTATCATAAAGAGAAAAGGACTAAGTTTAAGAAGAATCTGAAATGATTTAAATTGAGTGTGCATGTTTGTGCCAGTCAATTTCTGCACTTTCTTTTTCTGTCTCCCTTTCAGAAAGCCGTGCTTCAGAAAAGGAGTTAATATTGATTGCTGGAGGGAATCAAAGCATTTTGCTCTGGATGGGAAAAAAGGTAAAAATAGATCTCTAGATGTTTTATAACTTGGTATTTTAAGCAAACTGAAGGGTTTCAGGATCCAAGTGTGGGTGATTCCAAATCATCTAGTTCCTAAGCTGACCTTTAGGGAATAAACAAGAATCCTTTATTGTCGAAAATAACATAAGTATTGACTCAAAGAAATCAGCAGATTTGTCTCTGGTAAGTGTCAAATCAGATTTCCTCAGATCTTTCCTTTGTCCTTCCAATGGTATTAGGTCGGTATCCTAGCAAACCATCAGGTTGACATTCTAACATGATTTTGCTGGCCAGTACTAACAAAGACCCCAGGTTCATAGGCCTGTGAATCATGAGTTCATCACCTCCCCCTACTTTCCTTAGGCAAACCAGGTTCCTCCCACTCCTACACAAAGGATCTTCCCCTTGAGGCTGTGATGCTCATTTTAATCTGATTATACATGTAGGAAGTGCTGAGTGTTGGACCACTCAGAAGTTTACCTTGAATTTAAGCCCCTTGGACAAGAAATTGACGACTAGGCAAACAAATGATCGATTACATCTTGGTGAAATCTTACTTCAGGATTTCCCACAGCTATATTATCCGTATTTATTTATTTATTTATTTAATTTTTAAAAAGATTTTATTTATTTATTTCAGAGAGAGAGAGAATGAGAGAGAGAAAGCACGAGAGGGAAGAGGGTCAGAGGGAGAAGCAGACTCCCTGCTGAGCAGGAAGCCCGATGTGGGACTCGATCCTGGGACTCCAAGATCATGACCTCAGCCGAAGGCAGTCGCTTAGCCAACTGAGCCACCCAGGCGCCTCTATATTATCCGTATTTAAAAATCAGTATTGGGGCGCCTGGGTGGCTCAGTTGTTAAGCGTCTGCCTTCGGCTTGGGTCATGATCCCAGGGTACTGGGATCGGGCCCCACCAAAAAAAAAAAAAAAATCAGTATTACCCTGTATCCTTAGAATGTGCCTAAAAGTTGGACACCTATTTCTGTGGTGTCTCAATTGCTGTGTTTTATTTGCTTGTTTATGTACAGAATCCCTATGTTAATCTGAGGAGGAAAATTCCTACACTGAATGAAGGGACCGTAAAGAGGTGGATTGCTGATGTGGGGACTAAACAGTGGCAAAATACAAAAAGGTACAGCCCCTGTGCTCTCTGCTCATAGAGTTCTGTAAAGTAGCCTTTCCCCGCTGACTGGTTCTGCATAGTAAGAGATGTGAGGTTTTGTGGTCCGCCATGGTCCATCAGCCAGAGGTCTTCAGAGAAACTGAACCGATAGATAGGGGTGTATGTATGTGTGTGTCTGTGGTGTGTGTGTAGACAGATTTATTTTTAAGGGTGTGTGTGTATGTGTATGTGTATATAGACAGATTCATTTTTAAGGAGTCGGCTTACGCAGTTGGAGGAACTGACGTGCGCGCGCGTGTGTGTGTGTGTGTGTGTGTGTGTGTGTGTGTGTATAGACAGACTTATTTTTAAGGAGTTGGCTTACGCAGTTGTAGGAACTGACAAGTGCTAAGTAGGTAATGCAGGCCAGCAGGCTGGAGACCCAGGGAAGAGTTAGTACTGCAGCTTGAGTCAGAAGGCAGTCTGGAGGCAGAATTCTCCATGCCTGGGAACCTTTTTCTTTTTAGGCCCTCCATGATTGGATGAGGCACACCCACATTATGGAGGGTGATCTTTACCCAGAGTCTGTTGATCTGAATGTGAATCTCCTCTACAAAATATCCTCACGGCAACATCTGGATTGGTGTTTGACCAGATACTTGGGTTACCGTAGCCTAGCCAAGTTGACACATTAAAATTGAACATCACAGCTAACATGTAAGCTCCTTGAGGGCAGCTTTCTTTACTGGAGGACCTCTCTGGATCTCTGATATGTTTGCATATATTGTGACTGTTCTGAGTAGGAGATACAACCTATATCATTTCCCTACACTCTTTGACCTTGGAACCACTTGTCTGTGGACCTCCTCTTCACAGCTGAACAGTGTGGGCAGTTGTGGCTTAAAACGATACAACTCCTACCATCTTTAAAGATTATACTTTTACAAACGTTTCCTTTTAGAGCCACTTTTAGATATGGTTTCCTAATTGCGAAAAGCAGTTGTATAAAATACCTGCATCACAGTCTGCATGGACGATCAGGAACTGTGCTGGTGACTGCACTCACCTTGCTGAGTGCTGCCTAATGTGTGGAATTGTCAGAACACTGTGTCTCTTACTCCTGAAACCGAGATGACATTCTCCATCAACTGTACTCCAATAATTTAAAAAAATCTACTCGTGCTGTTACTTCCAAGTTGGAACTGAGCCTGCTCTCCTCACTCCCATTCTGCCATTTAATTTCTGGTAATTTTTTTCTGTTCTGCTGAAGTGGAACAAACATAGATAGGACTTGGAGAGCTGGGTGGGATGGGAATGTCTTATTTATTCAAGGACATACCCTAGGTCCGCCCTTTACCTCTTTCCCTGTGGCTTCTCTGAGTACACACCTTTTTATTACTCACATCTGCCACTGAAATTTTGAGATTGGGAAAATGGAATAGACTTTTAGATGCCCAAGGCAAAATGCAAACAAATCAGAGACAGAGAAGTTTGAAGGATGGTTAGGAGATGTTTTATTTATCATATCTCATGCTATAAGGAGGCATACAGTATGATTTGTTTTAACCACCATTTTATTCTTAATACAGGGAAATCAGAGAGATATTTTCATCTCCTGCTTGTCTGACTGGAAGTTTTTTAAGGGAAAGGTAATATTTATGATGTATTTATAAAGTTTAAGATCCTGTTAAAAATACTGTGTGTAGCATGGTGACTGTAGTTAATGGATTATATATTTGAAAGTTGCTAAGAGAGTAGATCTTGAATGTATTCATTATAAAAAAAAATTGGGGGGCACCTGGGTGGCTCAGTGGGTAAGCGACTGCCTTTGGCTCAGGTCATGGTCCTGGGGTCCTGGGATCGAGCCCTGCATCAGGTTCCCTGCTCAGCGGGGAGTCTACTTCTCCCTCCCCTTGCTCTTGTGCTCTTGCTCTCTCTCTCTTTTTCTTCCTCCCTCTCAAATAAATCTTTATAAAAAAGGAAAAGAAAATTTTAACTGTGTGGTGATGGATGTCAACTAGATGTCTATTATGTGGTGATTATTTTGCAATATATATATATGTCAGTTCATTATGTTGTACACACCTGAAACTAATATAATGTTATATGTCAGTTGTATTTCAATAAATGAAAGATTGTAAAGAAAATGGCATGAGGGTAAAATAATTCGCTCTGTGTTTGTCTTTTTATTTTTTTTAAAGATTACTTATTTATTTGAGAGAGCGAGAGAGCACATGAGATGGGGGAGCGTTAGAGGGAGAAGCAGGCTCCTCGCTGAGCAGGAAGCCTGATGCGGGACTCTATCCTGGGACTCCAGGATCATGACCTGAGCCGAAGGCAGTCGCTTAACCAACTGAACCACCCAGGCGCCCTGTGTTTGTCTTTTTAAAAATTAACTCTTTAAAAAATTTTTATTTCTGTCCTAGAGAGAGAGCACGCACATGTGTGCGGGGTGGTAGGCAAGAGGGAGAGGGAAAGAGAGAATCTCAAGCAGACTCCCCACTGAGCGTGGAGCCCGACGTGGGTCTCGATCTCACAACCCTGAGATCATGACCTGCGCAGAAGTCAAAGGTTGGACACCTAGCTAACTGAGCCACCTAAAAATTAACTTTTTGTAATGAAAGCAAATACATGCGCACTGTAGAAAATGTCAAAAATAAAGACCTGTGACTGAAAAAAAAAATGAAAATCACGCATAATCCACCACTTGAGGAATCGCTTGTGTATATCTCTTTTTTTGTGCAAATTTATTTTTTTACTAAAAATGTGGTTATTTTATATATTACTTTATACTTAATGTACTTGTCCATATCCTATTTTATTCAGTTCCTATTATTCAGTAGTTTTCTTTAATGTAATTTTAATGGCTGCATGGTATTCCATGGGAAGGACATACCTTAATTCATTTAACAATTTACTATTACAAGGTGTTAAGGTTTCTTTGAATTTTTAAATATGAAAGAATGACTTTGCACCTTTTTTCTAAATATTTATATATTTATCTTAATGTTTTCTATTTTGAGACACTAAATATTTGTATTATTTTACAAACAATGTGTCTATTTCTAAGACATCGAACATAAATATGTTAAGAATAAATGTAATTCACAAGTTAAGATACTTAAACACTTCATTGGTAATTTTTTTTTAAAGATTTTATTTGAGAGAGAGAGAGAGAAGGCATGAGCCAGAGAGAGAGGGAGTAGCAGGCTCCCTGCTGAGCAGGGAGCTCAACGTGGGGGACTGATCCCAGGATTCTGGGATCATGACCTGAGCCAAAGGCAGACGCTTAACTGACTGAGCCACCCAGGCGCCCCTCATTAGTAATTTTCTGTTGCAACACTAAGAATTTACTGCTTTGAAGCCCCCTCATCTTTTTTGAAAGGTTTATTCATTTATTTATTAGAGAGGGAGAGTGGGCATGAGTGGGAGGGGCAAAGGGAGCGGGAGAGAGAATCTTAAGCAGACTCCATGCTGAGTGTGGAGCCTGAGGTGGGGCTCAATCATTTATGTATGACCTGAGCCAAAACCAAGTCAGATGCTTAACTGACTATGGCACCCAGGCGTCCCTGAAGCCCCCTTTTTTGACCCTGGCGCAGTTCACGTAACTGGGAGAAATGGTCATTTTTTTCAGAAATGGGGAAAAACCTTTCTTTTGTGTGTGTGGCTGTTTTTGTAAAATAAATATTTAAGATAACATAATATCTGAGTTAAACTTGGAAGTATATATATTGTTAATGTGGTCTTGGTAGTTTTTAGCCTTTTAGAAATAATAAGTGGTCAACTACATTTCAATTGAATTTATATTTAGCCAAGTTACGTTTATAAAGTTGAGGGAAAAAGTAATTTTATTGAAATGAAATAAGGTTTAGAAGAAACACTTCATCTGGATAAATAATCTGATAAAACATTTAATTTTGAAGTGTCCTGTTCCATTTACTTACCCATCTACTTTTAAAATTTATCTTCCTTCTATAGGAAAGCTGCGGAAACAATGCTTACTCACTTGGACTTAAATAAAGCAAGAAACACCTTTAAAGAGTTAACCCAGAAGGACTGGATTGCTAACACGGTGGTATTCTTTAAATTCTTATTTAGAGAAGAAAATACACAAACATTTTTTTGTAAGAATTCAGAATTTGAGAAGAAATACTTTGTTTCAGGAGAGTCTCTGAGACTGTAGCACATCCAGATTCGGTGAAATTCAGATAGCATTCAGGAGTTGGCCCCCTTGGCAGTGAAATGGTTGCTCTGGTAGTCACATAGACGACAAATAGTCTAAATGGTTCGTCTGTACACACACACACACACACGCACCTATAAATAGATGCATACACTCTATAGAGGGAATTTTGTCAGCTCATGGCTATAAGGAAGATGATTGAAGGATTTCTTGAGATTGGTACACTAGAATACGAACATAATTATTTACAATTATTTTAAACGTAAGTGTAGAAATGAGAACACTTTTTGGTATGAACATCCCCCTTACCTGGGACTACCTGGATTCTTTTTCTCTGTTTTGTTCTATTGCACTTCCTTTCTATAGGTTCTAGAATGTTCTTTGGGGGATTGCTGCTTTGTTTCAGTGCTGTTATTATTGTCTTTAGTTTCCCACTTCGCCAAATGCTCCAAACATGTTTCCTTTATTAGGTTAGCCTTTCTTGATGTAGCCTTTATTTATTTCTCTGTTCTCTTACACTGCTTGATCTAGGGGTAGTACTTTTTATGTTCTCTCAATCTGTTTCTTTCCTGGTCTCACTCTCGTTCCATTTCTTTCTCTCTGGGCCCCTCTCCCTTCTTTTCTCCCCTCCCCTCCACTCTGCTCGCTTCTCCTCTCCCCTCCCCCCTTCTTCCTCCCTGTCCCCCCTTCTCCCTCTCTCCATTCCCTTCTCCCTCCCTCTCCCCCGTCTCCTTCTCATTTGCTCTTGGCCTCTGTTTCTGTACGTCTCATTCTCTTTCTCACTCGGTCTCCCTGTCATCTCTACCTCCTTCCTCTCTTGCTTCACCTGTTCTCCTGCTCTATCCTCCAAAACCAGCATTCTCTATCCGAGCTGCAGGGTCTCTTTACACACACAGCTTTCTCTTGAGGGAAGATGAAAAGTTTAATTCTGTTAACCTTGGCAGAACCATGGCCCTATTAGGGGTCTGAGGTAAAATGGATCCCTAATTACGTACCTTTATCAGGACTCTGCAGCATTTAGTAGGAAGATCACCACTTCTGCATCTGTGGAGGGAAGAATTTGGGCCAATTCTTCACTAGAGCTAATTATACCTTGGTTGTGCGAGAACAATATTGTATGATACGCAGTCGACATAATCATAGAACAGTCTTAGGTTATTTCAGACCAGAGAGTTGGCTCAGAAGACCTGTAATGTTTCTATTTTGAGGTTTCTGTGACACAGATTCACAGACTTTTGCAGTGCATTTCTTTACTCAGCAGACACTTGAATGCTTGCTCTGTCTAGGGCACTGTGGTGCAGACTCCTGGTGAAAATGGAAGAGACATGCTCCCTGTCTTATAAAACAGTTAGGGACACAGACACAAACATGCAGGTATTAGTGGGAAGACTGGGTGTGTTTTACACTTCACTGTCTTCCCTAATGCCTCACTTAGAACCTAGTTAGTGAATAATAAATATTTCTGGATGAATGAATTCAGTCATCACTAGGGCAGTGGATGGTCATCTCTACTTAGAGTACTCAAAACAAGGTCCCCAGAGGAAATACGAGTTTACCATGTGCCTACCTCAGAAAGGTCATTCCTGGTAGTCAGGGAAGTACACTGAGGCACACGTGTGTGGAACAAGATGGCTGAAGTGAGAGGATCACAGAGTTCTGCAGGGTTGGGGGGAGGTTGGGAGATTTGGTGATGTGGCAGCTGATGAGCACCGAGGTAGGAGGGATGTGTGATACCGAGAGGTGTAAAATAGAGTAGTTGGATATGTGCACTCCAAAGACTGAACCATGTAGTAGGAACCTGGCATAGTGTTTTGATATAAAAGTAGGTAATTATAAGAATTTGTACATTTAGAGATCTCATTTAGCTCATATCATAATTTAATAATTAAGTTTGGGCTTTGGAGTCAGAAAGATCCAGAAGAGGTTCCCACTTAGTTCTGTGCCCTTGAGCAGATACAGATTTCCTATCTCTAAAATGGGGTTAATAATACCATGTATGTTCTTAAAGAACTACAAGGATTAAATGACCTAATTAACATATGTAAATCACTTAGCTTAATATCTGACAAATGAGTATTCTACAAATAAGTATAGCTTCTCACTGGGTTTTGAAACAAATTATTTCTGTTATCTGGGCACATCTAACATAAACATTCAGAATTGCATTTGAATTTTTCTTGAACACTTGTATTCTGAATTGGGGAAATGGTAAATGGAGATTGGAAGGATTAAAAGCTTGAGTTTGTAGTGGAGAGAGTTTGTGATGAGGCAGGTGATCCTCTGAGGAAGCCATGTTGGTTTATGTTGCTGGAGTTACTGCTTTTTTTTGTGTGGGGTTATTAATTACATGTTACTTTTTGGGGTTCTTACACATTCTTTTTCTTTAAAGATAATGAGGTGTGATAGTGGAATGAGGGGGTAGAATGTAGTATTTATTATTGGGAGGGCTGCCTGTTAGTTCTGAATTCCTTGTTCATCCAGTATAACTCTTAGATGATTTCTTCTCCACCTCCTTCATGCTTCACAGCAATTAAATGGGATAACACTTGTCACGTATCTGCACCTCGGGTAGTTGGGAGGCTACGTGAGATTGGATGTAAACATGGGTTTTAGGACTGAATGATTATTCCAATTTCTTGGTGGAATGAAACTCCAGGTTCTAGATTTTACTTTATTACAAGTTGCATCCAGTTCTTGCTGTGTTTTGAGTGTCTTTTTTTTCCCTGATCCTTTTTGACCACAGATAACCACATGTCTCAGGGATAATCTGCTCAAAAACCTTCCATTTCATTCTCCACACCAAGAAGCTTTAGAGATTTTCTTCCTTCTCCCTGAATGTCCCATGATGCATGATTATAACAACTGGGAGAGCCTGGTGGTTCCATTTGCAGAGGCTGTTTGTGCCATGAGTGACCAATCTTTAGGGGTTCTGGGTAAGACTGATGATTTACATTTAAAAATACTCTAACCACCCTCTCAGTGGAAATGGACCCCTGCTAAAGTTAGAGCAAAACTTAAGTAATTGTAAATATGTTCCTGTTTTTTTTTAGTTCATATTCTTAGCATATTGTAAAGGTGCTGTAGTAATTATTAGAGTCATCCAAAATAGATTGTTTTACTACCTTTTTAGAGTTCTTGTAATAGTACATGTGTGTTTGGTCATGAGGTCCTTTGTTCTCAACTTTTCATTATGAAAAATGTCATACATAGAAGTTGAAGGAACAGTACGTGAAGATCCATATCCCCTCTACCTTAGAGCCAACGACCGTTAACCTCTTGCCATGTGTGCTTCCCTCTTTGAGCAGATTACCTTTTATTTTTGCTGAAGTACTTGAAAGTAAGTTGGAAACGCCATGACATTTCACCCATACTATTTCAGCATACATCTCTTAAGAATATGAGATCCTACATTGCCACATCATTATCACACCTAATAAAATTAGTCCATATTTCCATAATATCCAGGCCATATTTGAATTTTTGCACTTGTCCCAAAAGTATTTTACAGCCTTTTTTTTTGTTAAGAGTCTAGGTCAGTTGTCCTGTAGAATGCCCTACATCTAAATATGTCTGATTATTTCCACTTTTCCTTGTATTTCGAGTACACTTGAAGTACCTTTCCCTGTATTTTGAGTACACTGGAAGTCAGCTCTAGGGGCTTGAGTAGATTTTAATGAGGTTTTTGACACAAGCATCATATTCAGCCCAAGGAAGTCCATTTTTTCTTATGTTTTATTAAATCTAGGTAAGTGATGGAAAGCTAGTTTAAAGCATTTTTTGGTTTTTTACAGTGCTGAGAGGTGCTTGTGTTTTTTTTTTTCTTCTTTTGAGTAAACTCTAGGACCAACATGGGGCTTGAACTCATGACCCTGAGATGTTACGTGCTCTATATACCCAGCCAGACACCCCCAGAGTTGTTTTCTTTAAAGTAGGCTCCACGCCCAATGTGGGGCTTGAACTCACAACCCTGAGATTGAGTTGCATGCTCTACCGACTGAGTCAGCCAGGCACCCTGAGGGGTGTTTTTTAAGAGTTAAAAACTCATGCTGGGAGTGAGAAAAGAAAGTTGTGCAATTGTGATTAATTCTTAAATCGGTTTTTAAAACCGCATGCTCTTTTATCTGGGCAAAAAAAAGTGACTCATGTTGTCGGGATTTTTCCCACAAATTAATTAGATTAAGTTTGTGGTTTTGTTACTGTCAAGGGATTTTTCTCGAGGACATTAAATTCATAAACTTTTCATTACAGTTGTGTTTACTAAAAAGTTTATTACAGATGTGTTTTTTGTAACTGATACATATGAGAAATGACATGCCAACAGTGACTTACCTTTGTATCCCTCAGAGGAGTACTGGGCGTCTCTGCAGGAACCCGCGTTCATCAGGCTGGTCCAGATGTTTAAAAGAGCCATCACTGCTCAGCTCCAGTACTGGACCGAAAGCTCTGAGAACAACTACCACATTAAAGCTCTCCTAGAAATACTGAAAAAGCTGCATAGGGTAAGGGCTCTTTCAGACACTCATAGATTTTTATTTTGCTGTCAAAAGTCCCTTGGTTTCAACCGGCCTGAATCTTAAGCAGACTCAGGAAACACATTTATATTGCTATTTTTAAGTTTTTGTTTTCTGTGAATTAAGTCATGCATATCAAGGAGCATATGTACTTATCTGTGTGCAGTTTGAAGAAAAGTAATGAAATAGACAGTAGTGTAAGTACTGCCCATGTTATTAACAAGGACACTGTTGTCAGGACTTTAGAAATGCCTGTGTATCTCACACCCCCTCACCTGCAGATAGCCATGATCCTGGATTTGGGGTTAATCATTCCCTTTGCTGTTTTAGGATTATATGTATTTCTAGAGACCGTGTTGCTTAATTTTGCCATTTTTGAAATCTATATGAATGGACTACATGCTTGTTATGTAACATTTTGTTTTATAGATTCATCCAGATTAATATTTATGGCTGTATTTCATTCATTTTCATTTCTGTATTGTAGTCCATAGTGTGAATCTTCCCATAATCATCCATTCAGGTATTGAGATGGGTATATGTGCTGCTTGCAGTTCTTTTGGGGCGGAGGTGTTCTTCTTTGAGAAAACATACTGCTGTAAATATTTTTGTACATATCTCTTGGCATGCGTGTGTTAAGAGTTGGCTTTTAGTTTCCATACCTAGTTCTGGCCTTGGTAGCCTGTAGGATATACGTGTGTTCTTTGTTGGTAGTGATAAACTGCCTTCCAGAATGGTTGGACTGATTTCAGTCCTCTCCAGGAGATGATGAGAATATCTGCTACTCCAAGTCTAACTTTAAAATTTGGAAAATGTTTTCAGTATTAAATGATACCAAATTATGATTTTAATTCTGTTTCTCTGGTTCTAATACATGAGAACATGTTGTCATATTTATAATCGCAGTACTTTTTTCTTCTTCTGTAAAATGTCTGACTTTTGTTCAGTTTAAATGTGCTTGACTTTTTTTTTTTTAACTGAGTATAGGAGTTCTTTTTATTTTGTAAATGAGTTCTTTGTCAGTTATGTGTGTTGCCGATATCATATCCCAGTTTGTTGTTTGTCTGTTCACTTTGTGGTGTTTTGTTTTGTTTTCTTGATGAACCCACGTTCTTAGTTTTAATACAAATAAATCTACTCCCTTATAGTTCTTACTCTCTGGGTCTTGTTTTAAGCTTTGTTTTTTCTTCACGTTTTTAAGTTAATCACCCTAAATCAGGAGGCAGCAGGGTTTCCATTGGAGCCACAACCACTGCACTCTGAGCTCATAGCATGAAAGCGGCTGGAGGCATTACAATAATGAATGGGTGAGGCTGCGTTCCAACAAGACTTGGGCCTGAAGGCTTCCCTAGATTGGTAACAGGGATGATAGCTGGGGCCAGAAGAGTACAAACAGAGGCCCATCTACCTATGTCTAATGTTTAGAAGGTTAGAAATCTAGATAATAAACTGTGGAATAATTTACTCTAAAGTAAAATATACCCTACCCACCCATCTTGACAAATAAACCTTCCTAATGACAGGGGAGGCCAGATTTGAATTTAGAAATCTCAGACTCTTTACAGAGTTTTGCATGAGAGGTGGAGGCTCAGACAGAGGCCTCCCCAAAACCTCTGCCTTCTTTTCCTACCTTGGTTTTGTCTCACATTTGGGGTATCATGGACCCATATGTGGACACCTCAGCCCATCTGTCTGCATTACATCCCTGCCTCCACAGCAGCCACACCGTAGCCATCTCTAGAGCCTAAGGGTGTGCTCAGCTCTAACACAGTCCACTCTCCAGAGACCACGCAGGGGAAGAGGCCTGCGCATGTGGTCAGGTCCCATTAGCCCAGCAGGCTCATTACTTTTACTTTTTTGAGAAGGGGATTGGCTGGAGGAAGGCCAGGGCAAGGACCGAGAAATAAATCATGGACCTGGATCAGAGGCCACTTTTTTTAAAGATTTTATTTAATCAACAGAGACACAGCGAGAGAGGGAACACAAGCAGGGGGTGGGAGAGGGAGAAGCAGGCGCATCGGGGCTCGATCACAGGATCCCGGGATCATGACCTAAGCTGAAGGCAGATGCTTAATGACTGAGCCACCCAGGCGCCCCAGCAGAGGCCACTCTTAACCCAGGTCTAAAGGGAGTATTGATTTTTAGCTTTGCCTTTACAATTTGGTGTTTAATCCAATTGGAAATTTATTTTAAATTAATTTTTTTTTAAGATTTTATTTATTTGACAGAGAGAACACAAGTAGGCAGAGCGGCAGGCAGAGAGAGAGGGAGAAGCCGGCTCCCCACTGAGCAGGGAGCCCGACATGGGGCTCGATCCCAGGACCCTGGGATCATGACCTGAGCTGAAGGCAAACACTTAACCAACTGAGCCACCCAGGGCCCCTATTTTAAATTAATTTTTGTTATTTTCCATATGAAAACAATTACCTAGCACCACTTACTGAAATTCTGTCCCTTCCCTAATGATAGGCAATGCAAACAAAAAAATCTTACTGGAAATTTGATTTGGAGTTGCATTGAGTCTGTATTTCACTTCGGGGAGAATTGACATCTTTACTATTCTTGGTGGTGTCTATTTCTTCCACTTATTAGGTAGTCTTTAAAGTCTTGCAATAAAATTTTGTTATTTTACTGTGGAAGTCTAGGCTATGTTTAGTTAAATCTATTCCACCATATTTAATTTTTTTTAGATTTTGTAGATGGTAAATTTTAAAAATTATATTCTCTCGTTTGTAGGAGTGCATTTATATATTTGCATTTATTATATATATACATATATATTATAATTTCCACATTATATCTAATAATTTACCTGTAGATTATTTTGTATTTCCTATGCAGCTAATCATAACTTTGAAAAAAAGTAATGTTTCCCCCCCCCCACATTTTATTACTTTCCTTTGCTGTGTTGCACTGGTTAAACCTTCCTGTACAATGTTGAATAGAAGTGTTGGCAATAGTAGATTCCTTATTTTGTTTGTGATTTTGTTTATTTTTAAAGATTTTATTTTATTATGAAGTAATCTTTACACCCAATGTGGGACTTGAACTCAAAACCCCAGGATCAAGAATTGCATGCTCTGCAGACTGAGCCAGCCAGGTGCCCCTTGTTTGTGATTTTAAAGGAAAAATTGGATATCACTATTAAATAGGATGTTTACTGTGGGGTTTTTGAAAATAACCCTTATAGGTAAAGGATGTTCCTAAATCCTTAAACATTTTAAGTCCACACAAATATTGACTCCCTCCTTTCCTACTGAAATTCCAGTTATTTATATGTCTGACTTTCTCACTGTATCTTCCATGTCTCTTAACGTTTCTGTCATATTTTCCATCTCTCTCTGTGATTGCATCCCATTCTGGATGACTTCTTCAGCCATATCTTTCTGTCCATGAAATCTATTTTTAGTGATTTCTGTCTGTTAATAAAACTGCCCTTTGAGTTTTTATTCCAAGTATTATGTTTTCCACTTCCAAAAGTTCCCATTGTTTCTTTGAAATTTTTTTCTTGGTCATTATTTAGGATATCTTCATCTTTTATTTTCAAGCTTCCCTTTTGCTTATTTAAATCTATATGCATCATACCTCTGATATCTGAAGTCTTTACAAGTCTGCTTTGCCCTCTTTTGCTTCCGCTGAATCTTCCTCATAGTGCCTTCTTTATCGTGTTTTGTGACTGTGTGTGTGTGTGGTGTGTGTGTGTGTGTGTGTGTGCGTGCGCGCGTGCCTTGAAACGTTATCTTTTGGAATTTTTTGAGGGCTGTTTCTCCAGGGAGGATTTGCTTCTACCAGACTCTGGGAGACACCACCTCAGTTTGGTACTACCTTAAATTAAATTCTTGGCTTGAAGCTCTTTAGATCTCTAGGTGTGGTCTGAATGTGGTGTGTGAATTTTCAGGAAAGTGCTTTCGTGATTACAAATGCTGTAGGTGACATTTTTTTCTGCAACTTGGCACCGTTTTAACTAGCTGCAGTTTGCTTCCTGGGCTTGGGGTCAAGGTGTGGGGGTGGGCTGTTCATTTCTAGTTTACCCTCAGTCTGATGGGTTAGCCCTTCTGGATCCCAGATTTATGAGTTGGCGTTCTATTATTGGCCCCATAATTTGAAGAGTCTAGGTTTTGTTTATTTCCCCAAAGCCCCAACAATTGCAAACTGAAGTTCAAGTTCACCAGGTTTGGCAAATATTCTTGAGGCAAATGCCACTTTCACCTTGTTTTTGACCTGATTATTTTGTATCTACTTAGAATATTGGTGTTGCATTAAAAACATTTGTTTACACTTTATCCTGTATTTCTAGTTGTTTTCAGCAAATCAAGATACCTAATCTGCTGTACTGCTTTAAAAAAAGAATTCTGCCGTACTGCTGAAAAGCAGTGCCCATCTTTGGCTGTTTTGAAAGGTTTTGTACAAAACAGAAATATTAATAAAAAAATAGTTTGGGTTTTAAAAAATTTTCCGAAGAGCTTGGGGAAAGTATATTCTCATGAGCTTTTCCCATTTACAAAAAAAGAATCCTGAGAAATACTGAAGCAGCAACAAAATCCTCAAGGGATCCTGCTTTACCTTTGACTCTAACAGTGACATTAGATTATTTGTCGAGCTCCCTCCCCAACCTAAGAAAGGAGACCGCAGGAAGCTGCAAGGATAAAACACCCGCTTTTTCCATAACTGGGGATGTGCAGGATGAGAGCAGCAGGGTCCAGAGGACCATATTATGGGATTGAAACAGCTTCACAATTCTCTGGGTGGTGGTATGGGGAGGCTTGGATCATTTGGGGTCTGGGCCAAGGTTAGTAAGAATATTCCAGGTGAATGAAAGCCAAGAGGGGCTTTAGAGGACCTCTTGAGAATGAGTCATTTAGGCTAAGTCTGTGCCCATCTGTGTCAGATACTGATGGTCACTCATGTCCAAAGCATCTAGTGTCATTATCAGTGTTTTAACTGACTGATGGTTAGCACTGTTGCAGGGTGTCTATGTGCATGTCATAACCCTGGTCATCGGAGATGGAAGGCTGGAAAACAGCCCCATAGTTGAGGAGGGGAATGTTCCACACATGCCTTCCAGAGGGGGACATCTGTAAATCATATATTGTTAAGCTCTGAAGAATATAACATGAAATACTGGGTCCCAGAGTACTTGGATTCATATTGCACTTTATTTTTCTTTGGACCTAAAATTCTTTAAAGCTTTTCTATGAATTAAAAGTAAGTAGGAGTTTATTATCATGTCATCAATTTCTGCTATTAAATCATAGGTATTCTTTATGTTCCTGAAAATTTGGGGCTTTGCCAGTGGAGGTATTGTATAGAACTTTATTCTGGTCATTGGAAGAGTGTTTATTTTGCTATTTATACTGATAATCTAAGTAATGGGCAAAAAGCAGAATTGTCTTTACATATAAAACTTTCTCACGGGCCATCTTTTATTAAAGGTAAACCAGGCTGTGTGTCAACTGCCTGAAAATATTTTCAAAGTGAATGAGCTTACACACTGGCTTGATTTTTATGGGGATGCATACAGAAGGTCCGCTTGGAAAATTAATTCCGTAAGTATGGCGTGTTTATTATGTATTTATTTATTTATTTTGTAAAGATTTTGTTTTTTTAAAGTAATTTCTATACCCAATGTGGGGCTCAAACTCACAACCCCTGAAATCAAAAGTTGCATGCTCCACTGACTAACAGCCAGGCACCCAGTTGTGGTATGTTCAAAGGGGGATGTTGATCACCAGCGCGTTAATGTAAGTATTTGTGCTGAAACTCTGTGCATGGGTTTCCAGATATCCTTGCACCCTACAAAATTGCTCAGTAGAAATAACAGGGCTTACAGGAAAGGCGAGATAGACCCCTCAAAACCAGTGCAATTTTGTAGCCAGAACCCTAAGAGAAAAGTGGTTACTACCTTAGATCACTTGGATCAGCCAGGCGAGCTGCTTGTGGAGAGTGCCATGAGAATAGGAAAATGCACCAAACAGAAGGGTAGATACCTGTTCACACTCTAATGAGAGGTTTGGTAGTACTGAGATAACAAGATGCAAGCAGGGCTCTCTTAGGTGGGTATAGAGGGCAGCATGACCCACCAGGGCCAACAGAATAGGGCTGCAACTTTAGGGGTGGCTCTGGGTGTATCCTTTTATTTTCTTAAAGCTAAAGGGCTGTTGCTGCCAGTTTAGCAGCTGACCTGAGATTTTTTTCCTTCTCTTCGAAGACTCTAATTCTGCTCCTACCACATCGACCCTTGACTGGCAGAAATCATGTATGAGCTCATCAGCTGTCTACATTATATCATTCCCCTATTTACTAAGTGCATCCGAACTAATTTACATTTCAGAGGTGCACAGAGCAGCAGAACAAACTCTTTGGGAAAGTGTCTAGAGTTTATAATTGCTAAATTAAGGTACTGAAAAATACTAGGTTTATTTTTATATATATATTTTTAAGTACTAGGTTTACATACCTTCCATTGATACATACAAAACATTTTCTTAGAATTTTAGATATCTAAGTACTACTGACCAGCAATTTGGATTGCTTTGGCTAGAACGGAGACTTTTAACTATCAGGGATTTTAGGCTGTGAGTTAAGGTGTAAGATTTCTCTTTTCTTTCATTTGTCAGAATTCTTGTCATTTCCATTTTTAGGGCACTTCAGTAGACACTCAATATCCAGTCATATTCAGTCATTTTCCGTTTACCTTTAATATTCTGTCGAAAATCAAACTACTGTACGCAGATTCGCTTTTAAAAATACAGGTATGTATGCCTATTTCTTTGTCTTCGTAAACAAATCAAATGATAAATGCCTTCTTAAGTATACAATATTTTGGAGGTTGATAACATTGAAACCAATGGTTGTAACATCACGGAGCTTAGACTGTAATGAAGGTGGCAAGAAAGACTGTCATAATTTGGATTGGCTTGGCCTTGAGGCACATTAGGGCCTCAGTAGTGGAGGAGAGAGCATGGACAGCCGATCTAGTTTGTGGGGCTTTACCTTGAGGTTGGGCCCTCTATACAGGCCTTCTGTGTGGTATTCAAAGAGGCATAGCGGAAGATGGGCTTGATTGGGATTAGCAAACCCATATTTAAGGAGCCCAACCTAATTAAAAAACAGAGCAGTGGGAATAGAGGTGACAGAGAATTCTTGAAATGCAGACACATACATAGATGGCTGGTAGTCTAATGGTGCCATGATAAAGGTTTGTAAAAAGTGAACTGTCATGAGGTGAGTTGGTTCTGTTTGTCAACATATCCAAAAAGTGATTTTGAACTTAAAACTGGACTATTGAAAAAGCTTCCAGAAATGAAAGTGCCCAAGAGTGTTAGTTCTTATTATCACTTTTGTATATGCATCTGGATATGTATAGGTATGAATCATATTCAAATAACAGTAGATACTTTTACGTAATGCAGTTAACCATTGTAAAACAAAATGGGAAATTGATTTATGGATATGACCGTTGATGAAATATTTAACAAAGGAAAATGAAAAGTAAAAAGGTACAAGAACTTTATTTTCCTTCAACTCTTATAACTCTTCTCTCCTAATTTTAAACAGGCCTCCAGTAATAATTTTACAGACCTGGTATTTGTTCATTGTTGTCCTGAGAGCCTTAGACTTGAATGGTCCCAAATTACCATTGGGTCAGCTAGACATCATTGTGTGTGTGTGCGCATCTGTCTGTCTTTCTGTCTCATATGTTGTAACTTCTTAGATTATCTGTGCCCTAAAATCTCTCATTGGGTTTTCCTCCTAGAATAGGATTATCTTTTTTTGTGTGATTTTTTTTTAAATTTTATTTTATTATGTTAGTCTCCATACAGTACATCATTAGTTTTTGATGTAGTGTTCCATGATGCATTGTTTGCATATAACACCCAGAGCTCCATGCAGTACGTGCCGTCCTTAATACCCATCACTGGGCTCACCACTCCCCTCACCCCCCTCCCCTCTAAAACCCTAGTTTGTTTCTCAGAGTCCTCCTAGAATAGGATATCTTTTTTCCCCCATTTTTTTATTACTGTTAATCACCATACATTACATCATTAGTTTTTGATGTAGTGTTCCATGATTCATTGTTTGTGCATAACACCCAGTGCTCCATGCAGAATGTGCCCTCTTAAATACCCATTACCAGGCTAACCCATCCCCCACCCCTCTCCCCTCTAGAACCCTCAGTTTGTTTCTCAGAGTCCATCGTCTCTCATGGTTCGTCTCCCCCTCCAACTTACTCCCCTTCATAGAATAGGATATCTTGAGAGGTCTTTCATACCTGAAGTTTCCTGCAGCATGCTTCTTTCTGAACTTTTCCAAACGAGGAGCTTATGTTCAACACACTGCTTCAGTGTTTGCTAATCATTCTCTTAGCCTAATGATGGTAGTTAGCTTTGGTAACTGAAGTATTAATAATTGTGTTTGCAGGATAAAGTGGACCAGTGGAGCCCACAGTTGGTCACTTTCCTGCTTACACTGGTTGGCTTCCCAAAACTTTTCATTCCTTAGGTGTTTCTTCGGCTCGCTGAGGATGAATGCTAAATGTATAGCTTCTCTCCAGTGGCTTATGTAAATAAGGCTCTGTTCATAAGTATTCGTGACAAGCACTCATAATAAACTGAACCAACCTATTCCACTTTATAAATTCCCACTTAGAGCAAATGGTGAAATGAGTGAAATATTTCTTTCTTTCTTTTTTTTTTTAAGATTTTATTTATTTATTTGACAGAGAGAGAGCAAGAGAGGGACCACAAGCAGGGGGAGTGGGAGAGGGAGAAGCAGGCTTCCCGTGGAGCAGGGAGCCCGATGCGGGGCTCGATCCCAGGACCCTGGGACCATGATCTGAGCCGAAGGCAGACGCTTAACCGACTTAGCCACCCATGTGCGCCCCCCCTTTTTTTATTTTGAGTGAAATATTTCTGTTTTTCTAGGAGAAAAAATTTAAAGCTTGTATGCGGTTGGCTGGAATTGTGGAACAAGGAGGGTCTGAATTAGCTTTGCTGCCCACTTTCAATCTAACAGTCAGAAGGAGTCACTTGATTGAGGATGTTCTGAGTCACCTAAATCAGTTTGAGAATGAAGATCTGAGGAGGGAGTTAATGGTAAAGTATAATTCTCAATGTTTTTGCTGCTGAGAGAGGGAAAACCTAAAAGGATGTAACAGTGGGTCTTCTGGAGAAGAAAGACTCTCCCTTTGCCACGGAGCTTGTCTGTTTTGGAGTTTCCCTGATTCCCCACTTAGCTGGGAATTGCTGGGAATAGCTGCGGGCACTTGGTGCTCTTGGGCTGAGGAGCAGCGGGTGAAAGGGTTGTCCTCCCCCAGCCTGGGCAGGTGGGAAGTCCAGAACTAGCCCTAAGAGGTCCCATCCCTCCTGAGGCCTGACCCAGCCTGGCCAGTCACCCCTTGGGAAGGGTTTCAGTGAGATGAGGTTGACATGGAGGAGATTTGAGGATTTGTTTCTGCTCTCATGCAGGAGCCCAAATTGCTTTGTGGAAAAGAGAACTTCCTCTTTATTGACTCTGTAGTTTTTTGAGGGTATTATTGTGGAAATCCCCATGTTCTGAACATAAATGATCTCTGGTTTAGTTATTATAAAACTTGTCTTACTAGTAGATATTGGACACAGAATAGTATGTAGTAAATCTGGTGAACGTTTTCCTTGTGCCAAGAACATTGTGAATGCTTCACAAGGACTTGTGAAACCCTTCCAGTGGCCCTGCATGGAAGGTTCTGTTTTTCCTTCATTTTGCTGATGGGGAAACTGAGGTACAGAACTATTAAAGGTGACTTATCCAAGGGCAATTCAGCTGAGAAGTATCAGAGCCAGGATTTGGGCCCTGTTAGGTTCCAGACTTTGCACTTAATCACAACAAAGATCTGCCTGATGGTATTTATTAGAGTGTTTTTCATAAACCCTCGTTTATCACTTACCCTACGCAGATTAGAGAATGACTTGACTGAAGTTCAAGACACTATTTTAAAAGTATGTTGCACTGGGGTTTGCAGTTAGGGGTGGCATTGCCACATATTTTTTGCACATATGATTTTTAAAAATCGAACAAACTCATTATGTGAATCTTGCCTGTGATGGCCAGCCAGTTCACTGAGTTATTTTAGTTTCACTTTTATAGTTCATTCATCTCTTTTAAACATCTGATGAGCAGCCACCATTTTCCAGACTATGTGAGGCATTTTTGCATGCTTTCTGATAATCTCATGAGAAAACTGAGGCTGTCAGATGAAGGAGCTTGCCCACAGAAAGGGGCAGAGTTAGGATTTGACACCTGGTCTTTTTTCTTTTTTGCCGATTTTATTTATTTATTTGGAGAGAGAAGGGGAGAGGGGAAGGGAGAGGGAGAAAGAATCTGAAGCAGACTCTGCACTGAGCAGGGAACCCAACATGGAGCTCAGTATCAGGACCCTGAGATCATGACCTGAGCCGAAACCAAGAGTCGGATGCTTAACCAACTAAGCCACCCAGGTGCCCCAAAACCTGGTCTTATAAAGATTTTGAATAATTCACTGAGGTTTTAAACTTGCATTTCTAGAAAATGGAAGAGGCGTTCATCCAGTTAAACCAGTAAAAGGAGCTTTTGGGGAAGTGCCTGTGGAATATCCTGAAGGAAGTGTTGAGCAGGCCTTTGGACAGGAACGTGTGTCAGTCAGAGAGAACGTAGAGTGGGTAGGAAGGTTAAATGCCTGCAGGTGATAAGTGAAGTTCAAAGAGAAATCGAACATCCAGGGAAAGCAGAAAGGATAGAGCCAGCACAGAACAGCAGGAAAAAGAAGAGAGAAATAAAAACCTAGTTAATGCTTTATAAGAGAAAGCAAGGGAGGAGAAGAGTGTGAAGAAGGGTGATTGGAAGTGTAAAATGAGTTCATGAAAACGAGAGGAGGTGTGAGAACAAGTCCTTGGAATTGGGGGTGCACAGGTTCTTGGTCCTCTTGAAGATAGCACTTAAGTAGGGAAGTAGGTTTCGAAGTTGGTGTACCTGATTCTCCAGAATTTGGCAGCCTAGAGTAGAAGCCAGTATTATTTGGAGATAGTGGAGACAGTGGTGTTGAGATTTTTTTTCTTCTTTTAAGAATAAGGGAGACCTTAACACATTTGTACACTGAAGTGAGGGATTCCAAGAAGGAAGGGAGGAATGAGTGAGTATTTGAAGGAGCAGAGATGGGTTGTGGTAAAACCATCCTAGGAAGGGCTTGGTGTCCACGGGTGCCTTCTCAAGGCATAAACAACTAAGCCAATAGATAACTTAATGTGTGCTCTGGTTTTTCAGCCTTTGAAAATCCAACTATTTTTTATTTCTTTATTTTCATTTTACTTAACATTCCTTATTATATACTAATGATGCCAATTGAGGTCAGCTTAGCAGCTGAAGACATCAGGCTCTGAGACTTGACAGACATAGGATTAAATCTAGGCTGCACCCCTTAACCGAGTGTGACCTTGGGGAAGTTAATATTTACATTCTTGAAGCTTTATCACCTCATAGAATTAATGTGAAGATTGAACGAGTAAGATGCTTACCAAATACTTGGGTCCACAAATAGTGTTCACTCTTTTTTTTTTTTTTAAAGATTTTTATTTATTTGAGAGAGAGAGAGAATGAGAGATAGAGAGCATGAGAGGGAAGAGGGTCAGAGGGAGAAGCAGACTCCCTGCTCAGCAGGGAGTCCGATGTGGGACTCGATTCCAGGACTGCAGGATCATGACCTGAGCCGAAGGCAGTCGCTTAACCAACTGAGCCACCCAGGTGCCCAATAGTGTTCACTCTTAATGATAATTAAATGAGTCTTAATACATAGCAATACAGAGCCCTGGAAGTGATATATTATTTGTTCTGTTTCTTAAGGTTTCATTTAGTGGAGAAATTGGACATGACTCTGGAGGAGTCAAGGTAGAGTTTTTCCACTGTCTGTTTGAGGAGATGACCCGGCCAGAATATGGGATGTTTATGTATCCTGAGGAGGCTTCCTACATGTGGTTTCCCGTCAGGGTGAGTCCTCTCCTTTTTGCTTATGGTTATCATGACAGAAAAGGCATGTCACATACCATTGGAAATTAGGTTGTCTAGACAGTTTCATTTTAGGAGAGGAGTTATTGATACATATAATTATGGGAATAGCCTTCAGTTTCAATAAAAGTGATTATTTTCTTTAAAATGGAGTCCCTTTTCCCTGGGTTCCCATTTCTGCCCACACAGGAAAATTTAAGCAATGTATATGTTTTTGACCATTTAAAGAATGTATGGATAAAAAGGAACCCTTCCTTTCCCAGGTGCCCATTTTTTGTTAGTTCTATTTTTCCCCGTGAATTTGAAAATTTTTTCTCAAATTTTCCTTTGAAAGGCTGTGAAAAGAAATTGAAAACTTCAGTTTATGAAGACTTGCTGAGCCTAATGTGATTCTGTTAGTGTCCCTGTGGCAGAGATTTAAATTGACTTAATGACTGTACATAAAAAAAAAGCTTGCGATAAGAATATTTAGGGTTTAAGATTTTGTTTATTTTGAGAGAGAGTGTGCGCCAGTGGGGGGAGGGCAGAGGGAGACAGAGAATCTCAAGTTGACTCCCCGCTGAGTGTGGAGCCTGACGCGGGGCTCCATCTCATGACCCTGAGATCATGACCTGAGCAAAATCAGGAGTCAGATGCTTAACTGACTGGGCCACCCAGTGGCCCTGCAACCTTTTTGATTTGACTTTGTGAAAGGGAAAAAGGTTTACCTAATATGAATATTCCATTTTACTTGTAAAAATTAAAACACATTCAGTTTTTTTTATCTTTTCAGCCTAAATTTGAGAAGAAGAGATACTTCTTCTTTGGGGTTCTCTGTGGACTTTCCCTTTTCAATTTCAATGTTGCCAACATCCCTTTCCCACTGGCCCTATTTAAGAAACTTTTGAATCAGACGCCATCACTGGAAGACTTGAAAGAACTTAGTCCTGTTTGGGGAAAGTAAGTAAACCTAGTTCTTTTTCTAGAACTCTACATAATACGTATTTAGGTACAGGCATACCTTGTTTCATTAACTTGGGCTTCACAGATAATAGTGTTTTTTACAAATCAAAGTTTGTGGCAACTCTGTGTCAAGCAAGCCATCTTTCCAACACACTTTGTGTCTCTTTGTCACATTTTGGTAATTCTCACAGTATTCCAAATTTTTCCATTACTATTCTATTTGTTATGGTGATCTGTGATCAGTGATTACAACTTGCTGCGAGCTCAGAGGATGGTGAGCATTAAAGTATTTTTAAATTATAGGTATGCACTTTTTTTAGACATAATGCTGTTGCACACTTACTACAGTATGGTGTGAACATAACTTTTATATGCACTGGGAAACGAAGTAATTCTTTTGACTTGCCTCTTCTGGGATAATTGCTTTATTGCAGTGCCTGGAACCAAACCTGCAGTAACTCTGAGGTATGCCTGTAAATAATTAAACACATTCCCCCCCCGCAATAGTATTTTCATGTTCAACAGCAACATTCTAGGTACTTTAAGTCAAGTATAATTTGGGGAAGAATTGTTGAATAGTAAGAGAAGTTGATTAAGAAAAGTTGATTTTCCTTATGATTGGTCCCTAATGCTGGCACTAATCTTTGAACTTTATTTGTGTAGAAACAGTCATGGGGAGAGCACAAATTATACCCTGGTGTGAAATCTGCAAGTGATGTTTATTTTAAATCTTGTTTCATATCCTCACCTTTACAGTGAAAACTCACTTCTGAGTTAAAAAGCCAAAGCCACCACCTCACAAAAAATATTGGTAATAGAAAGGGATGATATTCCTGCTGTGTAAGGTGTTCCTACACATCCATAAGAAAAATTGACAAAGTATACAGGAAGGAAACCCACAAAAGAAGTAACAGAATGGCTTTACCTCCCTAGTCCTCATGGAATGCAGAGGCTAATCTGTGCTTCAAATTGACAGTGGTTGGAAATACTGATGCTATATAGTGTTCACCAGAGTTTGGGAAAAGGTTTTCTAATTTCAGGGATTGGTAGTGGACGTATGAATTGGTGATTCCTTTTCAGAGGACAGTGTGATAGTACTTACCTGAATCAAAAATGTATTTGCCCCTTTGGCCTAGCAGTTCTGCCTCTAGACGTTTAGTTTCAGAAATAACACAACCATGCAAGGATTTTTCCATACTAATGTATATTGTATTACATAGTGCCTAATGTGTGGAATACTTCAGTGTTCTTTAATAAGGCAATTATTTTTGGTATATTTATGCAATGAAATCCTATGTAGATTGTTAAAAGAATGAGAACAGTAGTATGATTTTTTTTTTTTTTTTGAGAGCACGAGCAGGCCAGTGGGGGGTGGGCAGCAGAGGGAGAGGGAGAGGGAGAACCTCAAACAGGCTCCTGCAGGGCTCGATCTCATGACCCTGAGATCATGATCTGAGCTGAAATCAAGAGTCGGATGCTTAACGGACTGAGCCACCCAGGCACCCTGATCCTATTATGATCCCTATTTCTTCACAGGTGAGGAAACAGACAGTTTGGGTAACTTGTCTCAGACCCCATAGTGACAGAACCATGAATTGAACAGAGTCTGGTTCCAGCTTCCAACTATTAATCATTATTGCTAATTGTACTGATAAGATAAGGAAAAAATCAAAAGCACAAGATTTGGAGAGGAGGAGATAAATTTATTGTTTTTTACTAAAACAATGAAAATGACCTAAATAATGCTTATGCCTCGGAAGACTTAATACACATCAACTTAGTAAATGTAAAGATTGTTATATCTGTATCAGTGTTCCTCATGTTTTTAGGTGAGGAAATTGAGGAAAAAATTTTAGAATTTTTAGAAAGCTGTATTGAGGACAGTACAGTATGGGTGCAGGTTTTCAGTGGAACAAAACTGAGAGTTCCGATACTGATCCAGGCACCTATGGACCTTGTTGGTAGTAGATCTAAGAAGGCTGGCTGCTGTCCGTGCTGATATAATGGGGTTGATGGGAACAGAAGGACTGTCAGTTCATGCATATGGGAAAAAAATGAATGCTGATAGCTTATGCCATATACAAAAATCAACTTCATGTGGATGAAAGTCTTAAAGCAAAAATGTTGAAAATATGGACAAATATCTGTCTAACCTTTGCAATCTTAAGACATAAAAAGTACCAACATTAAAGGAAAGACTGATAAGTCTAACTGCAGTAAGATTAAAGAATTTATCTGTTCTTCATGAGATACCTTAAGAAAAGGGAAACAACACCCCTTAAACTGGTATTTGTGACATATTTTGGGTGTGGTAGAAAAATGGGATAGGGGAGGTATCCATACAGGTGGGTATAAGATATAAGCAGTGTTTGAAGAGGCAGGTTCCTAAATTTTCCTCATAAAAACACCTATAAATAAGCATCAGCCATACATGGACAGAAAATGACAAGAGTGTCATGAACCAAGTATTATCATGAATCCAGTTTTGTCAGCTGAGTTCCCATCACTCTCCCTCTCCTCACCGCCCACCCCCTAAAACCTACAACGAATGCAATATAGTCTGTTCATAGTTCTGTAATAAAAAATCCAGTGGATGGAGTAGTCAGCTTGGATTCCACCTTCTTCCAGAGGCTTTCCCAGTCACACAGCCCTTCAGAAAGAGTTCGCCAAGGCTGTACTTGAACACCTAGAGAGTGTCTGCACATAACTCACTGTAATGTAGGTGAGGCTTCCATCAGTGTATCTTACCTATGGGTCTCAGGGCTTATTGGCAGTAATGTCTTAACTTTCCATCCCTGAATGCCTGCCACATTGGGTGCTTGATACATGTTTGTTGAATGAATACATGAGAGAATGAGCAAATACAATGAGACATATGACTTTAAAAATATAAATGAAGTACCATAGGACAACAGAGGATGGAGATCTAGGAAGGCTGGCTGCTGTCCGTGCTGATATAACCTATATTCTCACAGATGCCTTGAAACAGTTAAGGTAGTTGAATTTCACATCTGTCTTAAGCTTGATGATATTGGGACAGTAGATACAGAGAAGGTCCTTTGACCTCCTCACTCCTCAGATTTCCTAAGTGGTACCTGATATTTAAAAGGAGATTATTTGTTCTGTAGGTACAGTTCCGAAGCTTAAATAAAGGTTACACCAATTTGAATGAGTTTCAGTATCAGTTAAATACGTTATCAGTCCTTTTCTGTAGAAACCTATAATCACTGGGTAAAGGAAGGTAGGGTGAAGGGAAGAGAGCTTGCAGAATTGCAAATATTCATAAACTTCATGCTTGTAGTTGAGGTCTGGCTATCAGTACACAGAGAAATGGGCATTGTTAACTAATGATCTGACCTCCCACCTTCAGAATAGTCATGCATTTGATTTTAGATGGTTTATTTTATTTTTTTAAAGATTTTATTTGTTCATTTGAGACACAGAGATACAGAGGGAGAGGGAGAAGCAGGCTTCCCACTGAGCCAGGAGCCTGATGTGGTGCTCGATCCCAGGACACTGGGATCATGACCTGAGCCGAAGGCAGATGTTTAACCATCTGAGCCACCCAGGCGCCCCTTAGATGATATTTTTTAGGTGATATATCTAGTGATCATTATTAATTGACTTTTAAAAAATAAAATTATTTGTTCTTTAGGAGTTTGCAAACTATTCTGGATGATGAAGGCGATGACTTTGGAGAAGTATTTTGTATCTCTTTCAATGTGAGTAACTATAAGAACCAGATTACAGATCAGTTTTAATCTGATGAATCCTTTACATATTTATCTAGACATGTCACTCTTTAATAAAAGGACAAACTTCTGAATTAGTGCAAAAGGTTTTTTTTCCTCATTTTTTATGAGCTGGGCAGATCAGTTAGATTTTACTATGTAACAACACCTAAATTTAGTGGCTTAAAACAAACACAATTCATTGAGTTTCTGGACTGGGTCAACTTGGCTGGTTTATACTGGCCTCACTCATATACCCAGTTGTTGGCTGGTTTATAGAATGTGGGCTGGAACAGCTTTTCTGTTCCAGGGATCTCTTATGCTCCAATAAGCTAGTTGAGGTGTCTTTATAGAATGGTGTCAGGATTACAAAGAGTGGGAAGAGATGGCAAGCCTCAGCATACAAGCTTCTTTTTAAGCTTTTACTTCTGGCAAATCCCATTGGCCAGAGTGCCTCACAGGGCCACAGCCAGATTCAAGAGCTGACGAACTGGATTCCTCCTCTGGATGGGGGGCGGGGCGGTAGGGGCCCAGGAGCTATTGCAGAGTCATACTGCGAAGGGGCTTGAGTACCAGGCTGGGAAGAATTTGTGAGCATTTTGCAAATCTACCGTACTAGGTCTTTACTGTATAAAGTGACTACTGAAATGTGACAATTTGCCAATTTTTTTCAGTATGATAAATAATTCAAGTTTTATAAAAATTGATTTTTCATTTTTCATAAGATGGTAACTTTTTATATATACACATTCCTTGTTTTTATGACTAAAATGTTTACTTTATAAAATCTTGAGAAGAAAAGCTATGCTTCAAAGTGTTTTTGTTAATAATAGATTGTTTCGGATTATTTTGGAGATACTCTCTGAGTTTATTTGTGGTTACAGGTGCATTGGGACAAAAATGATATAGACTTAATTCCTAATGGAAGTTGCATCATTGTTGACCAGACTAACAAGTAGGTACAGAGAACTGAACTATTTGTTTTGTTTATACACTGTTTATTTCACTGGGCTCTAAAAATGTCTTACAGTTCTTACCAATTAATCATTTTTTAATAAGGCAGAGAGTTGGTGTATATTGTGTGTATGTGTATGTCTCCTAGAGCTTTTATTCTGGTAGGGAAGGAAATAGCTTTCGCAGACAGGCTTTCCCTTCTCCTCTGGTCTAGGTTTATACCACCAAGGTAGTATAAAGGTTTTATTTATTTGACAGAGAGAGACACAGTGAGAGAGGGAACCCAAGCAGGGGAGTGGGAGAGGGAGAGGGAGAAGCAGGCTTCCCGCTGAGCAGGGAGCCCGATGCGGGGCTCGATTCCAGGACCCTGGGATCATGACCCGAGCCGAAGGCAGACGCTTAACGACTGAGCCACCCAGGCGCCCTTAATCTTTTATTTTTAAAAAAGAACTTTGTATTGGGCGCCTCGGTGGCTCAGTCGTTGAGCGTCTGCCTTCGGCTCGGGTCATGATCCCAGGGTCCTGGAATCGAGCCCCGCATCGGGCTCCCTGCTCAGCGGGAAGCCTGCTTCTCCCTCTCCCACTCCCCCTGCTTGTGTTCCTGCTCTCGCTGTGTCTCTCTCTGTCAAATAAATAAATAAAATCTTTAACAACAAAAAAAAAGAACTTTGTATTGAGATCTGACATACAGAAAGGTACACAAATAAGTATGCAGATCAAGAAATAGAACATTTCCAGCTCTAGTATATTTTACGAATACTCCAATTTATCTATAGTATTACTGATAGACATAATGAGGTTCTCTGCCTCTTAACAACTACTTTTAGCCTGGTCGCTTTCACTGAATCGGCAAATGGCCCAAAGGGAAAAACTGCAAGTAAAATGCCAGGCTCACTTCACAGGGCTTCCCTTCTTTCTTAGTAGTTCAGTGGCCTCTTGAGTCGTACCCAGATTTGGGAGCCTGGATTAGATGTGTTTTTATATATTATCTGGCTTTTTCTAGTTCTTCGCGCTGGGAGTATTTGGGGAAAGCTACCCCATCATGGCTAGAAGTAGAAATCCCTTATGTATTTGTGCTTAACCACACATACTAATATTAATTACTGTCATACATTCTGACAGTATGGAAGACCATAAAAAAAGTAGGAAATTTCCCCCATCTCCCAAGCCTGTTCCCCAGAGCACTACCAGCAGGTCAGGTTTTACTCTTCCAAACTTTCTAGTGTTCTAATCTGTTTCCTTTCTTTTAACTCTGTGGCCTTGAGGAGTTACATACCTTCACCAAGAAATTTGTTTCTTTACTAAAATGTCCTAAGAATCTGCCCTGAGAGTTATGAAGATTAAATTAGGTAATATATGAAAAATAGCCATATGCACATGGGAAGTACTGAATTGTTAGGTATTCTAGTTCTCATTTTAGTTTTGGCCTTCTGCCCACCTTCCCTGCCCCCCTGCCAAGTTTCCTTCCGGGTACTGCAGTAAGCTGAAATCATTTTTTGTTTCCTTAAAGGAGAGACTATATTTCTAAGTGTGTCAATTATATCTTCAACATCTCTGTGAAGGCACTTTATGAAGAATTCCAAAGAGGATTTTACAAAGTGTGTGACAAGGATATTATTGAATTTTTCCATCCAGAAGAACTAAAGGATGTGATTATTGGAAATACAGATTATGACTGGGAGACATTTGAGAAGGTATATCGTAAAGGCCTAGAAGTTTGAATTTGAATTTCTTTTCTATTTCCTGAATACTTTTTTTTTTGTATTTTTTTTTCTCTAGAATGCACATTATGAAGCAGGATATGATAATTCACATCCCACCATAGTGATGTTTTGGAAGGCCTTACACAAATTGACTTTGGAGGAAAAGAAAAAGTTCCTTGGTAGGTATTCTATCAGGAGTAGATCTATAATCTTAGGTCTTTTTTATGGGATAAGAAAACCTTGTTATAGGCACCATTTGCCACAGATCTAGTGTAAGAGCCACTCCGAGTCCGTTTGGATGTTCTCTGTGCCAGGCTGTGCGGACATAAAAAATAAATGTTAATATAGGTCTTCTTTCCTGTGATTTCAGCCCTGCCTGTTGCTTTCACATGTCCCCTCCATTCTCCATCCAGCTGAGATAGTCAACCTGCTTTCTGTATTTGTGACTCAGTTAGGTGTTCAGGCACTGTGTGATTAGCCGTATTTTACAGTGTCATTGTCTCCAACCCTTTTCACCGCTCTTCCACATTTTGATCTCGATTTCATGCTTACTCAGTTGTTTGCCTGCAATTTTGCTTAATGTCTTTCTCATTTTCTTGCAAAATTTCCATACTTATTTTTGAGAAACACTTACCTTCTTGTTCTTTGTTGTGGATAACACATACGTTGGAAGATACTCGGACTTCTCCAGAAGCCCAGCCTGACTTTCCGATTTTTTGCTTTACAGGAAATCATTTCAGCCAAACAGTTCCATTATCTCTCATTCCTGAGCTCACCTTGGCCCTCCCACCTCCAGGCTTTCTCTGAAGCCCTTGTCTCTGCCTCGAGTCCTCACCCACCTCCTTGCTGTCCTCACCCACCTCCTTGCTGCCGCTCCACACCTTCCTCTTCTTAAAGGCCAGCTTAGTCCTGAGCTCTCAGTAGTCTCCCCGGTCATCCCAGCCTCGATTCTCTCTCCCTGCTCTGAACCACACACAGCGTTTTCACTCAGGAAGCACTTAATTCCGTGGGTGCCTTATTCTGCCTGTCTCACACCCTTTTGCTTTTCCTTGCTATTTGTCTTTTTCCTGCACAAGAATTACAGTATTTCCAACCGTATACTGTAAGTAGCTTTGAGGGGAAATGTGTTGCCGATGCAGTCTAATGTGGGGACTCTGCATGTGGGCTCTCAGTAAGTGTTTTTTGAATAAATTACTTTTTTTCCCTCTGTAAGTCTTGGTCTCTGGGAAGCAGATCACTTAATTTTTATTCTTCTTTTTAGTGTTTCTTACAGGAACTGACAGAATTCAAGTAAAAGGTTTAAAGAACATGAAAATAACATTTTGCTGTCCTGAAAAGTGAATGAAAAAGAGCCCATAGAGAGCACAGACATGTGTCAGTGTTCTCTACCTTCCCAATAATTCTACAATGGAAAGGGGTAGAAGAAGCACTTCAAGTAGCCATCAACAACAGCAGAGGATTTGGCTGACCCGGCCTCACATTCTTTACCCCCTTTTCAGAAAATATTTTCAGAAATAAAAATTAAGAACTCAAAAGTTAATGTAAAAGTCCTGCTGACTCTTAATTGTGTTTACCTGCTCTTTCAGAATGGTATTTTTTGCATGTGAGGATGTTTTGATAACGGTCTAGATGGGCTGTTAAAACAAGGTGACCCCAAAACACAGTGCATTAAAGAAGACCGCATTTTATTTTTCTCTCATAAACGTCTTCGGCTGAAGTGGTGCTTCTCCTGCTCTAAGAAAAGTCAAAAGTGATTTCTTTTGAAAATGTCAATGGAAAACCGCCCATTTCTGTTCTTAAATCGTTTGTGGGGCATTTGAAACCGTCGACTACTTTCTCCTCAAGACGGTTGTGAAACTGGTAGACTGTGGCTTTCTTTTTCTTGGCTTCTTTCCCATTTCCTTTGCTTTGTGTTTCTTATACTCGCCTGACCTCCAGTGCTAGTGTAGTCCTCTGTTCTCAGTCTGCACGCATTCCATCAGTTCCATAGCTCTGGCTCTGACTTGGTGTGATCCTGCCCAGATCTCTCTCTCTCTGACCGACAGGAGCTGGGTAGATTCCAGCCCCAGCCATTCTTCTGTCTAGTCTGTGTCTCCCTGCATGTGCCTTGGCTCCTTAATCTCAGCATGTCTAAGAAGAAGATGATTGTTTTTTCCTGTATTCCACAGCTTAGAGTGGTACCCGGGATTTCCAGGTACAAGCCTACAGTCCTGTTCCCTTCCTCCTCTTTACTCCACACATTCAATAAAATCAGGTCCTGACAATTCTAGTTCTTATATCTAGATCAACACCACCCCGCAGAACTTTCTGTGAGGCTGGAAACCAGCCCCCACCCCCCCCGTATCTGCACTGTTCAATAAGGTAGACTTCTGCTATAAGATAAGGTTTGGTCTTTGAAGAGAGAGAAATTTAATTGGCAGTGGAAAAACAAGTCTGGAGCTGTGCTGCCCAATATGTGGTGATTGAGTTAAATAGGGGTGGCTGGGTTGCTCAGTGGGTTAAGCGTCTGACTTCAGCTCAGGTCATAATCTCAGGGCCCTGGGATGGAGCCCCAAGTTGGGCACCCCACTCAGCATGGAGTCTGCTTCTCCCTCTGCCCCTCCCCCCTACGTGTGCTCCTTCAAAATCTCTTTAAAATATTAAAATTTCAGTTCTCAATGGTGATAAACATAACATAAGTTAAAAAAAAAAAATTCAGTTCTCAGGTCACACTACCCAAATTTCAAGTTATCTATGTGTGATTGGTGACTACTGTGTAAGTGCAATATGAGCACTTGCCACTGATAGGTCCCAAACCTACAAACCCTTTACGTGTGCTTTTTCTTGGAAGAAAGAGCCACAGTGTGATAAAGCTGCACAAATCAAAATGATTTGAAAATCAGGCAGTAAAGTCGTATTTCATTAACATTGTTTTATCAGACCTCCCAGATCCTTCCAGGGCATGCCCCCTGTGCAGTCCCAGCCTGCTCTCCCACCAGGGCCCTGCATACATAGTGTATTTCACTCTACTCATCTGTAACTGTCTCAATCTCCTGAACAGGCCACAGTCTCTCCGGTGTTTTTTTTATTCATGCATTTTCTTCTGCCTGGGTTCGAACCTTCTCACCCCACCCCTATCCCCCCACTCCTCCTCGCCTCTCGTTTCAATTCTGCCTCCAACTCTGGGGTGGTTCTTCCTCTTGCTTCTCCAGAATTCACTTAATCTACTATGGCTGCGCTAGTAGGGTGCCGTGCTAATGTTTGTGGAATATGGCTTCTTAGCTCAGCATTTCACAAATGCTATCTTCCTGGGTACAATCCTCATTCCGGTTCCTTCCAAGGGCTTAGTTGTGGTTCCTCATACGAGTGTTAGCCAAAAGTGCCACCTAGTGGCCAATGCAGAAGATAGCAATCACCTCCAAATCAAGCATTTCAGTAAGGGAAACAAACTTGGAAAAAGGAGACCTTTCTTCCACACAACTATGCTCAGTAGTGAGAATCTTACTGTGGCTCTTGAGGGTGCTAGGTAATTTCATATTTTCTACTTCCCTTAAAACAACCACCAAGTCTGGAAGTGGGTATCATCATTTTCATTTTACAGATCCGGAGTCAAGTTCAGAGAGGCTTCCTTAGTCCACTCTTCAGGATTGGAAGAAAAGAGGGAGAAGGTCATGGCAGGTCTTTTTTTGTTCCCTCAGAGTGAGAAACTCACTTTGAAAGCTGAGGGAAGGCTCTTATTCACAAGAGGGGTAAAGGCGATCCTTGTCAGTGATGCAGATGACACTAAGGAAGATAATCTTTTTTTAAAGATTTATTTATTTATTTGAAAGAGAGAAAGAGAGCACATGAGAGGGGGAGGGTCGGAGGGAGAAGCAGACTTCCCGCTGAGCAGGGAGCCCCATGCGGGACTCGATCCCGGGACTCCAGGATCATGACCTGAGCCGAAGGCAGTCGCTTAACCAACTGAGCCACCCAGGCGTCCCTTCTACTGTATTTTTTAATTGAAATATAATTGACTTAGCAGATCTGTTCTTAAGAGTGCTAGTGAGGGGTGCGAGTGGATGGCTTGGTCAGTTAAGCATCCGACTCTTGATTTTGCCTCAGATCATGATCTCAGGATCCTGGAATTGAAGCCCATGTTGGGCTTCCGAGCTCAGTGGGGAGTCTGCTTGAGGATTTCTCTGTCTCTTCCCTCTGCCCCTTCTCCTGCTTGTACATGTGTTGCACATGCTCTCTCTCACCTCTCTCTCAAATCTTTAAAAAAAAATGCTAGTGAAATACAGAAACATTACATCTAGGTAGTTCTATTCCTTTTTGTGCTATTGTCATGCATATTATGTCTACATGTTTACAAACTCAGCAATGCTTGGTTATAATTATTACTTTATATAATTTAATGCCTCTTCTAGGAACAGAGAAGAGACAAGGATGTATTTGTAGTATTAGTTTATATTCACCTTGTTTACCTTTTTCTGGTTCTTTTCATTTGTTCCTGTGAATTCAAGTTACCATCTTGTGTCATTTCTTTACTCCAGTTCAGCTTTGCCTCCCATCTACTTCCTTTGTGCTACTAGTGGGCAAATATGATAGAGACCCCCAAAATACAATTTATACACACTGTTTTCTACAAATTGCTCTGCAGATCAGTTAAGTAGAGCAGAAATATGCATTTACACTTTTTTTTTTTTAAGATTTTATTTATTTGAGAGAGAGAATGAGAGAAAGCACGAGAGGGAAAGAGGGTCAGAGGGAGAAGCAGACTCCCGGCTGAGCAGGGGAGCCCGATGCGGGGACTTGATCCTGGGACTCCAGGATCATGACCTGAGCCGAAGGCAGTCGCTGAACCAACTGAGCCACCCAGGCGCCCTACACTGTCCTTTTATAGTTACATAATTACCTTTACTCTGCTGGTGGCCTGCACCTCCTGGAAGATGCATAAACCCCGGTCTTGGCACCCTCCCGGGAGTGGATCGCTCTGAGCTGAGAGGAGGAAGAGAAGATGTGGGTTCGAACGCCACAGACTTCAATGTGCAGCACTTACTGAGTTTTAGATTTTCTTTTATGTTTCCTCCTTTGGCTGTATGCCCTTGGGGATAATTTCCAGAGACTTCGAATGGTCGTTTTGTTTCACCAGTTAGTGTTGTTTGACAAAGGGCTTTCACGTGTCAAGTTTAGTCTTGTCCTCATAATTTTGTGAAAGAAGCAGGGGAAGGAATTCTAACCCTAGAGATGCAGCTCAGAGACAAGTAACTTGCCTAAAGTTACAAAAGCTTGTCCGAACCATGCTTTCAGTCTTTCAGGAAGTACGTGCTGAATCTGTGCTAAGCATCAAATTAAAAATGTTGAACAGTTTACTGTCTAGACAGGAGACAGAAAAACAGGCAATTACAGTAAAAGTTCAAGTGCTAAAATAGAGATAAAATATAATGGTGCTTTAAGGAAACAAGAAGAAAGGCTTGAGCAGGAATTTGAATCCAAGCATTTTTGATTCCTAATTCTGCTTTTTTTTTAAAGGATTTTTATTTATTTGAGAGCGAGAGAATGAGAGAGAGCACATGAGAGGGGGGAGGGTCAGAGGGAGAAGCAGACTCCCTGCCGAGCAGGGAGCCTGATGCGGGACTCGATTCAGGGACTCCAGGATCATGACCTGAGCTGAAGGCAGTCGCCTAACCAACTGAGCCACCCAGGCGCCCGAAAGGATGAGTTTTCTTAAAGAGGCACTGTATAGTGGTTAAGAAGGCAGACTGGAAGCCACGGTGGCTGACACTTTCGGCTTCGGTTCGGTTATTGCTGTTGCCCCGGGTAAAATCACTTCAATCTCTGTGCTTCAGTTTCCCCATCTGTAAAATGGTGCCAATATTGCCCACCTGACCTCTTAGGTTATAAAATATTACATGTAATATGCTTAGAACTGGAGCTAGTACCGTTTGCACTATATAAATGATTGTCAAATAAATTCTTCAGCGAAAGGATGGTGTTAATGCTGAACTCCCCCAGGGTATGCTTAACAGTTTCCTCAAAAATGATAAAACGCTTAGCTTGCAAAAGTTGAAATTGACTTTTTATTTATTTATTTTTTAAAAAGATTTTATTTATTTATTTGACAGAGAGAGACACAGCGAGAGAGGGAACACAAGCAGGGGGGAGTGGGAGAGGGAGAAGCAGGCCTCCCGCAGAGCAGGGAGCCCGATGCGGGGCTTGATCCCAGGACTCTGGGATCATGACCTGAGCCGAAGGCAGACGCTTAACGACTGAGCCACCCAGGTGCCCGAAATTGACTTTTTTAGAATATAGTGCTTGTTTTATCAGCAAAATCGTTTCATTTACATTGACCACACTGAGACTGAGGGTAAACTAAAAAGAACAAGGGGCACCTGGCTGGCTCAGTTGGTGGAGCATGTGACTCCTTATCTCAAGGTTGTGAGTTTGAGGCCCATGTTGTGTGTATAGATTACTCAAAAAACTAAAATCTTTAGGAGCTGCCTGGGTGGCTCAGTTGGTTAAGCATCCCACTCTTGGTTTTGGCTCGGGTCATGATCTCGGGGTGGTGAGATGGATCCCCATCCCTGCATCCGACTCTGTACTCAGCAGTAGTCTGCTTGAGATTCTCTCCCTTTTGCCCCTCCCCCTGCTCACCCTCTCTCTCTAAAATAATTTTTTTTTTTTTTAAGGAGCAATAACTCCCTTTCAGGAAATGATAGGAACTTCTGTAATCTTCCAGGTTATTTGTATATTGCCATGTGGTGATTTTTTTTATTTGAGTATAGTTGGCACACAATGTTACGTTGGTTTCAGGTGTACACAGTGATGGACATTTTACATTGTGCTAAGCTCACCACAAATGTAGCCAACCATCTGTCACTATATAATGCTATTATGATACCATTGACTATATTCCCTGTGCTGTACCTTTATTCCTGTGATTATTCCGTAACTGGAAGCCTATACCTCCCACTCCCCTTCACCTTTTTGCCCACTCCCCCTACCCTCTCCCCCTCTGGCAACCCTCCCCTCTGGTTTGTTCTCTGTATTTGCCCCCCCACCTTGGTTTGTTCTCTGTATTTGCATCTATTTCTGCTTTTTGGTTTTTAGATTCCACATGTAAGTGAAATCATATGGTATTTGTCTTTGACATATTTCACATTAATACCCTCAAGGTCCCCCCAAG
Source organism: Zalophus californianus (assembly GCF_009762305.2). Lineage (NCBI taxonomy): Eukaryota > Metazoa > Chordata > Mammalia > Carnivora > Otariidae > Zalophus > Zalophus californianus. Next base: position 71,783,512 of record NC_045596.1, read on the forward strand.
TCACAAATGGCAAGATCTCATTCTTTTTTACATAATGAGTAATATTCCTTTGTATAAGTGATGCGGGACAGGCTGAGGCCCCAAGAAAGAGGGCCTCAGGCCCCTCGACCAAGAGGGTTTTTGGCTTTGTGCAAAGCAGAATTCAAGAGCAAGCATCTAGAGAAAGGGACAAAGATTTAAGTATACAAGGAAGGAACAACTTCATAGACAAAGTAGCGTCCTTTTCCAGGAGAGGAAGAGGATCCTCCTTTGCCTCTAAGGGTTTTATAAATTATTTTAGGATTTATTTGAGAAGAGAGCAGGGGGGAGGGGCAGAGGGAAAGGGAGAGGAGAAAGAATCCTCGACCAGACTCCCCACTGAGTGAGCCCAAGGCAGGGGCTCGATAGCAGACCCTGAGATCAGGACCCTGAGCTAAAATCAGAGTCGCCTCTCAACCGACTGAGCCACCCAGGCGCCCCTATAAATTTTTTTTAAATTAGCTAACCATATAGGGGAGGGGCTTACACTTTACCTTGCGGGTTTTCTCATTCACATCAGCAATTGTTTTTCCATTGTTTTAGGGATTGTGGGATTACCACAGGGAACAGTTTTAAGATCTTAAATGGTCCAGGCCTATGTGGCTTTTACTGCTGTTGAGAGTGGGGGTCTTACAATCTTCTAGATTTGGATCTTGTGACTCTTTTTATGACCTGCTGACTTTTGGGGTAAGGGTCGGCCTAAAACCAAAATGGCTTTTACTTTGATCAACTTGTCTCCCAAGCCCTCTTCCCTCCAGCCTCATGTAAATGCCACATCTTCATCTATTCATCCATTGAATTTAGACTGCTTCCATATCTTGGTATTGTAATAACGCGCAATAAGCATAGGAGTGCATATTTTTTTAAAATTAGTGTTTGTTTTCTTTGGGTAAACACCCAGCACGGAATTACTGGATCATATAGTATTTCTATTTTTGTTTTGAGGAACCTACTGTCTCACAGTGGCTGCACCAATCTACCTTCCCACCAACAGTGCACAAGGGTCCTTTTTCTACACATCCTTGCCAACACTTATTTCTTGTCTATTTTAGGCCATTCTGAAAGGTGTAATGTGGTATCCGTTGTGGTTTTGATTTCATTACTTGATGTTAAGTGATGTTGAGGCATCTTGATGTCTGTTGGCTACCTGTAGGTCTTCCTGGAACAATTTCAAGTCCTGTTTTTTGGTGTTGAGTACCACAGAGTGATTTTATTTATTTTTCAAAGATTTTATTCATTTGACAGAGAGAGACATAGCAAGAGGGAACACAAGCAGGGGAGTGGGAGAGGGAGAAGCAGGCGTCCCAGCAGAGCAGGGAGCCTCATGTGGGGCTCGATCCCAGGACCCCGGGATCATGACCTGAGCCAAAGGCAGACGTTTAACGACTGAGCCACCCAGGTGCCCCCACAAAGTGATTTTAAAAACATGATTTGTACTACAGAATACACTGAACCTTAAAAAAAAAAAAAGAATACACTGAAGCAATGCAGTACTAAACAGGTCTCCTAAGTCAGGAAAATAAACTGAAATGTGATTCAAAACATAGCTCTAAGCTCAACAGGACACAAAAGCTTTTTACAAGTCTTCCAACCCTACCTCTATCCCCAAAGATACATATTTTCCTGGGGTAGTATTCTATGTGGGGTATTAAGTGCCTATCTAAACATTGCCTACAGTTTAAAGTTTAGAATATTTTTACATTTCCCCTCGTTTGGAACCACACTTTTGTAACCAAACAAAAAAACACTTTGTTTTTAATGGAAAAGTGTCATCTTGTTTTATTACTAATGTAAGCATTTGATGACAAACGAAGATAATTTTTACAAACTCAGAATGTTTGCAAGTACATGAAATTTTCCCATTTATTATAGTTTTATAGCACACTAGCTCAAATACGTTTCTCTACAACTACTCCAACTATAACAACTCCTTTGGAATGAATTATTTAGTCATCCGTAAACATGTAACTCTGCCAAATATTTTAAAATAAACATATAAAAATTTTAATTACTAATTTTTAGATGAATAGGGGTAAGAAAGTCATCAGGTATGGTTGGGACTGTTACTATCCAACAAGAAACCTGCTTAAGTGTTTCTTCTGATACAGTAGTTATTAATTAGAATTTTCAAAAAACAAGGCAGAACATAAAATACCAAAGAAACTTCGTGCAGCTTAGGCCTCCCATAGTCCTAAACCTCTGAGAGAAGCAAGGCAAAGCACCTTTCCTGCAATTTAAGTGGGTTTCTGTATTTTCCATGTAGTTGAGCTTTCAGAGATAGACATGACATATATGTCCTCTGGCTCTGGTTTGTATTAATTATGCTGAAGAGTTTAATACCCATCCAAGTCCAAAGGTGGAAGAACACATAAACTGGTATGGTAATGGGCAGGAGCAGACTATAAAAGCACAGGCTGGCTGTGTTAGTGCAGCCCTGTGGAAGTTTTCTTCCACGGAGGCTGAGTAGAACAGTCCTGCTAAAGGACCAACGGAATAAGGACAGTCAACGTTGGGAAGAGACAGAAACATTCATCTCCCCACTTATTACCTGCCACTCTGTCTTTTAAAAAGGTAAGTGGTATTAAAAAAGTTAGTTGTGTGTGTTGCTGTTTTTAATTATGATCTAGTGCCGCTCCATTTCTTCTTCCTTCTTATTTTGATGTGTCATCCTAGCTGCTGCGTATCATATTAGGGATCCCATCAATAATTGGATCGGCTTTCCCAACTCTTCATTATCAATTCATTTGTCGATGCATTCATATCTGAGGGGAGAACAGGGAAACAAAATGAATTGTGAAACAAAATGCTTGGAAGAGCTTGGTGTTCAATAAACACCCCCATTTATCCAATTCTTGACAGTGTTAACTCCAAAAAAAGCAGAATTAAACTGCTTCTAATTCTAAAAGCAGTATTACCCAATTGAAACATTTCTTTTAGAAAATGAATCTCTAATTCCCATTTTAGTCAGTTTCTCTCATATTTTCTTTTTCACTTTATTCTCAAGCTATACCTTAATATGAGTTTTTAAAATCCAGTCAGAAAAAAATCTCCCCTTTTCATCCAAATATTCCTTCGTTACTCTGGGCAACCTCAAGACCATCCCAGTTAATTTACTACTGAAACAGCCACTAGAGAAAAATTCAACTTCCCCACTTTAGAATGCATGCTTAATAGAGCAACAGAGCTGAACCATTAGAAGGAAACCACTAAAAAAATCAAGATCTACAAAATAAAAGAGGAAGATGAGATAGCAGAAATGAGGAAACTTTAGAAAACAGGTCTGCAGTGAGCTACACAATTAACTAAAAGGTAGATCAAATGGTCATTTCAAGGTGTAAGAAAACAGGTGAGTGTATTCATTACGGATAATAATCTAGGTTAAGAGAAATGCACAAATATTGAAAATAAAAAAGACTAGCAATGTACACCAAAAATAACCACTGATAACATTTTGTGTTTAGTATACTCCAATCTGCAATACTAGTTTGTCAACGTTCAGTTTTAGTAGCCTGGAGCTGTAGAGCCTTTTTTTAAAAAAAAATTAAATTCAACTAACATGTAATGTATTACTAGTTTCAGAGGTAGAGTTCAGTGATGCGTCGAGTTGCAATATAACACCCAGTGCTCATCACATCACGTGGCCCTCCATAATGTCCATCACCCAGTTACCCCATCCCCCCACTCACGTCCCCTCCAGCAACCCTCAGTTTGTTTCCTATGATTAAGAGTCCCTTATGGTTTCTCTTCCTCTCTGATTTCCTCTTGTTTTATCTTCCCTCCCAGAGCTGTTTTTCCCGACTCTTGGTCATGAAGCCGTTACAAAACCCAGCTAGTCCAGAACTAAGAGCCAAAAGGGGCAGCACAACATAGCGTAAAACGTTTAAGATCGTCAGGCATCAGCTGTACAGGTTCACAAGAATAGTTATTTTTCATCATCTTGGCCTAAAAATCTGATGCCTTGGACCAGTCCCGACTCCCACAGTTCATAAACCTGGCGGTACATTGGCACCACTGAGGGTCCTTTTAAGAAACACTCTTGCTCTAGTCCCGCCCCCAGACCGGCTGACTGGGTCCGCCTGGGGTGGTGCCCGGGAATCGGCATTCAAAAAAGAAAAAAAGTCCCCGGCGATACAATTGCGCAGCAGTGGCGAACCTGTAAACGCTCCGACCCATCCTTGCGGGTGGGCGGCTTGATTTGGGAGGCCCGGGGGCTCGGCTCCCCTCCGGTCGCCTCCCGCCCTTCCCGCCGCAGTCGGAGGTGCGTCGTAGTGGGCCGGGGCCGGAGCCAGAAATGGCAGCGGAAAATACCCGGATTGACCTGAAGGGCTCCCCAGCGGCTGTGAACGGCCGCGCGGTCCACCGCCCCCCCCGCCCCCCGCCACGGGAGGGGGCGAACGCAAAGTCGGAGACGGCGAATCGCACCTGAGCGTCTTCTTGGAGAGGGGGCACACCAGGAACTCGAGCAGCGCCGGGTCGAAGGCGCGGGGCGGGTCTCCGGGCCTCTCGCTCTTGTCCGCGGACCGCTGTGACCCCGACGCGTGAAGGCACCTACGGGCGACCGTGAACGGCGGCACGCGTGGACCCCGCAGCGCTGAGGCGAGCCAGCCGCACGCTCCGCTCAGCATGGTCCAGCAGGCCGCAACCGAGCCGCTTCAGCCGAGCGCCGCGCAGTCAGCCCCACAGCCTGCCAGCCCCAGCCCCCGGTGCTGCGGAAACGCCGTCCCCGGGCCGGCAGGAGCTAGCGCTTTGGTTCCGAGGGCGCTCCTGACCCGACCGCTTTTCCCGCTGCGCGCTCGGTAGTTACCGGCGCGGCCTGCCGCCAGAGGGCTCTAGCGACTGTGCCACTGCGTTTACAAATTACAAACATAACCAGGGCTTAAATTGGGTATTTGGAGTTTCACCAGGGTTTATGGCAGGGGTGCCAGGAAGCCAGTGGCCGGACATCAAAGTCACAGTGTTTGAAACTTGCACCGACGTGGTTATCTCCAAAAGGAGGTTTCAACCACATTGTCATATTGGGTATGTTAAAAGCATTGGTTTGGTCTTATGTAAGTCTTCTACCATAGATAGCTCCTATAACCTTGTCTCCCCCCCCCCTTTTCTTATTAAATTAGAACTTTAGAACCTGAAAAGAATACCACAGGCCTCTTAAGCTCCACGACGTCCAGATTCTTACACTGTGGTGAATCAGCTGCATAATAAAGCACAACCAGTTTATAGAGGATCTTGCAGACAGCAAGGTCTCTAAGTAACTGTGTATTCAGGCAGATGTCCATTAGTTTGAGTGGGAAATCCATTTAATGGATTTTGTTCGCCTCAAGTTTGCCTCTGCGCTCTAAAGGAAGTGATCTTTGTTACGGTGTGGTAGATTTGGGCTCCGGGGCCTGGCAGCTTGGTTTCTGGTGCAGGGCTGACTGAGCTGTGTGACTCAGAATGACTTCCTAAGTTTCTTTACCTGTAAAGTAAGATAATGCACTTACTACCTGAAATCTCCTCCTTGTGGGATTAAAATGGGGTCATGCATGCAAAGAACATTTAGAAAAGTGGGACAAATTAATGCTCAGTTAATGTTCTCTGTTGTTTATTTTTATTTCCTCTGTACAGTATGCTAGAAGATTCTTTGTTAGTCATCAATTTTTTTCCCTTTGTTTTGCTGATTATGGACTTGAACCTTTTTTGTTTTCACTGGACTTTATCATTTTACACTTTGAGCTCTGGGAGATAGGGGTGGGAGTGAGGGACACAAAGATACAGATACAAGATTATATTTGCAGATTTCTCTTCCACTCAGCCATGTGAAAATGGAGAAATTTTTATAGTTTATTTTAAAAATACGCTACATTATTTGATGCTTTTTGTTCACTAATGCTCAGAAGACTTCAGCATCAGGCAGTTTTCAGGATGTAGCCTCAAGAGGGACTACTGTAGAGTTCCTATGTTTGCTTTCGCCTTATTTCCTACGAGGCAGGTAGCAGGGCAGGAAGTAATTTTTCAGTTGTAGTTAGCTGATACTTTGGGCCCTACAGAAGGAGTGGATTATAAGAAAGATACATTTTAACTATGTTTCCGCGAGCTTATGGGGGAAGCAGAGCTTGACTTCTGCCAGCACTGTGTGGACCCAGGCCAGGTGGGACAGGCCTAGGGTCTTAGCCCTTGTGGGATGGAGGCAGACAACTATGCTTGAGACCAGTTTCATTAGCCTTAGTTTGGCTAGCCTGGCTGACTGATCCCTATCACCTGGGGTTTTCTAACCAGTTATAATAAATTATTTCAGTTTGCTGCCACCTAGAAGTTTCAAAGCAGGTCAGTTTACTTTTCATTTATGTTAGTATTTGGGGGGAAATGGAGAATAACAGCAAAGCATTAAAAACGTCCCTCTAATTTATAAAACCAAAAATCAACAACCAATAGTTTAGGAACATCTGAGTGTGGTGATACAAGTAGGCCAAACCATGTAAATATTAAGTTATAAAATGGTCCCTAAGGAGCCCTTTGTAATTAAGGGAATATAACTCATTTCTGCATGTGGTATACTAAGCTGAATGTAGATGACAATATAGAAGTTGTAAAGTTATTAGTCCTTTTTTGCTATTGGCATGACTATCATCTTTCCCATCACAGAGCCCCGTGCACATTATAATAATGTGATGGGGGCTTTGGGCTCAGGTACTGTTGCTATGTACCTTGGGGAAGTTACTTAAATTCTCTGCCCCCAATCTTGTCATCTGGTAAGATAGTATAGTATAGTACCTACCTTACTAGAGTTGTTGAGAGAATTAAATAAAATATACAGGTGAAGCAGTTAGCACAGGGGCTGGCACAGATTGCATATTGAAAAATGCTACCAGTTGCAAAAAGACTTATTGTGGGTGAAGTTGTGAAAATTCTGGTTAAGAAGTGAACACAGTGTACCACTGGGACACCTAATTTTAACTGACATGGAAATTTTTATGGTTTCCTACGTGGATAATACTGACACACAACTCTTGGGTTATCGACACATTAAGTGAGTTAGAAATCTCTGGGCAGATTAGAGACTAGAATATATATTTTAATGAAGTCCCATAAATACCAAATTTGGGGCATTGAAATTTGGGAATCTCTGATTCAGAGAAAGAAGTTAAAATCAATTTTCCACTAGATGGCATCATCCAGTATTTGAATTAATATTTATTCCTGCTTGTACTTTTCTTTCTGATTACAAAGATTTGCTTTTATTTTGCCAGTGGTTGCCTTTATTTGATGACATTTATTTTAGGAAAAAAAATCATAAAAATTTTATAATAAATTACAATTATAATGAATTCACAGAAATAAAGGGTCTAATAGGTAAATGGACAAAAAATATGAAATTTATAAAGGAGAAAATGCATTTGATTAATAAATACACACAATATCAATAGTAAAGTAATGCAAGTTTCAAACATCAAAGAAGTTTCCATTTTTCATCTATTAAAATAGCAAATATTTTAAAAAACATAATTAAAAAAAAAGATTTTATTTATTTGAGAGAGAGAGCACAAGCAGCGGGTAGCGGCAGAGGGAGAGGGAGAAGCAGACTCCCTGCTGGATCCCAGAACCCTGAGATATGACCCGAACGGAAGGCAGACACTTAACCAACTGAGCCACTCGGGTGCCCCAAAACATAATTCTTTTTTTTTTTTTTTAAGATTTTATGTATTTGACACATAGAGACACAGTGAGAGAGGGAACACAAGCAGGGGAGTGGGAGAGGGAGAAGCAGGCTCTCCGCTGAGCAGGGAGCCCAATGCGGGGCTTGATCCCAGGACCCTGGGATCATGACCTGAGCCAAAGGCAGACGCTTAATGACTGAGCCACCCAGGCGTCCCCCAAAACATAATTCTTAATATTGATCATTTATTAATTTATCGAAGGTCCACTACGTGGCAGGTACTGTCTGAATTAGCTGGGGTTCTCCAGAGAAACAAAATTAATCATATATATATATATATATATATATATATGTATGTATTATTTATTATGAATCAGCTCCTATGGTTATGGAGGCTGAGAAGTCCCACAATTTACCATCCCGTTGCTGTTCTATGGGATGGGACAAATGTGTAATGACATGTATCCACCATTATAGTATCATACAGAATAGTTTCACTGCCCTAGAAATCCCCTGCACTTTACTTGCTCGTCCCTTCCTCTCCCTTAACCCTTGGAACCACAGAAATTTTTACCATTGCCATAGTTCTGCCTTTTCCTGAATGTCATATACTTGGAATCATACAGTATGTAGTAGCCTTTTCAGATTGGTTTCTTAGCAATATGCATTTAAGGTTTCTCTGTGTCTTTTTATGATTTGATAGTTCGTTTCTTTTTATTGTTGAATAATATTTTATTTTCTGGATATACCGTAGTTTATTTATCTATTTACCTATTGAATGACATCTTGGTTGCTTCCAAGTTTTGGCAACTATGAAAAAAGCTGCTATAAACATTCATATGCAGGTTTTTATGTGGACATAGGTTTTTAACTCATTTGGGTAAATACCAAGGAATGTGATTGCAGATCGTATGGTAAGAGTGTATTTAGTTTTGTAAGAAACTGCCAAACTGTCTTCCAAAGTGTACCATTTTGTGTTTCCAGCAGCAATGGATAATTCCTGTTGTTCTACATCCTTGCCAACATTTGGTGTTGTCTGCCTTTTGGATTCTCACCATTCTAGTAGGTGTGCTGTAATTATCTCCTTATTTTAACTTGCAAGTCCCTGATGGTGTATGAAGTTGAGCATCTTTTCATATGTTTATTTGCTATCTGCATATTATCTTTGGTGAAGTGTCTATTCAAATCTTTTGCACATTAAAATTGGATTGTTCATTTTCTTACTGTTGAGTTGTTTTTTTTTACTGTTGAGTTTTAAGAGTTCTTTGAACATTTTGAATAACTGTCTTTTATCAGATATGTCTTTTGAAATATTTTTCCCAGTCTGTGACTTGTCTTTTCATTCTCTTTATATGTGTTTATTATACCAGGGTAAATCAAAGTTCAGGATGCTGAGACAGATATAAATCAGAAATATTTTTTCACCGAGGATCTTTTATTTTCACTCAAGATAATCTTAAGTAACCAACATCTATTTCCTCCATGCATTCTTTAACCTTCTGATTGCAGGGTTTCTCTCCTTTGCTGCTAAACTCTTTCAAAGGTGGGAGTACAGATTTTTGACCCCAGGTAACCCTAATTTATGAGAGGCAAACAAAAAAGAGGTGCACCCATGGTCAAGCATTGTGGTCCTTGTTGAGCCACTATTTCTCTCCCAGGAGTGACTGCAAGATAATTTACAGTGATAACATTCATTTACAGCTTGACCTTTCTCTTTTGGCACATTGAAAGTCAAGTCTCCTTCCAATGTCATACAGCGATATTAACAAAGTAGAAAGAATGCAAATATTTCTCAGTGTCAGTAATGTAAGATATAAAAGTGGAGACATTCCATCCTCTGTTTCATTCCCTTGTTATAATTAACACAAACCATCTTGTGGGGAATGGAGCGACATACTTTGATGTATTTTGCTTTGTATGTGATAGTTTAACAAGTTAGATATTCATAGACACAGACAATTGGCTAAGAACTCCCAACCCCACTTCTTGCGAAGGGTTCTTGGCACAGTGGCTTATAAGGCCCTCAAAAAACTACCCTCTGCCTCTCCAGCATCTTCTCTCACTGTGGCCACTTCCATCTTGTCTTAGCCATTCTGAATTATTTGCTGTCCACTAATACTCTAGGCTGTTCTATAGCTCCATGTCCTTTGCTCATGCCATGACATCTTCCTCAAATATCCTTTTCTCCATTTGTCCATCTAAAGCACTTACTCATCTTTAAGACCCAGTTTTAACAATACCTCTCTTATGAAGATTTTTCTAACTCCCTCCTTTTCCCTGTATGCTGGGTATTAGCCAATTCATCCATCATGTACAATGGTACACCACAGACACACACACACACACGCACGCACTCACGCACACACCCAAGACACCTAAACTACTTCACTGCAATTATTCATTTATATGTCTGTCTCCCCTACTAATCTGTAAGATCCTTTAGGTCCCATACCATCTATGTTTTATTCTTTTATCCCCTGCATCTAGCACAGTGACTGGCACATAGGTTTTATTTTTTTTTTAAGGATTTTATTTATTTTTTGAGGAGAGAGAGAAAGAGATAGAGAGCACAAGAGGGAAGAGGTCAGAGGGAGAAGCCGACTCCCCGCTGAGCAGGGGAGCCCAATGTGGGACTCGATCCTGGGACTCCAGGATCATGACCTGAGCTGAAGCAGTCGCTTAACCAACTGAGCCACCCAGGGCACCCGGCACATAGGTTTTTTTAAAGATTTTATTTATTTACTTGAGAGAGAGAGGAGGGAGCACAAGCAGGAGTAGCAGGCAGAGGGAGAAGGAGAAGCAGGCTCCCTGCTGAGCAGGGAGCATCAACACGGGCTCGATCCCAGGATCCCAGGATCATGACCTGAGCCGAAGGCAGACGGCTTAACCAACTGAGCCACCAAGCACCCCCCATTGGATAGATTTTTAAAAAAGCCTATAAAATGAATATAATAGGTGGTACCAAATGTTTAGTTGTTCCTCTCGTCAGCAGAAAAAAGTTATTATGCAGTTATACAACTTGCCAGGATACATACCAGTGAAAAGAATTGCTCAACAAACTTTTCTCTTCAATTTAGAGAAATATTCACATAAACTCTTTTCCAGCCCAGTTATAATTTGAGCAAACATAAGTAGGGTGGAGAGGCGCCTGGTGGCTCAGTCAGTTTAGCATTTTCGGCTCAGGTCATGATCCTGGAGTTCCAGGATCGAGCCTGCATTGACCTCCCTGCTCAGTGGGGAGTCTGCTTCTCCCTCTGTCCCTCCCTCCCTCATTCTCTCTCTCTCTCTCTCAAATAAATGAAAAAAATCTTGAAAAAAAAAAGGGTGGAGGTACTAGAAGGAGTACTATATTAGATCTGTCTTCTAAAGTTTTTTGCTTGAGGTTATGCATTTTTAAAATTTACATAAAAGTTACAAAGATAAAACAAAGAATTCTTATATACTCTCACTGAGATTTCCTAAGTTAACAACTCTATAGCTAGTTTTTAAAAAGCTGTTTGAGACTAACTTGGCAGACATGAGGCTTAACCACTTCAAAACAAAATAGAAAGCATTTTCTTGTATTACCATGGTACGGAGATCTAAATCAGGAAGTTAATATTGATACAATATTATTATAAGATCTACATATTAAAATTTTACCAGTTGTCCCATTAATGTACTTCTATAGCAAAAGAAAAAAAAATTTCTGGTGCAGGATCCAGTCCACAATCAAACATTGTATTTAGTTCCTGTGTCTTATTCGTCTCTTTTAATATGAAATAGTTAAAAAAGTAGTTGTTTTTTGTTTTTTTTTTCATGATTTTGACATATTGAAGCATACAGGCCAGTGACTTCTCAGCAAGTCCATTCCGTGATTTGGATTGTATATTTCCTCATGATTAGATTGAGGTTATGCATTTTTGCCAGGAATAGCAGAGATTGATGCTATGTCCTTTTTCAGTTCTTCATACTAAGAAGCATTACTCCTGGTGCTAATTCTGCACATTTTACTAAGGTGGTGCCTGCAAGATGTCTCTGCTATAAATTACTGTTTTTCACTATGTAATTAAGTATTATATGGGAATTATGTAAGTATCTTATGGAGATGAGGTTATATTTAAGGCTAAACAAAACAGAGCAAGTTTCCTAAGTGATCTAATGGGAAATTGTTTAGCTTTGTTATTTGACCTTCCTAGAGATCACATATAAAAATTAGAAAACTGGGGGCACTTGGGTGGCTCAGTTGGCTGAGTGACTGACTCTCCATTTTGGCTCAGATGGTGATCTCGGGATCGAGCCCTGCCTTGGGCTCTGCGTTCAGTGCAGAGTCTGCTGGACGCTCTCTCTCTCCTTCTCCCTCTGCCCCTTCCCCTGTTTACTTGGTCTCTCTCTCTCTCTCTACCTCTCAAAAATAAAAATAAGTAAAATCTTTAAAAAAATTAGAAGACTGTTTAAAATGGAAATCTTCTGATATTTTGGAGGGTTTAGCCTCAAAATTATTTACAAAAACAAGGTGTGGCTCTGTATTCGGTTGAACTGAATTTTAAAGCCTTAAGTAAATGGAAGTTTTGCATTCAGCAGCTCCTGGGGGATTACACTTGAATAGGAATAGCGGCAGAACTCTTGTTTCTATGATGTCTATGCATTTGGCTCTTCCAAAACCCTCTGACAGGAAGATAATGTCCTATGTTATTAGTCATACCTTATAATCAAAAGAACAAGCTTATGTTGGTGTTGATGAATCCTGAGTTCTGGTCTGTTTGTTCACCCACGTATTCTTAAAAAGAGAACTATGCTGAAATTGTACAGGTGATTTGATGCATGTTTACTTGCTCTCTGGAGTTATATATCTAGCACAATAAATAGGATGTTTCAAACTATTCTTTCAAATGCATCTATGTCATTGTAAAGGAATCATGGAGTTCTTTTAAATCCCTAATTGGTAATTTTTTTTTTTTTTGCTATGTTGGGGTATAATTTTTACAGATAAAAATTGCATATATTTAAGGTATATAATGTGATGTCTTGATACACATATATATTGTGAAATAATTACTGCTATCAAGCTAATTAAAGTATCCATCACCTCACATTTTGTGTGTGTATATAGTGAAAATATTTAAGATGTACTCTCTTACCAAATTTTGTTTTTAAAGAATTTATTTATTTGACAGAGAGAGAGAGAGCACAAGCAGGGGGGCAACAGGGGGAGAGGCAGAAGCAGACTCCCCTCTGAGAAAGGAGCCTGATGCAGGGCTCGATCCCAGGACCCGGGGATCATGACCTGAGCCGAAGGCAGACGCTTAACCAACTGAGCCACCCAGGAGTCCCCCTCTTAACCAAATTTCAAGTATACAGTACAGTATTATTAACTATAGTCACCAGGCTATATATTAGATCTACAAAACTTATTCATCTTTCATAACTGAAACTTTGTACTCTTTGACCAACATCTCTCCATGTCCCCCACCCCCCAGGCTTGGCAACCACCACTCTACTTTCTGTTCCCATGAGTTAGATGGTTTTAGATTCCACATATAAGTGAGATCATGGGTATTTGGTTTTCTGTGTCTAGCTTATTTTCACTTAGCATAATGTGCTCCAGGTTCATTCATGTCACAAATGATGGGATTTCCTTATTTTCTAAAGGCCAAATAATATTTCATTATATATATATTTATATACATATTTGTATATATCTCATATTCTCTTTATTCATTCACCTGTTGATGAACACTTAGATTGATTCCATATCTTGGCTATTGTGAATTATGCTGCAATTAACATGGGAATGCTGATATCTCTTTGAGATACTGATTTCATTTCCTTTGGATACATACTTAGAAGTGGAATTTCTGGATCCTATGGTAGTTTCTAGTTTTATTTTTTTGAGGAACTTCCATACTGTTTTCCAAAATGGTTGTACCAATTTACATTCCCACTAAAGGTATAGTGAGGGTTCCCTTTTTTGCACATCCTCACCAATGCTTATTATCTTTTAGCCATAATACCCATTTCAACATGTGTGAGGTTGTATCTCCTCGTTTTAGATTTGCATTTTCCTGATAATTAGTGATGTTGAACATCATATACCTTTTGGCCATTTGTATGCCTTCTTTTGAGTACTGTCTATCCAAGTCCTTTGCCCATTTAAAATCGGGTTATTTGTTTTCTTGCTTTGAGTTAAGTTCCTTTTAATATTTTGGGATATTAACCCCTTATCAGATGTATAGTTTGCAAGTATTTTCTCTCATTTCATAGGTTTTTTTTCCACTTATTGATTGATTCTTTGCTGTGTGAAAGCTTTTTAGTTTGATTCAATCTCTTTGTGTATTTTTGTTTTTGTTGCCAATGCCTTTGGGGTCATATTCAAAAAAATCATTGCCCAGACTAAGTCAAGAAATATTTTCCCTGTTTTTCTTCTAGTAGTTTTACAGTTTTCAGGTAAACATTTAAGTCTTTAATCCATCTTGGGTCAGTTTTTGTATATGTTGTGAGATAGGGTCCAATTTCATTCTTTTGCATGTGGATAACCAGTTTTCCCCACACCATTTATTGAAGAGACTACCTTTCCCCTTTGAGTGTTCTTGAGATCTTTATGGAAGATCAGTTGACCATAAATGTGTAGATTTATTCGGGCTCTCTATTCTGTTTCATGGGCCTATATGTCTATTTTTATGCGGGTACCATATTGTATTGATTACTATAGCTTTGTAATATAGTTTGAAATCAGGATGTGATACCTTCAGGTTTGTTCTTGTTGCTCAGGAATACTTAGGCTACTTGAGGTCTTTTGTCCCAAATGAATTTTAGGATTATTATTATTTTTTTATCTGTGAAAAATAGCCCTGGAATTTTAATAGAAATTGCATTGAACCTGTAGATCTCTTTGGATAGTAATGGACATTTTAACAATATTAATTCTCACAATTTGTGAACATGGGATGTCTTTCCATTTATTTCTGTCTTCTTTGATTTCTTTTACCAGTGTCTCATAGTTTTCAGTGTACTAATTCTTTCATCTTTTTGGTTAAATTTTATTCCCAAGTATTTAATTTTTTGGATGCTATTATAAATGGGATTGTTTTCCTAATTTCTTTTTTGAATAATTTGTTATTAGTGCATAGAAATGCAATTCATTTTTGTATATTGATTTTATATCCTGCAACTTTATTACATTTATTTGTTTATATGTGCTAATAGTTTTTTGGTGGAGTCTTTAAAGTTTTCTGTATATAAGGTCATGTCATTGACAGAGACCATTTCACTTCAACAAATCTTCCTTTCAGATTTGAATGCCTTATATTTCTTTTTCTTGCCTAACTGCTCTGGCTAGGACTTCCAGTACCATGTTGAATAGAAATGGTGAGAATGGACATCGTTGTCTTGTTTCTTATCTTAGAGGAAAAGATTTCAGCTTTTCACCATTGAGCATGATGTTAGCTGTGGGTTTTTCCTATATGGCCTTTGTTATATTGAGGTATGTTCCCTCTAAACCCACTTTGTTTAGGGTTTTTATTGAATGGATGTTGTACTTTGTCAAATACTTTTCTTGCATCTATTGAAATGACCATATCATTTTTATCCTTCATTCTGTTAATATCATGTCTCACATTTATTGATTTGCATATGTTGAGTCATCCTTGTATCCAGGGATAAATCCCACTTGATCATGGTGTATGATCCTCTTAATGTGCTCTTGAATCAGTTTGGTAGTATTTTGTTGAAGACTTTTGCATCTATATTCATCAGGGATATTGAGCTGTAATTTTCTTTTTTGTAGTGTCCTTGTCTGGCTTTGATCTCAGGGTAATGGTGGCCTTATTACATGAATTTTGAAGTGTTTTCTTCAATTTTTTGGAAGAGTTTGAGAAGGATTGGCATTAAATTTCTCTAAATACTTGTAGAATTCACCAGTGAAGCCATTAGGTTCTGTACTTTTTATTGGGGGGGGATTTGATTACTGATTAAATCTCCTTACTCATTATTAATCTATTCATATTTTTAAAAATTTCTTTATGATTCAATGTTGGTAGGTTGCATTTCTAGGAATTTATCTTTTTCTTGTAGGTTATCTAATTTGTTGGCATATAATTGTTCATAGTAGTCTCTTATGATCTTTTGTATTTCTGTGGTATTAGTTGTAATGGCTCTTCTTTCATTTACAATTTTATTTATATGAGTCTTCTCTCTTTTATTATTAGTTAATCTAGCTAAAGGTTTGTCAATTTTGTTTATTTTTTCAAAAAACCAACTCCTAGTTTCATTTATCTTTTTTTTTTGAGGTTTTTATTTACTGATTTATTTGAGAGAGAGCGAGTGAGTGAGCGAGCATGAGGAGGAGCAGAGAGAAAGGGACAAGCAGACCCCAGGCTGAGCGTGGAGCCCCATGCAGGGCTTAATCCCCACAGGGGGCTCAATCCCTAGGGCCCCGAGATCATGACCCAAGCCAAAACCAAGAGCGCCCAACTGACTTGGCCACTCAGGTGCCCTTCATTGATCTTTTCTATTGTGTCTCTATTTCATTATTTCTGCTTTGATATTTATTATATTCTTCCTTCTGCTAACTTTAGGCTTAGTTTGTACTTTTCCTAGTTCCTTGAGGTGTAAAGTTAGGTTGTTTATTTGAGATTTTTACTTTTTTTTAAAGATTTTATTTATTTATTTGACAGAGACACAGCGAGAGAGGGAACACAGCAGGGGGGAGTGGGAGAGGAAGAAGCAGGCTTCTTCAAAAAGTTAAAAAAAAGAGGGGCTCCTGTGTGGCTCAGTCATTAAGCGTCTGCCTTCGACTCGGGTCACGATCCCAGGGTCCTGGGATCGAGCCCCACATCGGGCTCCCTGTTCCGCGGGAAGCCTGCTTCTCCCTCTCCCACTCCCCCTGCTTGTGTTCCCTCTCTCGCCGTGTCTCTCTCTGTGAAATAAATAAATAAACTAAATCTTTAAAAAAAAATAATAAAATAAAAATGGGATTCCCTATTAAAAAAAAAACCACTCATAGATCATTCTCCAAAACAGATCAAATATTAGGCTATAATACAAGTCTTAACAAATTTAAGTATCAAAAGATACCATATGCGGTATCTTTTCTGAACACAATGGTAGGAAACTAGAAATCTGTAACAGAAGGAAAATTAGAAATTCACAAATATGTAGAAATTAAACAACACACTCTTGAATAGCCAATGGGTCAAAGAAGAAATCAAAAGAGTAATTAAAAGTATCTTGAGACAAACAAAAACAAGCACAAAACATACCAAAACTTACAGTATGCAGCAAAAGCAAGTCTAAAGGGGCCATTTGTACTGCTAAATGCCTACATCTAAAAAAAAAGGGGCTTCTGGGTGGCTCGGTCAGTTAAGTGTATGACTTGATCTCAGCTCAGGGCTCAAATCTCAGGGTCTTGAGTTCAAGCCCCGTGATGGGCTAAAATAAAAAAAAATAAAAATTTGGCGCTTGCGCTTGGGCTGGGTGGCCAGTCATCAGACGTCTGCCTTCGGCTCAGGTCATGATCCCAGGTCCTGGGATCGAGCTCTGCATCAGGCTCCCATTACACAAATTGCAGTATCCCTAGCTCGAAAGTGATTAAAATCCTGCTGCTCTCGTGTGATTTAACCTAACAGAATGAACACAAAATAAACTCATTATTTCAAGCCACTGATATTTGAGAGTTGTTTTGACTTTACTATAATTAAGCATATCTTAACTGATTGTTTCCCAAAGGGCAAAGAAGTCCCTGCTAAAATATTTGGTTATTATTCACATTTATACCACTATTAAGGAGAAATGAAATATGGAAATATTTGAATTATTATCTTTACATGAAGAAATCTACATTAGGCTTAGTTTAGAATTTTTCCTGAAAAACAATTTTTTGTTTTTGAAGCTCTGCATCAGTACTGTTCTCCAGAGTGGTTGCATCAATTTGCATTCCCACCAACTGTGCAAGAGGATTCCCCTTTCTCCACATCCTTGCCAACACTTGTTGTTTCTTGTGTGGTTAATTTTAGCCATTCTGACAGGTGTGAGAGTAACAGCTTTATTGAGATAAATTCATGTATACACAATTTACACATTTAAAGTGTACAATTCATTTTTTTAGTATTCACAGAGTTGCACAGTCATCACCAGGATCAATTTTGGAACATTTTCATCATTCTGAGAAGAAACCCTGTACCTATAAGCAGTGACTCTCCATTTCCCCAATCCCATCTCACCCCTGGCCCTAGCAACCACTAGTATAATTTCTGTCTCTACAGATTTTGCCTGTTCTGGATATTTCCTATAAATGGAATCATATAATAGATAGTTTTTGTGACCGGTTTCTTAGATTTAGCATAATGTTTTCTAGGTCCATCCATGTTGTAGCATGTATCAGTACTTCATTCCTTTTATTGCCAAGTAATATTCAATTGTATGGATATACCACATTTATTTTATCCATTCATTGGTTGATAGACATTTGGGTTGTTTGCAAGTTTTGTCTATGAATAATGCTATTATGAACATTGTGTTAAAATTTTGTATACCTGTACATATGTTCTTATTTTCTTGTGTATGTACCTAGGAGTAGGATTGTTAGGTCATATGATGACTCTGTGTTTGACTTTTAGAGGAACTTTCAGATTGTTTCAAAACAGTGGTACCATTTTCATTCCTTTTTTTTAAAAAAATTTTTACATAATGTCTCTACACAACATGGGGCTTGAACTCACAACCTAGAGATTAAGAGTTGCACACTCTATAGACTGAGCCATCTAGGTGCCCCCCCCCCTTTTAGATTCCTACCAGCAATGTTTTAGAGTTTCAAGTTTCCACATCCTTGCTAGGACTTGTTATCTTATGTCTTTCTGATAATAGTCATTTTAGTGGGTGTGTGTAGTATGTCCATGTGGTTTTGATTTGCATTTCCCTAATAGCTAATATATTGAGCATCTTTTTTTGTTTATGACCTTTTTTTTTAAAGATTTTATTTATTTATTTATTTGACAGAGAGAGACACAGCAAGAGAAGTAACATAAGCAGAGGGAGTGGGGAGGGAGTAGCAGGCTTCCTGCAGAGCAGGAGTCCGTTGCGGGGCTTGATCCTAGGACCCCGGGATCATGACCTGAGCCGAAGGTAGATGCTTAACAACTGAGCAACCCAGGTGCCCCTGTTTATGGCCATTTATGTGTATGTTTATTGGCCATTTATGTATCTTCTTTGGAGAAATGTCTGTTCAGATCCTTTAGACATTTTTCAACTGTGTTCTTTGTCTTTTTATTGTAGAGTTGTAAGAGTTATGTAATCTGGATACAAGTCCTCTGTGAGATATGATTTGCAAATATTTTCTCTCAATCTTTTGTTTGTCTTTTCACTTTTTGGTGGTGTCCTTTGAAGCACAAATTTTTTTCTGTTTTTCTTTGTTTGCTTGTGCTTTTCTGTTTTGCTCTAAGAAACTATTGCCTAATCCAAATTCACAGAGATTTATACCTGTGTTTTCTTCTATGACTTTCATAGTTTTAGGTCTTACCTTTAGGTCTTAGAACAATTGTGTTAAATTTTTCATATGGTGTGAGGTAGAATCTACTTTTATTCTCTTGGAAGCAAATATATAGTTATCCCAGCACCATTTGTTGAAAAGACTATCCTTTACCTTATTGAATTGTCTTTAGACCCTGGTTGAAAATCAACTGACTGTAAATATGAGGGTTTATTTCTGGACTCTCAATTCTATTGTATATACATATGCCAGTACCACACTGTCTTGACTACTGTAGCTTTGTAGTAAGTTTTAAAATTGGGGAATCTGAGTCCTCCAATTGTGTTCTTCATTTTTAAGACATTATTTTGGCTACTCTGGATCCCTTGAAATTCCATATGAATTTTAGGGTTAACTTGTCAATTTCTGCAAAGAAGCCAGTTGGATTTTTGCTAAGGAGTATTGCTATCTTTATAACAAAAATCTTCTGATCCATGAACATGGGATGTCATTCCATTTATTTAGGTCTTTTAAAAAATTTTTAAATGACGTGTGGCTCTCAGAGTATGAGTTTCACACTTTTTGTTAAATTTATTCCTAAGTATTTTATTTATTTTGATGTTATTACAAATGAAATTTTCCCTTCATTTTCAGTTTGTTATGGAACCATAAAGCTACTATATAGAAATAATTGATTTTTATTTATTTTCTTTTATTTTTTAAAGATTTTATTTATTCATTTGACAGACAGAGAGAGCACAAGCAGGGGGAGCAGCAGGCAGAGGGAGAGGGAAAGCAGGCTCCCCGCGGAGCAGAGAGCCTGATGTGGGGCTGGATGCCAAGATCCTGAGATCATGAACCAAGCCGAAGGCAGATGCTTAACTGACTGAGCCACCCAGGTACCCCATAGTTGATTTTTATATGTCTCTTGTATCCTGCAACCTTGCAGAACTTATTATAATTTTGGTAGTTTGTTTTTCACTAGATTCCTTAGGATTTTCTATATACAAGATTATAACATCTGCAAATAGAGATACTTTTACTACTTCATTTCTAATCTGGTTGCCTTTTACTTTATTTTATT
This sequence comes from Zalophus californianus, assembly GCF_009762305.2. Taxonomy (NCBI): domain Eukaryota; kingdom Metazoa; phylum Chordata; class Mammalia; order Carnivora; family Otariidae; genus Zalophus; species Zalophus californianus. Next base: position 71,803,690 of record NC_045596.1, read on the forward strand.
GCCTAATTGCCCTTTCCAGAACCTCTAGCACAATGTTGAATAGAAGTGGCAGGAGCCACTTGTTCCTGATCTTAGGAGGGAAAATTCAGTCTTTCACCATTAAGTATTATGTTCGCTATGGGTTTTTTGTAGGTGCTGAAACAATCTTTTTTTTTTAAAGATTTTATTTATTTATTTATTTGAGAGAGAGAGAGAGAGATAGTGAGAGAGAGCACAAGCAGGGAAGAGAGGGAGAAGCAGGTTCCCTGCGAGCAGGGAGCCCAATGTGGGGCTCAATCCCAAGACCCTGAGATCATGACCTGAGCTGAAGGCAGATTCTTAATGGACTGAGCCACCCAGGCACCCTGTAAACAATCTTTTAAAGAATTTATAATTGTTACATTCTTCTCTTACACAGTTGCATTACCTAAATACAATAGTAGAATAGAACTTGGTAAAGCTGAGAGAAACATTAAGCAAAGAATAGGGTTACTTCTTGTTGTCTACTATGTAACTATTGAGCATCTTCATCTTTGTTCTTGCCCTGTCTGTAATCTCCACCAAGGAAAGTGACCCACCATTGGACATTACTGTCTCAGCAGCCATATTTGATATTGTGCTATCTTCCTTCTTTCCCCACCTTCCAATCCCCTTTATTGGACAGGAATAACCATCTAACCTAAGAACAACTAATCCTTAGGTGAGATCATTATCTTCACCCTCTGAGGCCAGATTCAAAACATTATTTTCATCAAGTGAATACTCTTTCTCATGACTGGACTTAAGGAACAAAGGAAAGAATTTGTCAGTTACTGGTGCAAGTTCTAGCTGAAAATTTATGTGAGAGCAGAATCAGGTTGGCAGGCCATAATGGATAGTATAAGCTAAAGTTATTTTTAAAAAAGTAGAAATTATAAATAAGAAATAGTTATTAAAGCAGGATAGAAAGAAGTAGATACAGGGCGCCTGGGTGGCTCAGTTGGTTAAGCGACTGCCTTCGGCTCAGGTCATCATCCTGGAGTCCAGGGATCAAGTCCCACATCGGGCTCCCTGCTCGGCAGGGAGTCTGCTTCTCCCCTGACCTTCTTCCCTCTCATGTGCTCTCTCTCTCTCTCATTCTCGCTCTCTCAAATAAATAAATAAAATCTTTAAAAAAAAAGAAAGAAGTAGATACATAGACTAGAACTAAGTAACACAAATAGCTGAATAGTAGAGGAAAAATTCTTGAACTCTCCCATCTCAGGTTTCAAGAATGAGCTTAAATTCAAAACCAGTCTTCTCTGGCCCTAGTTCTTGGAATTCCATGAAATCCTAGTATTCTTATTCCTCCACATGAGCTAAGTTGAAAGAGTCCTTATTGCTAGTAAATTAATGAAATAACTAAAAGACTCAGGGTAAACTCATTACATTTGAGAATTTTTTTTCTCAAGTGAACTGAACTCTAAAGAGAAGACATGGGAAGAGAGAATGGAAATTATTTTGGGGTTAGTAAAGTATGAAATGCATGAAAATAATGAAGAAGGAAATAGAAGAACCTTAGGGTCCTTGCGCATAAGCAACCCATGTGGCCTAATGCTGTTACTGTTAGTTAGAAATGTGATTAGTATTGACTAAATAATTCCTATTTAGGAGAAATATTTGGTAAGGTGGTAATGATGAGATTGTTAAAATGACAATATTGTGCTTGATAAATTCTCCAAGGATGAGGCATTTGGGAAGAAACCTTGTTAATGGCAAACGTCCCGTAAGGGTTTAAAATGCTATGGAGGCAATATGAATTATAGATGATATAAATGGCAAGAGGCTGTGTCTTGGCAGCTAGCACATGGTTTTAGATGAAGAATAAAGTAATTGTGAAGATGAGGTAAATAAAATGATTGAGATTAATTACAGTTGGGCTTTAAACAATAATGACTGCTATTTAGTCTTTGTGAACAATTGAGGTGTAGGCTATAATTTTTCCCAGCTGAATTTGATTAATCCTTCTCAGCTGCCAAATAAAGTTAAAGGACTTTGCTAATTAAAGATAGGAAGAGTTAATGATGGGAAGAATTTGTATGTAATTGAGATTGGGGCGACTTTTGACATGTTAGAAGAGTGTATGAGAAGTTAATGAGATACCTTGGCATACAGTTGGGAAAAAGATAAGGCTTACCTTCAAGGGTAGTATCAGAAATTATGGTGATTGAGGTATGGGGCTTACATTCCATTTATTGGCCCAGTAATCATGCCTTGTTAATTATAGCAAATATACTAACATGTACTGCTTTTGGATGGTGATTTTTGGCTAGGGTTAGTTTCCAAGCTTCTTCAAGCTAATATTCACGGAAAGCCAAATATAGGATCTAGAATTGATCTAAATAAAACAGTTACCACAGAGGTGACCTTTAGTACTGAAATAATAGGCTATAAATCAACATTTTCAGAGTATGGATTCAACAGTTTAATTAATTGACTTCACTGAATTGTTTTGGAGTATGAGAGCATGGAAGTTTTGCATTCTCCTGCATGTGTGAGTCCTAAAATTTCTTTCTTCAAAGTAACTCTTGTCATTCATATTTATGATTGCATATTATATTAATGAGTGTTCTCCAGAGAAACAGAACCAATAAGATATAGATATATAAGAGATTTATTATATGAATTGGTTCATGCAAATATGGAGGCAAGAAGTCCCACAGTCTGCCATCTGCAAGCTGGAGAATAGGAAAGCTGGTGGAATAATTCAGTCCGAGTCCAAAGGCTGAGAACCAGGAGCATTGATGTCCTAGTTCAAGCTAAGAGAACATATTCTCCCTTCCTCTGCCTTTGTGTTCTATTCAAGTCCTCAAAAGGAATGGGGTGATTTTTACCCATGTTGGTGATGGGTAAAAACCAAGATGGTGACTCTTTACTCAGTCTACCATTTCAAATGCAAGTATCTTCCAGAAACATCCTTACAGGCACACCAGAAATAATGTTTACCAGCCATCTGGGCATCTGTTAGCCCAATCAAGTTCACATGTAAAATTGACCACACATATGCAAGTTATTATGAGGCAGTTTGAGACATGTTAAGACACATGATTTTTTTAAGATGGAGGGTTTGTTTTCAAGGGGCCATTGAGTGTGTCACAAGTAGGGATTTGATTAAACTCATGGAATTATGGTGTTATGTTTTTGTATGCTAATTATTGATAATTGTAATAGTTTGACATAAAATGCTCTTGAAAAAGAGAGTGATATTTAGTATATTTATTGAGAATAATATTGTCAATTCTACTAGCAAAACATTTCAAGTGGACAGGAAGAATTTTTCATATAGTCCAAAATAAATTTAAATTTACTTATAGTTCTCGTATTATTGTGGTTGCTTAAGTAAGGATGCAGATAAATCTTATCATCATCAGAGATCGAAGAGGAATAATATATTCTTTAGTTAAGTTTGATATGATGAGAAAAAGAAGAGAGAAATAGTATAGTAAATGTTACTCTACAGGAAATTAGTGGTTTGTTAAGGTCCAGTGAGAAGCTTCTTAGTTTGGTAAGCTTAATCTAGGTGGAAGAATAGAGTAGCCTGACAAATTAGATGTAGTGCATATGAATAGAAGCTTTCAATTTATATTTACAATTGGATCAAATTTGGGGAGACGGGTCAGAACAAGAGTTCAGAGTCAGACTCAAGTAGGGCTTAGGAGCTTTGAAACTGATGCTATTGGAAGCTGTAAAAGTATGGAAAAGAGTCATGGTTATTCTTCCTTTGTTGATGCTAGCTGTCCACACAACTCCTTGGCATGATGCATAATATCTTTCTTTTTTGAGAAAAGATTTTATTTATTTATTTATTTATTTATTTATTTGGGCGGGGAAGAAGAAGGAGAGGGACAAGCAGACTCTGCACTGAGCCCAGAGCCCGGCCTAGAGCTCCATGTGGAGCTCTAGCTCACGATTCCAAGATCATAGCCAAGCTGAAATCAAGTCAGATGCTCAGCTGACTGAGCCACCCAGGCGCCCCGATACATAATATCTTTCTAGCTTTATCAAACATCTTGCCATTCTCCAATATTCTTTTTTTTTTTAAGATTTTATTTATTTGAGAGAGAGAGCTCGAGCAGGGGAAGGGGCAGAAGGAGAAACAGACTCCCTGATGGGTGCCGAGTTCCAAGCGGGGGCTTGATCCCAGGACCCTGAGATCATGACCTGAGCTGAAATCAAGAGTTGGATGCTTAATCGACTGAGCCACCCAGGCGCTCTTCCAATATTATTTATTGAAAAATGAAGCAATCCAAGTAGCAGTAACTGTATCACATAGAGGTGCACTAGAATTTCTAAACCACAAGTGTAATTGTGAAAAGCAATAATTTTGCATTTAGCACTCTAGCTGTCCAAAAGTTTGTGCAAACATTTGCAATTATGGATTAAAACATGAATAAAATTATAGTAAACCCTAATAGCTCTAAACCACATTTTTTGCAGCATTGATTGCTAATACACTTGTTTTGGAAAAATTAGTTGGTTGAGACAAACACTTTCAAAGGAAATAAGTAATTTGGTTATATGTGGATCAACATTTCTGAGGGGCCTGTTATGTGAGAATAATCACTGCGGTAAGAGCTGTAGGACAGGCAATTCTTCACTACTTCCTTTTTGCAAACATCTGCCTCGGATCAGTCACAAATCCTATAAATTCTACTTCCTTATCCTGGCCTTGATTTAGACCCTCACTTGCACTCAGTTCCAACCTCATTACTGATCTTGCTTGCTCATCCTTCTGTAATCCATCCTCCATCCTGCTACCGCAGCTATCTTCGTAAAACACCAATTAGGTCATGTTGAATGCCTGCCTAAATCTCTTCAATGGTGCCCTGCAGCCTTCAGAATTAATTTTCCACTCCTCTGTATGGCACAAGCCCTTTTTATTCTCATTTTGGTTTCTCTAGCCTTATTTCTTACTGCATGTTCTCATGTACCTTCTGTTTCACACACAGCAAACTATTTACAGTTTTGCAAAATGATCTTACATCACTCCTTTCACTCTATGTATCTTTTCCAGGTTCATTTCTTCCCTCCCCTCCTTACCCTTCTGCTTCTTTCTCTTTCTTTCCCCAGTCTGAGTTAATCACATCTTCTCTGGGGCAACCAGAGCACCCACTCGTACTGATACCATAATGCTTTCCGTATTGATTTGTAATTGGTTAAACTGTTTGCATCTGTCACTGGACAAGCAGTTACTTAAATACAAGGGCTATTTATTTCCTTTCTATTTACTTAGTGTTGGTGCAGTGCCTGGCTCATAGCATGGACTCATTAAGTGCTCAAATGTGCAGTCAACCTGCCTCCTTAATATCTCTCACCTAAGTCCTGTCTTCAATCTCCACTGCCATCGTCTTAACATAGGTCCTTCTTGCTCACTTGGAATCCTAACACAACCTTCGTCACTACTGTTTTTAGTCCTTCCCAGTGACGATTCACTCTTCATACTATCACTACTTAATATATTTTTAGAATACATAGACTGATCATTTCACCAAATGACTTAAAATCATGTCTGCCTCTTCATTATATTAAGAATGAAGCCTAAAAAAGCCAAACTCATAGAAGCAGAATAGAATGGTGGTTACCAGGGCCTGGGGGTGGGGGTGTGTGGGGGTGTAGGATAGGATATTGGTCAAAGAGTACAAACTTCCAGTTGGACGATGAACAGGTTTCTGAGGATGTAACGTACAACATTGTGATTATTGATAATGATGCTGTATTATATACTTGAAAGGTTACTAAGAGTAAATCTTAAATGTCCTTCCTTACCACAAAAAAAGAAATGGTAATTATGTGCCATGATGGAATTAGCTAATGCTAAGGTGGTAGCCATTTTGGAATATATAAATGTATCAAATCAACAGATTGTATACCTTAAAGTTACACTGTGTTATATGTCAATTATATCTCAATAAAGTTGGGAAAAGAAGAATAAAGTCCAACTCTTTAGCAAAGCATTCTAAAGGCTTTCAGGATAGAGATCTTGTCACCCTTTCTAGTCTCGTCATCCACCATGACTCATACTCAGTGCAGCCCACATGCGGCACTCCGGAAGTGCTTCATCTCCAGCCTCATTCCTTTGCATACTTGGCTATCTCTGCTAGTGCTCTTGTCCCCACACTCACTGTATTGTAATGGTTTCCTTTCTATTCTTTCTCCTGCACAGTTCTCTACTGAGAGGGATTTTGTCCTGTTCATTTGTCCAGTTGCTAATCAGTCAACATTTGTTGAACATGCAAATTAAGGACATATTTGATACAACTAGATGTATTAAACTGGAATTTTATTTACTTCCTTGTTTTCCAATGATAATTGCTTTGTTGATCTAAGAACTCCTAATGGCTTTCAGTTAAACAATCGGCGCAGAACAGAAGTGTCATATTCATATTCATTCCCAGAGACATTTTTGCATCCTGACTATGTTTCAGCTAATATGCTATATTGCTACACTTGATTTTGTTTTCCTTAGCTGTACAGTCTTGAAATTATTCCTGTTAGACTTCTTCTGACCATCTATTTATCAAAGTCACTTTGAGTTTTCTGTATTCACATTAGTAACCCTTTTCAACTTAGCGTTTAACTACAAACCAAATAAGCATGCTTGCTATTCCACTCTTTCAGATCAAGCACAAAAATATTAAATGACATTAGCAAAAGATGACTTCCAGTTACTGCCTTTTGATCCCTCTACCAGGGCGATAAGAAGTCAGTGATAATTACTGTGCTAATCTGTTGTGTATCTACTTAGTAATATCACTAATATGGTTTTGTTTTAATTTCTCAATAATGATCATGCAATTTCCTCAGCATTTTCAAACAGGAAGTTTTCTTTGCTAGGAGTTGCCAGTCTCTATTAGAAGATGATGCTTGGGGGTGCTTGGGTGGCTCAGTGGGTTGAGCAACTGACTCTTGATTTCAACTGGGGTCATGATCTCTGTGTCAGGCTCATGCTTAGTAGGGAGTCTGCTTGAGATTCTCTCTCTCCCCCTCTCCCCCTCCACCTGCTTGCATTCTTTCTCTCTTTTACTTTCTCTAAAATAAATAGATAAATTAAAAAAAAAAGATGATGCTTGTTCAGAAGATCCATAGAAGTATTTTAAAGTAAATGTTTTTCTTTTGAAATGTAAACTGCTATTTACTTTGGCTGACTTTTTGGTAATAATGAGATAAAAAGATAAGAATTCTTGTTCAACTAAAATAAAGTGGTATTGATTTTCATCTTATTAAATATAATGGTCTAGTGTCTATATTTTTATGTTTCTAGTTATTTTTTTTTAAAGATTTTATTTATTTGACAGAGAGAGACACAGCAAGAGAGGGAACATAAGCAGGGAGAGTGGGAGAGGGAGAGGGAGAGGGAGAAGCAGGCTTCCTGCCGAGCAGGGAACCTGATGCGGGGCTCGATCCCAGGACCCTGGGATCATGACCTGAGCTGAAGGCAGACGCTTAACCATCTGAGCCACCCAGGCACCCCATTTCTAGTTATTTTTTATTCATTAATATGAGACCTATATTGGGGCGCCTGGATGGGACAGTTGATTAAGCAACCGACTCTTGGTTTTGGCTCAGGTCATGATCTCAGGGTCTTGAGGCTGAGCCCCACGTTGGGCTCTGCACTCAGTGTGAAGTCTGCTTGGGACTCTCCCTCCCTCTGCTCCTCCCCCCTGCACATTCATGCTCTCTATCTCCCTCTCTCTGTCTCTCAAGTAAATAAATCTTTAAAAAAATATATGAGACCTATATTTTGGACATGGATCTACAAGCAACTTATTAAATTGTCCAATTCCTTCATGGTTCTATAAAATATTTATATAGTAATAAATATAGTATTTATATAATAATAAATATAGTATTTATTTATTATTGACTCAGTAATATCATAGAATAAATGGTTTTTTGACTAGAGTGCTTGTTTTCATTTCCTAGGGCTGCTGTAATAAGGTGCCACATAGTGGGTACCTTAAACAACAGAAATTTATTGTCTTACAGTTCTAGAGGCTGGAAGTCTGAGATCAAGGTGTTTGCAGGCTTTTTTCCTCCTGAGGGATGTAAAGTAGAACTTATTCTATGCCTCTCATCTAATTTCTAGTAGCCGTAAGCATTCGTTGGCTCATGGATGGCATTCTCCCTAAGTCCTCATGCCATTTTCCCTTTGTACATGTCCCTGTATCCAAATTGTCTCTTTTTTCAGTACACAGTCATATTGGATTAGGAACCCCCCACCTAATGACTTCATCTTAACTTGATCTTCTACAAGGACTCTGTTTCTGAATAAGGTCACATTCATGGGTACTGAAGGGTTAGGACTTCAACATATATTTTAAAATGCATTTTAAAGATGATTATTATTAAAAAAATCAAGATTACATAGAAGATAGCTCTTCCCTTACATTTCCTAGGTTTTATGAATGGTAACTCCTGAATCCCAGTAATTTTAGCTCTTTGACTGTTTTCACAGTTCTAAACATTGAGGTTTGTAGAATGAATGAAGAATACCTTCCTGAAAATACAATGTCCACTCCTAGATTGCAAGTGATATGGTTTGGAAAACTTCAGAAATTCTTTCAGGATACCAATATCTTCCTTTTTTTTAAATTTAATTTTATTATGTTATGTTAGTCATCATACATTACATCATTAGTTTTGAGGTAGTGTTCCATGATTCATTGTTTGCATATAACGCCCAGTGCTCCATTCAATACGTGCCCTCCTTAAGTCCCATCACTGGGCTAACCCATCCCCCCACCCTCCTCCCCTCTAAAACCCTCAGTTTGTTTCTCAGAGTCCATAGTTTCTCATGGTTCATCTCCCCCTCCGACTTCCCCTCCTTCAGAGGTACAGGTCTGTGATTCATCAGTCTTACACAATTCACAGCTTTCACCATAGCACATACCCTCCCCAATGTCTATCACCCAGCCACCCCATCTCTCCCACCCCCCTCCACTCCAGCAACCCTCAGTTTGTTTCCTGAGATTAAGAATTCCTCATATCAGTGAGATCATATGATACTTGTCTTTCTCTGATTATTTTGATTAGCATAATACCCTCTAGTTCTATCCATGTTGTTGCAAATGGCAAGATTTCTTTTTTGATGGTGGCATAATATTCCATTGTATATATATACCACATCTTCTTTATCCATTCATCTGTTGGTGGACATCTTGGCTCTTTCCATGTTGTGGACATTGCTGCTATAAACATTGGGGTGCACGTACCTCTTTGGATCACTACCTTTGTATCTTTGGGGTAAATACCCAGTAGTGCAATTGCTGGGTCATAGGATAGCTCTATTTTCAACTTTTTGAGGAACCTCCATACTGTTTTCCAGAGTGGCTGCACCAGCTTGCATTCCCACCAACAGTGTGGGAGGGTTCCCCTTTCTCCACATCCTCGCCAACATCTGTCGTTTCCTGACTTGTTAATTTTAGCCATTCTGACTGGTGTGAGGTGGTATCTCATTGAGGTTTTGAGTTGGATTTCCCTGATGCTGAGTGATGTTGAGCACTTTTTCATGTGTCTGTTGGCCAATTGGATGTCTTCTTTGTAAAAATGTCTGTTCATGTCTTCTGCCCATTTCTTGATTGGATTATTTGTTCTTTGGGTGTTGAGTTTGATAAGTTCTTTATAGATTTTGGATACTAGCTCTTTATCTGATATGTCATTTGCAAATATCTTCTCCCATTCTGTCTTTTGGTTTTGTTGACTGTTTCCTTTGCTGTGCAAAAGCTTTTTATCTTGATGAAGTCCCGATAGTTCATTTTTGCCCTTGCTTCCCTTGCCTTTGGCGATGTTTCTAGGAAGAAGTTGCCGTGGCTGAGGTCGAAGAGGTTGCTGCCTGTGTTCTCCTCTAGGATTTTGATGGATTCCTGTCTCGCATTTAACTCTTTCATCCATTTTGAGTCTATTTTTGTGTGTGGTGTAAGGAAATGGTCCAGTTTCCTTCTTCTGCATGTGGCTGTCCAATTTTCCCAACACCATTTGTTGAAGACTGTCTTTTTTCCACTGGATAGTCTTTCCTGCTTTGTCAAAGATTAGTTGACCATAGAGTTGAGGGTCCAGTTCTGGGCTCTCTATTCTGTTCCATTGATCTATGTGTCTATTTTTATGCCAGTACCATACTGTCTTGATGATGACAGCTTTGTAATAGAGTTTGAAGTCCGGAATTGTGATGCCACCAGCTTTGCTTTTCTTTTTCAACATTGCTCTGGCTATTTGGGGTCTTTTCTGGTTCCATACAAATTTTAGGATTATTTGTTCCATTTCTTTGAAAAAAGTGGGTGGTATTTTGATAGGGATTGCATTAAATGTGTAAATTGCTCTAGGTAGCATAGACAGTTTCAGAATATTTGTTCTTCCAATCCATGAGCATGGAACGTTTTTCCATTTCTTTGTGTCTTCTTCAATTTCTTTCATGAGCATTGCATAGTTTTCTGAGTACAGATTCTTTGCCTCTTTGGTTAGATTTATTCCTAGGTATCTTATGGTTTGGGTGCAATTGAAAATGGGATTGACTTCTTAATTTCTCTTTCTTCTGTCTTGTTGGTGTATAGAAATGCAACTGATTTTTGTGCATTGATTTTATATCCTACCACTTTACTGAATTCCTGTATGAGTTCTAGCAGTTCTGGGGTTCTTGGGGTTTTTTTAGTACCAAATCTCTCTTTAATAATAACATTGAGGAGTGCCTGGGTGGCTCAGTCAGTTAAACTTCCAACTCTTGATCTCACCTCAGGTCTTGATCTGAGGGTCGTGAGCTCAAGCCCCACATTGGGGTCCATGCTGGGTGTGGAGGCTACTTAAAAAATAAAAATAAATAAATAAATAAAAATAAATGAATAAATAGCATTGACATTTAAGGAGATGCAATTAATGCTTAAGGGTACAGTTCATAACCCTGCTACAATACTGTAGCCTCATGTCATGTGGTTTGTTGAGTGAGGTTATTGGTAGATCGTGTGGTTGCAAGAGTAGGGTAGCAAGTTATACTCCATGGAGCCCAGCTGGTTTTGCTTTTCTCATGGTTACAGACTGCTTACACCAGCTAGCCACCTTGAAATCTAGGCCATGGGAGGAAATGTAGGGAGGAGGAAAATGGCAAAAAAGAGTCCAGACGGTTTAGCACCAGCCAGTTATCATTGGAAGGAACAAACCTCTGTTTTCTCTCTACTTCTCCAATGCCATTTTACCTTTAAAGAACTATTGTAATGTTCTCATCATAATATTATGAAACAATATGACTTCAGTGCTCCTAATTTACTATCTTGGAGTGACTTAAGTATTGGAAGGCTGGTTCTTATCACCTTAAAATCAAACAATTATAGAATCCAAGAACTTTGAACTAGAAGTAACTTTACCCATTGGTGGGTTCCAAGTTCCAACCTAGTGCACAGAACCTGCCACAGCATCCTGCAAATGTTATTTTGTGCTATTTTAAAATATGAAGAAATAAACTATGACTAACATTTTATGATATAATATTAAATAGTAAATACTAAGTATAATGACAATAATATAATGACTTCCACTCAAGAATTTATGTTTATGCATGCCACTGTTAAAAAAAATATTGAAGGCTTAGATGTATCCAGGTACTTGGGTACAACATTAAGCAAGACAGACACCAACTTGGTTCTCTAGGCATTTACAGTCCCTCAGAGAATGAACATTTTATTTCAGTAAAGTGTGGAAAGTTACAAATGAGGAAGTTAAGAGTGTAGTAAGACCTTTAAATTATTCTGGGGTAAGGCAAGGAAAGCTTCCATGATGAAGTGACATTTATGTCAACGCTATAAGAATGAGGAGTTAAGCATTGACAGAAGGAGAAAAGTGTTGCCAACAAAATCTACAGTGTGCACAAAGGCCTGGAGGTCAGAGAGAGCATGTTATTGATGATTCTTGCAAAGAATATAGCAAGTTATTCCATATTATATTTATTTTACTTGTTCAATTACAGTGTGGATAATAGTCATAAACAGAGATATGTAGATATAGAATACTTTCTTTTTAAGATTTTATTTATTTTTATTTGAGAGAGCGAGCGAGCAGGGGGACGTGCAGAGGGAGAGAATCTCAAGCAGACTTCATGCCTAGCACAGAGCCCGGCGAGGGGCTGGATCTCACAACCCGGAGATCATGATGTGAGCTGAAATCAAGAGTTGGATGCTTAACTGACTAAGCCACCCAGGGGCCCCTAGAATACTTTCTTTTCAATGAATTTAATTGTGAGTCATTATCTACTCCTTTCATTTTTTACAGCTTTCTCCCTCCATTGTCTCAGTGAAATTTCTCAGTGATAGTCAGTGGTTCAAGGTCCCTTAGTTCAGGTTTTATCGAAACTTTTTTTTTTTAAGATTTTATTTATGTATTTGACAGAGAGAGACACAACGAGAGAGGGAACACAAGCAGGGGGAGTGGGAGAGGGAGAAGCAGGCCTCCTGCCAAGCAGGGAGCCCGACGCGGGGCCCGATCCCAGGACTCCGGAATCATGACCTGAGCCGAAGGTAGATGCCCAACAGCTGAGCCACCCAGATGCCCCTTTATCGAAACTTTATTTATTTCTTGGACATGATAAACTATGTCTGTTATCATGAGTTATCTCTTAATTCTCATAACAACCTTGCCAGCAAGTATTATTATCCCCAACTTATAAATGGGGAAACTGAGCCTCAAAGAAACTAAATAATATGTCCAAGGTCACACATGGCCAGAGGCCAACTCCTGCCTGTCTGCTTCCCTAGTCCATTCTCTTTCCATTCTGCTTTACTGCCTATCAATTACACAGTGGATTGTGATAGGCCGGGTTTCCCAGCCTGAGTTAAGCTTTTTGAAATTGAAAGTCTCAGTCACAAGACTCCTCTTTTCTATTCTCCTCTCATACCAGTGAGTCTTCACTCCATTCTCCCATGTATGTCGCTGCCTCTGAAAAACTCATCTCCACTGAAGAAAACTAGCGATTCTTTAAGCCCCAAAGTGCTTGATTTACCTGTTTTAATAATTAAAAATGTACACCATCAGGACTTTTGTTCCTTTAGATAAATTCATTCTTTCATGCATCAGTTAAATCGAATGTCTCATTGAGGAAGTCAATGGCAGGGAAAGAAAAGAGAGAAAAGGGAACTAATAATTCGGAGCCCTTATGCTAGGCCCTTTATGTTAGACCCTTTAAGAGACAGTAGCTCATTTCATCCTTAGCATAATGGTAGGGTCGGTATTATAATTCCCACCTAACCAGTAAGGAAGTGTCGGCACAGCTGCCTCAGTTGCAGAGCTGGGATTTGAACTCACATCTGTAAGTATCTGGTGTCCGTGATTTTTCTACTGTGCTATGCTGATCATTCATTTATTTCTTTCAACATTTTCATTGAGAGATTCTATGTGATAGAGACTATCGAGATGAGAACTGAACTCAGGATTTTACCTTTATGTTCCAGCTGGCTCTGTATTGGTAATTGGTACTTTGTGGCATTAGTGCCTGGCACATAATAGGAACCTAAATATTTGATACATGGCATACTTATTTAATTTTCACCCTAGAATTTGGCCACTTGTCACCATGTCTACATGCAGTTTATATCATTTAACTTTCTCCTTAAGGATACTGTTTGGACTTATTATTAATTTGCCCCCATTGGATGCAGTCATATATCCAATGGACCCATGAAAGTCATTGTGTGTGTGCCCTGACCATTGATCCTTTGCTCACCAGACCATATACATCTCTTCTTCTAGGCCTTTGTATTTGGCCAGGAGAAGGATCTTGAAGTGTATGGACCTGGTGACATTCCCCAGCATCCCAGTTGCTTGCATTTGGGCATCAGACAGCTTCTGCTCACGTAGGACTGCACATGCGTCTGCCGAGGACCTCTACTTCGGTTCTCCTTTGGTTGGTCTATTGGTTATCATGTTGCGCCCCCTAATTTAATTCTAAGTGGGTGGGAACATGTCTATGTACAGTATACTGTCTGCTTCTCTCTACTTTATTTTTTTTAACACTCCCATCTCTACACCACACCTTTCCAAGGTGGTGTGCAGACTGGAGGTTTCAGGTACAAAGTCTCAGGTATATCTAACCAAAGCCTTTACACATGTAAGAATTTAATTTCTGTTATACCTGGGATCCCATTATTCCTAATAGGACTTTGACATCCTCAGGCTTGTGAGATTTGTTGGTCCAAAAATCTGCCATCCTTAACGATAAGCATTTCAGAGTCTCCAGCAACCTGTGCTTGTGCTGTATCTGACTCCAGTTTGAACATCATTTAGATGTAATTTTTCTGTATAGGAACAATTATCTGGGACTACTTTATTCCACCTAAACTAAATGAAAAACATGGGAAGTCTGTGAATTAGTGTTGTTAAAATTAAGTACAAAGTGGAGACCGGACTTGCAAATTCTCTGGGTGATAAAACCATGTAAGCTACATAAGCAAAACTAAATCTAACTTCTTTCATGGACACAAATAGTAACTAACTTAGGTAATTTCTTGCAAAGGCCTCTGATATCATAAAAGAAACTTGTCATCTTCCTAAAAATGGTATAAGGTAATCACTTTTAACCAATCCCCTGCCATGTGGAAACCCCCACTGTAATAGCCAATCACTGTAAAGTTTAAACAATTTCCTTATTTTCACTTTATAAGCCATCCTGTAAATCCTGTAACCTGAGCTTCATATTAGTTTTAAATTAGATAGCTCCCAGTTCTAGAACTGTTCTTACATGCACAAGAAACTCTTACTAAGTACTATTTATTGATCTGGTGGTTTTAATTTTGCCATTTCTGAATTTTTGACGTTATGTGCTCAACTGTGTCCCTCCAAAATTCATATATAGAGGCCCTAATTCCTAGTACCTCAGAATGTGACTATATTTGGAGATAGGATCTTTATAGAGGTAACTAGTTAAAATGAGGTTGAGTGGGCCCTAATCCAATATTATTAGTGTTTTCATAAGAAAGGAGATTAGGACAGAGACATACAGAGGGAAGACCATGTGAAGGCAGGGAGAAGGTGGTCATCTACAAGACAAGGAGGGAGACCTCAGAAGAAACCAACCCTGCTGATACCTTGATCTTGGACTTCTAAGCTCCAGAATTGTGAGAAAACAAAGTTCTATTGTTTAAGCCACCCAGTCTGTGGTACTTTGTTATGGCAGCCCTAGCAAACTAATGCAACTGGCTTTTAAACATGGGCAGAAAGTGTTGTGAATTTTCAATTCGACACACTCAATTTAGGTAATATAGTATAGTACCAAAAAATAAATCATCCAAAATAATCAACTTTGGCAATATAGTTTTCCTGATAATATTAATTAATACTCTACTAAGGAATAAGCACTTAGAAATTCAGGGTGATGGCCCTTGTTCAGTTGGTGGCAGTTAATGAAGTGTATGTGGCCTTAAGCCATCATCTAACTAAACATTTTTTTCAAGATTTTATTTTTAAGTAATCCTACACCCAAAGTGGTGTTCCAACTCAAAACCCTTGGATCAAGAGTCTCATGCTCCACTGACTGAGCCAGCCAGGTGTCCCTAAAAATTTATTTATCAGTATGTAAAATTGATGTAAGTGCAGTTTTTTTTCCCTTCATAAAGCCTATGAAGTTACATAAATGAGGAGATTTTAATCATAGATTCTACATTCAAAATAAAGTTGGTAATTTGATTCTGTTATCTGAAAAATTATATTCTGGAGATACTTTCTCTTGGGTATCAGATGCTAAAAGTATGGGGCAAGACTGTATAGGGAGGAAAAGAACAGGAAAAGCATTCACTGGATTTTAATCAAAACATTATTTGTTGAGTATTGCGCTTCTCTAGAATGAAAGATATGTATATGTTATAAAAACTAATTAAGACTGCTTTTTGGTCACAAAGAGAAGCAGCTGGGTTTTAGCATTTGTGTATATTCAAGATCAGTGTTCACTAGAAAAAGAAAATCCATGGCCATTTTAGAAGGAAAATAAAAATGTAGCTTACTCATCAGTCATTAAAAGCATTCTTTATGTGCACGTGGAGCATAAAGCTCATTAGGTTTATAATCCAGCTACTTCCAGTTTTTATAAAGCTTGATCTCTTGATTAGATGCCATTTTTAGTTGAATAGTTTAAACCTGAAATTAGAAATTTGTACGATATAACCATTTATTCTCACTGCCACCAGGCAGGGTCACCAGGGACCCTTGAACCATGGAATTCTGACTTCTGGAATTCTGGGATACGATGATATGATGGTGACCCAAAGAGTTTGGGGCTTCCTTTCACTCCCACATCTCTGCATTGATTTCAAATCTAATTCTAACAACTCTGAGAATCTGGGAAAAGGAAAATCCTGGTGACAGATTCACTGATAGCCCTAAAGGAGATTCTGTGTCGTAATCTGCCCTTTCCAAAACAAATCAGCAGGAATAAAGAGAAAGTAGTGATTTGCAAGGCCACCTGACCTGCAACTGTTACAGTCTTTGCTAGCTGTCAATAACAAACCTGTGATGTTCCAGAAAAGATGAAACCTTCAAGCTCCCTTTCCAAAAATGGTAGGATTTCAGAGTCTATTGCCAGGATCTAAAAAGAATTTTCACCATCCTTGAAGCAACACAACAAAACTGAAAAATGAAAATAGTTGATGGACCATGTGCCTTATGCTGCCAGAAATGGAATGATCCTTCCTATTTGAAAGCAGATATAGAGACCCTCCCTCATATCTTCTCTTCCTACCATGCCTCAAATGAGCAGCACTACCTTCTGAGGCAGCCAGATTGCAGGTTTGCCTATCCTCACCTACCTCCACCCACTGAATCAATCAGTGTTTCTTATCCCCTCAGACAGAATAAAATCACTCATATGACAGACCACTTACTACTTAATCACAATTCTTATATTTAATTGTGATAAAATACACATACAATAAAATTTACCATTTTAACCATTTAAAAATGTACAGTTCAGTAGCAGGAAATATATTCACATTGGTGTGCAACTGTCACCACTACTCATCTTTAGAACGTTTTTGTCTTCCCAAATTGAAACTCTATTTCCATCAAATACTAACTAACTCCCCATTTCTCCCTGGCAATGACCATTCCACCTTCTGTCTCCATGAATTTGACCACTATAGGTACCTCGTAAAATGGAATCATACAATATTTGTCTTTTTTTGTACCTGGCTTATTTCACTTAACAAAATGTGTTCAAATTTCATCCATGTTATAGCATGTGTCAGAATTTCCTTCATTTTTAAGGCTGAATCATATTCCATTGTATGTATATGTCACATTTTGTTTATCCAGTCATCTGTTGGTGGACACTTGGGTTCCTTTTACCTTTTGGCTATTATAAATAGTGCTGCTATGAACATGGTGTACAAATATCTTTTTGAGACCTTGGTTTCAACTCTTTTGGGTGTATACCCAGAAGTGGAATTGCTGGATCATATGGAATTAACAATTGTTTTTAATACTTCCAGAATTTTTTTTAAAAGAGTTATTTATTTATTTGAGAGAAAGAGAGAGAAAAACAGGTGAGCAGGGAGAGGGGTTGAGAGATAAAAGGAGAGGGAGAGAATCCCAGGCAGACTCTCCGCCGAGCACGGTTGTAAGTGGTTCACCGCATTATCTCATTTAACCTGGGACCACCCTGTGAGCTAGGTATTATTACCATCTCCATTTTACAACTGAAGAAATGGAGACACCAAAAGGTAAGGCAGGGGTCCACTTTTAAGTCAAATTGAATCAAATCGCACGACCCCAAGATCACGACTGGAGCCGAAATCAAGAGTTGGATGCTTAAACAACTGAGCCACCTAGGTGCCCCAACTTCCATAATATTTTTAAAAATGGTTTGCTTGGCTATCCTAGAGAATTTTTGTTTATTTTTGTTTCACATCTTACTTAGACAAGATATAAAAATTCAGGTCTGGATAAATTTAACTCAGTTTGAAGTCTCTCTGATCAAATTTGATTTTCAACGATAGCTGGTGCCAATTTTTGAAAGCCTTTATTGGAATAGTAGGGACACTAGATGCCAATTACCTGTTGAAAAGTATTGAAGTCTAGATACCTTTTGGCAGAATACCAATGAAGATCCTTTCGTATAGGATTTCTCCTTTTCACACAATGCATAATCTGTATTCTAGAGAGTTGGGACGTGCAAAAATGGCACATCAATGTGATTATGCTAAACACCACGTTGCCCTCAGAGTTTAAAAGCTGAATACTTATTTGGTCTCAGTGTCATCTGAGGGCTCTTCTTTAGCCTGTCTAATCTGACAAGCACCAACAGCTGACACAAAGGTGATGTCACTTGCTCTCCTGTTTGCTCCCCTTTCTACTAAAAGCCAGCAGCAGTATGAGGCTACAATGCCTTTAAGAGTCAAGTCTCTAAAACGATAGAATTTAAGAACTTCAAATATTAATAAAGAGCCCTCATCTACATTGAACTTCTTACGACTTTTTTCTTCCCAAAGTACCAATTCATAGCTTCAGACATTCTTTACATAAAATATTCTGTAAAAAAAAGTCCCTTGCTTTACATAAGGCTCATTTATGTGGAAGGCATTAAGTTATCACTGTCACTTTATTCATAAATTTGAAATGTGAATCTTTCTATTTTTTTTAAGATTTATTTATTTATTTTAGAGAGACAGAGAGTTCGAGTGGAGGGAGGGGCAGAGGAAGCGAGGCAGAGAGAGATTGAGAATCCCAAGCAGACTTCCCACTGATCACGGAGCCCAACTCGGGGCTCCATCTCACGACACTGACATCATGACCTGAGCCAAAACCAAGAGTCAGTTGCTCAACCGACTGAGCCACCCAGGCGCCCCAAAATATGAATCTCTTGACTCTCTATATCCCATATCTGTTTATATTTCATTTACATTTACCGGATCCCCTCTTGTAAGTGGTGAATTGTCAGGATGTCACAGGATTGTCATCAAACCCAATTTGAGTAGTATTCATTGTGTCAGCCAGTGTGCTGTGTGCTGGGTGTATACTGCTAAGCGAAGTTTAAACACAGATGCCCCCTCAAGGATCTTATCTCCTGATTTACATTCTAAAATCTGTACCTCTTTCAATCTGCTTCACCTTAGTAAAGGGCATCGCTGTCCAACCAGCGGCCCTAGCCAGAAATCTAGGACTTTTCTTTGGTTTCCTCTCTCCCAAACCCCCACTCCCACTCCCTTCTCTTCTTCCCCCAAAATAGAGCTTGGTGACATTTACTTCTTTTCATCTCTGCTGCCATGATCTGAACCCAAGCCACTACCATTTATAGCCTGGATTACTGTAATAGCCTCGATAACTTCCTAACTGACCTTTCGAGGTCTGCTATTGCTCCCCTCCATCCCTTGCCATCTATCCAGGAACCAGTGATCTGTTTAACACCGCCCTGCTCCCCCCCACCCCCCACCCCCCCCCACTCAGTGGCTTCTTGCTGCACTTACAATAGAACTAAAACCCCTATAGACATTCTGCATGGTATGTCCCTGACTTTTTCTCCAAGCTTCCCTCCTGCCACTCTCTGTTCTGCCCACTCTGTTCCTGCCACACTGGTGAGCTGGTAATTCTTTCAGGGCTTTGACAATGACAAGCTCTTCTCAGCCTCAGAACTTTGACACATGCTGTTCCCTCTGCCGGGGATGCTCTTTCCCTCCTCACATCCTTAAGATCTAGCTTAAATGTTTTCTCTTCAGGGAATGATTACCTCAAAATGCTGGATAGGTCTTCCCATTAATGTGTGTGTGTGTTTTACCTCATCAAGACTTCTGCTATTTCTTAGAGCATTTTTTTCTTATTTCCTGTAAAAGCCTTTGTCTTATGTAGAACAGATATTTTCCCAGTAAAATATTGCCTTTTAACTTTTTTCCAGGTTTAATTTTCTGCTTTAAGTTTCAAGTAATAAATCCCATTAATCTTTTCCATTTTATTTCATGGTACCATGCTTAGAGTCTTTCTCCTCCACAAAATTTTGTGAGGAATCACTTATTATTTTTTTTCTGAAGTTTTTCTTGTTTCTTAAACTTCTCTGGAATTTATTTTGCTCTGTGGTGTAAAGGAGGAATTGATGTTTATTCCTTGAGTTGTTGGCAATGGCAATTTCTTCTCTCCTCCAAGGAGGAGGAGTTGCTATAGATTGGTAAAGTTTTTGTTTGTTTGTTTTGGATTGGTAAAGTTAAAGGACATTAATTGGGTCATGCTTTCTCAGAGTAGAGTCTTATGGTAGATGTATAAATAAGACTGTAGTGGGCATTAGAATAGGAAGATCTAAGACTTCGGTTTGAGTGGTGGGGCAGAAATAGAGGAAATAGGAAATAATGAGCTTAGGCAAAGGCACTTGTTCACCAAGTTTCAGACTATTCCCTAAAGTTCTGCACTGAAGTCTGGCATTAAAGCCTCATCTAATAGCAAATGTGTTTGTTGCTTATTATTATTATTTTTAACAAAGTGCTTATTTTTATTTGCATCTTTCTTTGTGCATATATTTCCCTTGTGGACGTTAAGGGAAGAGGTTGTTGACCTAGAGTAGGGTTCAGATGTTTTTGGCCAAAGATCATATTAATTACATCTTCCCACTTATAATTCCAATTATATATTTGTTTCTATAAGTATTTTTATTATATTATCTTCAATCAAATGAACATTTATGTGAGTGCTACATATATATGTTGATTTAAAAAATTTTTGCCTTAGAACAAAAGATACTTTATGCTTATGCATATATAAAATAAGATCATAATACTGAAGGTAGTTTCAAGTAAAAGCTGTTGACTTAATCATATCTAGCAGTGAGTGGAATAGACTTTTCTGTCTTCATAAACAGACATGTTATCATAAATTGGCACCAAAAAATGGTGATACCAAAGTGAAAGCAGTGTTTGAGGAAATGATTTAAAGATAAGAAAGGGCCCTAGCCTCAGCAATCAGACAACAAAAAGAAATTAAAGGCATCCAAATTGGCAAGGAAGAAGTCAAACTTTCACTCTTTGCAGACAACATGATACTCTATGTAGAAAACCCAAAAAAGTCCACCAAAAAACTGCTAGAACCAATACATGAATTCAGCAAAGTCACAGGATATAAGATCAATGTACAGAAACCTGTTGCATTTCTATACACCAATGATGAAATAGCAGAAAGAGAAATCAAATAATTGATCCCATTTATAATTGCACCAAAAACCGTAAGATGCCTAGGAATAAACCTACCCAAGAGGTAAAAGATCTGTACTCTGAAAACTATAGAACACTTATGAAATTGAAAATGACACAAAGAAATGGAAAGACATTCCATGCTCATGGCTTGGAAGAACCAATATTGTTAAAATGTCTATACTACCCAAAGCAATCTACACATTCAATGCAATCCCTATCAAAATAACACCAACACTTTTTACAGAGCTAGAACAAACAATTCTAAAATTTGTGTGGAACCAGAAAATACCCTGAGTAGCCAAAGAAATGTTGAAAAAGAGAACCAAAGCTGGTAGCATCACAATTCCAGACTTCAAGCTCTACTCCAAAGCTGTAATCATTAGGACAGTCTGGTACTGACACAAAAACAGACACGCAGATCAATGGAATAGAATAGAGAACCCAGTAAGGGACCCACAACTATATGGCCAACTAATCTTTAACAAAGCAGGAAAGACTATCCAGTGGAAAAAAGACAGTCTCTTCAACAAATGATGTTGGGAAAACTGGACAGCCACATGCAGAAGAATGAAACTGGACCACTTTCTTACACCATACACAAAAAAGTTCAAAATGGATGAAAGGCCCAAATGTGAGACAGGAGTCCACCAAAATCTTAAAGGGGAACATGGGCAGCAACCCCTTTGACCTTGGCTGTAGCAACTTCTTACTAGACACATCTCTGGAAGCAAGGGAAACAAAAGCAAAAATGAACTATTAGGACTTCCTCAAGATAAAAAGCTTCTGCAAAGTGAAGGAAACAATTAACAAAACTAAAAGACAATCTACAGAATGGGAGAAGATATTTGCAAATGACATATCTGATAAAGAGTTAGTATCCAAAATATATAAACTTAAGAACCTCAATACCCAAAAACCAAATAATACAGTTAAGAAATGGGCAGAAGACATGAATAGACATTTTTCCAAATAAGATGTACAGATGGCCCACAGACCATTGAAAAAATGCTCAACATCACTCATCATTAGGGAAATACAAATCAAAATCCAGATGAGATACCACCTCACACCATTAAGAATGGCTAAAATTAACAACACCGGAAACAATAGATGTTGGTAAGAATGCGGAGAAAGGGGAACCCTCTGGCACTGTT
Organism: Zalophus californianus; assembly: GCF_009762305.2. Lineage (NCBI taxonomy): Eukaryota > Metazoa > Chordata > Mammalia > Carnivora > Otariidae > Zalophus > Zalophus californianus. Next base: position 71,825,975 of record NC_045596.1, read on the forward strand.
GGTGGGAATGCAAACTAGTACAGTCACTCTGGAAAACAGTATGGAGGTTCCTCAAAAAGTTAAAAAGAGAACTACCCTATGATCCAGCAATTGCACTACTAGGTATTTATCCAAAGGATACAAAAATACTGATTCAAAGGGGCACATGCACCCCAATGTTTAGGGCAGCACTATCAACAATAGCCAAACTATGGAGAGAGCCCAAATGTCCATTGACTGATGAATGGATAAAGAAGATGTGGTTTATAGATACAATGGAATATTACTCAGCCTTCAAAAAGAATGAAATCTTGCCATTTGCAGTGACGTGGATGGAACTACAGTGTATTATGCTAAGCGAAATAAGTCAGTGAGAGAAAGACAAATACCATATGATTTCACTCATATGTGAAATTTGAGAAACAAAACATAAACAAAGGAGAAGGGAAGGAAAAATAAAATAAGATAAAAACAGAGAGGGAGGCAAACCATAGAGACTTTTAATGATAGAGAACAAACTGAGGGTTGCTGGAGGGGCGGTGGGGGGATGAGCTAAATGGGTGATGGACGTTAAGGAGGGCACTTGTGATGCACTGGGTGTTATACGTAAGTGATGAATCACTAGATTCTACTCCTGAAACTAGTATTACACTATATGTTAATTAACTTGAATTTAAATAAAATCTTGGAGAGAAAAAATAAACATAAGAAAGGGTTATTTCTTGGTTAATTTCTTACTCTATTCACAGAATTATAGGAATAGTGAATTTTAGAGATTCAAAGGCTTTAGGTTATCAAATACAACCTCTTCCTTTTTCAAATGATAACTTAGATGTAAAGAAAGCAATGCAACAGGCAGATTCTTGAACACAGATTAATTATTTGTGCCAATACTTGATGAAGATCAGCTATTTGCCAACCATTGCCCTTAGGGTTTCCACAGTGAATCAAGTATAAATGTTCTCTAAATATTTTAATAGAAATGTAGATAGTTTGATGGAAGAGAAGGTGTTCACTTGTATAGCCAGAATGAGAAATAGAAAGTGGGAAGGACCAGATTGGAGTTCTGAAACATATTGTCATCAACACTAATAGTGATAAAAGATGTACCTATTGATCTTACAATGTATATGGTATATAATGCATAAGAAATAATCCCTTCCCTGAAGGAATTTTTATGTGGCTCATATGCTAAAGAAGGTAAATAGAAGAAAAAGGAAGAAGAGTTAACATTTATTAAGTGCTGTATGCTGAGCATTTTAAGTGCATTGTTTTTACATTAAACTGTCAGAACATTCCTATGATGAGAGTATAAATATTATCAGTTTTATGGACAGGGAAACAGGCACGGGAAGGGAAAACGACTTCTCTAAGATTATATGGTGGGAAAGTGGTGGAGACACACACAGATAGCATGTAGTAAGTGCTAGGGTCATCATGTTCACAAAAAGTGCTATAGGAAGTCGAATTGTGAGTTGGACCTGTCGAGATGGTTTCATGGAAGAGGTGGCACTTAGGTTAGACTCTAGTATAATGGGAGCATTTTAGAGGTGAGAGGAGGTATGATCTGAACAAATACAGGAATGTCCTTGGTTTGTGTAGATAGGGGGACATTATGATCATTTTGACAGGCGTGAATAATGCTGGGCCAAGGTATGTTAGGGTCAGTGTTTTGGCCATTCAAGATATGACAAATATTCATTAAAACTTAGTTCATATATAACAGAATGGCCAAGGAATTGGGAGAGGGGCTGAGGTCAAGAAATCCAGTTAGGGAAATGTTGAAGTAGTCCAGGGGTACAGATAAGGACCAAAACTAGGGTTGAGGAAGAGGTGATGTAGAGTGTGGTAGACTGAATAATGGTCCCCCAAAGATGTCTGCATCCTAATCTCTGGAACCCGTAAATATGTTCTCTCTTTTTTAAAAAGATTTTATTTATTTATTCAGGACGGACAGGGAGAGAGAGAGAGAGAGGCAGAGGCAGAGGGAGAAGCAGGCTCCCCGCTGAGCAGGGAACCCGATGTGGGACTCGATCCCAGGACCTCGGGATCATGACCTGAGCCGAAGGCAGATGCTTAACATCTGAGCCACCCAGGTGCCCAAATATGTTCTCTTATACGGTAAAAGGGACTTTGCGGTTGTGATTAAGGATCTTGAGATGGGGAGATTATCCTGGATTATCCAGGTGTGCCCAGTGTCATCATAAGGATTTTTTTTTAAAGATTTTATTTATTTATTTGACAGAGAGAGCACAAGCAGGGGGAGTGGGAGAGGGAGAGGGAGATCTCAGGACCCCAAGATCATGATGCTTCACTGACTGAGCCACCCAGGCACTCCAATCATAAGGATTTTATAAGAGGAAGGCAGGAATGTCAAAGTTAGGAGAAGGTGATGCTAGTTTGGATGTAGGAATTGGAGTGATGTAGCCACAAGCTAAGTAATATGGGCAGCTTCTAGAAGCTGGGAGAGGTAAGGAACTCTTTTTCCTCTGGAATTTCCAGAAGTAATCAGCCTTGCCAACACCTTGATTTTATCTCCATAAGACTCACTTAGGACTTTGGCCTCCAAAAGTATAAAATAATAAATTTGCTTTGCTTTATTTTTTTTAAAGATTTTATTTATTTATTTATTTGAGAGAGAGAATGAGAGAGAGAGAGCATGAGAGGGGGGAGGGTCAGAGGGAGAAGCAGACTCCCCACTGAGCAGGAAGCCCAATGTGGGACTCGATCCTGGGACTCCAGGATCATGACCTGAGCCGAAGGCAGTCGCTTAACCAACTGAGTCATGCAGGTGCCCTAAATTTGCTTTGTTTTAAACCACTAAATTTGTGTTAATTTGTTAGCAGAAATAGGAAACTAATACATAGAGGAATTTGAGTACGTAGAGAATATGAAAGACATTATAAAGGAAAAATGATAGTACCTGATGATTGACTGAATGAGGAGAGAAGAATTGAGGATCAAAGTAATTCTGAGATTCTGAATCTAGATTATGAAGGCAATGGAAAGGGAATGTATTTCTGGGGGAAAGATGAGTTCAATTTTATATATTCTGCTTGGGTTCTAGGAAAGACATCCAAAATCAAGTTTACCTTGTATGAGGCTTTGATATGGGGATTTCTGGAAGGGGTCCTTCCTTAGGAGGCAAAATGCAGCTCCCCTATTGCACAACGATGCTTATCTCACTTTGATCAGTTATATCAGTTAGAGATGAAGTCACCTCATTTAAAATTCCTTCTAGTAGAGAATAGCCAAAAATATTAAGCCTTATTGCATTTTAAGACAGATGAGCTTATCTGATTCTTAGATTTGGTAAGCAGTTAAGGCAAAGGTTCATAATGAAGAGGAAGAGGAAGTACATAGGTCCATCCCTAGATGGAAAGAGTCCATAGATGCTCTTAGAACGGTATTCATAATTATGTGAGCAAATACACCATTTTTGTGGAGACAATATGTAATGCCGTCAGATTCTTGAAAGGGTGGAAGATTGAAAACGAAAGTTTGGAATCATGTGCTAATGGCCTGGGGTACCAGAGGGTGGAGGAGGAAGGGCCAAGGGGGAGAGGAAGCAGAAAGGGCAACACGGAAACTCCACAGGCATTCTTTTGCTGTAGATTGGTACCACTAATCCCTGCTCCTCTTTTCTCATACTAGACCCATATATCAGGACTTTTTGTGTTTCTAGACCCAGTTTGCAAAGAGGCTGCAGAGTTCATTCTGTTAAGAGTTCTTTTGTTTACAGGCAATGTGTTCTTTAAAAAAATTCTGTTTTGGTGTTTTACCGAATATTTCATCAAAGGACTTTTCTCAATATTACAAATACTATTATCTCCACGAAGTGGATATTAAAATAACTTAATATATCATTATCATTGGCAATATATTCAAAGAATAAATGAGGTATAGAAAGCTTAGGGAGCTTCTAATTAACAGCAACTATTTTTTTTTCAGTGATATAAATCATTGGGTTGCTTAGTTGATCTCCTGAGTAAAAGGTTTCTCTGGTTAAATTTGATGTCTGTCCTGTATACTAAGAGATCCTTCTCAATGTAGCTTAAATTCAGCATAGCCAAGTCCACTGAATGCTTCAGAGGCTGACGTGGGGTCAGAATCTCTTCCCTAAACAATAAATAATAAATTTATATTATTATATCATATCACATTATATCATATAAATATTATGTTATAATATTTATTGTTATTAAACAATAAATAGCAATAAATAAATAAATAAAATAATAATAAACAACAAATAATTTATTTAGGTAACTGGTTTTCCACCTCTGTAGGGACCAAAACAGTTTCCATTTTGTTTTACAATGTAATGTTGACTTAGGGTGCCTAGGTGGCTCAGTCGGTTAAGTGTCTGCCTTCAGCTCCAGTCTAGCAAGGTCCTGGGATTGAGCCCCGCATTCGGCTCCCCGCTCATCAGAGAGCCTGCTTCTCCCTCTCCCTCTGCTGTTCTCCTTGCTTGTGTGCCCTCTCTCTCTCTGTGTCAAATGAATAAATAAAATCTTAAAAAAACCAAAACAATATAATGTTGATTTTTTAAAAAATAAAAATGATCGTCAAGATTTCCTTTAAAAATACTATGAAAAATCATAAAAAGTACTATAAAGGAATGGACAAGGTTTGTACTTGATGGAGTTTCCTACAGATATGATTAATTTTCTTGGGTCCTCTCCGCAGACATGAAGTTTCACTTTAACATCCAAAGTCTTACTTTGTGGGATAAATAAAATAAATTTAAGTATTTTCCAGCTTCTATGTTATACTCATTCATAAAGGGTACCTGTTCTGCTGTAAGATCAAGGAAAATATGATTTGTCTTTGAAGTGACTAGAATTTCAAGGTCAAGTCTTGTATACATGAAATCTTTTTTTTTTGATTGCACACATATATTTAACAATACAATTTTACAAAGGATGCTAAGAGCACTTTTCTTCTTATTTTACAGAAGGACCAGAAACATATGGACTTTCTATTAATATCCATACCGTAACACAGTCAAATCTAATTCCTAGATAGACGCATTACAAGTTGTTTAGACTTTAAAGGCTTAATGGCAATGATGAGGGGAAGAAAAAGAATTTATTTTACATAACTGAATGAAAAATAATTCAAGAAATAGTAAATAAAACTTAATATGGTCTCATGTGCCTGAAGGAGCTGGTGCCTGATTTGGAGGTGTGACTGCTATGTCCAGATAGTCTCCTGTTTGGAACTTCTGTGACTGCAGGGTCATGGAGTCATCAGTCCCCTTCCTCCCAGACATGGTGCTGCCAATCTCCTTTACTCTATAGCCAGGCCTTTTAGGATCTGTAAAAACAATTGCCCATTCATCCAAGTGTAGCTCTGCTGCTCGATGGACGGTACGTTTCCACGGGGAAATTCGTCCATTTGGTGGTGGTGGCCGTTATTGGTGCTAAAAACACGCAGTAGCAGCGGGCACGTTTTCTCCCGATCGAGCGGTTTCTCTGGCTCCTTCTTAATTTCCTCCTGGGTAACGCGCGACTGCACCACCATCTTCCTCCTATGGCCCGCCTTGTATACATGCAATCTTACGTAATTTGTATGTTTTCTGAACGAAACTAGTAGAGAACTCTGGGTTTATTGATACTATAATAAAATATCGGGGGGAGAGAGATACTTTGTAAAACGGATTCGGCTTACATTTACTTGCAAAAGGATGTCAATGCTTGTTGGAAAGATCTAGGCAGGGACTGTAACTCCCCATATATCTTGACTAAGAATAGACTTTGTCAGTTTGGAAATGTCATTCTTTTTGATTGAATTGACACTTTGGGAAGAACACACACGGAGCTCTCAGAGAAAGGGAACTCTGGGCTAAGATGCCAGATCAGTCAGTCAGTCCTGGCAATCAACCGGGTCACAGACCACAGCTAGACTGCAATAAAAGCTTATTATAAATGCTTTTTGTAGTAATGTTCTTACCTTTGTATGACAAACTGGGTGGCTTAAAACAACAGAAAGGTTATTTTCTCACAATTCTGGAGGGTGAAGTCCAAAATCAAGGTGTTGGCAGTTTGATGCCTTCAGGAGGCTCTGAAGGAGAATCTACTCTCCATGCCTCTCTTCCCGCTTCTGGTGGTTACTTGGCATTTCTTGGCTGGTAGATACCTGTCACTCCAATCTCTATTTTCACATGGTGTTTTTCCTGTGTGTCTCTCTGTGTTCACATGGCCTTCTTAGAAGGACATCAGTTATTGGATTTAGGACGTTCCTAATCCTCTTTTTATGACCCATGGCCTCATTTTAATGAAACTAATTACATCTGTAAAGACCCTATTCCAAATAATTCACATTCTGAAGTGCCAGGTAGATGTGGATTTGGGGGGAAACTATTTAATTCACTACACCTCCCAAACCATATACCCTCAGTATGGGTACATCAGTACAATCCATCAGAACATAATGTTAATAAGGCCCAGGGTGCATGTTTCATTCCAGGTACTGGGCAGATTGTTCTAACTGGTTCTAGGCTGATAGCTATGTATCTACATTGAAATTTTATCCAGTTAATCAAAAAGGAAACCAGGCGAGAACTTGGATGGAATAGTACGAATCCACTCCTGAAGGCTACAAAAGAACTCGAAGTACATGCTTATCTGATGGTTGGGCAGTAAGGTCATTTTCTTCTATAAAGCCTGGGACACACTGGCACACATAATAAGGTGATTGATGGCAAAGGTGATTGGACCACAGTGGATTATTACAAGTCATGACACTACGTTTTCTTTTTGAGAAGTGCACAATAAAATGCCTTCTCTGGCTGGATGAAATAAATTCTGACGTTTTGCTTTTTTTTTTTAAGATTTATTTATTTTTTGGGGGGAGGGGCAGATGGAGAGGGAGAGAGAGAGAATCTTAAGCAGGCTCCATGCTCAGCACGAGACTGACAGAGAGCTCAGTCTAGATCTCACGACCCTGAGATCATGACCTGAGCCGAAATCAAGAGTCCATTGCTTAACTGACTGAGCCACCCACGTGCCCCACTTTGTCTGCTTTTTATTTTGCTATGGAACTTGGTGAACCATCAACTGATTGTTATTGGTATGTGCATGTGTGTGAATAAGAATATGATTAACAACAGTCTGAGTTTGTACAGAACTTCCTTCCTGGAACCTTTTATTTTTGGCAAGTGTGTGGGAAGATTGAGGAGTCACATGACATCAAATAATTTCAGCAAGGACCAACAACCCTAATCATACACTTTTATGCATTTAGGGAATTTTTGATATGAATGTTTAGAAACATCTTACTTAAGCTGATTTTCAGATGTGTGCCACATGGATTTTTATTTTACTAGAATTTTTTTTTTTATTTTTAATTGTTTATATCCCACATATTCTAGTCAAGACATAAGGTGACTTATAAAATTAATAGAGTAAAAATGATAAAATGAAAACCAAACCAAGACAACCCAATTATTGGTAAGGGGGTTGGACAAGGGCTACTTAGACATTGTGTGTGTACTTAGCTGGTACCATCTTTTGTTAGGGAATATTGGCAATACACTATAAAGCCTTAAGACTCTGCATTCTGCCTAATTATTCTCTTAGGAATTTATCTTAAGGAAATTATCAAAGGAGAGGGCAAATATTTAGTTATATTCACTATGTGCAGCAATGTTGCACTATTGTTTATAATGGCAAAGAATGGGAAATGAATACACAATAAGAAATTGGTTAAATTACAGTATATCCATTTTGTAGGTAAATGTAATTTACATGCAACTTAAAATGATGTTGTAGAATAGTATTTAATTCTATTGAAGATGTTAAATATATTGTTAAATTCAGAAAGCATTGTGTAAAATGTAGAAAATGAGCCACTTTTAGAAATGCATATACATACATGCATGGGAAAAGGACAAAATATTAAGAACTAAAAAAAGGTGGTGAATGGACTGATCATTTTTATTTTCTTCCTTTTTCTTATATGTATTTTACATATCTTATGTAGTGAATATTTATTACCTTTGTGAAGAGAAAAGCAAGTTTGTTTTAAGTAGGTAAGAAAAAGAGTACAATGGGAAAATGTCATAGGAAAGTTAAAATGAATCTTGAAATGAGGTTACTTCTCAAAATGTATGCAGTAAGATTCTGTACAGATGGGACATACATTTTGTTCCAGGCTTTCAAAAGCCAATGGAAAGAGGGAAACAGAAATAGCCTTAGAATCTATAAGATGATACTATAGTAAGGTAAGAACAATTTGTTAGTCAACAATTTAAAAGTGAGTATAATGGCTGATTTCACTGGGCTTTTACCTACATGTAGGATGAAGACAAATGCTAGAGACCAATGGAAAGTTAAATATCAGTTATCAGTTCCCCTTTATATAAAGGGTAGCCATAAAGTTTGGAAACAGGATACTATTTTATTTTTTTACAGATTCATATTGTTATTTTATGTTATATTATATACCAACTTTACAGACAGAACCCCTCTGATTACTTGCTTCTTCTGGAGTATGTTAAAGATATAGGTTTATTTATTTTTAAAGATTTTATTTACTTGAGAGAGAGTGAGCTAGCACTAATTGGGGTGAGGTGCAGAGGGAGAGGGAGAAGCAGACTCCCTGCTGAGCAGGGAGACCGATGTGGGGCTCCATCCGAGGACTCTGGGATCACCACCTGAGCTGAAGGCAGACACTTAACCGACTGAGCCACCCAGGTGCTTCAAGGTTTATTTAGTAAAAATGAGAGAAGTCAACCGAGACAACACATTGAATGTGCTTCTGCTAGCATTGGGGAAAATGTATCACTACACCACACTCACTGCAACACGAACTATGCATCGCCACAAGGGATAACACACTTACCATATCAGGTAATGTCATGGAACATATCACACATCATAACGGTAAAACAAGAAACCATTTATTATGTATATTCACCCGTGTTTCCTGAATTTATGGCCAAGTTATAAAAGCTGTCTAATACTGTTTTATCCATGCTCATTTGTAATTCCATAGGGTCACTTTAGCTTTTCTAGGATATAATAAAATTCCTTAAATTTAATTTGACCCAGATTTAATCTTTAACGTAAAAAAAAGGGGGGTTTTCATTTTGATGATTTTGATTTGACACAAGTGAACTTCTGGAGAATTTGGTCTTTTTTGCATCTACAAGGGTAAAACAGTTGCCTGATTTTTGGCAGTTAAAATCTGTGCACACTATGCAGCTACACAGCAATAGACATGCTTTTTGCTGTATACCCCCAAGGACTTGTTTTGTCAGTGCAGTCCTAGTGGTAGGTTGGAGGCCACTTCCAAGGGTACAAGTTTTGGGACCTTGTAAGAAGAGAAATTTTCAGGGGCGCCTGGGTGGCTCAGTCGTTAAGTGTCTGCCTTCGGCTCAGGTCATGGTCCCAGGGTCCTAGGATCGAGCCCCGGATCGAGCCCCACATCAGGCTCCCTGCTTCTCCCTCTCCCACTCCTCCTGCCTGTGTTCCCACTCTCGCTGTCTCTCTCTGTCAAATAAATAAATAAAATCTTAAAAAAAAGAAATTTTCATGAAAGATGTCACTTCCTAAAGACTTTATTGCATGCACCTTCAGGGACAAACCAAAGCTCACCCTAAAGGCTTTCTTAGGAAATGCTCAACCATCCAATCTTTTTTTAACATCAATATTAACCTATATGATATTACTGAGTTTCTTATATTTAAGGTAAGGTGGATTTAAAAAAATGCAAAATTAAACTATGAATAGTTTAAAGAAACACAAAGGAATAGTCATAAAGCCTGTATGCTCTCTGTAGTCAGGAATAATGCTTCTTATCCAGCAATACATATAGAAGACATTAACTAAATATTATAATAATTATTTGATTGATGGCAATATTAATTTACCATGATATTTTTCTTCCAAGTTATTTTTCACATTAATAAACCAATGCTGTGTGTTATAGGACAGTTTTCAATAAGCTTAGATAATTTAGCCTGGGTATATATATATAGGCTTCTTGGCTAAACTATATTAAACAACAAAAAACAGTGAAAACATGTAAAAAATATTTTACAACCAATTTTTCCTTTGAATATTGACTACATGGACAAAATGAGTATTTTGGGAGGTGGGGGACCAAGAAAAACCTTTGTCATTATGTAGCTTTACAGGGTGTGCACATATTGCCTGTCAAATAATCAGTGTTTTCCTTTCCCAGAGGTGAAGACACTTAATTCTTCAAAAGTATACCTGACAGACAGAATGTTGCAGCCAACCTGTTTTTTCCCCACAAGTTTGATCTGTCTCTAAGTTTACTAAGTTCATATTTGTCTGCCGGGTAAGTAAGTTAAACACAGAAAACAATCATCATTAAACACTATTCTTACCGTATTGAGAATTTCTTTCAATTCAAAATAGGCACATGCATTTCAAAAAGTGAGCTGTTAAAAATGGGGCAAATGGGTATCTATCTGTTCAGGTGGAAGCGTAGTAGCACTGGGTATCTATCATTCCCTGGTCACTGGGGATTCCTCATTTGTCCAGTGCTAGAGCTGGACCACATGATCCCTTCTGCTTGTCAAAGGTTACAGTTATAATTTATCACATCTCTTATTGATTTTTTGTTTTCCAATATCTTTTAATGTAAATTTTTTAAACATACAGAGAAATTGGAAGTAATGTACAATGAACACCCATCTCTACCTACCATGTAAAGTCTGTAATTAACATCTCGGGATACTGGATTTGTTACATGTATATCCAGCTATCCATCTCTTTATCCATCCTTCAATCCATCTTTTAAAATGTACATTTCAAAATAAGTTACAGATATCAGTATACTTCCTAAATACATCAGTGTGCATAGCATTAACTGGACGTCAATTTTGCTTACAGTTGTTTTTTAGGTTAAATCTTTTTAACATGAATGTTTTCTTTCATAACATTTATCTTGGTTAGCAACTATGTACTCCTTGGCATATTTATTTGGTTAATGTTTGCCTCCCCCTTGAAGGCAACAGGGACTGTGCCATTTTGGTCACCAAGATATCCACAGGGGCTGGTATTACAGTAGATGCTCAATATACAGTATATTTGTTAGGGAACATATGGGAAGTCAGAAAGAAATGGATGGAAGATGGAGCTATAGAAATTCAAAGAAAAAGTAAACCATGGCCTCTCAAATCAGTTTAAATATCTGTTATTAAGACTATTGTTGGTGCTGAGGCCATTCAAAGCATTTTGGTAAATGGAGAAGGACATGCTTGCTAAGGAAATTGGCATTTTATGTTGGTTCAATTAAGAAAATAAAATGAAGTACTCTGAGTATCTTCACTGATTGTTCTACATATAAGTAAGTTCCTAGGGTTCTGGATGTTTATTTGGTAAGGAAGCTTGTTTTTGGTAAGGAAGTTTGTAATTTAGACATACTTATATCCCACCTCCAGGCTTGAGTCTTTGATAACCAACTTCTCTCTCAAGATTAAATTTCATATGAAAGCAATTAAGGCAAATATATTGACCTAAATGCTGATTACAAACCTCATACTTGGCACATGAAAATAGAATCTCGCTCTTTCCTTCTCAACCATGAGGAACCTCCCTTCCTACCATGACTCCTCTCTGGCTATTCCCCCAACTCCTTTTCATGATACCATCTCTAGATTAGGATTATGTCTTTGTGAGATATCTAGACTTCTGTGAAACAGCATAAGGGAATCTTGTTAATCTTGTCCTCAGTGTTTCTAAAGGTGTCCAGTGTGATTCAAACTTCAAAGGCTGAAATTTTCTTAGATGACCTTAGCTACCTGATAATTTGAGATTTTTCTTTTCTTTTTTTTTAAATAGTTTTTTTTTTTTTAAGATTTTATTTGACAGAGAGAGACACAGCGAGAGAGAGAACACAAGCTCGGAGAGTGAGAGGGAGAAGCAGGCTTCCTGCTGAGCAGGGAGCCCGATATGGGGCTCGAACCTAGGACCCTGGGATCATGACCAGAGCTGAAGGCAGATGCTTAACGACTGAGCCACCCAGGCTCCTCAAGATTTTGCTTTCTTATCTTTCTTGTCCCAGGAGCATTTGACAACTTGCTTTATTTCATTGAGAGTTCATAGGTCAGCCAACATTGACCCATCCCGGGAATATACCACCCCTCAAAACTTTTTTTTTTTTTTTTTTTTGGCTTGGTCAAACTATCAGAGTTCCAGAACAGGTAACTGCAGACTTGACCTGATTTGAACGTCCTTGCGAAGAATCTGGCCTCAAAGGGCCTCTCCAGTTCAAATAACAGGTTACAGAAATTCATCCACTAGGAAAGCCATTCTTTTGGGTTAGCGTGGTACTTTCCCAGGGTGTTCTCCTTCTGTGCTTCAAATTTAAGTGGGGAGTGGGGGGACAACAGATACATGAAGTCATCTCTGTGAGAATATTTTCTTCACAAGTACAAGGACCAAGGGAACTCTGAAAGCACTGTGACCTTGGGGAGGAGAAGAAAGCTCTGAGATTCAGTGCCAGGGAAAGTAGGGGAGGACAAACTTCTTTATCCATTGAAGAAGCCACATGGTGTCTTTCAGATGATAAGATTTAAGTCATCTACTCAGGGACTTCTTTTCATGCTCTCCCAGCCCCCACTCTCCAGTCTCCCAAGCCCTCCTTGCTTCTGCAGCACCGCTCTCCTCTTCGACCCCCAACTTTCCAGGGGGGCCCAGGCAGTGCGGGCCTCTGCACCCGACTTCCTTCCCGCCTCCCTCCCACCTCGCGGCCCCGCGTTTCGGCTCCGCGCTTCGTCCAGTCTTGCGAAGAGGTATGAAACATAAGACTCCTCCACTGCGGAATAAAACGCTTACTAACTCACCCTCAGTTGTCACCCTCTAGATTTTCCTCCCATGCTCAAGGCTTTTGGTCACCTTTGCATAAATATTAAGACCCAGAACACAGAACCTGAAAAACCAACCGCTGATCAGTCCCGCTCGCTTCCCCGTCAGTGAAAAGCAATCCTATTCCGGCGCGAATGCCCTGGTCTAGCAGCCGGTTCCTGGCCGACACACGCCCGCGCCGCTGTCCCCTCGCCGGGCCCGCGGGTCCTGTCACCTCCGGCGGCCCCCGCCTCCCTCCGGAGCCTGGGCCTCTCCCCGCCTCCCGCCCGCGGACCTCGCCGCCCCGCCTCCGGCTCCGCCGCGGCCGCCATTGGTGCCAATCCGCCCCAGAAGGGCGCCCATTGGCCGGGTGGGAAGTCATTCGCCTAGCACATTCCGCCGTCCGCAGGCTTGCGGGGAAACTTCCTTATTATTGTGACGCCGAAAACGGAGAAACCCCGAGCCGGGCCAGAAGGGCTGTCACAGTAGGAATCCCGAGCGGCGGTTCGGCGGCAGCCAAGGTACGCGGGTCGGGGGCCGGGGTTCCAGGGAAGAAGGCACGGCGGCGCTGCAGCCGCGCGACCGCCGCGTTCCGCGGGGCACGGCTGTCAGCGCGCGGCTCTCGGAGGGGCAGCTGCGGCTGCAGGGCGCTCCCCGCGACGACCTGGTGCCGGGCGCGCGGGGAGGTCGGGGCGCGGCGGCTGCAGCGCCTCCGGGGCGCGGGAGGCAGGCGGCGGGGCTGCGCCGGGGCCGGGCGCGCTAGGTGCCCTTCGGCTTCGCGCGCGCCTCCCTGGCGTTCTCGGGGCATGCCCTCTGACCAGAAGAGCCCCGGCGCCCGGAAAGGCCGGAAGCAGCCTTAAAAATGGGAGCGCCCCCCCACCCCAACTCGGCTGCGTGCAGACCAGGAGGAATTGCGACGCAGAAAGTCAAAAAGAGGATCCTCCCCTTCCTCCTCGTCTGCCCCTATTTGAATTCCGGGGCTCCGGTGACACCCTCGCGGGGAGGAACGCGGACCTTTCCCCGCGTAATGGGAGCCGGCGAGGCCTCCGCATTTTGGGGGAGCCCCGGCGGCCGCGAGGAGTTTGCAGTGAGGACGCGGGGCTCGGCGTCCGAGCTGACAGCGCCAGTGGGGCCGCGGCGCACGGCACCACCCACCCCGCGGAGGCTGTGCCGGGCTCGCCTCGCCCCAGTCAGCCTGCGGGCGGAGCCGGGGCGAGGGTGTGTGTGCGGACACGTAAGTGCGTGGACCGGCGCGGGGGTGTCAGGAGCTGGGACGTTCGGGGGCAGGTGGCACTTTGAGTCATTTGTAAACGTGTGGAGTGGGCAAACCGGGACAACTGACAGAGAAGAGCATGTGTAACCTGAAACAGATGAGCCAGGGAGCGCGATGAGCAGCACCTGAAGCAACTGTGCAGTGATTCTGGGTATGCACAGCGGGCCCCGGGCAATGTGTATTTGAACTTTGCTTTTGGTCTGTCACGGTTTTTGGCTGTTTTTTCTGGTTACATTGTTCTTTAGCTTTTAAATCAGCCCCATTAGGAAGTACCTTGAATTCATAGCTAAGCAAGCCTTTCAGGATTTTGCTTGCATTCATTACACACGAATGCTTTAGCAAAGACGATTCGAGAGCTCTCTTCCATTTTTGTACGTCTTCTGGCTCCTTCCACAAATAGGAAGCTATTTCTAGAACCTTTCATTTGATGATTTGATAACATCAAGTGAGCTGATTTTTAACTCCAGACTGAGAAGAAGGAAAAGTGAAATAAAATGAGGATTGGCAGCCTTTTTAAATGCAGTGACTCTGGAGAGAGATGTCTTGTTTTAGTAGGCAGATTACTGTGAAGCTCTCTCTCTCTTCTTGTACTTTATTTTACCCTGAGGGCAGGGGAATGACATTATAAATCAGAAAAGGGGAGTAATATATTTAATCTCCTTCTAAAGCAAAATAGATGAATTACACATTATTGTCTGACCCCACTAAGGCTAGGAACCTTCTGGAGAAACTATGCAGGAATCAAGGAGGAAGGCTCAGAGCCTCTTTGGCAAAACTCCTCCTTTGGCATGTAAAAAAGAAACCATCGATTAGCATACAGTTTTACTTGTTCTGTATGTAGTTGGGTTTTTATTTTTGAAAAAAGAAACCGAGATTCTAAAATGTTCCAAATGGCGTGGGGAGTCGTTGGTTATAGCATTTCGTTCTGAGTAACAAATTTAAATTTTTTAAGATTTGCATAAGAATTAAAAAGAATTTTAAAAAGATGAGAGTTGCGCTCCTGAAGATACAAGATAGTTTTGCTGCAGTTTCAGAAATAAAAGTAATATTCTCCAAATTGAACGGGATTTCCTACATAAAAGATAGAAATAAAGTTATGATAATACATGAAAATTATGGAGGACTTTTTTCTTTTGAGAGACTTAAGGTGCCTCTCAGATAGTCTCATCTTGTTTTGCATGAAAGAGGATGTGGTGATGACAGGAATGAAAGAGAAAGTCTTCAAAACAGTTCTGGCAAAATAAGCTATACTGTGTGTGGTACATGGAAAAAATGGAGGAAAATAGACAAAATTGAATTATTTTTCAAAATTTTCTCTTTTTAACCTAAATGGGAGATTTAAAAATAACTTTATTTTTCCTTTATATTTACTACAAATACTAGTAATTTTTTAAGGTGCTACCTGTGTCTCAAGTTCACCTTTAGAGGCGACATCTTTGTAGTTGGTTAGAGATTATCTTACTGGTATTTAACCACACTCCAGTCTTAAGGTGCAGGTATTGGGGAATATTTAAGCTTTCATAATATAAAGATGTTCTTATTTTCAGAAGTTTACTTCTCATTTTCTTTTCAATAGCATGAAAGCACTTTGTAGCACCGTGCTAATGTTAATTATGATTTCTTTAACTTGCAGGTCTTCAAGGTGAGGGAAAACCATTCTGGCTTCTAGTCCATATGCCAAGGGTGTGACCTGTGGTGAGTTACCTAATTTCTCTGAATCCAGTTTCCTCATCTTGTTTTTTTCTTTTTTTCCTAAGATTTTATTTATTTATTTGAAAGAGAGAGACAGAGACAGTGACAGAGATAGTGAGAGAGAGCACAGGTGGGGAGGAGAGGGAGAAGCAGACTCCCCGCCAAACAGGGAGCCTGATGCGGAACTCGATCCCGGGACCCTGGGATCATGACCTGAGCTGAAGGCAGATGCTCAACTGACTGAGCCACCCAGGCGCCCCCAGTTTCCTCATCTTGTACATGGAGATAATATCTAACTCACAGAATCGACAAGAGGATTAAACTAGATAAACTGTGTAAAGGATTCATGTTAGTATAGCTGCCTAGATGGGGACCTTAACAAATCCTTAATGACTTCCCTCTGCTGTGATGTAGTGAAGAGAACACGGTGAGCCCAGGAAGTAGGAGACCTAGTTTCTGGTCTCTGCTTCAACCACTTACTTCTCAGAGGACCAAAGTTACTTGGCCTCGGAAGGCTTTAGCTGCCATTAAAATGAGGTTAGGAATTTAAGTTTCTTGCTTAGAGGTTGGATCAAATGGACTTTTAGGGTCTTTTTAATAAGATAATCCCTTTGATGATATAACTCTTTTGTCTTTAGACATTGACTACATTTGGAAATAGTACTTACTGGTGTCAGGGGCATGTGTTTCTGTGTGTGAACCAGTAACTGGATTAATATTGTAAGTCAGGGTGGATATGGAGGAAAGTCTGGCTATCTATGAGATTGTTTCACTCACCTCTCCCCCATCTCTGGCTAACATAGCTTCTGTTTGCCTATAAACATGGCCGGTGATTCCGCTAATATAAGCTCACTAACTGTAGGCAGTTTTCTTTAAACATTTATTTTCAAAATTGGTGAAAGGGTGGAACTTGGCTTCATTTTGTTTGTGAGATGATATTGTGTCATGGTTAAGAGCATGGACTCTGGGGCGCCTGGGTGGCTCAGTTGGTTAAGCGACTGCCTTCAGCTCAGGTCATGATCCTGGAGTGCCGGGATCGAGTCCCACATCGGGCTCCCTGCTCAGCAGGGAGTCTGCTTCTCCCCCTGACCCTCTTCCCTCTCGTGCTCTCTATCTCTCATTCTCTCTCTCAAATAAATAAAAATCTTTTAAAAAAATTAAAAAAAAAAAAGAGCACGGACTCTGGAGTCTAGAGGAGATTTGAATCCTGCCTTTGCCATTTACTAAGTTTCTATTTCAACTACTTTTTTTTTTTTAAAGATTTTATTTATTTGACAGAGAGAACACAAGCAGAGGGGGAGAGAGGGAGAAGCAGGTTCCCTGCTAAGCAAGGAGCCCGTTGTGGGACTTGATCCCAGGACCCTAGAATCATGACCTGGGCCGAAGGCAGCTGCTTAACTGACTGAGCCACCCAGGCGTCCCTCAACTACTTATTTACATGTAGTGTCTTGGGCACTTAACCTTGCTAAGCCTTGAAGTTATTGTAAAGGGCAAAATAAATAATCTGTGTGAAGTTTTTAGCAAGACTCAGACACAGAGTAGGCTTGCAGTAATAGTAACTATTTTTCTTTATTTAGCAACTATTTATTGAGTCCCTACTGTGTGGCAGACACTTCTCTGAGGATTGGGAAATGAACAAAAGAGGCTCAGTCCTTCCTTCACAGAGCTTTCAATCCTGAATTCTAGCATGCCAGTGCTGTTGAGAAACACCACCCTTTACTGACAACTTCAATTGTAGAAGGCATTCTACTTTCAGATCTGCTAAAATGTGGTGAAGGAGGGTGCATTTTAGAGTGGAGGAAATACAGTATTATTTTTTTGTTACTGCAGAGGGAATGTTTCTCTAGTATTACCTGGAAAACAAAACTGTTAACAAACTGAAGTTGTGGGAGTGCTGCTTTTCCCTGATTTGGGTTCAAGTCACAAGGGCACTTAGCAAGCAGGGTTGGGCTCTTGCACTTTGCTGAGAACTGGAGACCCAGAGATGAGTGAAACCTATCTCCGCCACGGAGAAGCTCCCAGCCTGTGTACGGGTGGAAATTGGTGGGTGAGATGCAAGAAGCAGCAACACTACCTCAGTAGTACTTTTCCGTTTCTTTTATTGTGAGGTAATTGTAGGCATAAGACAATATATGTAATATATGCGCTAAGAGGCAACAATAAAAGGACAGAAGCAGAACATTAGCCATGCCCATTGTGCTCCTTCCACATTGTACCTTCCAACTCTTGGCTCCATAATCATTACCTTATATTTTGTATTTATCATTTTTTTTTTTTTTTGCTTTTCTTCATGGCTTTGCCACCACTAATGTTTTTATCTACAAATACTTGTTTTTTTGTTTTTTGTTTTTTTAAAGATTTTATTTATTTATTTGACAGAGAGAGAGAGAGAGGCAGGAGAGAGGGAACACCAGCAGGGGGAGTGGGAGAGGGAGAAGCAGGCTTCCTGAGGAGCAGGGAGCCCGATGCGGGGCTCAATCCAAGACCCTGGGATCACGACCTGAGCCGAAGGCAGACGCTTAACGACTGAGCCACCCAGGTGCCCCTACAAATACTTGTTATACTTGTGTTTGGACTTTGTAAAAATTCATCATTCTCTAAATTCTTCTGTAACATTTTTTCCCCCCTCAACATTGCTTTCAAGGTTTAGCTTCATTGGTGCTTGTAGAGTGCATTCATTTTTGACTGCTGTGCCACAGTTTATCCATTTCCTTATTGATGGACATTTGGGTTGTCTTTGTTTTACCGATTTCAAACAGTGCTGACACAGACATCCTTGTGCATATATCTTAAGGTACATGTCCGTGGGGTTCTTGCTTCATTGTACAATAAGGTAGCCACTAGCCATATATGACTTGGATTAAAATTATAAGTAATTTCAGGTAATTTTAGTCCCTAAGTTGCATTAGCCACATTTCAGGTGTTCAATAGTCTTGTGTGGCTAGTGGCTACCATGCTGGACAGTGTAGGTATGTAACATTTCCATCTTTGGAGAAAGTTTCATTTCCAGCTTTCACTCATCTTTGTATCTCCAGTTCTCAGCATGGTGCAGGAGCCCCGTAGGTGCTTGGTAAGTTGGATTTTGTTGTTCATATGGGTAGGAGTGAGACTGCCATGCTGTGGGCTCTTCACATCTTCACCTTCACTAGATAATGCCAACTTGTTTTCCAAAGTGGTTATGTCAATTTACACTCCCACCAGCTGTGTATAAGAGTCCTGGTTGCTTCATATTTTTGACTTGGCACTGTCAGACTTTTCAGTTCTTGCCAGGCTGGTCAAGGGTCTTTTGGAGGCAGCCCAGAGTTTACACAGATAGCAGAGAGATCATTCTAGCTTCACAGGGCCCAGCACCAGGTAGTGAAGAAGGTACCATCTGTAATGGTCCCTTCTGGGGAGGGCTAGAAATGGTTCCTCTGCTGGCTGAAAGAGAGAACCAAAGTCCAGCTGAAGTGAAGGAGGGAGAGAAAGCAGCAAGGAGCAGAGTCTCATGGTTGAAAACTTCTCTTTGCTTTCTCTGCCATTTGTTTGGTAAGTAACCTTTTTAACAGTAAAGCATATCATCAGAATGAGTCTTCTTTGTTACTGGAGTTAATTCTGCATTTGAATTTTGGCTCCAGATTTATTTCAAGCTTTGATTTGGGGAGGGCCTGCAGAGCTCTGAAGCCTTGTGCATTGCCTTTTCCTACCGTTGAAAAAGATCCCCCTTCTCCCCATACACCATGCGGGTAATGGCTTCTAAGCTTATTTAAAGGACGCTTATCCCTATTATGAATGAGATTAGAAGTCCTGCCCGAGTGTTATTTAGGTTCCAGTGGCTTTCAGACAAGGAATAAGAATCAGTCGTTAGGCTACTGTGTGTATGGTCTGATTAATGAGACAAAGTTTAGGAATTGCAGCTTATCTTTTAGCATTCAGCTTACTAGGACTGATAAAAAGAGTTTTATCTGCCCGCACCCCCCACCCAGAATTTGAAAGAAAAGACATGCAGAAAACTTTCTCCTAGCAACCTCGAATCCCCTTCATGAAAGTTATGACAGATGGTGGTAGTGCTGCTTTGCTGTGGCACAGATTTGGCGGAACATAGCTAATGCTAACCACGGGGAGAAAGAAAGGAGTCATACCCCCAGCCTCTTTTGGGGACTGTCCTGTTTGCTGAGGGTCTCGGGGAAGAACACTCGGACTAGGGAGTAACAGTGATATAGCAGTTGACATTTATTGATCACTTAGTACTGTATGTTGGGCATCATGCTAAGCACCCTTCTCCCCATTTTAGAAACAGGGAACAGTGGCTAATATCTTCCCCGAGATTTCACAGCTAGTGTGTGGTTAATTCAGGCTTGAACTTTAGTCCTTTTGACCTTTAAACCCTGCTGAGATTATCCTGAATCTTTTACCAAAAATAGATGGGGAGAAGGGCTGGGAAAAGTACCAGGTACGACATGGAGGGAATAGAACATCTTCCTTCCTTTTGCTTTGTGATGGGGAAGTCAGGCAGGAAAAGGAGGGGCTGGGACTGCAGTGGCTGGCGTAGGTGCTGAGCCAGAGTGCAGTCCTGTATCCTTCTGCAGCACTGTTCATAATTGCGAGTTCTGAAAGGAAGGAGAATATTCCACTCCTCTAGGAGCAAGGGACAGACAGGGAGTGAGGAAAAATGGGTGGGAGGTCCTGGGAGAGCAAAAGGCCAAGTGATGAAGAATGTTGCTGAAGCTAGACCTTAAATTCACGGATGCCAGTCGCTGCTAGATTTGGGGGTTCTTCTAGGGTGTACTTTTAAGTGAAAGCTGTATTAACGGCTGCTTCTCTGCACTGCGCTGAACTTCTCTCCTGAAAGCTAGACGATTTAGTGCCTCCTGCTATAGTTTTGGCAGAGCATCCTGATGACCTAGATCACACTTCTAATTAGGGTTTTTAATCCATTCATGGGAATACATTTTATTTGTGGTTCCTCCTTCGTTACTTCTTTATTTGGCTACTTGAAAATTCCATTACTATAACTCAGGTGGGAAGGATTTTTGAAGTTTTCTTGAACAATAGTTCTATTTGTCTTTTTTGAAATGAATTGTAGTAAAATCAGGATGAGGCCATACATCAGGCTGCTTACTCAGGCTTGCAGTTGGCCAAAGCTCCCAGAGTTCCGCTGACTTTCAAGGACTAACTCATGCTAAACAAACTTACAAGAAGCTAATACATCCAGGATGCTAAATTAATAACGAGAAGTAGAAATGCCAAGAAGGCTGGGACATTTGGGTCAGCTGGTCATGGTGTTCTTTCCCCATAGTAGAAGCTGCCTCGGAAACCAAGTTATTTAAGGTGCTTGTTAATTACGGAATCTAAGTATGGCAAGTGTCTGGGTGAATTTAATGACTAATGTTATGGAGTCTGATCTACCCACCTCCACTCTTGGGCAGTGATTACTTAGCATTTCACATAGGTTGACTGGTAATGGTACCCTTTCTCTCTGGACGGTGCTGGAGACATTGGGAAGTTCTGACCCTTTGGCTGGTTCCTTATTTTCTAGATTCCTTATTAGATGGCATAATGGTCATGAGCACAGATTCTGGGCTTAAATCCTAACTCTGCCATTGCCTAGTTGTGTGATTTAGTCAAGTTCCTTCATTCTCTGTTTTATTATCTTTTTCTTTTCCTTTATCCTTTCTTTCTGGTTCCACTTTTTTTCATTTCTAAGTTAGACACGATAATAGCAGCACCTATCTCATAGAAGATGAAATGAGTTAATATCTGTGAAGCTCATAGAAAAAGTGCCAGACTCAGAGTAAGCTCAAATTAAGTCTTACCTGCTGTTGTTATTAATAATGTAATTATTAATAATATCAATCAGGACTTTTTTTTAAATTTCAAGTGACAAATCCAATTTGAACAATCTTAAACACAAAAGGGAGATTCAGACTGTATACAGTTGATTTTTGTTCTTCGTGGTAGTTGTGTTCTACAAAGCCACTGCAAACACTGAAGTAGTGAATACTGAGCTACTGTTCTTCTAGAAATACAGAATTAGTTAGGTTCCTGCTGAGAGCCTCTGCTCAACCAATCCGTATATGACCTTATTTTGTGTGTGTTTTATGCGTATTTCTGTTTAGATGCCCAGTTTAATATATATTTTTTACAAGTGATTAATTGTATACAATATTTCTTTATGACAGAACACTAGCCAAGAGGGTTTTTAACATTTTTCTGATCCTTGGTAATGCGATGGTGTATTTCTTTGGCTTTCAGCCTCCCAGCAATGCTGTCCACCACACACTACAATCATCTCGTGAATCCACAGATTCAGCTACTTTTCTGTCTTTTCTGTAGCTTCATTATGCACTGTAGATGTTACTTTAGCACTTTCCACAGCCACCACATATGTAGATCAGCAAATTCCTTCTTCCTTTTCTTAGATCTATCCCATGATTGATTCATTAACATTGAACTCACAGCCAACAGCACTATACCTCATGTGCGAGTGAAGCTCATCTAACCCATGTATTTTCTTGGTGAGGCACAGCACAGCCTTCTTGTACTTAGGAACACTAGGCAGCATCAGCGCTGTGCTTGGTGGCATTTTAAATAGCAAAATCACCAACAAAAACTATAAAAATCTGAAGAGTCTGGCACCAAATAGACGGCAGAAAGACCACTTCTGTACAGTATGAGAGTTGAAACGAGAGGGCAGAGCATCCCCTTGTTTGACTTCGGCTGGGAATGTGTGCGTAGGGTGACTCAGATTTTTCACCTCTCTGCCCCTATCCGAGAAGGACTACAGAGATGCTCCAAGTATCGCTCTTGGGGTACAAATACATGTGAGTGAGTAGGTAAATTCACATGCATGGAGCCCACAAATAATGAAGAACAGCTGCAGTTGGGAAGAGTGAAGGTGGTGGTGCTGGCACCAGGCAAGAGGGGATCCCCCGCTAGGCAACATTATTGGGACTGGTTCTGTCTCTTGTCTTTGAAACTCTGTGGCTAGGAGGGTAATAATGTCTTATAGGTATCCTCGTGTGGCAGGGAACAGAGCTCGCAGCAGCCTCAGTTATCCTTCAGAGGCAAAAGGCAGTCTTCCTTTAGAGCTCCAGTGAGCTTCATGGGGAAGGACTCTGGCTCCCTTGGGAGTGTGAACCTATCCCTGAACCATTCAAAATGGCTTAGGGGCTGTTCTCTGATTGGGTTGCTGTGGTCATGTCTTGTGGCTTAGGGGTGGCCTTCTCTGGCTTGGTGGGGGGTCATGTGATGGCTTGTGGGGGTGGTTTTTTGTTTT
The DNA here is from genome assembly GCF_009762305.2 of Zalophus californianus. Lineage (NCBI taxonomy): Eukaryota > Metazoa > Chordata > Mammalia > Carnivora > Otariidae > Zalophus > Zalophus californianus. The sequence continues at coordinate 71,849,001 of NC_045596.1, forward strand.
TTGTTTTTCCTTTTAAGATTTTATTTTTTTATTTATTTGACAGAGAGAGAACATGAACAAGCAGGGGGAGCAGCAGAGGGGGAGGGAGAAGCAGGCTTTCCTCGGAGCAGGGAGCCCGATGCAGGAGCCCAATGGGGGCCTCAATCCCAGGACCCTGGGATCATGACCTGAGCTGAAGGCAGATGCTTAACTGACTGAGCCAGCCAGGCGCCCCTGGAGGGGTGTTCTTTGATTGGCTTGGCCAGGGTCATGCTTACCCTTGTGCAAGAGAGCAGCAAATTTGTTACTAGATGAAGAGGGACTTTGGGACATGGATTTAAAAAAAGCAGTTGATAACACCCTTGAGGAATTTTTTTTAAACTAACCTTTATCATTCAGAAGGATTGCGTCACCTTGAGTTGCAGCTTGCTTTTACGTTAAGTGGGTTTCAGCCATGCCCCCTCCCCCTGTTTTATTGATTAGTTGTGTTCCTTGTATGAATATACTGCAGTCTGTTTATCCAGCTTCCTGTTGATGGACATTTGGGTTGTTGCCATTTTTGTTTAGTATGAATAAAGCTGCTGTGAGCATTGTTTATAGATCTTTTTGCAGACATACAATTGTAGCTTCTTCATGCCATATTTTTAGACGCACTGTTTGTACTTGGCTGGTTAAGGGGATGGCTTAATGCTACAGCTGCCTAATCTCAGCCATTATCTCTTAATTCTGACTAGTTTCCCTCTCAGAGGGCAACTTTATTTTCAACTTTGCAGGGCATACTGTATTGTATCCTGACTACAGTTAGTCATTCTGCAAGTAATTTTTGTGTTCTTGCTCCTGTAGGTGACCTGCTTGGGAGGCAGTGTAGCCCAGTGGATAAGACTGTGGACATTGGCATCAGGCCTAGATTTGTAGCCTGGTTCTGACGCCTTCTAGCTGTGTGACCTTGGGCATGCTTCTCAGTCTCTCTGAGGCTTGCTTTATCTGAAAATGAAGCTAAAAATAGTATTTATGGCATAAGGTTGTTGTGAAGATGAAATAATGATATAAAATGCTAATTAGCACAGTGACTGTTGCATAGTAAGCTCTGTGATGCTGCTTATGTAATTATTGGTAGGTGAGATAAGACGAATTCACGAAACATTAAAAATGATGAAAGAAGTTAGTTGGGAAAATTAAATTATGAAAAGATTATGTGATTTTTCTGGTCTTTTAAAATGTATATATTACCCCCCTGCCCCAGTTTGTGCTTTATCTTGCCTCCCTTTGTAATTAACTCAAAGAATAACAGCTAAGCTTAATGTCCTTTTAGTTCTAGAGTCTAGACAAGGAATACAAATCTTGGGAAGAAACAGAACTTTTTGGTTAAGAAAGCATCTTGAGATTCAGTTTTATATTTTATTTTGGGTTTCTGTGCCTTTCCTGGAAGCCTTAAGCGTTCAAAGAATAAGTCAGATAACATTACCATAGGCAGTGAAATAATATTCTGTGGTTTGGAAGTACCCCATTTTGTTTATCCATTCATCAATTGATAGGTATTTGGGTTTATTTCTGCATTTTGGTATTATGAGTAATGCTGCTATGAACATTTGTGTACAAGTTTTTTTGTGTGTGTTTTTCTTTTAAGATTTGAGAGAGAGCAGGAAAGAGCATGCATGCACGTGAGTATGAGGTGTGGGGAGGGGCAGCGGAACAAGCAGACTCCTTGCTGAGCAGGGAGCCTGACATGAGGCTCCATCTCAAGAACCTGATATCATGACCTGAGCCAAAGTCAGATGCTTTACCGACTGAGCCACCCAGGTGCTCCTTGTGTACATGGTTTTGTGTGGACATACATTTGCAAATCTCTTGGATATATACCTCGGGATGAAATGGCCAGATCATATAGTAGCTATATATTTGGCCTTTTGATGAAGTGCCAGAATATTTTTCCAAACGACCTGCACATTTTTATGTTCCCCCCAGCAATGTAGAAGGCTCCAGTTTCTCCACATCCTCATCAACATTTGTTATTATCTGTCGTTTTTGATTATAGCCATCCTAGTGAGTGTGAACTGGTAGAACGCAATGAGATTTTGTTTTTGTTTGTATGAAAGGGAAGCATAAATTTCTAAAAGGTGGTGAAACTTTGGGTTGGAGTCAGCAGGAATCAGCCAAAAGTTGATTGAGTAGCTGCTAAATCAAAGAGGTATGTTATACTGTGGTCCCTATTTAAGGGAGTTAGGCTCTGGCTGAGGAGTTAAGTTTAAAAAAAAAAAAAAGCAAAAAAAAAAACAAGCAAAAAAAAAACAAAACAACAAACCACAGAGAAAGTCTCCAATCAAGACACTATAGTAGATGTGTCAGAGGAATGCAGGCTAACTGTGGCTGGAATGATCCCTAGGGGCTTTTAGGTAGGAAGTGAAGTTGACTCTGAGCCAGAAGGATGTGTAAGAAGAAATGGCAGAGAAGATAACATTTTTTCCCCATTTTTCTTTTTTTTCATTTTATTATTATTAATATTATGTTTTGTTTTAAGTGGTGAATTATTACTGTCCAAGCTAACAATAGGTTACCTAAAAGAGTTAATTAGTTCAAAAAATTTTATAACATGAAATAAGCAGAAAACTCAAAAGGGGCAAGGAGAAAGGACAAGATGAAATTAGGAGGGTAATTTCCAGACTCTTATTGCCATAATGGTTTGCAAAGATTGTTTTAGCGAGTCTCCTGTATTTGGAGTTCCTTATCAGCGATCTAAAAGTTATATTCTGTTTGTGTTCACTATTCATTTATATAAACAAAATTTGTTTAGAAATGTTTTTTTAAACTCCTACTGAAACACGAAAACAGCATCATTACTATAAATATTTTCAACGATGTTAATATGTATTATTTTGAGATGCAAGGTATCTGGAGAGTATTAAGGGGAGTGTTCTTTTTAAAATTGATTATATTTATTACTTAAAAGTTATTTTCTCTGACCTCTTTTTTAAACCTTTTTTTTTACAGAACTCTCTTCTAGGCTACATGACTCCCTGAAGGATCAGAACAATGTTATGTTGGGGATATTGGTCTCTGGGCCAACCTGGGATCAGCACCAACCTGCAAGGGATTGTGGCTGAGCCACAGGTGTGTGGATTCATATCCGATAGAAGCGTCAAGGAAGTGGCCTGTGGAGGAAACCACTCCGTATTCCTGCTGGAGGATGGGGAAGTGTACACCTGCGGTTTGAACACCAAGGGGCAGCTGGGCCACGAGAGGGAAGGAAATAAGCCAGGTGAGCACACCTAGTTCACCTCCATGATTGGTGAGAAAGGCTGAGGAAAGGGGGAGAGCGGGTTGAAGATTTCCTCACTGAGTGTTTATCTTTCGAGAGGCTCTGATCTGGTGCAGGGATCCCTTGCTGTTTGGAACTTTTGTGTTCAATTCAAATCTTTTTGTCAGAAAACCAGACTTTTCCTTTCTCGTCTTATTAGATAACATATGTAATATCACTGGCCGATGGAGGCGGGGAGGTTGACGAGTTCAGAGTTAGAGAGATTTTTCTCTGGTAATTGAATGCTAAGACATTATGATCATTTTGTGGATCTATAACCCTCACACAGTCAATATCAGAAGCATTTTCACCTCATTTTTCCTCCTAATTGAGTGTTCGTTCATCAATTTTGGCAACATGCTTTTGTTTAGCATTTTGGGCTAAGCACTGTGCTCGTGTGAAGAGATAGTTGAATGGGAGTTAGTGATGATGTGGCTCCAGGGATCCCCCGTGGAAGGATGTGTGAGGTAAGTTAAAGAATATGCTGGAGGGAGCTGGGGAGCGGGATCCATTCTGCCTTTAGGGGTCAAGTAAGAAGCATAGTAGGACTTTAGCGTGTGTGTGTGTGTGTGTGTGTGTGTGTGTGTATGCATGTGGCAGGAACACTCAGCTTATTGCACACACCCTGAGTGTACCCTGTGGGTTTTGTTTTGTTTTGTTTTAAAGGCATGGCTATCAAGGTGCAATCCTTGTTCAGGGAATGTTGAATAGTGTGGCAGGACTGGTGATGGAGGGTGAAAGGGGCTGCACATATTTAAAGTCCTCTGATTTCAATTTATTTTCCTCCCACTTTTTCTGTGTGAGTTTGACCTTGAGTATATATATATAGCATGAATGAATCTGTGAGGTACTTTCTCAGTCTTGGATTTTGGAAGTAGTAATGATGAAGTTTAAATGGGTCTCCTTTTGGTGAGAAATGATAAGGTAGGGTCTTCAGTTGTGACCATGTTGTGTTTTTCACACTAACATGGGCAGATGTCATTTTGTTTGTTACTTATTATCTTTTTTATTCAATCCAAATCAAGTGAAGATACTGAAGCTTCATTAAAGAACAGCCTTGCTGTTTTTTTTTTTCTAGATAATTTTACTCTTTCATGTTTATCTAGGAAGGTCAGTTTGACATCAGGATGAGCTAAATTTTTTCCATGACACACTTCTCCCTCCTTTCTCATATTTATTCCCTCCCATAGCAAGTGGCTGTGTTCCATAGTTCACCTGCCCAAATGTCAGTATTAATTTATAAATTAATAATTTGACCATTGGATAAAGGGCCATTGGACTGGTCTTAAGCAAAATTATGAAGTATGTGAAGTATCATTTGTGGGCTTCTTCCCCATTCTTTGCCTACAGGTTCCCTCATTGGAGCCCTCCCTAAGACATCCCATCAGGCCTGCTCACCTGGAGCAAATCCCAATGTTCTGTCAGGGCTTTCCTAACATGTGGGCCCTGGACTCTTGGGATTTCAAGGAAGGAGTTTGTAGCATGAGCCATATGTTTGTACACCTTTATATGTACAATGCACCTGATCCTAAAGGTTTTCAAATGTTAGTAGATTCTGTTATTCATTGAAATAAAATTTCAGTATATGTGCTACCAATTTATAATTGAGTTAGTAAACCCTACCCATTATATCTTTTACCAATTGACATAAAAGTATAATATGCAGGAAGGTTTTTGATTTCTAAAAATGATTTTCTTTTTGGAAAAGAGTAAAAAAACCAAGGTCGTCTTTCCCTTCCTTCTATTAAAACTCACTTGTATCTTACATGAGCCTCCTATTCTTGCTGTTTCCTCAAGTGAGAGCCAGTATCTAACATTAATGCCTAGAGAGAGATTAATGGCAAGTCACAGTCCAACAACTTGCTCCTTCCTATGGGAATGTGTATGTCCAGCCAGGACTTAAAGATATTTAAGGCCCACTTCATACCAATGATCCTTGAAGGATTTGTCCTCACCCTGGCCAGCCTTTGAAGGGAGGATTTTGGGGACCAGGAGGAGATCTTTCCAGGACTGCAGAGACAACACAGGGTGAACTCTGGAGTCAGACAAACCAGGTGTAGGCGTTACCTGTCTCTGTATTTCTGAGCTCAATTCCCTTTCCTGTAAAAGGAGACTTCCCGTTGTAGTGTAGCTCTTGATGCAGTAGATTCAGATGTTAAAGACGACTCAGCAGAGCTACCTGTGGCCTGTGAAAACTGCCCTGCTCCCGCCCTCCTGTCTGTCTGCTCTGTGATTCTGCCCTCTGGCAGCCTGCCTGCCCCCCCCCCCCTTTGTCTTAGAACCTGGGGTCAGAGGATTCAACCTGGGGTGGCAGGTGAGAAAGGAAACAAAATGCTTTCAGTCCAACCATCTCAAAGACCTGTGGGAGGCCCCATGGTGAACGCACCTCAGTGCAATGTGACATTGTTCCAGTGGAACCTCCTGACAGCTCCATGGAGCTAGTGGTGGGTGGTTTGTGGGCTCTGGGAGTGAGTGAGCAGGAGTAGTCACTGCTTCAGCCTGCACACTGGGTCAGGCCAACGCCTCAGCCTGCCCCCGCTCCCTGTAGGCAAGGCTGAGTGACTGCAAGAGACTTGAGCTAGAGGTGCGTCAAGAAGGCTTTTGGATTCAGCCACAGAATCCAGCCCATGCTTGTAATCTAAATTTGTAATAAGCAAGGCCCTAGTGTAAGTTACAGTAGATTCCAGAAACTTCTGTTGTTGGTTAAGCTTGTCTGTTAATTATAAACTCCATAGCAGCTGTGAAATAGTGCCTCTTTGAATGGAAAGATTATGTGGGTGGGCACCTCCCTCTCTTTTAACTTTTTTCATTGGTAGGTGTGTTCTAAATTGGGGACCATTTGGGTTTATTTTTAATGACTGGGAAAAAGAGAATGAACTTGTTTTCTCCATGTGTTTTTTGAGAACTGTGACCTGGAGAGCTGCTAGGCAGAGGGGGGGAAGTCAGTGACAGGCAGACCCTGTTTCAGGTAGCCTGTGCTGGCCCTAAGTAACCCCTCTGCTGTTTGGGGAGGGAACTTGATAGAAGAGCACTTTCTCAGGATGCTTCTGGGGGCAGTGGGTGGGTTTGTGATTTCAAGTCCACACCATTGCCCAGACCAGAGGACTTTGTAGTGTGAAGGATTGAAGAGTCAGGGGAAGGAAAGGTGGAGGAAGATGGGGTAGGGGATGCACTGGGATGATGGGATGAGACTCTTCTGTCAGAACGTGCACCTTGCGTCTGTCCTGCCAGTTGATCAGTTTATACACATTGTCTCTAATTGGCATGGTTGCCAGGGACACACATTCATTTTTTTTAGGAGGAATCCTATACCTGTGACATAGCGGTGGTATAAAGCACTTCACAATGATTTTAAAGGGTTTTTTTTTTTCTCCTTGGGAGCATCTAATAGTTACCTATTGCTTTTGCTGTTTTTGCGGCTACTGTGCATTTCTCTTACCTCTTAGTACTGCTCTTATGTGACCAGCTTCCTGTGTGTCTCTGTGTGTGATGGGGAGAGGGCATTTCAAGGACACATCAAATACTGAAACTCCTGGTTATGAAGGTCCCATATCTTCCCAGTGTGTTGGGCAGCCTGGGGTTCTAGGTTGTGTATCTCTGTGACTCATTCATTTGTGCTTTGGCCAAAGGCAAAGAGCCCTGTGATTCCCAGAAGCATTTTTTATGGGCAGAATATCAAAGTCCCATCTAAACTCAATGTCCAGCTTTAAAAAAAAAAAACAGTTGGATTATAACTGTTTTGTATATTCCTCTCCCATATGACTTTTTGCTCCTTCATTCTCCCCATCACATTGTGATTATCAACCTTACCTCTCCAAAAATCAGGGGTAGTTTCAGTGGTGAGAAAATTTTAGGATTATTAAACTAATTTCCACATGTTTTTGCCCATGAATTCATCTCAGAATTTCTGAAGATGTAGAATTACAGAACTACATTATAGGAAGACTTGTGTGCCTTCCCGCCTTTTTAAATTTTTAAATTTTAAATTTTTTTCTTTTTTAATAAAGCAAGCAAAACGTGAGTTTTTTCCCAAATTGTGATTTTTTTAAATAAGTAAAGTGACTAAACTATAACTGAACATTAAGCACATCTTGAAATATTTTATTAAACTAAAATAGAAACTGGTTGCCCATAGAAAATAAATTCAAGGATTTTACCTTAGTTTACTCTGCTTCTCTTATTCCCATCCAGCCACATTGTCAGCACTGTATTCTTCAGCCAAACCCACAGGTCTCCTCTCCCCATGCATACTCTGATTCTTCATATTGGGATTTTAGCACCAGCTAATCCTTGTGTTATTAGGGATGTCTGAATTTATGTAAACCTCTTCTAACCTTTCTATTTTGAGTAGACAAAGAACTGTGGTAGGTGCAATTATTTAATCTAACTTCACTATGTTAAATTTTTAAAATTCTGCATTGACCTTCTGGGAAACCTTTTTCACAGGAAACTTCAATGGTAACCATTTAAAGCAGACTCTAACATTTCTGTGCAACCCTGTTTGATTCATATCTATGATTGGTTCCTTTTACCCCCTCCCGAGTTAGTTTCTCTCTTTCTTGCAGGTAATTAATCCAGTTCACATTCAAATTTTGTATTCAACCTAAGCATTTCCATAATGCCCATCACCATATGTAACAGCTCTCCCGCTGTTTGATAAATGGGGTTTATAAAGCGGAATATCTCAAAAGCGTCAATTCCCAGAGCTGTGGTTGCTGCTAACCCTGGTAGAAGTAACACTTTCAACTAGCTTACCAAGTTCCTCTCGGACATCTGGAGGACGAGGTAACTCTCTCATGTTAACCAGCTTTTGCTGAAAAGCAAACTAGCTGAGCTGAAAGAAAATGGAAGACATCCTGTAATGACTTCCTATTACTGAAGTGCATGTTCCTATGGGCATAACCCTGATATAAAAGGCAGAAGGTGCCACAGGAAATGTTCAGATCTCAACATTGCACTGTTAGAAACCCCATCCCTTCCTCATTAGGGGTGGCAGGTGGTCCAGGAGGCTGCACAACCCTTTCTGATGATGATGACAACCGTGGGAGTAATCAAACCCTATGGCTGAAGAATTTAGCTGCGTGGACAGCTTTCTAGTTCAGATGCCTGGAGCTCAGGAGCAGTGTCATTTAATAATTTTATTATTATTTCTGGGGTGAGTCATCAAAAGTTACTTTTTCCTGTCTGTACTCGGCCTACTTTCTTTAAAGACACTTGAAAGTTTTAGAAAATATGTACTTATTAATGAGCATATTCTTTATTTCTTTAATTTTTTTAAAGATTTTAAAAATTTTATTTATTTGACAGAGAGAGAGAGCATGAGAGAGCACAAGCAGGGGGAGGGGCAGGCAGAGGGAGAAGCAGGCTCCCCACTGAGCAGGGAGGCTGATGTGGGGGCTCCATCCCAGGACGCTGGAATCATGACCTGAGCTGAGGGCAGATGCTTAACCTACTGAGCCATGCAGGAGCCCCCGTTTGTGACTTAAAAATTTGCAGTGTTATTTTTAGGTAACTAACAGTGGTTTGCATTGTGATACATGAGACCAAGTTCATTTGTTAATTGTAGAAGTGGTTAACTATAGGTATTATAATCTCTCTTCCTCTGGACGTGCATGACATTTTTAAGCTGATTAATCCTCCTGATAGTTCTATAAAGTAGGTCAGTATTACCATCCCAGGTATATGTAAAGGAGAACAGGAAAGGGAGTTGAGTTTCAGTTTTGCTTGGGTGCTGACAGTTTGTTTTAGTAATCAGAAAATTTTGTTGATGGACATCTTTTTAACCGCAGGCTGCTTGGAAGGGCACAATAGAATTTTATTCTTAAACTGTTTTTCTTCTTTACTTTTAGTCTTCACTCATTCCTTACAAAAGAAACAAAAGGTTATAAACTTGGCCACCAAGAAGCTTGTATTCTTTAATTTACTGGTTAAATGCCAGATATACTTAAGGTGCTTTGATTAAAGGTATGGAAAAACAGTTCCTTTTTCATCTTTAAAACTATCAGGTGACTGCCAGCTAATCTGGGGGAAAAACACACATGATAATTCACATCTCAGGCTGATAGATTTTATTTTGCCTTGCAGTTTGCCTCTTGTTCTTTCTTCCTTTATTTCCTTGAATTATTTACTTCCTGTCATTGATTCAGCAGGTGTTTACTGAGTGACTAGACTACTAGGTTCCTCATTTGTCACAGTTACTGTCAGAACACAATGCATTTAGTGCAGATCCTACCCTTTGGGAGTTTACAGGCTAGGTGGGAATGTAAGATGTGTTCCTGTTGTTTCTGTAATGATTATGTAATCCAGTTCACCATGTGCCAAGCAAGTGATCAGGGTCCTAAGTGTGTCAAAATAAGAGTTGTAGTGAAGAGTCAGGTCTAAATCAGGTCACCAACATTGCTACATTCAGATTTCTCACAGATGCCATCTTTTACAACCACACACATATAAAGTTCAAGTTTATCTTGGGTTTGTGAGCTTTGTGGAAGGAGTGAAATCTAGCAGTCGGAGAAGGGGCAGCTTTGGAAATGGTGTCATTCTCCAGGGATTTTCCATGACGTTAGTGGGTAAGTCCACCTTTTACTTCTGAATTTTTGTGTTGCAGTAACAGTCTTGTCATTTTGATGATCTCTGGTATACCTTTGGTGATCTGTGATCTTGATGGATCTAGGATAGGTAGAATGTTTTTAGGAAATTTATCAGTCTGGATGTTATATGTCTATTCAGCTGACATTTTACAGTTCTTCATGAATCTGAGTAAATACCCTTTCATAGCATGTAATGTTGAAATCTTTGGTAACTCTCCAGCAGATAAACTGTCTCCTGTCCTTGCAGATTTTGGATTAGTTTTTTACTCATTTTAAGACATGTATTGCATTTCTATTACAATTATTAAATGACTCATAGCAGTTGAAATTGTTATTGTGAGTGATTTTAATTTGGAGTGTTAGCTAATTATGGAGGCATTATAATGAATAAGAGCGTGGACTCTGGAGCCAGACTGCCTGTATTGTAATCCCGGCTTTGCCACTCACTGGTTGTGTGATTCTGGAAAAGTTGCTTAACGTCTCTGTGTCCTGGTTTTCTTAGTTGTAAAACGTGGGTAATAATATCTACATATTAGGATTTTGTGAGGATTTAATAAGTTTATCTCAGGTGTTTGTAATAATGCCTGGCCCAAAGTAAGGACTCAGTTAGGTGCTCCCAGTAGTAGTGTGTGGTAACATCTTCCATTACAATTTTTTTGATCTTACTGTTCTATGATATTAAATTAATAAATTCATTACACATATATATACATAAAAATAAGTACTTTGATCATTTTTATAGGTTCCCTTAACACTATAGGATTTGGTGAATGGTCTGTGCATACAGGGGAGGGAGATGCTATAAGCTAGGGTCATTAAGAGAAGCTGCACACATGCTAATTTTTATATTTTGAGTTTTAAAGGATAGTCTTTTTTAAAAAATTTTAAAATTAATTTGTTATTGTTATGTTAATCACCATACATTACATCATTAGTTTTTGATGTAGTGTTCCATGATTCATTGTTTGTGCATTATACCCAGTGCTCCATGCAGAACATGCCCTCTTTAATACCCATCACCAGGCTAACCCATCCCCCCACACCCCTCCCCTCTAGAACCCTCAGTTTGTTTTTCAGAGTCCACAGTCTCTCATGGTTCATCTCCCCCTCCGATTTCTCCCTCTTCATTCTTCCCCTCCTAAAGGATAGTCTTTATTTTATTTTTTAAGATTTTTTATTTATTTGAGAGAGCGAGAACGAGAGAGAGAGCATGAGAGGGGTTAGGGTTCGAGGGAGAAGCAGACTCCCTGCTGAGAAGGGAGCCTGATGCGGAACTCCATCCTGGGACTCTGGGATCATGACCTGAGCCGAAGGCAGTCTCTTAACCAACTGAGCCACCCAGGCGCCTTGGATAGTCTTTATTTTAAACTTTTTGGGGTCTTTTACCTTATTGGTCCCAAGAAAACTACCTTGCATATATATTGGCACTCTGTAAAAATGGGTTATCCACGTATGGACATGCATACATATATGTTCTCTTTATGCCGTGGTTAACATTGCCTCCAGCATTCTGGTCCAAAATTGCAAAGGGAAATGAAGTGAATTAGGCCACTGTGGACATTATAGTATTCCAAGGGCTACTGTGTGATGCTCCTAGAGGACTGGAAGTGGTTTGGCAACAGTTAGCCAGGTGATTTGATCTTGCCACAGGTCCAGAAAATAGGGCACAATCAATTTATGCTGAGCCCACCTGAATTCTGTGTGGGATTACTTTAGGCTTCTTGTTAGCTTTGGTGGGGGGTGAATCTTTGAGCAGGGATCTAAATGACTTGAAAGAAGGTAAGTGGTTTTCCTTTCTACATTCTGCAGTTGCCTAAGAAGAAATCACTTTGGAGTCTGAACCTGTCTGATCCTGTTTTTTTTTTTTTTTTTAAATGGGCCTGTGCTTATGGCCAGGATGCTTTCAGCTGTAACAGAATACTAAGCTACATTTCTGCAGGAACAATGAGTAAAACTTAAGATCTCTTTATAGAGAGTTTTAGGATTGGTTAAATCAGCACAAGGACACCATTGGGCACGCAGGTGCTTGCCATCTTTCTGTTCTGCCATCTTCAGTCTATTGTCTTTCCTTGGGCTTGCCCCTTCACGGTCACCAGGTGACTGCCACAGTTCCAGGCATCACATTCTCACACAGCTGTATTCAAAGGCAGATGGGAAGGGGAGTTTTCTTTTGTGTCACCTTTCAAAAATGGGGAAAACCTCACCTAGGAACCCCGTTGCGTACATCCTCCTTTGTCTCATTGGCCAGGCCTGGGGTACGTGCCTACCATAGACCAGTCACTGCTGTTCCTGAGTAAGTGAAATAGGAAATATTGGTTTGGCATAGTCAGGTGTCATCTCCTAGGACTGGGGAGGGGCCCAGCAACCCTAAGGGTTCTAGTGCAAGGAGAAAATGGGAGATGGCTAATGGGTAAGCAACACACAGCATCTTCCACAAGGCCGATTTCATAATGTGTGCAGTCTAGGGTCTTTGCCACCTTAAAGTGGAATCATGGCATCTTATTTTTGCTCATATTATAATCTGTAGTTCCTTTTATGAAATCAACAACAACACCTTAACATTGGCCTCGAACAAAACTGATGGCTATCATTATGAGGCAATGACTTTGTAGTGTTTATTATGTATGATATGGAATTGTGTATTTCTTAAGAGTTAGTAGCTTTGTATTTAAGTGCTAAGCACAGCGTGGTAGGTACATAGGGTAGGAAATGTGTTAAATAAATACATGTCTCATAGGTTTTACTATTTTGTTACTTTGCCATGTTCTGTATGGGTTCTGGGAGGTTTCTGGAGTTAGGTCAACAAAGATCAGAATGATCTTTGTTTAAAGAAGATCACAGAATTTTAAGGATGGAGGATAAAAGAGTGACTTGAATGGTCAATATTTCCATTCATGAGGCTTCACAGAACTAACATTGGATTTAGTATCACACAGCAGAACTTCTCTAAAGGGAGCTGCAGTAGCCTCGGCTACTTCAGCTCAGTTAACTTATCAGTTTAACCCCCCCCCTTTTTTTTAAGATTTTATTCATTTGAGAGAGAGAAAAAGCACAAGTGGGGGGAGGGGTAGAGGGAGAAGCAGGCTCCCCACATGATACTCCGCCTGATACCATAATGTGGGACTCGATCCTAGGACTCTAGGATCATGACCTGAGTGGAAGGGAGAGGCTTAACCAACTGAGCCACCTAGGCGTCCCCAGTTTAACCCATTTTTAGAAAGACTGCAGAGATCATGAGTGTCCTCAGAACAGTGCCTTTAGCAAGTAGTAACACCTGGGCCATGAATCAGGCATTCATTTATCAGTGATCCTCCTGCATTTAACTGTCACACTAATTTGAAATCATGAAGTGAAGCAAACACTAAAGTATACCCTTTCTAATACCTCCCAGTCCTTACCACCACACCTTTCCCCAGCAGTAAGTAAATTTCCAGGACTGTGAATATCCATTTATTGCTATGATTGATACAAATACCTTCCAGTGATAGGAGGCTTTTTTTATTTTAACAGAATGTGTAGCTATGAGTTTATGTATAAGGCAGTGGTGGATGGATGGGGAGTGGAGTTTTGTAGTGCTGCAGATTTATGCTCCTTGCCAATTCTCTAGCTCACTGATGTGGTTGTAAGATTTTTTGGGTCTGATTTAGAGCCTGCATTTATCCCCAAGTGCTTTACCAGCAAGGGTCTGCTTTGCCAGTATGCTGTTTTTTGTTTTTTTTTGGATGCCGTAATTAGCCTGTTATATTGAAAGTTTAATTTTCTTTCTTGTGATATTTTTCTCCTTTGATACTCTATTAGGTATTGAAATGACAACATTTGTAGTGGACTCAGACTTTCAAAGGAATATGATTTACTTCATTAAAATTTGAGAGTGAGAACTTTCCATGAGGTCCAGTCACAATAGCATCTCAGCTGTCAACTATTTGGGGAGTTATGCATGTTGCTAGGAAGAGAGCTCTAAGGCTTTTTATTTTTCCCCCTTAATGCGACTACGCTAACAGTGACTGTATTTCCTGTGCTGTACTTTTCATCCCCGTCACTTAATCATTCTGTGGTTGGAAGCCTATACTGCCCACTCCCCTTCACCCATTTTGCCCACCACCCCTACCCCCCTTCCCTCTGGCAACCACCAGTTCTCTGTATTTATGGGTCAGTTTCTGCTTTTTTTGCTTGTTTATTCATTTGTTTTTTAGATTCCACATATAAATGAAATCATATGGTATTTGTCTTTCTCTGATTTATTTCACTTAGTATAATACCCTCTAGGTCCATCCATGTTGTCATAAATGGCCTCATTCTTATGGCTGAGTAATATTTTGCCAAATGCATGTATGCCACATCTTCTTTATCCATTTATCTGTCGATGGACACCTGGGTTGCTTTCATATCTCGGCTATTATAAATAATGTTATCATACACATGGGGGTGCATATAGCTTTTCTAATCAGTGTTCTTGCTTTCTTTGGGTAAATACCCACTAGTGAAATGTATGAAATTTCTGTTTTTAATTTTTTGAGGTGCCTCCATACCATTTTCCATAGTGGCTGCACTAATTTAGGGCTCCTTTTTAAAACCTCTTTTCAAAGTCATATTAATGAGAGCTTGCAGAGAGTCCTTAACAATTTAAAGAACCTGTTTCCCACTTTGCATAGATTTGTGGTCAATGTACTTTCTCACGTGAGAAGAATTTATCATTGATTGGTTTGGAATCGGCCTAGTGCTGTATGAATAGTGCTGATCATGGTTAAATAAATTGTGCTGAATGAGACAGCAAGTTCTCCATTCTGCCTGTACTCAGAGGCTGTGGGGCACACATTCAAAGTAGTGCAGGAACATGGGGCTCATTATGCTCTTAGATGCAAGTTCCCTGGTTTCCTTTAAGGAGGTGAAGGCTGCTGATGGGCCACGGTGGGTCTCCTCCAAGCCTAGCTGGAAGTAAGACTATCGGCAACCAGGAAAAGAGAAAGGAGAGATAGGAAAAGTGGAAAGAGCAGTCATGCTGAGCTCACCAGGAGGCACAAGTTAAAAGCTCTTTTTTCTTCATATGGTGGAAAGAATGCTGAGTTAATTATGGAATGTTTCTGTTTACTGTGAGGTGGCACATGATAGAGATACCCCGAACTAGGGACACCTGGGTGGCTCAGTCGGTTAAGCGTCTGCCTTCAGCTAGGGTCATAATCTCAGGGTCCTGGGATCAAGTCCAGCATCGGGCTCCCTGCTCAGCGGGGAGTCTGCCTCTCCCTCTGCCGCTCCCCCTGCTTATTCTCTCTTTCTCCCCCCATAAATAAATTAAAATCTAAAAAAAAAAAGATATCCCAAACTAGCTAGTCATGCATGAGAAGTTGGAAGTTTTTTTTTAAAGGTTTTTATTTATTTATTCATTCAAGACACAGAGATAGAGAGAGTATGAGCAGGGGGAGAAGCAGGCCCCCCGCTGAGCAGGGAGCCCGATGTGGGGCTCCAAGGACCCTGGGATCACGACCTGAGCTGAAGGCAGACGCCTAACCATCTGAGCCACCCAGGCGCCGCAAGTTTTTTTTTTTTTTTTAAAGATTTTATTTCTTTGACAGAGAGAGACACAGTGAGAGAGGGAACACAGCAGGGGGAGTGGGAGAGGGAGAAGCACGCTTCCCGCCAAGCAGGATCCTGATGTGGGGCTTGATCCCAGGACCCTGGGATCATGACCTGAGCTGAAGGCAGACGCTTAATGACTGAGCCACCCAGGCGCCCTGAGAAGTTGGAATTTTTATTGTGATGTCTTGATGAGTGTTAGCCCACGCTTTACACATCTTTCTGTTCTTCTTCATTGAAGGTAGTTTCTGAAGCACAAGAGCTTTGATGAATGCATTTAGTGTTTCCATGTGGAGACAAAATAGTGGTGAACGGTATATGAGTATACATATTCTGGCTATTTTATGCTCTCCTTTTGGTTACTGCATATAATTCAGATCAACTGGATGCCTGTCTCCTTTCTTTACTATTCTAGCTTGTCATTAAGCATTGGCTACCCTCTTTATGGAGGAGGACTTATCTGTAGGCTTTGTAAAGCTTTTGTAAATAGCTACTTTTTATATTTCTAAAGGTGCATCAGCAGCATAGTTTGAATGAGGGGAGGGTGCCAGTACACATCACCCAGGATTGGGCAGGACCACTGGACCCATAGAATTTCTTTCCCTTGTCATTTTATGAGCTCAAGAAAAAGCCAAACTCTTAGTCCATCTCCTCATTGCCCATCCTTTTGTTAAATCACTTTATGAATTACCATTTAACTGCCTTGATTAGGTATTTTGGGTCAGAAAAACACTATTTCAAGTTTGTCCACAGTTTAAATGTACCACTGACTTTGGCAGTGTTCCAGCCAAACAGAGCTGTCTAGAGACCTTCTTAGGATTGACCCTAAAGTGTCAGTGGCGGGGGGGTGGGTGGGGGGAGCATCAGGCTTCAGTGCACGTGGATGAAACCAACCAGTGAAAGATCTGTGACAGGAAAGACTGGAGGGAGCCCAAGACTTAAATGAATTCTTCTCTGTTCTAGTTTAAGTGCCTCCTCTCTGTCCCTTGCTCTGAACTGGTTGTCATCATGACCAGGCCAGAGCCACAAATCAAGAAGCCATCGGTCGTGCTTCATTTCTGTTGTTCTCTTCCCTAATGGAATTCTTGACTATGTATGTCTCAGTTTTTTGTAATTTGCATGTTTATATTAAGGACTAGGGCACTTTGACTTTCTTTACACTTTTGTGTAGGATTTATTTCTGGTCGAGAATGCATGGCTGCCCAGGTGAGTCGGGCACATGATACCAGAGCATTTCAGTGGGAAAGGATTGTTTACTTAATACGTGGAATTGATACAGTTGGCTGTTTATCTGCAAATAGACCTAGACCCCCTAGCTCCCGCCATATTCAAAAGTAACTTCCAGATGTATGAAGGACATAAATGTAAAAAGTAAAACTACAAAAATGATAGGAAAAAAATTAGGGGACTGTGTTTAGAATTGGGGGTTCTAAAGTGAGACAGGTAGTCCAGAAGCCATAAAGGAAATGATGGGCAGATTTGCATGAAATTAAATTTTTTTTCTGTGATATAAAGCATTCATGAATAAAACCAAAAGATGAGTCTAGACTGAGAGAAATCATGCCATGAATTGCCAGGTAAAAGTTTCATATCTCAAATATAGCAGAGCATCTTCAAGTTGATAAGAAAAAGATAAGGAACCCTTTAATAAAATGGACATTTTACAGAGGAGCACTTAAAATTGCCAATGAATATATGCAAATATGTTCAGGGAAATGAAGATTAAAATGAGATACCATTTTTTCCATCCATTTGATTGGCAAAAAAATTTCAATTTTTTTCCAATACCACTGCTCACTGGTATTGGAAAATGGGTGCTGTCATGTGCTAATTGAAGAAGTGTGAGCTGCTACAGTCTTTTTGTAAATCAACTCGCTGTATTTAGTAAAATTTAAAATGGTTATACCTTTTGAATAAGCAGTTCTATTTTTAAGCTTCCTTACACAAATAAAAATGTTAATATATAGCAGAAGGAAATATTTCTAAGAATGCTCACTGCAGCAGTGTTTTCAGTGGTAAAGTAATGAAAACAGCTTGCTCATACTCCAGGGAAGAGGTTGAATAAATATAACGGACAGTCACAAGTTCAAACTTTTAGGTACCATCTTTATACTGTTGACTCACAAATTATTTCCAGCCTCATTTTCACTGAATTCTAGACTTGGTGTCCATTTACAGTCTCCACTTGGATGTGTAATTGGCATCTTAAGCTTAACAGATCCCAAGCCAAACCCTGTTTTTCCCTCAAACCTGTTCCCCACCTATTTTCTCAATTTTTGTAAATGGCAGTTCCAGCTGTCAGGTCAAAAACCTTGAAGGCATCCCTGAACCCACCTCCCTCACTTCACTACCCTGTGAATTTCTCCCCCTGCCCCACCAAGCCCCAGCACCTCCTGTTTCCCTTCCCCACTTTGCTTTTCTTCATAGTTTAGACCTATCTCATATACTGCTTTCTCTCTGTGTCTCTCTCTTATATTTGTTTAAGCTCCATGAGGATCAGGGCTATTTTGTATCTCCCAACACCTAGAATAGTGTCTGGCATATGTAAGTGCTGCCTTCAGGAATTGTTTTTTGAATAAATGAGTGATTATATTATAGAAAGAAACAAAGTTTCTAATTAAGGAGTATAGGATCCCTTTTTGTACAAATAAAATCAAACCAAATAGGTCAGAGAAAGGCAAATGCCATATTAGCTGTTATGTGTGGATCCAAAAAAAAGGGAAAAAGAAACCCAAGCTCTTACGTACAGAGAACAGTTAGTGGTTGCCAGAGGCAGGGGTAGGGAGGGGTGGGTGAAACAGGAGAAGGTGGTCAAAAGGTGCAAGTCCTGAGGATGTGATATATAGCGTAGCGAGTTTAGCAGATGGTATTGTATATTTGAAAGTTGCTAAGAGAGTAGATCTTAAAAGCTGTCATAACAAGAAAAAAATTGTAATTAGGTATGGTGATGGATGTTACCTAGACTTATTGTGGTGATCATCTCGCAGTATATACAAATATCGAATCATTATGTTGTATATAATATAATGTTGTATGTCAGTTATTCCTCAAATCAGAAAAGTTCATTGCAGCTCCCTGAGAAAAAAGTCAACCCAAAACTTTATTGAAAAAAAAATGATGTCCCTTTGATTTTTCCTTCCTGTGACTCTAATGTGGAATTTATTTGTAGACAGGCTTACATGGCTTCAGCTGTCGGGCATTTGCATTGGCCTGTAGTGAGCTCCCTGTCTACAGAGGTGAAGCTGTGAGAAAGAAGGGCACTCCTAGAAAGACTGCCTGCACTCCTGCAGCAGATTTGCCTGATTTGCTTTTGGGGAAGTATTTATGAAATCAGTTGGAAGTACAGTTGATTCTTGAACAACACAGGGGTTGGGGGTACTGACCCCTATGCTGTCGAAAATCCGTGTATAACTTTTGCCTTCCCCAAAACTTAACTACAAATAGCCTACTGTTGACTGGAAGCCATGCTGATAACATAAACGGTCGATTAACATGTGTTTTGTAGGTTATATGTATTATGTACTGTATTCTTAGAATAAAGTAAGCTAGAGAAAGGAAAATGTCGTTAAGAAAATCATAAGGGGAGAAAATACATTTATAGGAGCATACTGTATTTGTCAAAAAAAAATCCATATGTCAGTGGACCCATGTAGTTCAAATCTATGGTATTCAGGGGTCAACTGTATATTGTTGGTGCGGGGGACCCAAATATATTGAGTATTGATATCCTACAGTGTCTTAGTTCCCTTACCCAAATATATATTGAGTTTCTTTTGTCTCTTAAAACTATAAGTATTCCAGAATGAAGTCATGATTACCTCTGTGGTAGATAATTACACTTGCATTTTAATGACAGACTGCTGACTTAGGCTTGTACTCATCCTCCACCTTGAGACATCTTTGTTTTTAATAATAGCTTTATTGAGATATAATTCACATAGCATACAATTTACTCACTTAAGGTATACAATTCAGTGGTTTTTAGTATATTCAGAGTTGTGCAGCCATCACCATGATCAATTTTATTTTATTTTTTTTTTTTTTAAAGATTTATTTATTTATTTATTTGAAAGAGAGAGAATGAGAGAGAGAGAGGGAGCACATGAGAGGGGGGAGGGTCAGAGGGAGAAGCAGACTCCCCGCTGAGTAGGGAGCCCGACACGGGACTCGATCCCGGGACTCCAGGATCATGACCTGAGCCGAAGGCAGTCGCTTGACCAACTGAGCCACCCAGGCGCCCACCATGATCAATTTTAGAACATTTTCATCACCCCAAAGGAGACCTCATACCATTAGCAGTCATCCAACTCTTCTCCATTTCCCAACCACTGGCCTTGGGCGACGACTAATCTACTTTTGGCCCTCACAGATTTGCCTATTCTGGACATTTTATATAAATGAAATCATGCGATATATGGTTTTCTGTGACTGGCTGATTTTAATTTAGCATGTTTTTAAGATTGACAGCATATATTTCGTTTCTTTTTGTTGACAAATAATATTTCATTGCATAGATATATCGCATTTTGTTCATATGTGGTCCATTGATGGGCTTTTAGGATATTATTAATAATGCTGCTATGGACATTTGTGTACAAGTTTTTGTGTGGATATATGTTTTCATTTCTCTTAGGTATATACCTAGGAGTGGAATTGTTGGGTCATAGGGTAACTAGGTTTAACTTTTTTTGAGGCACTGCCAACTACTTTCCAAAGTGGTTGCACCATTTTACATTCTTGTTAGCAGAGTATGAGGGTGTGAGAGATTTTTTTAAAAATCAGATCTGTCCATAAGAGTGCCTACCTCAAGAGTCCCTGGTACATAGGAAGCAGGAAATAAGTGCTAGAAATTTTAGTATTATTGTTATAGCGGGTGCTCCATGTGTATAACAAGTTCAGAATCAGTGCAGTGTTTTGTGTGACAAAATGCATATAATGTAAAATTCACTGTCCTGTCCATTTTTTAGTGTACGGTTCAGTGGTATTAAATACATTATAAGGTTGTGCTACCATTACCACCATCTGTTTTTTTTTTTTTTTTAAGATTTTTAAATTTTATTTATTTGATAGAGAGATACAGCGAGAGAGGGAACATAAGCAGGGGGAGTGGGAGAGGGAGAAGCAGGCTTCCCGCTGAGCAGGGAGCCCGATGTGGGGCTTGATCCCAGGACCCTGGGACCATGACCTGAGCTGAAGGCAGATGCTTAGTGACTGAGCCATCCAGGCGCCCCCACCATCTGTTTCTAAAACTCTCTTTCCATCTTGTAAAACTGGAACAGTCACGCTCCATGTGTCCCCTCAGACGCCTGGCAGCACCATTCTGTGTTCTGATTTTTGACTAAACTACTTCATATAAGTGGAATCATACAGTATTTGTCTTTTTGTGATTGTCTTATTTCATTTAGCATAATTGCCTCAAGTTTTATCAGTGTTGTAGCATGTGTCAAAAGTTCCTTCCTTTTTAAGGCTGAGAAATATTCCATACTATGATATACTGCATTTTGTTATCCATTCATCTGTCAGTGGACATTTTGGTTGCTTCCATGTTTTAGCTATTTTGAATAATACTTCTAAGAACAGGGGTGTACAAATATATTTTTGAGACCCTGCTTCCAGATCTTTTGGGCATATACCCAGGAGTGGAATTGCTGTATCATCTGGTAATTCTATTTTTAATCTTTTGAGGAACCCCCATCCTGTTTTCCACAGGGGCTGCACCATTTTACATTCCCACCCACAGTGTACAGGGCTTCCAATTTCTCCTCATCCTCATCAACACTTGTTATTTTCTGTTTTTCTGATAGTAGCCATCCTAATGGGTGTGAGGTGGTATCTCATTATATTTTGATGTGCATTTCCTTAATGAGTAGTAATGTTGAACATCTTTTCATGTGCTTATGGGCCATTTAAGTATCTTCTTTTTTTTTTTAAGATTTTATTTATTTGACAGAGAGAGACACAGCAAGAACGGGAACACAAGCAGGGGGAGTGGGAGAGGGAGAAGCAGGCTTCCCACGGAGCAGGGAGTCCGATGCGGGGCTCGATCCCAGGATCTCAGCCTAATGACTGAGCCACCCAGGCGCCCCTTATTTAAGTATCTTCTTTGGAGAAATGTGTGTTCAAGTCCTTTCCACTTTTTGAATTGGGTGGTTTATCTTTTTGTTGTTAAGTCTTAGGGGTTTTCTGTATATTCTGGATATTATTCTCTTATCAGATATGCAAGTTGCAAAGATTTTCTCCCATTTTGTGAGGTGCCTTTTTTTACTCTGTTGAAAGTGTCTTTTGATGCATAATTTTTTTGTTGTTGTCATGAAGTCCAATTTACCTTTTTGTTTTCTTTTTTTGCCTGTGCCTTTGGCGTCATAGCCAAGAAATCCAAATGCCAAATCCAGTGTCATGAAGCTTTTCAATGCAATATTTTCTAACATTAGAATCGTTTGGACAATTAAAAAAACCACACAAAACATGCGGTCTTCCAAAATTTGCTGATTCAAGTGGTTAGGATGGACTTAGGTGTATGTATTCAGAAAAAAGACTCCCTTTTGAGTACTGACTCTGAGGAAGCTGTTCTAGGCCCTCTCAGGCTGGTTTGATTACTCATCCTTTGTCCTCATAATATGCTGTACACAATTTTGTCATTGGATTTACCTCACTATAATATAATCTTTAAGTCTGTCTTCTGTTAGAGATTTTGAGTCATGATGGATGGATGGATGGATGGGTGGGTGTTGTAATAACCAGCTATTTATCACTCGGGGCACATCTTGGATGTTCCCTCTTCCAAGAAGCCTCTCAGGGGTGCCTGAGTGGCTCAGTTGGTTAAGCATCTGCCTTCAGCTCATGTCATGATCCCAGGGTCCTGGGATCATGCCCTGCATCAGGCTCCTTGCTCAGTGGGGAGCCTACTTCTCCTTCTCCCTCTCCCCCTGCTTGTGTTCTCTCTCTCTCTCTCTCCCTCTCTCTGTCAAATAAATAAAATCTTGAAAAGAAAAGAAGAAGCCTCTCCTCTCTCTCCCCCATGCATGGGCTGGATTAGATGCCTGTCACATGGGCTGCCTTTAGCAGCCTGCACATGGTGCTGTAACATGAATTTGCATGCTTTGTTTGCCTCTTCAGTTAGAGGCAGAGGACAGAACCGTATCTTATTTGACAATCTCTTCAAATGGTGTTGGGAAAACTGGACAGCAACATGCAGAAGAATGAAACTGGACCACTTTCTTACATCATACATGAAAATAAATTCAAAATGGATGAAAGACCTAAATGTGAGACAGGAATCCATCAAAATCCCAGAGGAGAATACAGACAGCAGCCTCTGTGACCTCGGCTATAGCAACTTATGACTAAACACATCACTGGATGCAAGGGAAAACAAAGCAAAAATGTATTATTGGGAGTTCATCAAGATAAAAAGTTTCTGCACAGGAGCATCTGGGTGGCTCATATGGTTAAGTGTGCCTTTGGCTCAGGTCATAATCTCAGGGTCCTGGGATCGAGCCCCACATCAGGCTCCCTGCTCAGCAGGGAGTCTACTTCTCCCTCTGCACCCCCCCCCCCACCCCGGCCACTCGTATGGTTTCTCTCTCAAATAAATAAAATCTTAAAAAAAAAAAAAAAAGCTTCTGCATGGCGAAGGAGACAATCAACAAAACTAAAAGGCAGCCTTTGGAATGAATGAAGATATTTGCAAGTGACATATCTGATAAGGGGTTGGCATCCAAAATCTGTAAAGAACTTAATAAACTCAACACCCCAAAACCAAATAATCCAGTTAAGAAATGTACAGAAGAGGGGCGCCTGGGTGGCTCAGTTGGTTAAACCGCTGCCTTCAGCTCAGGTCATGATCCCAGGGTCCTGGGATCGAGCCCCACATCGGGCTCCCTGCTCATGCAGGAAGCCTGCTTCTCCCTCTGCCTGCCGCTCCCCCTGCTTGTGCTCTCTCTCTCGCTCTCTCTGTGTGTCAAATAAATAAATAAAATCTTTTAAAAAAATGGACAGAAGACATGAATAGACATTTTTCCAAAGAAGACATCCAGATGGCCAACAGACACATGAAAAGATGCTCAACATCCCTTGGCATCAGGGAAATACAAATCAAAACCATGATGAGATACCACCTCACACCAGTCAGGATGGCTAAAATTAACAACACAGGAAACAACAGTGTTGGCGAGGATGCGGAGAAAGGGGAACCCTCTTACACTGTTGGTGGGAATGCAAGCTGGTACAGCCACTCTGGAAAACAGCATGGAGGTTCCTCAAAAAATTAAAAAGAGAACTACCAGCAATAGCACCTCTAGGTATTTACCCAAAGGACACAAAGTACTGATTCGAAGGGATACATGATACTGATGTTTATAGAAACAGTATCAACAATAGCCAAACTATGGAGAGAGCCCAAATGTCCATTGACTGATGAATAGATAAAGAATTGTGGTATATATACACAATGGAGTATTACTTAGCCATCAAAAAGAAAAAAAATCTTGCTATTTGCAACGACCTGGGTGGAGGTAGTATATAATGCTAAGTGAAATAAGTAAGAAAGACAAATACCATATGATTTCACTCATGTGAATTTAAGAAACAAAACAGATCAACATATGGGAGGGGAAAAAAAAAGAGAAGGAAACAAACCATAAAAGACTTTTTTTTTTGGCTTGATCAAAACTAAATACATATGTATAAGTTTTTAGGTTTAAACAGATCATTAAATAATTGAATAATTTTTTTCTTTTTATTTAACATATAAGGTATTATTTGTTTTCGGAGTACAGGTTTGTGATTCATCAGTCTTAAACAACACCCACCACAACACATACACTCCCCAATGTCTATCACCCAGCCACACCATCCTGCCACCCCCAACCCCTCCAGCAGCCCTCAGTTTGTTTCCTAAGATTAACCATAAAGAGACTCTTAACTCTAGGGAACAAACTGAGGGTTGATGGAGGGAGGTGAGTTGGGCTAGTGGGTGATGGGTATTGAAGAGGGAACTTGTGATGAGCACTGGGTGTTGTATGTAAGTGATGAGTCACTGAATTCTACTGAAACCAGTATTGCACTGTGTGTTAACTAGAATTTAAATAAAAATTTGGGGAAAAAAACTCCATACCTTATTTGTCTTTTGATCTCTAATGTATATAGAATCGTGTAGATGATAAACTCATATTTTATTTTGGTGTGTGTATTGGGTTTTAAAATCTGCTTCCGTGGACGCCTGGGTGGCTCAGTTGGTTGGGCGACTGCCTTCGGCTCAGGTCATGATCCTGGAGTCCCGGGATCGAGTCCCGCATCGGGCTCCCTGCTCAGCGGGGAGTCTGCTTCTCCCTCTGACCCCCTTCCCTCTCGTGCTCTCTATCTCTCATTCTCTCTCTCTCTAATAAACAAAAAAATCTTTAAAAAAAATAAAATCTGCTTCCCTGAGATGTAATTTACATGCAATAGGATTCACCAATTCTAAATGTATAATTTAATGGGTTTTAACAGTCATAGAGAAAAAAGTGGCCATCACAATCATGATAGAGAACATTTCTTTTATCCCATACCTTTCTTGTGCTTCCAGTTTTTTCCCTACATCTGCTTTTTGTTGTTATAGTTTTGACTTTTCTAGGATTTTATATAAATGGAATCATATATAATCTTTTGTGTCTGGCTTTTTAGAATAATGCCTTTGAGATTCATATATTATTGCATATGTTAGTTTGTAGGGTTTTGTTGCTGAACAGTATTCCACTTTATAGATATGTCACGTTGTTTATCAGTTAATGGACATTTTTTTCCAAATTTGGGCCGTTTTGAGTAAAACTGCTAAGAATGTCTGAGTACAGTTTTTTGGGTAGATATATATTTTGATTTTTCTTGGGTAAATTCCTAGGAATTTTTCCTTAGGTAACTTTATGAGAAACTGCCAGATTTCCACAGTGACAGTACTATTTTAAATTTCTACCAGCAGTTCATGAGAGTTCTAGTTTCTTCCCATCCTCAACATCACTTGGTATTGTCCATCTTTTTAATTTTAGCCATTCAAATTACTGTGCAATAGAATCTCCTTGTTTTAATATGCATTTCACTAATGACTAATGATCTTGAGCAACTTTTCATATGCTTATTTTATCTTAATCTTATTTTTGGCAAAGTGTATATTCAAGTATGTTGCCCATTTAAAAAAAAATCAAAGTGCTTGCCTTAATCTTTTTTTAAAAGATTTTATTTTTAAGAATCTCTGCACCCAATGTGGGGCTCAAACTCACAATCCTGAGATCAAGAATCATTTGCTCTTCTGAGTCAGCCAGGCATTCCATTGCTTATCTTATTCTTGAGATATAATAGTTATCTACATATTCAGGGTAGAAGATTTTTATCAAATATTTTACAAATATCGGGGCGCCTGGGTGGCTCAGTCGTTAAGCATCTGCCTTCAGCTCAGGTCATGATTCCAGGGTCCTGGGATCGAGCTCTGCATCAGGTTCCCTGCTCCGCAGGAAGCCTGCTTCTCCCTCTCCCACTCCCCCTGCTTGTATTCCCTCTCTCACTGTGTCTCTCTCTGTCAAATAAATAAATAAAATCTTTAAAAAAAAATATTTTGCAAATATCCCAATCTGTGGTTTTCCTTTTCATTTTTTTTGACAGTGTCTTTTGAAGAACAACAAAAAATTGTTTTTTGAAGAACAAAAATTGTTTTGATGAAATTCAATTATGAATTTTTACTTTTAGGATTCATGTTTTTTGTGTTTTAAGAATTTTACCTAACCCAAGATAACAGTGATTTTTCTCCTAAGTTTCCTTCATCAAATTTTATAGTTTAGCTATATATATATATAACAGCTCATGATCTGTTTCAATTTAACATTTTGTATGTTTGTGAGATCATGGTCAAAGTTCATTTTTTGCATATAGATATCCATTTTTAGCACCATTGTTGAAAAAAAGACTTTAACTCCCATTGAATTACCCTGGCACCTTTGAAAATTAGTTGGCCATGTGTATACTGGTCTATCTCTAGACATTCTATTCTGTTAATCTACATATCTACCCTTAGTACTACACTAATCTTGAAAGTATGTAATGCAGATTGTCCAAATCCTCTGACTTTTTCTTTTTCAGAATATTTTGGCTATTCTAGAAATAAGTCAGAGAAAGACAAATACCATATGATTTCACTCATGTAGAGTTCTTTTTAAGATTTTATTAATTTATTTGTCAGAGAGAGAGAGGAGAGAAAGCACAAGCAGGGGTAGTGGCAGGCAGAGGGAGAAGCAGGCTCCCTGCCAAGCAAGGAGTCCTACATGGGACTCGATCCCAGCATCCTGGGACCATGACCTGAGCTGAAGGCATACGCTTAACCAACTGAGCCATCCAGGCGTCCCTCATATGTAGAATTTAAGAAACAAAACAGATGAACATAGAGGAAGGGAAGGAAAAATAAGACAAAAATAGAGAAGGAGGCAAACTGTAAGGGACTCTTAACTATAGGGAACAAACTGAGGATTGCTGGAGGGGAGGTGGGTGGGTAGATGGGGTAACTGGGTCATGGGCATTAAGGAGGGCACTTGAAGTAATGAGCGCTGGGTGTTTGTGTAACTGATGAGTCACTGAATTCTACCTCTGAAACTGATAATACACTGTATATTAAATTGAATTTAAATAAAAAAATTTATTTATTTTTTTTTTAAAGATTTTATTTATTTATTTGAGAGAGAGAGAGAATGAGAGATAGCACGAGAGAGAAGAGGGTCAGAGGGAGAAGCAGACTCCCTGCTGAGCAGGAAGCCCGGTGTGGGACTCGATCCCGGGACTCCAGGATCATGACCTGAGCCGAAGGCAGTCGCTCAACCAACTGAGCCACCCAGGCGCCCAAATAAAAAAATTTAAAAAAATAATATTTTGGCTATTCTAGGTCCTTGGCTTTGCATATATATTTGGGAATCAGCATTTCAGTTTTTATCAGAAAGCCTGCTGGGATTTTCATTGGGATTACTTTTGAATCACTAGACCGATTTGGGGTATATGTCCCCATTTTCTGGGTCATCTTTAATTTCCTTAGCAAAATTTTGTACTTCCCAGTGAATAGGCCTTGTACATATTTTTGTTTCTAAGTACTCATATATTTGATTTGATTATACATGGTGTTTTAAAAACAATTTAATTTTTAATTTCTTTGCTATTGTATAGAAATATGGTTAATTTTTTGTATATTGATCTTGAATCACCTGGTTAAACTCTCTTAATAGTTCTAGTAGCATTTTTTTTTGGTGTGGATTCCTAATGAATTTCTACATAAATGATAGTGTTGTCTACAAGTCAGTTTTATTCCATCCTTCCATCCTTCCTTCAATTTCTTCCTATGTGTTTTCTTTCATCTTTCTTCCTTATTTTACGGAGTGAACTCTAGTACAGTGATGAATAGAAGTGATAAAAGTAGATATCCTTGTCTTGTTCCTGATCTTAGAGGGAAAGCATTCATTTTCACTGTTAAGTGTTTTTTTGTTAGCAGTGGGTTGTTCTTGGATTCCTTTTATCAAGTTGTGAAAGATCCCTAATATTTATTAATTTTTTTAAACTATGAGTGTTGAATTTTGTGAAATGCTGTTCTCAACCTATTGAAGTGATTGTATGGATTTTCATTTTTAGTCTGCTGAGTGGTAAATTACATGAATTGTGTTTGTATGTTAAATTGAACTTGCATTCCTGGGATAAATCTCGCTTGGTGATTTTTACATATTCTTTTGATTCCTAAAAATTTGGCAAGGTTTGTGCATCAGCATTCATGAGGATTATTGATTTTCTTTTCTTTTCATGTCTTTGGTTTTGTTCTGTGGGTAATGCCAGCCTCATAAAATGAGTTGGGAAGTGTTCCCTTTAGTTTTCTGGAAGAGTTTGTCTATATTTTATGTAAGCTTATTACAGGTTATTATTTTTTCTTTAAATGGTTGGTAGAGGGCACCTGGGTGGCTCAGTCACTTAAGCATCTGCCTTCGGCTCAGGTCATGATCCCGGAGTCCCAGGATTGAGCCCCACATTGGGCTCCCTGTTCAGTAGGAAGTCTGCTTCTCCCTCTCCCCCTGCCCTTCCCCCTGCTTCTTCTCTCTTTTGCTCACTCACTCTCTCTCAAATAAATAAATAAATAAAATCTTAAAAAAAATGGTTGGTAGAATTACCACTGAAGTCATCTGAGCCTAGAGATTTCTTTGGAGAGCATTTTTAATTATAATTTAAATCCTTAAAAAACATACAGGGGTAATCAGATTACCTATTTTGTCTTAGGTGAGTTTTCATAGCTTGTGTCTTTCAAGGAATTTATCTACTTCACTTAAGTTGTCACATTTTGGGGCATAAAATTTTTCATAATGTCCCCTTGTTTTCCTTTTCATGTCTGTAAGATCTGTGTTTCTGATATAGATAATTTGTGTATTCTTTCTTTGTTTCCTGATTGGACTGGGTAGAGGTTAATCATTTTTACTGATAATTTCAAAGAAAAAGTTTTTGGATTCAATGATTTTTTTTTCTATTTTATTGGTTTGTGCTGTTACTGTTTTCTTTCTTCTACTTACTTTGTGCTTAATGCACTATTTTTTCCAGTTTCTTAATGTGGGAATTTAAATCACTGATTTGTCACTTTTATTCTTTTCTAGAAAATAAGCATTTCATGCTAAAAACTTCCTTTTAAGCTTCACTTTATTCAGCAGTATTCTACAAATTCTCACTGGATCTGTTCTTACTTAGTACTCAAGATACTTTATAATAATTTCTCTTATGATTTCTTTTTTGACCTATGCATTATTTATAGTATGTAGTTAAATATCCAAATACATGGAGATTTTACTGACATTTTTCATTTAATGATTTCTAGTTTAATACTCTGTGGTCAGAGTACATATTTTGTATGATTTCAGGCCTCTTAAAATTATTTAGATTTGTATTATAGCCCAAAATGTGGTCTATTTTGGTGAATGTTCTGTGGTGCCATTGGAAAGAATGTATATTTTGCTGTTGATGCGTAGAGTGTTTTATAAATATCAATTAGGTCAAGTTGGCTGACAGTGTTGTTCAGTATTCTATATACTTACTGATTTTGTGTCTGCTTGTTCTACGCATTAGTGAGAGTATAGTGTTTAAATCTTTGACTATCATTGTTGATTTGCTTATTTCTTCTTTTGGCTAAGTTTTGCTATAGATATTTTGAAACTGTATTATTAGGTATATACACATTTAAGATTATTAGGTCTACTTGATGAATTGTTCCTTTTAATGTCATGAAATGTCATTCTTTTTTTTTTTTTTAAGATTTATTTATTTATTTATTTATTTGGCAGAGAGCAACACAGCGAGAGAGGGAACACAAGCAGGGGGAGTGGGAGAGGGAGAAGCAGGCTTCCCACCGAGCAGGGAGCCTGATGCGGGGCTTGATCCCAGAACCCTGGGATCATGACCCCAGCCGAAGGCAGACGCTTAATGACTGAGTTACCCAGGCGCCCCTAAATGTCATTCTTTATCCCTGATAATATTCACTGCTTTGAAGTCTACCTTACCTGATATGAATATAATAGCTTCAGCTTTCTTTTGATTAGTGTTTCTTTTCACATCCATTTACTTTTCATTTTTCTGTGTCTTTATATTTGAAGTGGGTGCTTTGAAGGCAGCATATACTTGGGTCTTGCACATCAATACAGTCTACCTTTGATTGATTGGAGTTTTTACATACACATACGTTTTTAAGAAAAAATGGACAGAAGACTGCCAATCTAAAGATAAAGTAGACGGATCTCAATACAGAGATCTTTTTGCCTGCTGTGATAAAATTTTATCCAAATCTGTAAAAATCAATGGGATTAAGTATCTTTAGGAAGTCCCTCCAGAAGCATTTAATCTTGCATTATGATTGTATATTTTTACATTTTTTGTTTATAAGGTAGCACACAGTCTAAAATTGGAAAAATAACCTGAGAGCTTGGAAATGGTCTCTTATTGTTAAATCACATTAAATGAAAAGGATTTGAGTTGTTGAAAAAAAAATGTGACTAGGGCAGGGAAGTGGTAAGGAGTCTTTAAAAAACTTTAAACTTTTAAAAAAATTTTTTATTGTTATGTTAATCACCATATATTACATCATTTGTTTTGGTGTAGTGTTCCATGATTCATTGTTTGTTCATAACACCCAGTGCTCCATGCAGAATGTGCCCTCTTTAATACCCATCACCAGGCTAACCCATCCCCCTACCCTCCTCCCCTCTAGAAACCTCAGTTTGTTTTTCAGAGTCCATCATCTCTCCTGGTTCGTCTCCCCCTCTGACTTACTCCCCTTCATTCTTCCTCTCCTGCTATCTTCTTTTTCTTTTTTCTTAAAATATGTTGCGTTATTTGTTTCAGAAGTACAGATCTGTGATTCAACAGCCTTACACAATTCACAGCGCTCACCGTAGCACATACCCTCCCCAATGTCTTATCACCCAGCCACCCCATCCCTCCCACCCCCGACCACTCCAGCAACCCTCAGTTTGTTCCTGAGATTAAGAATTCCTCATATCAGTGAGGTCATATGATACATGTCTTTCTCTGATTGACTTATTTCACTCAGCATAACACCCTCCAGTTCCATCCATGTCGTTGCAAATGGCAAGATCTCATTCCTTTTGATGGCTGCATAATATTCCATTGTGTATATATACCACATCTTCTTTATCCATTCATCTGTCGATGGACATCTTGGCTCTTTCCACAGTTTGGCTATCGTGGACATTGCTGCTATAAACATTGGGGTGCACGTACCCCTTCGGGTCCCTACATTTGTATCTTTGGGGTAAATACCCAGTAGTGCAATTGCTGGATCGAATGGTAGCTCTAATTTCAACTGTTTGAGGAACCTCCATACTGTTTTCCAGAGGGGGTGCACCAGCTTGCATTCCCACCAACAGTGTAGGAGGGTTCCCCTTTCTCCACATCCCCGCCAATATCTGTCGTTCCCTGACTTGTTAATTTTAGCCATTCTGACGGGTGTGAGGTGGTATCTCATTGAGGTTTTGATTTGGATTTCCCTGATGCCGAGTGATGTTGAGCACTTTTTCATGTGCCTGTTGGCCATTTGGATGTCTTCTTTGGAAAAATGTCTGTTCATGTCTTCTGCCCATTTCTTGATTGGATTATTTGTTCTTTGGGTGTTGAGTTTGATAAGTTCTTTATAGATTTTGGATACTAGCCCTTTATCTGATATGTCATTTGCAAATATTTTCTCCCATTCTGTCGGTTGTCTTTTGGTTTTGTGGACTGTTTCTTTTGCTGTGCAAAAGCTTTTTATCTTGATGAAATCCCAATAGTTCATTTTTGCCCTGGCTTCCCGTGCCTTTGGTGATGTTTCTAGGAAGAAGTTGCTGCAGCTGAGGTCGAAGAGGTTGCTACCTGTGTTCTCCTTTAGGATTTTGATGGAGTCCTGTCTCATGTTTAGGTCTTTCGACCATTTGGAGTCTATTTTTGTGTGTGGTGTAAGGAAATGGTCCAGTTTCATTCTTCTGCATGTGGCTGTCCAATTTTCCCAACACCATTTGTTGAAGAGACTGTCTTTTTCCCATTGGACATTCTTTCCTGCTTTGTCAAAGATAAGTTGACCATAGAGTTGAGGGTCCATTTCTGGGCTCTCGATTCTGTTCCATTGATCTATGTGTCTGTTTTTGTGCCAGTACCATACTGTCTTGATGATGACAGCTTTGTAATAGAGCTGGAAGTCCGGAATTGTGATGCCTCCAGCTTTGCTTTTCTTTTTCAATATTCCTCTGGCTATTCGGGGTCTCTTCTGGTTCCATACAAATTTTAGGATTATTTGTTCCATTTCTTTGAAAAAAGTGGATGGTATTTTGATGGGGATTGCATTGAATGTGTAGATTGCTCTAGGTAGCATTGACATCTTCACAATGTTGGTTCTTCCAATCCGCGAGCATGGGACGTTTTTCCATTTCTTTGTGTCTTCTTCAATTTCTTTCCTGAGTATTTTATAGTTTTCTGAGTACAGATCCTTTGCCTCTTTGGTTAAATTTATTCCTAGGTATCTTATGGTTTTGGGTGCAATTGTGAATGGGATCGACTCCTTGGTTTGTCTCTCTTCTGTCTTGTTGTTGGTGTATAGGAGTGCCACTGATTTCTGTGCATTGATTTTAAGCCTGCTACTTGACTGAATTCCTGTATGAGTTCTAGCAGTTTTGAGGTGGAGTCTTTTGGGTTTTCCACATAAAGTATCATATCATCTGCAAAGAGTGAGAGTTTGACTTCCTCTTTGCCGATTTGGATGCCTTTGATTTCTTTTTGTTGTCTGATTGCTGTGGCTAGGACTTCTAATACTATGTTGAATAGCAGTGGTGATAGTGGACATCCCTGCCGCGTTCCTGACCTTAGGGGAAAAGCTCTCAGCTTTTCCCCATTGAGAATGATATTCGCTGTAGGTTTTTCGTAGATGGCTTTTATGATATTGAGGTATGTACCCTCTATCCCTATACTCTGAAGAGTTTTGATCAAGAAAGGATGCTGTACTTTGTCAAATGCTTTTTCTGCATCTATTGAGAGGATCATATGATTCTTGTTCTTTCTTTTGTTAATGTATTGTATCACGTTGATTGATTTGCGGATGTTGAACCAGCCTTGCAGCCCAGGGATAAATCCCGCTTGGTCGTGGTGAATAATCCTTTTAATGTACTGTTGGATCCTGTTGGCTAGTATTTTGGTGGGAATTTTTGCATCCATGTTCATCAAGGATATTGGTCTGTAATTCTCCTTTTTGATGGGATCTTTGTCTGGTTTTGGGATCAAGGTAATGGTGGCCTCATAAAATGAATTTGGAAGTTTTCCTTCCATTTCTATTTTTTGGAACAGTTTCAGGAGAATAGGTATTAATTCTTCTTTAAATGTGTGATAGAATTCCCCCGGGAAGCCATCTGGCCCCGGGCTTTTGTTTGTTGGGAGATTTTTGATGACTGCTTCAATTTCCTTAGTGGTTATAGGTCTGTTCAGGTTTTCTATTTCTTCCTGGTTCAGTTTTGGTAGTTGATACATCTCTAGGAATGCACCCATTTCTTCCAGGTTATCTAATTTGCTGGCATAGAGTTGCTCATAATATGTTCTTATAATTGTTTGTATTTCTTTGGTGTTGGTTGTGATCTCTCCTCTTTCATTCATGATTTTGTTGATTTGGGTCATTTCTCTTTTCTTTTTGATCAGTCTGGCCAGGGGTTTATCAATCTTGTTAATTCTTTCAAAGAACCAGCTCCTAGTTTTGTTGATCTGTTCTACTGTTCTTTTGGTTTCTAGTTCATTGATTTCTGCTCTGATCTTTATTATTTCTCTTCTCCTGCTGGGTTTAGGCTTTATTTGCTGTTCTTTCTCCAGCTCCTTTAGGTGTAGGGTTAGGTTGTGTATTTGAAACCTTTCTTGTTTCTTGAGCAAGGCTTGTATTGCTATATACTTTCCTCTCAGGACTGCCTTTGCTGTATCCCAAAGATTTTGGACAGTTGTGTTTTCATTTTCATTGGTTTCCATGAATTTTTTTAATTCTTCTTTAATTTCCTGGTTGACCCATTCATTCTTTAGTAGGATGCTCTTTAGCCTCCATGTATTTGAGTTCTTTCCGACTTTCCTCTTGTGATTGAGTTCTAGTTTCAAAGCATTGTGGTCTGAAAATATGCAGGGAATGATCCCAATCTTTTGGTACCGGTTGAGACCTGATTTGTGACCTAGGATGTGATCAATTCTGGAGAATGTTCCATGGGCACTAGAGAAGAATGTGTATTCCGTTGCTTTGGGATGGAATGTTCTGAATATGTCTGTGAAGTCCATTTGGTCCAGTGTGTCATTTAAAGTCTTTATTTCCTTGTTGATCTTTTGCTTAGATGATCTGTCCATTTCAGTCCGGGGAGTGTTAAAGTCCCCCACTATTATTGTATTGTTGTCAACGTGTTTCTTTGCTTTTGTTATTAATTGCCTTATATAATTGGCTGCTCCCATGTTCGGGGCATAGATATTTACAATTGTTAGATCTTCTTGTTGGATAGACCCTTTAAGTAGGATATAGTGTCCTTCCTCATCTGTTATTACAGTATTTGTTTTAAAATCTAGTTTGTCTGATATAAGGATTGCCACCCCAGCTTTCTTTTGGTGTCCATTAGCATGGTAAATTGTTTTCCACCCCCTCACTTTCAATCTGGGGGTGTCTTTGGGTCTAAAATGAGTCTCTTGCAGACAGCATATTGATGGGTCTTGTTTTTTAATGCAATCTGATAGCCTGTGTCTTTTGATTGGGGCATTTAGCCCATTTACATTCAGGGTAACTATTGAAAGGTATGAATTTAGTGCCATTGTATTGCCTGTAAGGTGACTGTTACTGTATGTTGTCTGTTTTCCTTTCTGATCTTTGCTGCTTTTAGGCTCTCTCTTTGCTTAGAGGACCCCTTTCAATATTTCTTGGAGGGCTGGTTTCGTGTTTGCAAATTCCTTTAGTTTTTGTTTGTTCTGGAAGCTTTTTATCTCTCCTTCTATTTTCAATGACAGCCTAGCTGGATATAGTATTTTTGGCTGCATATTTTTCTCGTTTAGTGCTCTGAAGATATCTTGCCAGTCCTTTCTGGCCTGCCAGGTCTCTGTGGATAGGTCTGTTGCCAATCTAATATTTTTACCATTGTAGGTTACATATCTCTTCCCCCGAGCTGCTTTCAGGATTTTCTCTTTGTCTCTGAGACTCGTAAGCTTTACTATTAGATGTCGGGGTGTTGACCTATTATTATTGATTTTGAGAGGGCTTCTCTGTGCCTCCTGGATTTTGATGCCTGTTTCCTTCCTCACATTAGGGAAGTTCTCTGCTATTATTTGCTCCAATATACATTCTGCCCCTCTCTCTCTTTCTTCTTCTTCTGGGATCCCAATTATTCTAATGTTGTTTCGTCTTATCGTATCACTTATCTCTCGAATTCTGCCCTCGTGATCCTGTAGTTGTTTCTCCCTCTTTTTCTCAGCCTCTTTATTTTCCATCATTTGGTCTTCTATATCACTGATTCTCTCTTCTGCCTCATTTATCCTAGCAGTTAGTGCCCCCATTTTTGATTGCACCTCATCAATAGCCTTTTTGATTTCTACTTGGTTAGATTTTAGTTCTTTTATTTCTCCAGAAAGGGTTTCTCTAATAACTTCCACGCTTTTTTCAAGCCCAGCTAGTATCTTCGAAGTCATGATTCTGAACTCTAGGTCCGACATCGTACTAATGTCCGCATTGAGTAGGTCCCTGGCTGACGGTACTACCTCTTGTTCTTTTTGCTGAGGTGATTTTTTTCTTCTTGTCATTTTGTCCAGAGGAGAATAGATGAATGAGAGAACAAAATGCTAACAGGTTTACAACGTCCCCAGCAAATATACTGTATACAAATCAGAAAAGACCTGAAACCAGGGGAAAAGAAAGGGAAAGAAAGAAAAAAGAAAGAGAAAAAAAAAAAAAAGAAAAGATAAAAACAAAAACAGAACAATACAAAAAAAGCAGAATGTGATCAAATATGATCAGGCTAGTGCATAGATCAGTGCCACACACTAGATTTTGGGCGTATTTTGGTCTGTTAGAAAAAAAGGCCTCCTAAAATTTTAAAGGAAGAAAGACATCTATGTACAAAATAAGGGTTGATACAATGAAGGGATAGAAGATGACTGTAAAGATGAAAATTATAAAAGATTTTATAAAAGGACTTGATAAGATAGGAAGTTTGAAAAAAGAAAGAAAATTTAAAAAAAAAAAGGGAGAGAATGTGGTCAGGCAGGAGACTAGAACAGAGCCATACACTAGTGATTTAGGGTATATTTTTATCTGTTAGAAGAAACTGTATCTCAAAATTTTAAAGAGAGAACAACTTATATATATATGCCAAAAATAAGGGTAACTACTATGAAGGGATAAAATATGACTCTAAAAATGAAAAATAAAATTTTTTTTTAAAAGAGATTGATAAGATGTTGGTTGAAAAAGGGAAAAAGAAAAAAGAAAAAAAAACAGTTAACAAAAATTAACTTTGATGAACTAATGAATCATGGTAAAAAAAAAAGCCATGAATTCTATGTGCAGTATTCCCCTAGCGCTGGAGTTCTCTCGTTCTCCTTGATCGGTAAACTTGGTCTTGGCTTGCTGGCTGTTCGTGCTGATCTTCTGGGGGAGGGGCCTGTTGCCGTGGTTTCCAAATGTCTTTGCCGGAGGCTGAATTGCCCCGCCCTTGTCGGTCCGGGCTAAGCAATGTGCTCGGGTTTGATCTCAGGAGCTTTTGTTCCCTGCAAGCTCTCGGTACAGCCTTGGAGGACCAGGGCAAAAATGGTGGCCTCCCAATCTCCACCCGGAGGAGCTGAGAACTCGGGGCCCCGCTCCTCAGTGCGCCCCCAGAGAAAAGCAGTCACTCCCGTGTCCCCGGTCTCCGGCCGCTCTCCGTGCTCACCCGGCCTGTGACCGAGCGTTGTTATCTCTGGCACCCGACCCCGTGTGGAGTCTCCAAACCCAGCAGATCCCTGTGGTGCGTTCCTGCGCCGCTCCTCCCCGGGAAGGAAGGGGAGTCTCCCCGGATCTGCCGCTTGTTGGGTCCCTGCTGCAGGAGCAGTGGCCCGACTGGGCCGCGGATCACAGTTTATGGCAACCCCAAACTGAGAGCCTGCGCCTGGGCTCCGTCTCTGCAGCCGGCTTCCCCGCTCCAATACCTGGGAGCTCTGGCGCACTCAGGCTCCTCCGGTCTTTCTGTGACCCCAAGGATCCTGAGACCACACTGTCCCAGGAGGATTCCACCCCCTGCTTAGCCACTGCAGCGACGTCCCTCAGTGGAGCTGACTTCTAAAGGTTCTGATTTTGTGCTCCTCGGCTCTAGCACTTGCCAGAAGCGGCCGGCGGAGGCCCCTCCCCCACCGTCTATCCTCCCGAATATAGCCTCGGATTCACTTCTCCGCACGTCCTACCTTCCAGTAAGTGGTCGCTTCTCTGTTCAGATAGTTGTTGCTACTCTCCTCTTTGATCTCCTGTTGAGTTCGTAGGTGTTCAGAATGGTTTGATCCCTATTCAGCTGAATTCCTGAGACCAGACGAAATCTAGGTCTCCTACTCCTCTGCCATCTTGCTCCGCCCCTAAACTTTTTTCATATCATGTAAACAGTGCATGTGTATTGCTCACAATTTAAATGCCTATAAAAAATACTCTTTAATTCTGCCACCTGAACAAAAAAACAGTTATTCTTTGAACTATATCCTTCCAGTATTTAAAACATCAATGTAATTTTTAAAAAATGTAGTCATATCAGGGCTCCTGGGTGGCTCAGTCGTTAAGCGTCTGCCTTCAGCTCTGGTCATGATCCCAGGGTCCTGGGATCGAGCCCCGCATCAGGCTCCCTGCTCAGCGGGAAGCCCGCTTCTCCTTCTCCCACTCCCCCCTGCTTGTGTTCCCTCTCTTGCTGTGTCCCCCTCTGTCAAATAAATAAAATCTTAAAAAAAAATGTAGTCATATCATATTACTTCTTTATAACCTTCTTTTCCGCTTAATGTCTCATGAATACTTTTATGATGATTGTTTATACTCATCTATTTCACCCTTTTTAATGACTGCATATTTCTATTCGTAGCATATAATCCCAATTTATTTCTAATTTTTTTCTGTTTATAATAATGCACTGTACACTGTTTCTTTACGATACCCTTGTAGAAATACAAAACCTTTTATCCCGGGGCGCCAGGGTGGCTCAGTTGTTAAGTGTCTGTCTTCAGCTCAGGTCATGATCCCGGGATCCTGGGATCGAGCCCTGCATTGGGCTCCCCGCTCGGCGGAGAGCCTGCTTCTCCCTCTCCCACTCCCCCTGCCTGTGTTCCCCCCTCACTGTCTCTCTCTCTGTCAAATAAATAAAATCTTTAAAACAACAACAACAACAACAACAAAACTTTTATCCCCATGACTTACTCATTCTATAACTGGAAGCCTGTTATCTCCCACTCCCCTTCATCCATTTCCCATCCTTCTACCCCTCCCCTCTGGCAATCAGTTTGTTCTCTGTATTTACAGGTTGGTTTCTATTTTTTGGTTTTATTTGTTTTGTCTTTTAGATTCCGCATGTAAGTGAAATCATATGGTATTTGTCTTTGTCTGACTTATTTCACTGAGCATTGTGCCCTCTAGGTCCATCAGTGTTGTCACAGATGGCAGGATCGCATCCTTTTTGATAGCTGAGTAATATTCCCTAGTACCTGTACACCACATCTTCTTTATCCATTCATCTGTTGGTGGATACTTGGATTGCTTCCATATCTTGGCTATTGTAAATAATACTATAATGAACATAGGGATGCATATATCTTATCAGTGTTTTGTTTTCTTTGGGTAAATACCCAGTAGTAGAATGATTGGATCATATAGAATTTCTGTTTTTAACTTTTTGAGGAACCTCCATACCATTTTCCACAGTGGCTGCACCAGTTTGCATTCCCACCAACAGTGCACAAGGGCTCCTTTTTCTCCACATCCTCACCAATGTTTGCTCTTTCTTGACTTTTTGATTCTAGCCATTCTGACAGGTGTAAGGTGGTATCTCACTGTGGTGTTGGTTTGCATTTTAGTGATGTTGAGCGTCTGTTCATGTGTCTGTTTGCACCTGTACGACTTTTTTGGAAAAATATCTATTCAGGTTCTCTGCCCATTTTTAGTTAGATTATTTATGGGTTGTTTTTGTTGTTGTTTTGGTATTGAGTTTTTATATTGAGAACATATAAGTTTTTTATGCTTTGGATATTAACCCCTTACTGGATATATCACTTGCATATATCTTCTTTCAGTCAGTAGATTGCTTGTTGTTTCATTGATGGTTTCCTTTGCTGTGCAAAAGCTTTTTATTTTGGTGTAGTCCCAATAGTTTATTTTTGCTTTTGTTTCCCTCATCTTTAGGAGACATATCTAGAAAAATATTACTAAAGCCAATGTCAAAGAAATTATGTTTTCTACTAGGAGTTTTATGATTTCAGGTCTCATGTTCAGGTTTTTGATCCATTTTGAGTTTCTTTTTTGTGTATGGTGTAAGAAAGTGGTCTGTTTTCATTCTTTGAATGTTGTTCAGTTTTCCCAGCACCATTTATTGAAGAGACTGTGTTTTCCCCATTGTATATTCTTGCCTCCTTTGATGAAATTGACCCCTATAAGCATGGGTGTCTTTCTGGGTTCTCTGTTCTGTTGACCTCTGTGTCTGTCTTTTGGGCCAGTACCATACTGTTTTGATTATTACTACAGCTTTGTAGTATCTTGAAATTTGGGTTTGTGATGCCTCTAGCTTTGTTCTTCTTTCTCAAGATTGCTTTGGCTATTTGGGATCTTTTGTAGTTCCATAAAAATTCTACTTCTGTGAAAAATGCTGTTGGTATTTTGATAGGAATTGCATTGAATCTGTAGATTGCTTTGTGTAGTATGGGCATTTTAACAATATTGTTCCAGTTCATGAACATGGAATATCTTCCCAGTTTGTGTCATTTTCAATTTCTTTCATCAGTATTTTATAGTTTTCAGAATACAGGTCTTTCCCCCTCCTTGGTTAAATTTATTCGTAGGTGTTTTATTCTTTTTGGTGCAATTTTAAATGGAATTGTTTTAATTTCTCTTTCTGCTACTTTTGTTATTAGTGTATAGAAATGCAACCAGTTTCTGTGTTAATTTTATATCCCAAGCTCTACTGAATTTATTTATTACTTCAAGGGGAGTCTTTAGGGTTTTCTGTGTATTAGTATCATATCATCTACAGGTAGTGACAGTTTAACTTCTTCTTAACCAATTTGGATGCCTTTTCTTTTTCTTGTCTGATTGCTGTGGTTAGGACTGCCAGTATTATGTTGAATAAAAGTGGCAAGAGTTGACATCCTTGTCTTATTCGTGATCTTAGAGGAAAAGCTCTCAGTTTTTCACCATTGACCATGTTAGTTGTGGTTTTGTCATATATGGCCTTTATTATGTTGAGGTATGTGCCCTGGAAACCCAGTTTATTGAGAGTTTTCATCATGAACGGATGTTGAGTTTTGTCAGATGCTTTTTCTGCATCTATTGAGATGATCATATGATTTTTTAAAAAAGATTTTATTCATTTATTTGACAGAGAGAGAGCACAAGCAGGGGGAGCAGCAGGCAGAGGGAGAGGGAGAAGCAGGTTTCCCGCGGAGCAGGGAGCCCGATGCGGGGCTCGATCCCAGGACCCTGGGATCATGACCAGAGCTGAAGGCAGACACTTAACTGACAGAGCCACCCAGGTGCCCCGATGACCATATGATTTTTATCCCTCACTTTGTTGATGTGGTGTAACACATTGATTGATTTGTGCATATTGAACCATCCTTGTATCCCTGGAATAAATCCCACTTGATTGAGGTGAATGATCCTTTTAAATATGTTGTTGAATGCAGTTTGCTAATGTTTTGTTGAGGATTTTTGCATCTCTTTTTATCAGGGATATTGTCTTGTAGTTTTCTTTTTTGTAGAATCGATATGGTGTGGTATCAGGGTGATGCTGGCCCCTTAGAATGAGTTTGGGAGATTTCCTTCCCCTTCTGTTGTTTTGGAATAGATTGAGGAGAATAGGTATTGACTTTATAAATGTTTGGTGGAATTCACCTGTGAATTCATCTGGTCTTGGACTTTGGTTTTGGGGAATTTTTTGAATACCAGATTTTGTTGCCAGTAATTAGCCTATTCACATTTTCTATTTCTTCCTGATTTGGTTTTGGAAGATTGTGTATTACTAGGAATACATCTATTCTAGGTTGTCCAATTTCTTGATATATAATGTTTCATAGTAGTCTCATATAATGTTTTGTGTATCTGTAGTGTATCTTTTTACTTGTCTTTCATTTCTGATTTATTTATTTATCCTTTCTCTTTTTTTTGATGAGTTGGGCTAAAGGTATGTCTTTATCTTTTTAAAGAACCAGCTCTTGATTTCATTGATTTTTTTCTGTTTTTTTTTTTTTTTTAGTCTC
The DNA here is from genome assembly GCF_009762305.2 of Zalophus californianus. Taxonomy (NCBI): domain Eukaryota; kingdom Metazoa; phylum Chordata; class Mammalia; order Carnivora; family Otariidae; genus Zalophus; species Zalophus californianus. The sequence continues at coordinate 71,890,416 of NC_045596.1, forward strand.
TATTTCATTTATTTCTGTTCTTTATTATTTTGTTCTTTCTCCTCCCCTTGGGTTTTGTTTATTCTTTTTCTAGTTGCTTTAGGTGTAGTGTTACTTTGTTTATTTGAGATTTTTCTTGTTTCTTGAGGTCCTGTATTGCTGTAAATTTCCCTCTTAGAGTTGTTTTCAGGGCATCCCAAAGATTTTGGACCATTGTGTTTTTATTTTCATTGTTTCCAGGTATTTTCTTAAGTTCCTCTTCAACCTGTCCTCATATCTTATTTTTTTAAAGTAACAGTTTTATTGTATATGAATACAGAGAGACCAGACTTGGTTAATGGTGATGGTGTTCATTACTTTTTTTCCCTGCAGCTAATGATAGAATCAGAGGAGTTGATACAATGAACAAATAGTGTGTTACTAGAACATCAACTGCATTAAGTAGCTACTTTTTTAAAAGTAAATTCTACACCCAGTATGGGGCTCAAACTGACAACCCCACAATCGAGATTCTATGCCTTACCAACTAAGCCAGCCAGGCACGCCCGCCCCCCGACCCCTCCTCATTTTTTAAAAATTCTTTTTTTGTTGTTGTTGTTCCACTTGGGTGCTTTCCATTTCTCTGTCTTCCAGGTCACTGCTCTGTTCTTCTCCATCTGCTAATCTGTTGATTCCCTTTATTGTATTCTTCATTTCAGTTATTGTATTTTTCAGCTCTCATTGGTTCTTTTTTATATTTTTTTATCTTTTTTGGAAGTTCTTTGTGAGTTCATACATTTTCCCCTCCAGTCCAGTGAGCATCTTTCTGACCATTACTTTAAACTCTTTATCAGGCATGTTGCTTATCTCCATTTTGTTCTTTTTCTAAGATTTTGTCTTGTTCTTTCATTTGGAGTATATTCCTCTGTCTCCTCATTTTGCTTGACTTTTGTGTTTTTTTTTTTTTTTTTTTTTTTTTAGCATGGAAAGTTGGTTTTTAGTATGAGCTACTAGATTAGAGGCACTTTCGTGGCATATGAAACAGCACAGTTCCAATTCAAACACATCTTTGATAATTTTCCAGTTTCTTGTTGTTGTTACAGTCCTAGGCATTTTTGCAGTGTTCATTAAACAGAATTAAAAACAAAACCATTTTAGGGTGCCTGGGTGGCTCAGTTGGTTAGGCAACTGCCTTCGGCTCAGGTCATGATCCTGGAGTCCCAGGATCGAGTCCCGCATCGGGCTCCCTGCTCGGCGAGGGGCCTGCTTTTCCCTCTAACCCTCCCCACTCTCATGTACTCTCTCTCTCTCTCTCATTCTCACTCTCTCAAAATAAATCTTTAAAAAAAACAAAAAACAAAACCATTTTAATTCTAGGTTTATATTTCCATGCTTAAATTTTTTTAAGTTTTATTATGTTAATCACCATACATTACATATTTAGTTTTTCATGTAGTGTTCCATGATTCATTGTTTGCATATAACACCCAGTGCTCCATTCAATACGTGCCCTCTATAATACCCATCACCAGGCTAACCCATCCCCCCACCCCCCTCCCCTCTAGAACCCTCAGTTTATTTCTCAGAGTCCATCATCTCTCATGGTTCGTCTCCCCCTCCGATTTCTCCCCCTTAATTTTACCCTTCCTACTATCTTCTTCTTTTGTGTTTGTTTCTATGGATTAGGCAGAACAGCTATTTCTCCTGAACTTGAAGGAATGGCCTTGTATGTGTTCATCCCCTGTTTAGACACAGGTGTGTGCCTGGTGACTTTGTCTGTCTGGCTGAAACTGTGGCTGGCATGGGTTTGTGGTCAAAGGGCATTCTCTGCTGGGGCTGCCCTGGTGGAATGGTCAGAGCTGAATTGGTGTGGTTGTGTTGTCCTGGGTCTCTCTGTCTGGAGGTTGCCCTGGCAGGACTTGCTAAAGCTGAAATGGGTGTAAGCTGGGGGGTTCTGGCGTGCTCAGCATAGGGCGTGCCCTGGTGGGGCAACTGGAGCCAAGGTTAATGTGGGCCAGGATGTCTTAGGGCACTCTACACAGGGTCATCCTGGTGGGGTGGCTGGAGACAAGGCGGGGTATGGCCTGTGGGTTCCTGGGTCATTCCATGTAGAGGGTACCCTGGTAGGGCAGCTGGAACTGAGACAGACATGGACTGGGGTTCTGTGGTGTTCCATGTGGTGGGTGTGGGATGGCCAGAGCCAAAACTAGCATGAGCCAGGATGTCGGAGCACTCTGCATCAAGGGAACCTTAGCCAAGCCATCTGAGGCCAAAGTGGTGCAGGCCTGGAGTGTATTAAGGTGCTTTGTGCCTCTGTCACCTCAGTGCAGTGGCTGGAGCTATAGTGAGCACTGACCAGGGGTATCATGGTGTTGTACGCTGGGGCCACCTTAGTGGGATGGCTGGAGCTGGTGTGGGCTAGGGGCTTGGGGCTCGCTGAGGCGTTAGGTCACTTAGGATGCCTGGACCTTGTTCTCGTCCACACTTTCAAGGTGGAAGGGGAATGTAAACCATGGTGCTCTTCAGCCCCTCAGACCTGGAGAGAGTTCCAGCAGCTCCCCTGCTGTTTGGCGGTATTTTAGAGCTACTTCTATATTCTCTTTGCTCTTTTTAAGTGTGGCTTTTTTTCTGTGCCCCAGGGCATCCAGGAATGTTGTGGGCTAGTGGCCCTATGCTCACTGAGGTGGCAGGCCAGCTATGGCATCTGGACCCTGCCCTCATTTGCACTATCAGAGTGGGGGTTGGGGGCGGGGGACGTTAACTATGACTCTCACCAGCCCCTCCAGCCTGGAGAGAGTTCCAGCAGCTCCCCCACCATTTGGTGGAGTTCTAGAGCTGGATCTTTTATGTCCTAGTTGCTCTTTTAAACTGAGGCTTTTTTCCTGTGCCCCATGGGAGACAGATCTGCCCACCGTCCCTCAGTACTATCCGTCCCCACTGCAGTTCACAGTGTTGGGGTGGGGGTTCCCTTTGTTACTGTGTCTCCTCTCTTTCCTACTATTCTCTGTGTGGTCTATCTTTTGATGTGCTTAAGCTGTTGAGTCAGCCCTTAGTTGTTCTTCAGGAGGAATTGCTCTATAAATAGGTGTGGATTTGGTGTGTTCTGTGGAGGAAGTGAGTTCAGGGTTTCTACCTTGCCGTTTTGGACCAGAACCATGCCTCTCTATTAAAATCCTTTTAAAGCATCAGATTATGCCATGATTGACAAATTTGAGTTCCTGAAAATAACTGAGTCACTGCAGCTGATCTTATTCTGACTAGTGGTAGTGCCAATGACTCACAAACAGTCTTCTCCCCTCCCATTGCCTGTGACAGGCCTCCATATGTTCTAACTGCCTTAGTATATATGGTGTATTACATCTGAAAGCGTACATGGTAATTTGAAATGTATGGCTTTGAGAAGAAAATATTCTCAGCAGCATTCTTCATAGTGTGAAGTGGTTTCATGCTTGTTGTTGTTGTTGTTTTGGTGGGTAAGGTTGTATATGAACTCTAAAGCCCAAGGTAAAGTCACCTACCTCTGAACTGAGAAATACTACTCTGAACTCTATTATAACTGATCTTTTTTTCCTCATTCTTTAGTTGAAAAGATTTGGTTTAATGATTGTTTAAACTTGGGCAGTCATACATAGGATTAAGCAAGTAAGCATTTGATATTCCCGGATAATTTAAATGAAGTATCAGCTGCTCAGAGATGCTGCCTGGCTCCAGGAATCCAGCCCTTCACTGTAGAAGAAGGTTAAATGTAATTTTAGTTGGAGCATTTGTCGGAGAGCTGTACCTTTGGTTTTTTGGCTTTTTAAAAAAAAATTAGCCAGGTTGAACAAAGACAGTTTATGGACTTTCTCTGATTAACCAAAATATAAAACAAACAAAAACAAAACAAAAAGCCTCACATGTACAGAAAAAAAAAATGTCATTTTAAAATTATGGCTCTAGGTTTCCAGTTTCAGGAAGGATGGGGTAAGCACATTCTTTTTTATCTCTTTTGCAGAATGCAACTATAAAACCTGGACAGAATAAATGGAGTAGCTATTTGAGGGCTCTGAAAAGCAAATGATGGTAGGTGGATTGGGAAAGAAGACCAGAATTCAAAGTACCACTGGATTGCCGTTGAATTCCCCAGTTTCCCCTCCAGTCCCCCTGCCTTTGGCCCCGGGGGCAGGTAGAGCTGTGGAAGTGCAGTATGTAGGCTAGAGAGCAGCAGAGGAGCCCCAGGAAGCCAGAAAGTGTTGGGCAGATTTCACAGATTTCAGGGAAGGAGGACCTTGGGAAAGCAACTGCATATAGTCATCTATGAACTCCTGGGTTCATCCCTGAGCTGTTTATGTGTGGATCTTATCCTGCTTAGCATATAAATGACTCTAAGAACTGAGCTAACACACAGACCACCACCTACATTCCAGACTCGCCTCAGTGTGGTACATGCAGGGCACAAATTTGAATGGCACTGCAGAAGTTTTGAAAACTACAACAAAATTGTCAACCTTCTCCAGAAGATTTAAATAAGACCAAGAGTCTTATAATACTCAGAATGTTTATGGTACTATCCAAAATCACTCAGCATATGAAAACCCAGGAAAGGGGCGCCTGGAGGGCTCAGTCGTTAAGCATCTGCCTTCGGCTCAGGTCATGACCCCAGGGTCCTGGGATTGAGCCCTGCATCGGGCTCCCTGCTCGGTGGGAAGCCTGCTTCTCCCCCTGCCTCTGCCTCTCCCCCCATTCCTGCACTCATGTGTGCTCTCTCTCTCTCCTTCTCAAGTAAAAATAAAAATCTTAAAAAAAAAAAACAAAACAAAACAGGAAAACTCAGCTAGTATAATAAGGGACCATCAGTAGATGCAGTGCTGGAATGACATAGGTGTTGGGATTATCTAATGAAGACTTTAAAGCGGCTGTTACACAAATGTTCCAGCCAGCTGGCTCAAACTCTTGTGAACTAAATGGAAAAATGAAATTCTCTGCAAAGAAATAGGTGATAAAAGAAGAACCAATAAAATAGCCAGAATGAAGAAGTCATTGGATGGCCTCAGTAGCAGAATGGAGAGGACAGAGGAAAGAATTGGTGAAGTTGAAGATAAGCCAGTAGAATTTCCCCAATCTGAATAACAGCAGATTGAGGCAAAGAATTAAACAGGATTCTGGGGACCTGTGGGACAAGAACAGAAGGTCTGACGCCCACGTCACGGAGGTCCCAGCAGGAGAGGAGAAAGAATGCGGTGCCGAAGATGACGGGGGCTGACAAATTTCTAAATTTGGCAAAAGACATAAACAGATTCAATAAGTGGATTCAGTAAGTACAGTAAACCCAAATAAGACAAACCAAAAGAAATCCACACCTAGAAGATCATAATCAAACTTCTAAAAATTAAAGACAAAATACTTGAAAGCAACCAGGGGAAAGACATGTATTACCTGTAAGGGAATATTCATTGACATCATTACGGATTTCACCCCAGAAACTGTGGAGGCCGTAAGGGGCATGGCCACTTTTAAAAAGTGCTGCAAGAAAAGAAGTCAACCCAGAATTCTGTATCCAGCAAAAAGCACTCTCCACAAATGAATGTGAAATGAAGGCATTTTCAGATGAAGGAAAAGTCAGAAAATCCACAGCCAGCAGACCTGTGCTGAACAATTGCTAAAAGAAGTTATTTTGACAGAAGGGAAATGATACCAGAAGGAATATTGGAACATCAGGAATGAATAGAGAGCAACAGAAATAGTAGATATATGGGCAAATATAATGAACTATTCTCTTCTTGAGTTCTTTAAAACATACTGATTGACAGCAAAAATTATAACCTTGTGATAGAGTTTTCAAAGTGTTGCAGATGTACTATTTAAGACTGCTGTAGCTTGAGTGGGGAGAATAAAGGAAACTATATAGTGCTAGAATTTCTACATTTTACTTGAAATAGTATTGATTCTCAGTAGATTCTGAAAGGGTAACTATTTTTTTTTAAAGATTTTATTTATTTGATAGAGAGAATGAGAGATAGAGAGCATGAGAAGGAAGAGGTTCAGAGGGAGAAGCAGACTCCCTGCCAAGCAGGGAGCCCGATGTGGGACTCGATCCCAGGACTCCAGGATCATGACCTGAGCCGAAGGCAGTCGCTTAACCAACTGAGCCACCTAGGCGCCCCAAGGATAACTATTTATATTGTAATCCCTAGAGCAATCACTTAGGTAACCATACAAAGAGATATAGTAAAAAAGACCACAATGAATTAAAATAGAATACTAGAAAGTATTTAAATAATGCAAACAAAGGCAAGAATGAGGAAAAAGAGCAATGAAAAACAAAGGGAATGAACAGAAAACAAATAATAAAAAGGTAGGTCAAAAATCCAAATATATCAATGATTTTATTAAATATCGTCTAAACAAAACAAAATATAGATCTTCTATTAAGTTTAAAAAATTACCCAACTATATGCTGTATATAAGAAATTGACTTCAAAAATAATAATCTAGGAAGTTTAAAATACCTACTCCTGGGCATTTATTTCAGAGAACTGAAACCTTATTCTCACACAGTATAACCTGTACAGAAATGTTTATTGCATCTCTACAATTGCTAAAAACTGGGAACAGTGCTTTGTGGTACATCCATAATGCAGTGGAGTAGTACCCACTAATAAAAAGGAACACACTATGAGATACATGCTACAACCTGGATGAGTCTTCCAGGCATTATATTGAATGAAAGAATTCAGTCTTGAAAGGTTAGAAACTATAGGATTCCATTATGTGACAGTATTGAAAATATTAAACTGTAGTGCTAAAAAACAGATTAGTGGTTGCCAGGAGTTAGGTATGAGGAGAGTGTGTGACCAAGGGACTTTTTTTCTGAGTGATGGGACTGTTCCATATCTTCTTTGTGACATGTGCTTGAATTCATAGACTTGTACATAATAAAAGATCAGTTTTACTGTACAATAAATTTAAAAAATTGGTTTTGAAAAAACTGACTCTGGTTTGAGTGTCTTGGCTCAGAAACAAGATATAATTCCTGATGTGGAGAGATTTCTTTTATGGGGGGGTCACTTTAAAGTGTGAGTTGTATTATATATGTATATTTTTGTTGTTGTTGTTAAAGATTTTATTTATTAGAGAGTGAGAGATAGCACGAGAGGGAAGAGGGTCAGAGGGAGAAGCAGACTCCCTGCTGAGCAGGGAGCCCGATGTGGGACTCGATCCCGGGACTCCAGGATCATGACCTGAGCCCAAGGCAGTCGCTTAACCAACTGAGCCATCCAGGCGCTCTGAGTTGTATTATAGAGTTGAGACTCCACTGAGCATAGCGCAGACTCCCCCTCCCCCAAATGTTTAGATGAGAATACTTAAAATAGTTGGAATATGTCTTAGGACAAAACAGATACAGAAGCAAACAATGGAGAGAGAGCCTAGTCATATTGTGGGAAGACAGGGCACCCCAGGAGGAGAGTCAGGCACTAGGAAATTCTTTTTTGGGGGGATCTGCAGGAGAATTCGGATTATATTTTGTTTTGAGTGGTTTGCTGAGATAATGTTTTATTTCCCTCATCCCAGATCTGCAATAAAAGTCAGCTGCCCCCCTCAGACTGGGTTCACGGTACTGGGGGAACACTGCCAGGGGAGAGCAGAATGTAGCAGCAAGAGGCAGGATGTGCACTAGGCTGAGTCCCGTGGGAAACAGCAACGAGGGTTGGGAGAATGTGAGGACTCAGAATCCACAGGATGGCAGGGCAAAGCACAACATTTCTCACAGGATGACTCTGCCTTTTGTTTTCTACTCCTAAAGAAAAGTGCAATTCTAGAGTAGATAGTTTGGGGAAACTCAGAAAGGAGACATTTAAGTAATGAGAGTTTAATCTCTTTTGTCATGCCAACTGCTGACATTTAATTTATTATAGTTTTATTAGTTAAAATTTAGTAGCAAATATTGAGCACAAATTTTGTATATTCCCTATGCTTTCCATTCAACTGCAAACTACTGAATATATTTCTCATCTGAACAATGAGGAAAAAGAATCCATTTCCCATTTTTCCATATCTAGGCTAATCACTTCATTGTTACTTTTACCAGTTTCATATCTGTCTAATCTTTTTCCATGACAGAATGTAATACAGCCTAGTGGGTACAATGAGCTCCGAAGTCAGAAGGACCTGGGATCCAATTCTAGTTTCTCCACTCATTAGTTGTGAATCTTGGCCAAATTACATATGTTTTCTGAGTTGGGGCTTATTATAACCCTGCCTCACAGTGTTGTTGCAGGATTAAGTGTTGGCATCATGCATCTACCCTCTAGGCTCATACCATCCTTCTCTATTGCCACCCTTTGATGGTTTAATGCCCAATTCACTATTAACCTGAAAATACATTTAAAACTTCGTAGGCTCAAAAACCAAGTAGAAATAATCATAATAACATAAGTCCAGTTGAACTGCTGACTTGTTCAAGCAGCACTCCACATTTGCCACTGTTCTGGCTCATTCCTTTTACCTTGCTCATTCCTATTACCTTGGCTCATTCTGAGTTGAGAACATTGCTAAAGACTGTTAAAGACTTGAAAGGGTTTCTATGAGAGGATCAGAGAGAAAATATACTTTTATCCTCAAAAAATGCCAAATATTTCTTCAGTGTGTTTAATTATTTTAATGTGTGGGTTGAGGTTCTGTCATGATCTGCAAAATATAGCATAGAGTCTTGACAGAATGAACCAGAGAGACTGCATGTGAAAATATGTACTGCAGCCTGAACGTTCCCAACTGGAGCAGGGGAGTGTTCAGGGAGAGGTGTGAATGAAGCATTCATTCCCACGTTGTTGGCCTGACCTAGGGAGTGGATTCTAGAAGAGGGATTATAATTTCACTGTAACAGATCCCCAGTCTGAATCAGATGAGCTTAGTTTTCTGGCTAGAAGAAATAAAATAAGTTGGACTTGGTGCAGTCACCGGTTTGATTCTTCACAAATTTTTGCATTACTGAATGTTGCCTTTGGGGCTGTAGGTTTTGTTGTGGCAGTGGTGGTTTGATGGCTAATACGTGATGGGACGGGAATTGGTTTGTTGTAGGTTTTACCGTGCCCTTTTGAGGCTGTTCAGCTGTGGTAAACAAGATCAAGAGGGATGCTATTGACAGGTTTTGAGGCAAGAACATAGTGGCAGATCAGGTAGAGAGCATCCTGTCAAGACAGTGGAGAAACTTATTAGTGTCACATTAGGCTGAATGCTAACATCCGGGCAGGAAAGGCTAATGGTTGGCGTAGGAAGTCAGGTATTAGGGGCCAGGCCTGAGTCATGGCTGAGGTGTCAGGCCAGATACCCAGGCCCAGGAGGACATAAAAGCTGCCCAAATCCTGGAACTGTGGTACAAGGTGGATATTTGGTGAGAGGAGTAGAGTCTGAATCACCCAACGTACTTCAGTAGGAGTTTCTTACCTTATTCCAAAATAAAGACAGGACTGTTCCTAGTGTGTGAGGCAAAGCTGAGTTGGGATATAGGGTCTAATAGTGAATAGAGGTTAAAGAAGTTGGGCAATGGGAACTACAGGAGTTAAAGCATCTTTTTTTTTAGAGATTTCTCTGACATGAGCGTGTTTTCAGTTGCTTAATTTAAATAAAAACTTTGTTTCCAAGTAATATATTTATACAAACTATCTTTAGGTCAAACAGACGCTCCCTGCCTCCCCTGCAGTTTCACTAGCAGAGACCATTTCTGTCAACAATTTTAGCTCTTTCTTTTAATATTTATCTTTTCTAAATGACATGCTTATGCTGTTTCTTGATTTTTTTTTTTTTTCAGTATTGGACATAATGTAGAGACATTGGGGAAGATTAGCATTCCTTTATATTCTCTGTCTACTCTTTCCTTCCCCTCACCCCTAGATACTCATCCTTTCCCAAATAATTGATTGCTGAAATCAATTGACAATTAAATTTTTGATTATGTAAATTATATTTGGTTTTTATGGTTCTGTGTTCAATGATTGCTTTTATTTCCTGTAAGACATTTTATGTATTTCCTGGAGTTAATTATATCTTCTTTTTTCTTTTGCATAGTAACCTCTGTATTCTCTGACAGAACTGTAAAACTCATAACAATATAAAACTCATCAGACTGTATTTCACTTTTCACCTTGGAGACATTCCTTCAGCTTTGCTCATGGGCCTGCTACATTATAGCTGTTTTGGAAATGTTCTTCACCTCTTCTTATGTAAAATTTGTTTCCTGGATCCTGAATCTTCCTTTGTTTAGGAGGCATTATCTTATGGTAACTTCCTGAGAGAGGCAGCATTGGAGGTAAAATATTTTGAGAGCCTTACATGCCTGAAAATTATTCCTTTTCCCCCTCTCTCCTCATATTTTATTCATGGTTAGTTAGATATAGAATTCTCAGTTGGAGGTCATTTTCCTTCAATATTGTGAAGGCATTGCTCCATTGTCTTCTAGGTTTCAGTATTGCTTCTGAGAAATCTAATGCCATTCTGATCCCTGTTCTATTGTATATAAACTGTTTTCCTTTCTAGAAACTTTGAGAGTCTTTTTTGGTGTTCTAAATGTCAAGATGAAGTCCTCTGAAGTAGGTCTTTCATCAGTCATTATTCTGAGTCCTTCACAGGTCCTATCAATGTGAAATTTAAGTCCTTATGAGAACTTTTCTTGTGTTTCTTCTTTGAAATGTTTTTATCTTGTATTTTCCCCATCTTCTTTATGGAATTCTTATTTTTCTGTCATTGGACCTCTTGAAATAATTCCCTCATTTCTTTCTTTTTTAACCCCCTCTGTTTTGCTTTTTGTCTTTTTGTTCTATTTCTTAGAAAATTTCTTCAATTCTTTTTTTTTTTTAATTTAAATTTTAGTTAACATACAGGGCAATATTGCTTTCTGGAGTAGAATTCAGTGATTCATCACTCACATACAACACCCAGTGCTCATCACAAAAAGTGCTTTCTTTAATATCCGTCCCCCACTCGCCTCCCTTCATCAACTCTGTTTGTTCTCTATTGTTAAGAGTCTCTTATGGTTTGTTTCCCTTTCTACTTTTTCCCCCCTTCCCGTATCTTTATCTGTTTTCTTCCTTAAATTCCACATATGAGTGAGATCATATGGTATTTCTCTTTCTCTGACTGACTTAATTTCCCTTAGCATTATACACTCTAGTTCTATCCACATCATTGCAAATGGCAAGATTTCATTTTTTTTGAAGGCTGAGTAATACTCCATTGTATGTATATACCACTTCTTCTTTATCCATTCATCAGTTGATGGACATTTGGGCTCTCTTCATAGTTTGGCTATTGTTGATAACGCTGCTATAAACATCAGGGTGCATGTAACCATTTGAATCTGTATTTTTGTATCCTTTGGGTAAATACTTAGTAGTGCAATTCCTGGATCATAGGGTTAGTTCTCTTTTTAACTTTTTGAGGAACCTCCATACTCTTTTCCAGAGTGGCTGCACCAGTTTGTATTTACACCAACAGTGTAAGAGGGTTCCTCTTTCTCCACATCCTTGCCAACATTTGTTGTTTCCTGACTTGTTAATTTTAGCCATTCTGACTGGTGTGAGGTGGTATCTCATTGTGGTTTTGATTTGTATTTCCCTGATGCCAAGGAATGTTGAGCATCTTTTCATGTGTCTCTTAGCCATCTGGATGTCTTCTTTGGAAAAATGTGTATTCATGTCTTCTCCCATTTCTTAACTGGATTATTTGGTTTTGGGGTGTTGAGTTTGATAAGTACAGATTTTGGATGCTAACCCTTTATCAGCTATGTCATTTGCAAATATCTTCTCCCATTCTGTAGGTTGCCTTTTAGTTTTGTTGACTATTTCCTTCGTTGTGCTGAAGCTTTTTATTTTGATCAAGTCCCAATAGTTCACTTTTGCTTTTGTTTCCCTTGCCCCTGGAGACATGTCTAGTAAGAAGTTGCTCTGGCCAAGGTCAAAGAGGTTGTTGCCTGTATTCTCTAAGATTTTGATGGTTTCCTGTCACACATTTAGGTCTTGCATCCATTTGGAATTTATTTTTGTGTATGGTGTAAGAATATGGTCCAGTTTCATTGTTCTGCGTGTTGCTGTCCAATTTTCCCAACACCATTTGTTGAAGAGACTTTTTCCACTGGATATTCTTTCCTGTTTTTTTGAAGATTAGTTGACCATATAGTTGTGGGAATTTCTTCAATTCTTATTTTCCAATCTGTTTTTGAAAGGTTTTTGTCTTTAAATTTATGCTGCCATATTTTCATTTTCTAAGATGATTTTGTTCCTCAAATGTTTGAATGGTCCTTATCTTCTCTTTCTCTAACAGCTTAGATATTTTTTCTGCTCCCAGCATGATCCTTATCTTCTGAGTTCATTTTCTGTTTTTTTTTTTTCTTTTTTTTCTTTAATGTTAGCATTTTCCTCATATGTGAGGAAAGTACTGGGCCCAGCCTTTTATATTTAAGAGTGCGGTTCTAAAATGTGAGTGGAATTGTGTGAGGGCAGGGCTTGTTAACTCACAGGAAGCTGGACATTTCACTGGGGGACCCACAGATGTATCTGTGGATCTTCTCTTTTGGGCCTTTTTTTTCCCCCCAGAGAAATCCTCCTTTTTCTCGGCTAGATATTATGTATGAGGCTGTGTTCTGGAACCTTGGGGAGAAAGGTATTTTCTGGATTAGGGAGGGAGGGCTCTGGGAAAGGAGTCTTATTGTTCCCAAGCAGAATTTTACCAGTCCCACTGGTTTAAATAATATGCCTCATTCCCACTCACATTTGAGCCTCTCTGGTTCAATATCTCCCAATAGTAAACTTTCAGGCTTCTCCCTGGAGAGAAGCACCAGGCCCATGGGGGACTATCTGGGATGTATGTGCTGCTACAGGCATATATGCTGCCCAGTGTAGCTGGGATCTAAACTGATAGCTTGTAGAAATGTATGAAATTTATAATCTGTATAAATATACAGATTTAGTGGTTCTTTTTGAAAAACGAAACTGCCTAGAAGGATAATTCTGTGTAAGAAAGTCTTGTGTGATTCCTCTTTCTAGGCTCTACATTTTCCTCCTTGCTTTGATCTCTTTCAGAGCAAATTGGAGCTTTGGCAGATCAGCACATTGTCCATGTGGCATGTGGCGAGTCGCACAGCCTGGCCCTCAGTGACCGGGGCCAGCTGTTTTCTTGGGGTGCAGGGAGTGATGGTCAACTAGGACTCATGACTACTGAGGATTCGGTGGCAGTGCCCAGGTAAGAATGACACAGACAGGAATCTGAGTTTTCAGATGTCAGTTTTATAAATACTCTTTCCTGCTCTTGCTTTGTTAGAATCCTTGTTATAGTTCTGTTTTCTTTATTTAATTGCTGGTTTGTTTTTTTTGTTGTTTTTTGGTATTTTTTTGGGGGGGGGTACCACTACTGTGCCTTAATACTTTATAGCATTTGTCACAAAAATTGTAATTATTTATAGACGTGTCTTTCTCCAGTTAAAAAATGTGAGTTGTTCAGGAATTGTACTTTATTTATTCTAGTAACCTAGTTGTTAGCATAGTGTTTGGAATTCAATAAATGTTTAAATAAAAGAAGCATCTTTTCTCTTGCTGGACTTACTAACCTTTAACTTAAAATTGTAAGCCTAAATCAATTACTCAATTAAGGACTCTAAACTAGAATCAAAAGTTTGACCCATTTTCTAATAATAGCCATTATGAGCGTTACGAACAGCTAAAATACCAAATATACAAAAGTTTTTTCTTTTTTTTTTTTTAAAGACTTTATTTATTTATTTGACAGAGAGAGATACAGTGAGAGAGGGAACACAAGCAGGGGGAGTGGGAGAGGGAGGAGCAGGCTTCCCGCTGAGCAGGGAGCCCGACGCGGGGCTCGATCCCAGGACTCTGGGATCATGACCTGAGCTGAAGGCAGATGCCACCCACGCAACCCCAAAAGTTTTTTTTTTTTTAAAAAAGCTTTTATTTATTTATTTGAAAGAGAGAGAATGAGAGATAGAGAGCACGAGAGGGAAGAGGGTCAGAGGGAGAAGCAGACTCCCTGTTGAGCAGGGAGCCCAACGCGGGACTCGATCCCGGGACTCCAGGATCATGACCTGAGCCGAAGGCAGTCGCTTAACCAACTGAGCCACCCAGGCGCCCCCTAAAAGTTTTTTTTTTAACACAAAATACTAATACAGTGGTTTTGAGACTCTTAAATATTTATTTAATTTCTGAATCTTAGATGACTTAATAAAGTATCTAACAGATGCTTCAGCACTAAGTAAACATCCAAAATACTGAAGTTACTTCCACATGCTCTTCTTAGGGGGTGGAGTCTCAGTTTGTGGAGATTCTTGGTGATCAAAGAGGCCACTAGTTTATTTCCATCACTTAATTCCTGCCCTTTTATATTACAAACATAGAGCACACCCCTGCTGTTGTACTTGTCACGTTCACTGTAATTGTTTATTTAATGACTGTCAGACAAAGCTGGGAACTTTTGATGACATGAGACCTGGATTATTCATTTTTGCATCACCGTTGTTAAAGGTGTCCAGCACATTTATTGCTTATTACAAGGCTGTTTAATAAATGGCCTCTCCTCCCCTGCCCAATTATTGTCCCCTTTAAAGGACAAAATACTCTTCTTCCTCTTCCTTTTTTGCCCTTCTTAGATTTTTGTAACTTTAATCAAAAGCTGTTTTAAGGAAAAGAGGAACATGGAAGTAAGAGTGATTTGATTCATTTCCTGACTTAGAACAGGTAGTATTTTGGATTCATTTTTCCAAAAATCAGTTGAATTTTGGGGAAGAGAGAGAGTGGCAATAAGAAAAAAGGGCACTGTATAAATTTTAATGAAATTATGTGAATATTAAGGAAAAGATTCATAACGTCACTGACAAAAATATTTTACTTGTTGGGGCACCTGGGTGGCTCAGTTGTTAAGTTCTGCCTTCGGCTCAGGTCATGATCCCGGGGTCCTGGGATCGAGCCCCACGTCGGGCTCCCTGCTCAGTGGGAAACCTGCTTCTCCCTCTCCCACTCCCCCTGCTTGTGTTCCCTCTCTCTCGCTGTGTCTCTCTCTGTCAAATAAATAAAATCTTTAAAAAAAAAATTTTACTTGTTGATGACCAGAGACTCAAAGATTTTTAGTGGCATTTCATTTCTAAAAATGAAGTAACCTGTGTTATAGTAACACTTGAATTTTCATTAGTCATGTCTAAATTAAGGATGACTTCTGAGGCTTTGGTTTATGTATAATTTTATGTTAAAACTTAATTGAAGTTAATTTCTTAATCCATACCCTAGTATTGTGGAAAGTAACATAGCTTTGAAGTCAAACAGCCCTCCCATTCTAATACTGGTACTATTATTAAATAGGTGAGTGACCTTGGGCAAATTGTTTAACTTATCTAAGCCTCGATTTCTTAACTTAAAAATGGAGTTATGTATTGTGTACCTTTACGAAGTTACTGGGAGGAGAGAATGAGATGCTTAGGTAAAACACATTATATGCTGGCACTCTTTATATATCCCTCCTGTCTACCTCAAGCCTATCATTTCCCTATTGTTTCTTTGTTCTTTTGACCTGCTTCCTTTCTGTAACTGTGATTATGAAGGTTGTGATAAGGGTAGCAGTTGACCCATAAAGGGAGAATCGTGGGGAATTTGAGTGGAAACTGGCCAGGAAAAAAAGGGCTGTTATTGCATAAAATTTCCGAAACGTTGATCCCCTAGGCAGTAATGCATTTTCCAATTTTAAAAAATAGTGGGGTTCTACAAACTATTGATACCTGTACAACGTGAATGAATGTCCAGGGAATTATTCCGAGAGGTGGAAAAGCCAATCCCAAAAGGTTGCCTACTATATGATTTTATTTATGTAACATTCTTGAAATGACAGAATTTTAGAAATAGAGGGTAGATTAGGGGTTGTCAGGGGTTAGGGATGGGGAGGGGAGCAGTGGTTATAAAAGTACAGCGTGAGGAATCCTTATGGTGTTCAAACTGCTCAGTATCTTGATGGTGGTGGATACACGAACCTACACAGGTGGTAAAATTAATACACAGAATTGAGTACAAATAAAACTGGGGAAGTATGAATAAGATTTGTAGATTGTATTAATATTAGTGTCCTGGTTATGATTTTATACCATAGTTTCACAAAATGTCACCACTGGGGGAAACTGGACAAAGTATACAAGGGCTCTCTCTGTATTATTTCTTACACCTGCATGTAAATCTACAGTTACCTCAATAAAAAATAGTTGGGCTCTATTTGATACTAAATGCATATGTGAACTCTGTTTTATAATCTTTTCATATCTGAGAAAATAAGACATTAACAAAGGTAATATCTGCTTGTCACTTGAAATAATCTCCTCCTCCCCCACTGGGCATCTATGTTCCAAGATGCCCCTCTCCTGAGAGCGTGTCCATCTGACTCCTTGACTTAATGAAGAAGATCATGGCAACTTGCAAGCTGTTACAATAGAGAGCGGGAGATATTCCCAGGTGCCCAAATTTGTGGGGCAGCACGAAGCACCATTACATGGATTTCTTTTCTTTATTTTTTTTTACTACAACCCTGTGAAATAAGTACTGTTCTTGTCCCTGTGTTTCACATGAACAAGCACAGGAGCAGGATTTGAAAAGTACTCTATGATCTTCCTCTTTACCATCCTAGGGAATTTAGGTTTTGTCCTTATTTTTTAAAAATTGTGGCAAAATACACCTCACATAAAATTTTGCATCTTAACCATTTTTAAGTGTATAGCTCAGTAGTGTTAAGTATATTTACATAGTTGTGTAAACAATCTCCAGAAATTGCAAACATTTATCTTGCAAAAATTAGTCTTTATCCCTTAAATAACAGCTCCCCATTTTTTCTCTCCCAGCCACTGGCAAGCAGCATCAGACTTGATTTGTATGAATATGACTACTCTGGATATCTTTCATAAGTGCATTCATAAAGTATTTGCCCCTTTGTTAATGGATTGTATCACTTAGCATAATGTCCTTTAGTTTCGTCCATACTGTAGCATATGCCAGAATTCCCATTCTTTTGAAGATCAATTTAATATTCCCTTGTATGAATACACCACATTTTGTTTTTCCATTCTGTTCCGTCTGTTGATGGACACTTTAGTTGCTTCTACCTTTTGGGCATTGCGAATAATGCTATTCTGAACATGGGTGTATGGATATCTCTTTGGGACCCTGCTTTCAGTTCTTTTAGCTATACCTCCAGAAGTGAGATTGCTGGATCATTGCATTGCATTGCCCTCATTTTGAAAACCAAATAGACAGCAGAAGACAGATGCCTAGGGATCTGTCTTCTATAGTTTACTCCATTTCCCCCTCAAGATGGTAATTAACAGAGTGTTGCAATGGGTTTAAGTGCAGATGTATTTTTCATTTTGTTCTGTTTTGTTCTTAATAGTAACTGCCTAAGAGGTAGGAAGTTAGTGAAAGACCTAACAGAACTATATCATGTAAGATTATGCATTTGATTTTAAAAAGTCTTTTAGGAAAGATGTTATTTATTACAACTGTTGGGAATATTTCTGATCACTGTGAATGCCTTCTTAAGAAGAAAGCCTTTTCTGTTTTAGGTTAATACAAAAGCTGAACCAGCAGACGATATTACAAGTTTCCTGTGGCAACTGGCATTGCTTGGCTCTTGCAGCTGGTAATATAACATTGAAATGTATGCTAATGTTATGTTAATTTGAGAACTATTTCTCTTTGCATTTGTATATGATGTTATCTAACTGGACACTTTTTTTTTTTTTAAAGATTTTATTTATTTATTCATGAGAGACAGAGAGAGAGAGAGAGAGAGGCAGAGGGAGAAGCAGGCTCCCAAGGAGCAGGGAGCCCAATGCGGGACTCGATCCCAGGACCCTGGGATCATGACCTGAGCCGAAGGCAGATGCTTAACCATCTGAGCCACCCAGGCGCCCTAACTGGACACTTTTAACTCACTGGTTAGGGTCTATGCACTCCTGTTGGACAGTGGTGTTTCTGAGACAGTCTTTGTGCAGCTCATACGTTTTTCGGGGTGTAGACAGTGAAGAAGGCGGTCATCGCTCTCTCAGGGGAGGATGAGAAGGAGACAGGACTGAATCTCAGTGCTCTTGAACATACAGAAGATTGGTTTTTCTTAGCTATAGTCACTCTCAAGCGATATTCCATATCAAGCTCCCAAATAAGTGAAAAGGAGGGAGTTAGGGAAACCTAAGTCAGCAAACAATACTATATTCTGTGTTAGAATAAATTTGAAGGGAAATCTGTACCAACATGTTATGCTCAATGCTCTGTGAGATAGTCCAGGTGAAAGATGGACCTCCTGAGCCCTGGGTTTCATGATCTTGGTGTGTTTAGAACTAGTTCAGCTCCCTTAGTGGATCCAAGCCTGGTAATTGGCCTCTTCACAACTGAATTGACTTAAACATTTAATTTTTTCTTTTCTTTGTATAAATGTTAATAGCGTTTGAAGGGCAGTAAGACTCAGTTTACCTCTCTGTTGTAATGACAAGTGGGAGTTTTGGTTTTGGCAGTCTTCATAGCATGAAGTGTCTCTGCCCCTTGCGCTCAGGAGAGTTTGGTAGGTTGAGGGGGAGCAACTAACAAATGATCTTACTGGGCAACTGTATTGCTCTAATGAGGTTATTTTTGTGAAAGGTAATATCAGTTACCCTGTTTTTATTTCAGATGGTCAGTTCTTCACATGGGGAAAGAACAGCCATGGGCAGCTGGGCCTGGGGAAGGAGTTCCCCTCCCAAGCCAGCCCGCAGCGGGTGAGGTCCCTGGAGGGCATCCCCCTGGCTCAGGTGGCTGCAGGAGGAGCTCACAGCTTTGCCTTGTCTCTCTCAGGAGCAGTTTTTGGCTGGGGGATGAATAATGCAGGGCAGCTAGGGCTCAGTGATGAAGAAGGTAAGTAAACTCTTTGTGTGTACCTCTTTAGTTCAAAAGCACTTTCATTTGTTTAACACATGCTTCTTGAGAATCTGCTGTGTGCTGGCACCATGTTAGGTTCTAAGGGTGCAGCAATGAACAAAACAGATAATACTGTTGACTTAGTGGAGACTGCATGCTGGTGGATGGAAGTACAGTATGTCAGATGGTTTGAGAGGAGAATTTCCTGTTTTATATAAGGTTTCCAGAGAGGGCCTTTTTGATAAGATGTTTGAGCAAAGCCCTGTAGGAGGTCAGGTGGGAAAAAGGGAACATGTAGCTATCTGGGCAAAGAATGTTTCAGTCAATGGGAACAGGATGTGTAGAGTCTCTAATGTGGGAAGATAGGTGGTGTAGTCTAGAGTGGAATGAGCGAGAGGAAGAGCAGCAGGGCTGGAGGTCAGAGAGGTAGTATAGGCCCGATGATGTAGGGCCATGGAAGGCAAAGGAAAGAGTTCAGCTTCACTCACTGAAAGGGGAAGACACTGAATGTTTGGAGGAGAAGAGTGATCCAATTTAAGTTTGGCTAGTGCAGACCCCAGGGAGGCTGGAAGACCAGTTTGGAGGCAGTGGGAATAAAGTCGGATTTGAATATACTGTGAACGTGGGGCCAGTTGGTTTTGCTCATTGTTGGGTGTGTGCTTGAAATAAAGAGAGGAAAAGTGGAAGGATGAAGCTGCCATTTATGGACTGAGGGAAACTGTGTGTGTGTGTGTGTGTGTGTGTGTGTGTGTGTGTGTGTGTGTGTGTGTGTGTGTGTGTGTGTGTGTGTGTGTGTGTGTGTGTGTGTGTTGGGGTGGTGAGTGGACAGAGTTGGGGAGTGTGGGGAAACCATGAGTTAGGTTTTAGATGTATTCAAAATGAGATGTCTATTAGATATTCAAGTGGATGTATAGGCAGGAAGCTGAATATGTGAGTCAGGGATCCAGGGGGACCCAAAATTCATCCTAAAATAGTTGTGTATATTTCATCTCAAAGACAAATGGTAGTGACATTCTGATTTTTCTCTTATTTTAGATCGAGAGTCTCCTTGCCACGTGAAACTCTTACGAACACAAAAAGTCGTCTATATTAGTTGTGGAGAAGAACACACAGCAGTCCTCACAAAGGTAAGGGACTCAGTGTTTTGGTTTCTTCTGTGATGCTTTGGTTTTGGGTATGGCACAGATGATGATTATTACTTGATTCGTTTTGATAGTATCTTTTAGAGTAGTGATGGTGTTTAAAAATAGTTCAGTATAAATAACCTTAAAATATAGTATATAGCAACATTCTGTGTTCCTTTAAAACAATTTAAATATGTGAAAAATACAGAGCAATGTACTTGATGTCTTAAAATTATCAACCTATTTTTCTAAAACCATCACATGCAGAGAGAATGAAAATGTATTTTTATGTTGAACAAATACTGTTATAGATTCACTTCAATAAAATGCCTTAGCATTTGTTCATGTACAGTTGTTAAAAAAGTAGCTAACTTACCAAGGAGTTTGTGGAGCATTTAATTTCTTAGATATGAACGATTGTGCAAAATCATTTCATTTCACCTATCTCTGTTTTTCCTTATTTTGTTTTGCTTCCTAGCACATCATTGTACTTCTAAACAACTTTGAAAATTTACAGATGGCACATGGTCCCTTGAGCAGTGCTGTCTTTGTTCCATAAAGATGTAGTCTTAATTTCTTTTTTTTTAAATTATTTTTCTACTTAATGAACATTCCAAAGGAGGCATTTTGGTGAAGGATCGTGTTCTTGTACAGACTAGTGTGATATGAATCTTGTGTACAGAGGCTTTTTGAGGAGTATACTCAAACTCAGAGATACAATGCAGTCATGTCATGTTTGTCCCTTGTTAGAGTGGAGGTGTGTTTACCTTTGGTGCGGGTTCCTGTGGGCAACTTGGACATGATTCCATGAATGATGAGGTTAATCCAAGAAGAGTTCTGGAGCTGATGGGCAGTGAAGTAACTCAGATTGCTTGTGGCAGGTGAGTGCCCTGAAGAGCTTCTTAGTGTCTGTTGAGACCTTGAAATGAATCTTGTCTTTGTAATGACAGAGCATGTGGTTGGATCTAATCACTAACATTTTTTTTTAAAGATTTTATTTATCTAAAAAGAGAGGGAGAGAATGAGCAGGCGGAGAGGCAGAGGGAGAAGCAGACTTCCCGCTGAGCACGGAGCCGCGACGTAGGGCTCAATCCCAGGACCCCCCGGGATCATGACCTAAGCTGAAGGCAGACGCTTAACTGCCTGAAGCCACCTGGGCGCCCTTCTAACCACCAGCATTTTAAGAGGTCTTAACTGCGTACACAGCCACAGTGAAAGTTTGGAGAAAGTTCGATCTGAGTAAAGTGTGTCAAGGATGGGTTTTAGATGAGTGTAGCAAGATGGGGACATGAGACTTCTTTTGGGATAAAGACTAGCAGGGAGGAAGACATGAAGAAAGGAAAGTGAGAGAGCCTCAAAGAACTTCTTGGAAATTTTGCCTGGTCTACCCTGCTTCTTCCCTGTCATCTCAAAGGCCTAATGCAGCAGGCCATTCAGCCTTTTTCTCATCTTGCCACCTTCCTCATTGCCTAGAGTTTCAGAGATTACAGAGAGCCAGCCACTGCAAAAACAGTCACATGTCAATGTAGGGTGGGATTTCTAGGGGGCACCCGTAGGCATTGCTGTGCTCACGTGTGGGGGTTAAAAGTCAGTCTGAATGTACCCTAGTGGTAGAAACTATGCTGATAAGTGAATTTATTTTTCCCCAGACAACACACCCTAGCCTTCGTGCCTTCTTCTGGACTCATCTATGCATTTGGTTGTGGAGCAAGAGGTCAATTAGGAACGGGACACACTTGTAACGTTAAATGCCCATCCCCTGTGAAAGGTTACTGGGCCGCTCATAGTGGCCAGCTTTCAGCCAGAGCCGGTAAGAGTGATTTTCATTGGAATGTAATGGTATTTTAAATGATAACAAAAAATTGTTTATAGAACATATATCTATATTTTACCTTGGAGTCTTTTGGAGGAAATGAGTATGAGATCTTTTCTTTTAACATTGATCATCAATTATTTGAGTAGTTACTATGCATGAGGTTCTATAATTGAGATCCTAGAGATCTCAATTGAGATTAAGCAAAAAAAATGTTATTTTGGCCCTAAGGACCTTGGTAGTGGTGTATAAATTTTATTTATTATTATTGCTGATAAAGAAAGTTAATGTTTATTGAATACTTAACCAAGCTCCATTACTTATGCTAAGCATTGAAAACAACCTTAAGAATTAGTGGTTATTATTTCATGTTGGAGATGAGGAAGTTGGGTCTTAAGGAGGTTAAGTAACTCATCCAACACCACATAGATTCTGGGGGCAGGAATTAAACCCAGCTCTTCCTCATTCTAGAACCTGTGTGCTTAATGCTTGTGCTGTTACTTTCCTTTTGCTTTTGCTATTCTGGTCATAACATGACATGATTTCTTTTTATGCCATTTTTTCTTCTCTTAAAAAATAGTGAAATAGCACATTGTCCATTTCATTGGAAATCAAAATAAGGCAGTCACTCAGTATGAATGACTTGAAATAATAAATCTAGTGTCTGACAAGAAGCTTGGAGAGTCATTAAAAAGAAGTGTGATTTATTTATTTACTTTAAGATTTTATTTATTCATTTGACAGAGGGAGACACAGCGAGAGAGGGAACACAAGCAGGGGGAGTGGGAGAGGGAGAAGCAGGCTCCCCGCTGAGCGGGGAGCCCGACGTGGGGCTCGATCCCAGGACCCTGGGATCATGACCTGAGCCGAAGGCAGACGCTTAACGACTGAGCCACCCAGGTGCCCCCAAAAAGAAGTGTGATTTAATAATAACTTGATTTTGAAGACTATAAAGTGACTTATGGCTTAATTAGGATTTTTTTAAGCAATAACTACCATAAGTTTCCTACTGGATTGTAAGAAACTTAAGTGCAGGGACTGAGTCTTCTTTGTAAATCTGGCATACAGCACAAGGCCTGGCACAGACTTCTCAGTCAAGAAAGAGTTATAGAAAGAATATATGAGCCTCTAAAAATGCAGTGGAACTTGAAATATAAAATAAATAAGATTTGGTTTTGATGATGTTCCTAAAAGTGAAAGAATGGCTAGGTGTCCTCTTCTCTGTCATTTGTGAATTTCTTTTACGCCAAGGCATTGTAGACATGCCAGGAATGCATGTGTTGAAGAAATAAAGCAATTTCATAAACTCAAGTGTTGTATAGTTTAATTTGAAATCATAAATTTTTGAAGTTTAATTAGAACCTAACTTGTGTGATCATAAATTTGTGTTTGGATGTTTGCCAAAATGATTTTATAACGTAAATAGGTAAATTTCAATTCATTATGTAAATGCTGTGGTTTTAGGACCCTTCATGGGAATGTGGGAGCACAGAGGAAGGCATCAAGGAGTATTCCGGTTAGAGGAAGTTTGAGCTGTGTCTTAAAGGCTGATTTGGAGTTAGCCAGGTAGAGGACTATGAGGGAGTGGGCAGTGGTGAGTACCACAGAATCACACAATTTGCAGGAGCACCGTGGCAACTGTGCTCTAGGAGGCACCATTGTGAAAAGCACAGTGTGCAGTGGGGGTGGTGGAAGGAAAAGATACAGAGATAGGGGAGAGTGCGGTATATTAGGAATGAAAACAATATGGTGGTATCGGAGGGTCACTGTGGAATCAGTGTGATGGAAGATAAAGCAGGGAGTAGGAAATGGAGGGCCTTCTATGACAAGCTTCATCCTGAAGGGGCTAAAGAACACCACACTCAGATGTTCAATTATTTCTTAGACATGTTACTGTTGATATTAGTGACTGTTTTAAATTTCACATTAGTGGCTGGAAAGATTAGAATGAAGAATGGAAACGTCAGGATTAGCTTGCGGTTGGGGAAGGGATGGGGTAGAGTTGGAGGGGAGGATACCATTTTGTATCCATTTATTTTTAATTGAAGTACAAACAGTTTTGGGGCAGAGAGCGAGGAAGAAGGTTTCTTCTCTGACATAAATGAAATGGATAGGAAACCAGTCTGAGTCATATTTGGGAATATTAGAAAAGGGGATCAAGGAAAAAATTTAACTACTGAAAAATATGCTCTTGAAAATTTTTTTGACAGATCGCTTTAAATATCATATTGTTAAGCAGATATTCTCTGGAGGAGACCAAACTTTTGTACTTTGCTCCAAATATGAGGTAAACAATTCTTCCGACTATTATTTTGGGGGTGGAATAATGGTGAACCAGTATTTATTTTAATAAATAATTACATGAGAGCAGTATTACTCTGTTTCTACCAATTTTATCTTATCAAGGTAAGCCAACTTGACGTGGAAGACGTTCTCTCCATTTTGCTTCCTTGAAGTGCCAATAACTTTCCTGGTATTTTAATCATAGAGTTCTAATTTATAATTTAAAATTATTTGTTTATGTCTACATTTGTTCCAAAAGATATTTAAGGAGGCCTAGAGAATTTGTACTTAGTTTGGCATTATTTGACTTTCCCTTTCTTCCCCATTAGGTAGCAACAAATACTAGGTACTTGAGAATTTAGTGGGTTTGATATGATTGAGTATATGGTAAATATAAAAAAGATGATGTAATTTTCAGATTACCTTTATTATTTATCATCTGCTCATAGCACCACACTAAAATTTCACATTGTCTCCTGTGTCACCGTAGTGGGTAAGTCAGGAAGAAGGCCGTTCTGGTATCTTTCAGGGTTGAAGGTAGAGGAGACTGTGGTCCAGGTAATCTGTGACAGAGCTGTAATCCCTCCCCTCCTCCTGGACAAGGGAAATGATTCTGAAACTTGTGACACAGATTTGTTTTCTGCCCTCCATTCCCTTCCTGGCTTTTGTGCTTCCTCTGCCTGCCCCCTGCCCTCCGCCCACCCGCTTTTATTCAACCAGCATATAGGGAGGACCAACTGTATGTGGTGCCTAGATCCTTATCCTCTCTGGAAGAGCAGGGAAAGGCTGTTTGTGATGATAGAGGAATCAGAACTGGTTGGGAAGAAAATAGGAACTGTGGAGACAAGGGGCCCCTTTGAGTCCTGGAAATTCTCCCCATTCATCCGATACTCTGCCATCTTTAAATACACAATGTTCTTGCCTTCTAGTCAGTATAATTACGTGATTTGGTAGAAGAGGTTGTGCTGGAGCCCGAGGCTGCAGGTTGGACAGTGGAAACTGACAACTAGATATTTTCCAGGTCAGGAACCTGGAGAAAGTTCTGTTTAGTGCTGCCATCTGGGGTGATTTGGAACTGCTGCTTTAGACCTATTTTAGGCCCAGCTTCAGTGTTTCACAGAGAAATCTTGAGGAAGACCGAGATTATTTTTCGTTTCTTCAAAATGCCAGTGAAATGAAACATGAAAAGCCCCGAATCTCTGCAGGATGGTAACTTTGTCCAAAGTAGAGTTTGAAGTATTCATTTCCCTAAGAAATTGACTTGAATAATATTATCCAATTTTAATTTTCCTATGAAAGCCAATATGGTATCTGATCTAAGTGGTTGGATTTAAAATTATTGTAATTAGCACTGTTGGGACTGGAAAACAAAACATTGATGAAAAGGATATAAAATAATGTCATATTAGAGAAATAGGGCAGTTAAAGGTTAAACAACTGGTAAGAGTGGTAGGCATTAAAAATGTAAGATAACAAAAAAGAAAAAATAGACTATCACTTTGCTCTTTCTTTTTAAAACTGAAATAAATGAAGGCTGTACACATTTACTTACACTGTTAAGCAGAGATATTTGTTTAGACACAGAGACTGATCAAATCATGTGTTTACCCCATTACCATAACACTTGAAGAATCACTTAACGACCTAACAGAAAGCATCTGTATTGTGACAGGTTCCATTTTTATAAATGCGACTCACTCACTTAATGCCAGGTCTGAGGTAGAAGAAGGGAGGGGGGAGTTATGTACAGATACTGCTTTGCGACATTGGACTCCACGTCTTGGCAATTCAGTGAGTGCAAAGCATAGCCCCTACTTCTCCTTTCATGTTGTTTGATGGGTAGGATTGAAGAGGGGGTGTGGTTGGGATGTTAGGTGAGCTTGTGTGTGTGTATTTGTGCTCATGTGCCTGCAAGCCTGCTAGGTGACATAATTCTCTTTTTCTCAATAGTTATTCTCAACCTTGGTTGCCCTTTGAAATCACCTAGGGGCTTAAAAAAAAAACACTGATGTCTGTAGAGATTCTGATTTAATTGGTCTAGAGTATGACTTAGCCATCGAGATTTTGAAAACTCTAGTGATCCAAAGTTGAGAAACACTGACCCTAGATCAAAAAAATTTTTTTTGGCCTGTATATAATTAGAAGGCACAGAAAATTGATAACCTTTTCTTGGGTCCTTAAGTGATTCTGAGATTATACTTCATTCAGGTCACCTGTAGTTTATTGGACATACGATGAAGAATGAGAAAATAGTTCCATGTTTTTATTTTATTGTATGTGTTAGAGTCTGTTCAGCTACCCCGTGAATGGGGAGAGTAATTAAAATGTAGATAACAGTGGTTTTAAGGCCAGGATGAAGAGGCAATCTTGCTTGTATGTTCTCAAGTGTCCATTTTGTCTTGTGATTTTCCTGTGTCATTCAAGATGACTTTTGTTCTTTCATAGATGTCCATGGCCATTTTAGTAAAGTAATGATCAAGACCCAGATAATCAAAAACATTGGCAAACATCTCCGATTTGTTATTTTTTACATGCCCTCTTCCTTTCCCCTTATTATGATATCTTAACTCACAACTATGGGGAAGTAACCAAGAAAATTTACTTTGGAAGTTGTCTTTCTTTGTGTCGGTACAAAGGAGGGAAAAAAAATCATCTTATGAATTGATGGATGAATGGTTTAATATAATTTTTCTCTCTTTTCTAGTGACAATTATGGGGGTATAAGGCACTTTCAACTTTTTCTTAGTTCTAGATCAAGAACAGGATTTGGGAAATACCAGTTGAATAAGATACATTTTAGAAAGTAAAAGTGCTTATTTTTTTTTAGATCTCTCTGAATAAAAGATGTATAATGCTGTGCAGCACTGGGAATTTTCAAGGCCATTATTGACATGTCCTTTCTGCAACCTTTCTTATTAATATACACCTATATACTTGGAACAAGAAATTAAGAGGCATTAAGTTTTCATAGATTGTTTGCACTATACATTATAACTGAACTTGACAGAGAGAGACACAGCGAGAGCAGGAACACAAACAGGGGGAGTGGGAGAGGGAGAAGCAGGCTTCCCGCCGAGCAGGGAGCCCGATGCGGGGCTCGATCCCAGGACCCTGGGACCATGACCTGAGCCGAAGGCAGACGCTTAATGACTGAGCCACCCAGGTGCCCCTAATAATATATTTTGTTGGAGTTCGGTGAATAGTTATGGCAAACAATACCTTAAAAGCCTTGATGTTACAGTGATTCAAAGCAGAGGGGAAAGAAGTGTGGAAAAGCCTTGTTGGGGTTGTTTCTCTGGTGAACAGTCTCTGAGACTGAGATTTATGTTGAGAAAGTTTTTAGGGGTAGTATGCTCTAGAAAGGGCATCTATTTAGGGATGAAGGAGGCAGGATTGGCAGAGGGAGAAACTGCAGGTCAGTGTAACAGAGGCCTCAGCCAGTCTCCTTGGGAGCTCTGAAGCCAATTGGGATGGCTCTTCACCAGTCCTGAGTGGAGGCAAGGGGCCTTTGTACTATACCTCTCCTTGCCTCCAGATGTTGAAGTGCTGAACCAGTAGCCCTGGTTCCGGAGAGCAGCCCAGCTGGGAGCTGTCAGGAGCTGACACTCTCAGCAGCTGAGGGAGTCAAGAGGGGGATGTGGGCAGTGCACCCCAGCTCCTGTGAAACCCAAAATGGAGACTATGTCAGCAGAAAGAGAAAAGATCCATCCTACATAATTTCTCTTTTTTACAGAATTCTTCCCCTGCTGTTGACTTCAGGACGATGAACCAAGCACATTACACCAGTTTAATAAATGATGAAACCATAGCAGTTTGGAGACAAAAACTCTCAGAACACAGCAATGCAAATACAATCAAGTATGCGGCTGTTTGTTTCATTTTATTTTTTCCAGAGTATATTGGAATGTTCTAGTTTAGTAATTTTCCTTACTTCCGTATGAGGTTGTAAATATACATGGAGTTTTTTAATTTAGGGAATCATTTTTTTTTGCCACATATTTCTTGAGGATTTGGTGTCCTTAGCCCCAGATAACATAATGTTCCCCCATTCTCTCAGAGTGTGTCCCTTAAACTTACCTTGTTCAGATCTTAAAAATCCTCACCGATGAAGGTATGAGTTGGCCTTTCTGCTAAAAAAAGCTCAGTGTTAACGGTTGTTTACCCCCAAGAGTTTCTTCATATGCATATCCCAGAGCATCCCAAAAGTAAGACAGCTGTTACCTTACCTCATCTTGAATAATTTCTAGCATTTTCACATTGAAAATGATTAGCTGAGATGGTCATTTAATGTCAGGTTGAGAAAATAAAGTAAAAAGGATTGAGGCCTTTTATCAAGTTTATTTTAAAGGAGAATTTTGTCCTGCACATTTTTATACATTTTCATTGACTTTCCTTAGCATTTCCATTTTTCTGCAGAATCTAATATTTGGGAATGAATGAATCACACTCTGTGTACTCAGTGGTATACACTGAAATGCGTATAATACATCTTGCTTTATGACATAGATTATAGTAGGGCAAATGACCAGGGCCCTAAACTTTGGGGTGCACCAGGGGATCATTGGGAATGCTCTCAAGCAGCTCATGTCCTCAGAGTTTCTCTAACCTTAGGTGGCTCTGACGGGGAATTCAGGCTGGGAGGTTGTAGGGGTAAGGGAAGGGGACTAGACTCACCGAGGGAGGGGCGGGTGGCTTCCCCTTTGCTGGGGCCTTGACAGTTTACTCATTCTCGTTCTCTTATTTGTAAAATGAGGGGACGGAAGAAATGATCTCTAGAGAACTTTCTTGACCCAGATTCTATCATTACCGGAAGTTATTGCAAACCCCTCCTTAACCATGTTTTTGTTGTATTCCTTCCCTTTTCCATATACTAACTGAAAGAATCCAGGACTCTTCACACACAGTTTCTTTCTGGGTCCTCAGAAAGTAGCTGTTTTCCCAGAACCTCTATTATCTAGGTAATAGGAATAAACACTCATTTCACTTATTTTCAGTTTCTCAGATAAGAAACACAATAAAAGGAAATAGTTGCTCATTTATTATTTTGCAAAGACAATTTCTGTGTTTGGGAGATAACAGCTCAGCTTTTCTTTTGTGATTATATGTTTGGAGATGAGCCGGGGAATATCTTAGATGGTTGATGGTAGAAGAATGTTCAAGATCATTATCGGGTGCAAGAGTCGTTCTTTCAGTAGCTTTGGTACTTTTGATTTTAACACGACTTGTGGAAAATTTAAGTACTTGTCCATTTTGAGACACAATGTTTCTCCACAGCAAATGTACATTTTCCAAGGATTCATCTGGGTAAGAAAGCTGCTGTTGATGAAATCCTGGGATAGATGACTAACCTGTTGTTGGGCTTGAATAACCATTTCTTTGTAATTATTAAAGGCTTGCCTACCTTTTTCTTTCTGAGCAGTGGTGTTGTTCAGATCTTATCTTCTGCAGCCTGTTGGAATGGAAGTTTTCTTGAAAAAAAGTAAGTGATTTAGAATCTTAAAAAAATACCCACATGTGATTCAGATACTTATTCAGCAAAGGCCATGAGAGACTCCTGTTCTCTTTGATGGTGGTTGGCCTTCATTTAGTGGATAAGCTGATGATTTGTGCACAAATTGGAATGCCTAATGATGAATGAGATGTCAGGAAGGGCAATGCTGATTTATGCCTGATTGGCAAAGAAGCAGATTAGCAAAGAGTGAGACTATCTCAGAGAGAGTTGTTGTAATCAATAGCAGGATTTCTTAGGGTGTTCTGAAATGTTACCCCCAACATGTATACCCTATTTGTTTTAAATTCTTAATTATTTAAGTAGTCTCAGTTTCATTGGATTGTTGCCCAAAGGTTTTTCTTTTCTCAAAAAGAGTGAGCTTAGGGGGATGTTCCAAGGAAGCTTCGGGAGCTCCTTGGCCTTAGGTCTAGCTCAGCTCACCAGGAAATTACATTTGGGCTGACTTTCCAGGTAGGAAATAGTGTTTCTTTGCTTGGCCTTATCACTTCTGCATATATCCCCCTCAGGAACCTCATGCAGCAGAAGGTTCTTGTCATGGGTTTTGATCTTTGGTGATCCCAAGTCCTGATCATTTCTCAGTCCTTTTTTGCCAGTGACCAGATGAATGAAATCCCAAGAAGATTTAGAATTTAGTTCAGTGTATGAATCCCACTCCCTCCCCCACCAAAAATGTATGTCCCTGACTGGGTTGCAAGAGGTCACTTCAGAAACTCTTCAGTTACAGCTAGAGATTGCCAAGCCTTTTACTTGTATTATTAGGGCAGCTCATCCGGTTTATTTCAGATTTAATATTTAGCATTTTCCTCCACGGAAAACTGTTCTGTATTGTGCTGATGTTGGTCTTTTAGGACAGTGGTTTTCAACCAACCTGATTTATCTTCCGAGGGGACATTTGGCAATGTCTGGTGACATTTTTCGGTTGTTCCAATGGGGGGGGTATACTACTGGCATCTAGTGGTATGATGCTGCCAAGCACCTCACAATCCTATCCACCCAAGAAAGAATTATTTGGCCCCAAAAGTCAATAGCACCAAGGCTGAGAAAACTTGTTCTAGAAGGATAGGTTTTTATGAAGGTTTGGAATGGCCCTTGGCCAGATTTGTTAGGTTATTCACCTTTAGTTTCATAAATTCCATAGAGATAAATGGGTAAAGCCTTTTTTTTTTTTTAACTGACAACTGTGCTATTTCAGGACTCCTGCTTATGTAGCTTATGCTCACAGGAAACCAGTTAAAGTGAAGACCACTTTTACAAAGCATAAATACATTTAGATAAAATATTTTGTTTTTTCTTAACAGTATGACAGTAAATACCTCTGCATATAGAAGGTTACATAAAGGACACCAGAATTAATTTCTGTGTTTGGGGTAGATTTATTTTTAGAGTAATAACAACAAAAGACCCAACAAAGCCCAAGCATCTCTTTATTTGACCATTTAGGTTTCAATACATGTAATTATGACTTTTTTTAATGTTAGAAACTCGACTTATATTTTTATAAATTACAACATTGCTGTCAGATGGTGTTAAAACTATTTGAATGTGTCCATTACTCATAAACAGTAGCCTGTTTTGCAAATAGATAGTTCTTTTTTAATTAATAGATGTGGTAATGTTCAAGAGTAGGAATTTAAAAGAGAGACTCTCTAAGTCTCTAAAAGGCTAAGATTTATTTAAGGTTAGAAAAAATGATGAGTTGCTAGGAAGTTAAAAACAGTAGCAGTGTGTATTAGTCCTTGGGTGTATGTAATTGTATCCCTTGTGTAAACTAAGAGAGACATTAGCTTTGTATTTGTTGTAGATCTGATTTTTTAAAAAAATTATTAAGAAAAGCTTTAAACGAGGTTTGTTCTACCTGCTATTTGTTGATGAGTGGGCCAGTTTGCACCGGGGTTGTGTTTTGCCCCTTGGCACAGCATCTACATCTAGGTCAGTGTACCAGAATTACAGAAAAAGGCAAAAATGCAAGAGTAAATCAGGGAAATAACACTCTGCTTATAAATTTCAAGATAGCCTCAAACTGAAATGATGATCCTTGCTTGTACTTTGAATTGAAGAAAAAAAAACACTTGAAAATTTTAAGATCATCTTGAAAAAGGGGTTCCAGAGCTTGATTTTGTTGGGCTTTCTTGAAGTGTAGTGTTTTTATGCAGCTTGTCTGCTAGATCAACTTTAAATCCCATCAGTAGAGACAGACTATTTTGTTTCCCTTTCCTAATTCCTGTCAGAGTGTTTGCTTTGTTTTTCTTTTATTACACACTTTCAACATTTTTGTTTAGAATTGATGAACATTTTAAAACAAGTCCCAAAATCCCTGGGATTGACCTGAATTCAACGAGAGTGTTATTTGAGAAGTTAATGAGCTCTCAACACTCCATGATTCTAGAACAGGTAAGTTCTTTACATTTACAGAGTGTATTTTTAAAAATGCATTTTTGCACTGCAGTAATTCAGCTTTCAAGAGAAACAAAAGAGTAAGATAAAAAGGCAAAAATCTTGTATAAATCTTTACAATGTTCACTTTGGGAATTTGACCTACCTTTAACTTTCTTCTGAGCTTAACTCATTCTGAGGAAGTGCCCTTCCAGAGTAAGGTCTGCACGGGTGGGGATCTTTGGCTTTTCATTCCACTGATGTATCTCCTGAGCACCCTCAGTGCATACTGAGTGAGTGGGAATGGAGGGTCTATCGAATAGCTTATGAATTTAGAGATAAGGTAACTAGATCTCAGGCATGTTAGAATTTCTCAGTATTCTTTTCTCTCGGACAGATCTTGAACAGCTTTGAGAGTTGCCTGATTCCTCAGTTGTCCAGTTCACCACCAGATGTTGAAGCCATGAGAATCTATTTAATACTTCCCGAATTCCCACTGCTCCAGGATTCCAAGTATTACATAACGTTGACTATTCCCCTGGCCATGGCCATTCTGCGGCTGGATACAAACCCCAGCAAAGTATTAGGTGAATTTGTGAAACCCAATACCAGTGGCTTTGCACTTTTTATTTTATTGGTGTGACCACTGACTCTCAGTGGACTGAGATCCGAGAATCGATCTGTTGCCATTTAATATGCTTAACATTCAGATCTTACTTTTCTTTGCTGCTGTCTTCTAACTGGCTATGTTTGCACGATGAGCAAATCGAACCATTATTTTGGTTACTTGAAATGATTCATGCTAGACTAATCTTGATATTTAAATATTCACAAGGTTACATTATCCAACTTTAAACTACTTTTTTAACCTCCTACATTTGCTAGTAGTTAATAGTGCCTCAAAAATTAGTGTCCATCTGTTGGTCTTTCTCCTAAACCTAATTTAGGGGGTGGGAGTGAAATGAACAGTTTGGTGTGATGCACAGGTCTCCAAAAGAGGAGAGGAAGAGAATGACCTAGTGGAGACTTACCAAATGTTTGTTCTGTTTTTCTTTTTTAGGACAGTTGAGTCCACACTGATTTTTGCAGGCCACGGACACTTTGCTGAGATAAGAACCTTCCGTTCCTCAGTGAATTGGAGAGTGTCTCTCATGGGAGTAGCGCCTGAGATGTTTTTATTAATCAAGTGCAGAAAGTCTGTCACCTGGCTTTTCCCTTTTTTTTCCTTCCCCCTGGTAAATTTTTTTTTTTAGGTGTTCATTGCGACTCAGTAACTTCTGCGTTCCATGTGGACTGGGATGTTACTTGAGTGTGTCTCCCCATGAATAAAGAGCCCTGTGTTCCTGAGGATGGAATCCCGGCTTTTCCATATTGCTTCCACCTTTGCAGAAGATACAAAAACAGAAATAATAATGAAAGCACTAGGAATATGTTAGTCCTTCATTTTGCTTTTTTAAGATCACAGCCCTTTGGGGGGCGTATTTTTTCAGGTGTCCTCGTAGACTATGAGGTAGAGAGATGGCAGTCTCCGAAGGAATATTACCTGACGTTTAAGTTTTGGGTTTTTATTTTTTTAAAATTTTTCCAGGTAGGGCCGCACAAAGAGATCAGAATCGTTCAGTTTTACACTTGTTTTTAACTTCTAATTAAAGAAATTTAAATTTAGAGGAATATCCCAAAGTATAGAAAACACTACAGGTACCCATTCACACAAAGATTCATGATTATCAGTATTTTGCCCTTTCAGTTTTCTGTATTCCCCCTACCACCACCTTTTTATTTTTGCTGAAATATTTTTTAAAAAATCATAGACATCCTATCATTTCATCCTTTAAGTATTTCAGTATGGCTGAATTTACTTCTGACAATGTAGAAGCTAATACTATAGCCTTCTTGTCTGATTATGAGAAAGCATAGTTTGGGGAGAAACAGAAATAGTAGTTTTCAACTAATGATGCCTCTTGAGGGAAGGCATGAATGCCATACTGGCGCTGTTTTCAGAGCCATGTGGCCCTTTGCATCCCTGGTACAGGATGAGGTGGGGGCAGCAAGGATGAGATCTGAAGGCTCCTGCCCACAACAGGTGCCTTAGCATCTTGTCCACACAGACCTTTGGAATTGAACTTTTAGCTAAGCTTTCTGAATGGGTCTTGGAGGAAAAAAAAATCAGATCAAGCGCTACGAAAAAAGCTCTAGGGATTCTTATGGATCTCCTGCCCTCTCCAGAAATGCCTTGATGGATTCTTTTTAAAGTCAGTTTTGGGAAACTGTATTTTAGACTAATGTTCATTTTCTAGCCGGAGCAGTTTTTAGCTAGTAGGCAGAAGACGTAAATACTTGATCAAGGATACATGTTGAAATATGTCTTTTCTCTCTCCCTAAAGATAACTGGTGGTCTCAGGTATGCCCAAAATATTTCATGAAGCTGGTAAACCTCTATAAAGGTGCAGTCGTTTATCTACTGAGAGGAAGAAAGACATTCTTAATTCCTGTACTGTTTAACAATTATATTACAGCAGCTCTCAAGCTCCTGGAGAAGTTATATAAGGTGAGCATAGAGAGGAGCCAGTGGGGAGAGGGGTGAATAGATGGTAGGCTCAAATGTCCTACTGAGGTTGTCCATGGAAAGCCCTTTTTCGGTTGTCTGGGTTTTAATTTTCCTTATTTTGTTCTTCATCAGGTAAATCTCAAAGTGAAGCATGTGGAATATGATACATTTTACATTCCTGAGATTTCCAGTCTTGTGGACATTCAGGAAGACTACCTCATGTGGTTCTTGCATCAAGCAGGCATGGTAAGAATTCACGTAAAGCGGATCTTAAAGCTTTAGTCTTGAGGCACCTGGGTGGCTCAGTCATTAGGCGTCTGCCTTGGGCTCAGGTCATGATCCCATGGTCCTGGGATTGAGCCCCGCATCGGGCTCCCTGCTCCGCGGGAAGCCTGCTTATCCCTCTGCCTCTGTCTCTCATGAATAAATAAAATCTTAAAAAAAAAAAAAAAAGCTTTAGTCTTTTCTCAGAGTACAGATAAGGACGAGAAGAGCACATCTGAGCCCCAAATTTGTCCTTGACTTTGGTGTTAATGTCACAATGTTTTGGCTGGCTTTGCATTCTTGAAACTTTGAAGTGCTTTGAGAAATCATAAATGGTCAGTAAGGAGTCATAAATGGGTAGTCAGCCAGAATGGTACAAATGTTAATTAGTTGCCAACATTTTAAAAATCAAGGTATCTAAAGTAGTCACAGTTGTAGAAGCAGAAAGTAGGGTGGTTGGTGGCTGGGGCCTGAGGGAAGGGAAATGGAGCATTGTTTAGTAGGTATAGAACTTCAGCTTTGCAAGATGAAAAAGTTCTGGAGATCTGCCGTGTAATAATGTGAATATAATTAGCACTACTGAACTGTACGCCTAAAAATGGTAAAGATGGCAAACTTTGTTACATGTCTTTTACTACAAAAAAGGCAAGATACTTAAAATGAATTTCTAGCTTTTCTTGAAACTTGGAATATCTGGCAACATAACCTGTCCTCCCAGATGGTACCAATTGGCTGGAGTTCAATAGTGGCTCTTTAGACGAGGCTTCTGTGTGCCTCAGTCCCCACTGCCCCTTGATTCTGACATTGAGGAAAGGATCATTTGCTAATTACTATCTTCTGATAGCTAGCTTACTTCAGTTGTCTTGTGTTGGCACCTGAATTCTGTAGGCCACCGCTGATTTGGGATTATGGATGTGAAGATGTCACCCATCCCTGACCTAGCTGTCACCGTATGTTAGATATGCCACCCAAGGGACTGTGGATTCCTGCCTGCCACCATGACTTGGCAAGAGGTGCTCAGTTTGATTGCAGACTGGCTTGGGATCTCTGCATGGGTTTTTAGGACCTCCCCTCTGTGGAGTATGTGTAAATTGGAGTTATGTCAGAAAACCAAATGATGATTTGTTACTGTATTTAGTGAAGTGATGTGCAACAGATACATTTGGTGTGAGTCCTTGCCAGTTTAACAGATTCTTCACCAACATTTAACAGATTCATCACCAACATTTCCCTGTAGTGTTTTTGGAGGTGAGTAGTGGTCTCTAATAGCAAGGTGTGTAAATAGGTTTATTTAACTTAGGAGATTATTTGGTTTGTCAAATAATAGATGATCAGTGCTAGACACAATGTGTTTTTTAAATTTAAATTCAATTAACATATAATTAACATATAATGTATTATTTGTTTCAGGGACACAGGTCTGTGATTTATCAGTCTTGTACCCAGGGCTCATCACAACACATATCCTCCCCAATGTCCATCACCTAGTTATGTGTTTTTAATAAGCTTTATGATAACCTTGAAAAAACAAAATACTCAAATAAAAATGAGTTCGAGTCTTTTAAATGGGTTTACATGGGAAATTTAACATGCAAGCTAGCAATGAACTCTGCTTTCAGCTGCTACTTTAGAAATTGGAAAAAAAAGCTTTTCTGTTTTATCAACTTGTGAGTAACTATTCATGGAATAATAAAATGTTAAGAGCTGAAATAAGCTTTATGAATTATTTTGGCTGTTTTGTTTCTAGGTGAGGAATTGGAGGCCCACAGAAGTTAAACAGTTTTTCCAATTGTTTAAGGAATTTAGTTAGCTTCATAGAAGCCAATTCTTCTGACTTTGAATCTACCCTTTCTGTGACTGGATGCTGAATAAAATACTTCTAATGAACCCTAATTCTTTTTGCCACTGAAAAAGAAGTTGCTGGTGTTAGAAATGTAGATTATCATGATTGCAGTCTGTGAATGGCGGTACTTAAGTGAGCAACTTTGGCTTTCTTTTAGATTCCACATAGAAGTGATACCATATAGTATTTGTCTTTCTCTGTTTGGCTCATTTCACTTGGCATAATGCCCTTCAGGTTCACGCATGTTGTTGCAAATGGCAGGATATCCTTCTTTTTTTATGGCTCAGTAATATTTCTGTGTGCGTGCATGGGAGTGTGTGTGTGTGTGTGCACACTTCACAATAAATGGCTTTACCTGTCTAATGTTTTAGTGTGGTAGTAGCCAAGGCAGTCTAGCATACAGTTCAGAGCACATGCTCTAGTCAAAAAGAACTGGGTTCAGATCTCAGTGGTAGCCTACTGCCTGTGCTGTCTTAGGCAAGTTACTTAATTCTTACAGTGCTGGTGTCCTTATTTGTAAATGAGAATTATGATAGTATCATGAGAATTAGATGGGAGAAAGCATGGGAAGGCTTTACTTGGCAGAGTACTTAGTGGCGTATATATAATAAGCCCTCACTAACTGGTTTTCAGTAAGCAGCTCTGGGTCACCTAATATGTGTCATGAGCCTGCTGGTCACCAGGGACGGAGACCTGTGTAGCATGTGGTGATTCCCTCTGTGGGATATTCAGTGCAGAGGCAGCAGTGAAAAAGACATTACACAGCTGTGGAACCGTTGTGTGTAAAGGGCTATGGAGCACAAAAGGAACATTCTAGAATGGCTGATTTTTGCTCATTTTAAAGATTTGTTTTAATTTATTTATTCCAGAGCAAGAGCGAGTGAGCAGAGGAAGGAGCAGAGGGAGAGGGAGACACGGACTCTGCACTGAGTGCAGAGCCTGATGTGGGGTTCCATTTCAGGACCCTGAGACTTAACTGACTGAGCCGCCCAGGCACCCTGGTTTTTGCTCATTTTAAAGAAGAGGTGGTAGTGGTTTATTTCAGTTAATAAACTGCCAGCTTCTACACTTGAAAACCGAAGAGCACATAGAATAAGTGGCTCAATGGGCTCCCATAGAGGGCAGCACAAGGGAGAAAGTCAATGACAAAGAAAATGCTTCCTAAGTAAAAGCTAGAATTGAGTTGACACCTTGCTGTATGTATCACATGGGGACAGTGGTTTGGCTCCAGGTACCGTGTTGTTCCCGGGTGAGACAAGGCCACTGTTTTGCCTCAGCATCATGCAGTGATGCTGGGAAGCCAGATTTGTCTATGATGGGTACAGGAGCACCTGGTGGCAGGCCCTAAGGCAGAGTTAGCTGTGTTTTCTCCTCATGCTGCAGATGTTTGTACAGTACCTCCTGTCCCCAGCCAGCCACAGCCACACGTAGGAAATGTGGACTTGGAATTTAAAAAAAGAAGAAAAAGATATTC
Organism: Zalophus californianus; assembly: GCF_009762305.2. NCBI lineage: Eukaryota > Metazoa > Chordata > Mammalia > Carnivora > Otariidae > Zalophus > Zalophus californianus. The sequence continues at coordinate 71,928,504 of NC_045596.1, forward strand.
CCAGTTCCCCAGTTCTGTACCATGTACTTATTCCATGCTTTTGTTTAATATACTTTTGAAAATGAAAGAAGGTCACAGTCTAACCCCATTTCAAGCAGGAACACTTGAAATATGATCCATCACCAGTACTTTGCTAGTTTTATGTTTGTTAGACTCATTTTGGGGAGTGGATGTCCCAGGACGAGCAGGCTCCTCCCTGAGAGGATCACATATCTTATGAGTTCACGCTCATCCTCCTACGTTAGGGAGAGCAGCCATAGAGCAAAATCCTAACGCTGCTGTTGGAACATTTATTTCATGTAATGCAGAAATGCCAGTACTAATAACATTTCTAAAATAGTTAGCATTTACAGAATAAAAATCAGTGACATTAAGTGATTATATTTCAAATACAAAACCCGTAGACTTATAAAAAATTGTAGACCTTCTGTGTATAAGTAGACCTTCAAAGGGATGCCTGGTGGCTCAGTCGATTAAGTTGCTGGCTCTTGATTTCGTCTCATGTCATGATCTTGGAGTCATGAGTTCGAGCTCCCTGGCTGGCTCCGTGCTCAGCAGGGAGTCTGCTTGGGATTCTCTCTCCCTCTTCCCCTCCCCTCCTCTGGCTCTCTCTCTCTCTGGGTAAATCTTTTTTTTTTTTTTTTTTTTACTTTTTTTATTATGTTAATCACCATACATTACATCATTAGTTTTTGATGTAGTGTTCCATGATTCATTGTTTGTGTATAACACCCAGTGCTCCATTCAATATGTGCCCTCTTTAATACCCATCACCAGGCTAACCCATCCCCCCTCCCCTCTAGAACCCTCAGTTTGTTTCTCAGAATCCATAGTCTCTCATGGTCCGTCTCCCCCTCTGATTTCCCCCCCCTTCATTCTTCCCCTCCTGCACCCCTGAGCGGGTGATGGGAGTGGTGGGGCTTGCAGCAAGAGGGCAGCAGAATGGTCCGAGAACTGCAGTGGGCCTGGAGAGGGCCAGGACCTCCAGACAGACCTGCTGATTGATGTCTGAAATAACTATACTGTCCTAACAAAAAAATACCGGTATTGAAGAATACTGGGTACGCTGTGATGCTATAATGCCCACAACTGTTTTTGTGGTCCCTCTGGTCACTTCTCTCCCAGTCACTTTTACATTCGAAGTGTTCAGAACTTTTATCTTGCTTTATAGACCAACACACGTAGACAATTTTTTTCTGTCCCTTGAGAATAAGCAAATAATGCTTAGTTCTGAATATTGCCACTACTTGTAAACCCACTTCCCTAGGATACTCCTCCCTAGGTACCTAGACTAGAAGATCACTTTGTGAAGTGCTATTTTATGGTATGTGGGCTTTTTTTTTTTTTTTTTTTAGTGATTTCAGTTCCTAAATTCCAAATAATTAGGTATAGTAGGTATGAGAATGAGCCAAATTAGCCTGGATTATATATGCATGATTCCATACCTTGTCTCACTGGACTAGAATCATCTCTCCAGTTAGGGTTTCTTAGTCTAGGGAAATGTTCCAAGATCTCTAAAGGAACTTAGTTCCAAAGGATTAACAGGATGGATTTTAGTGAAAATTGCTATTAAATGATTTCATCGAAATATACACAAACACAAAAGGAGGTAGTTCTACACTTCTTACTCAGTAGCCCTTAAACAATTATAGAACCAAACCAAATCTACAAAGTAAATGCAGACAAAACTCTAAAATCAATAAAATGCAGATTAGCCTTTTGATTAAATTTGACAGCAAAAATACCTTATTGAAACCCATTGTATTGGGGAGAGGAACTGCCTGCTGTCAGGCCTTGGGTGCCTGAGTTCCCCCAGCCTGTCGGCCCTGGGATGACTCAGCTCTATTCTCTTTTCAGAAGCTATGAAACCTTCCTTCATGCAGTGGGCCGAGACTGGTCTGGCCTTTTCCTGGGCGCAAATGCATCCCTGACAGAGGAAGACTGCTTTTCTTCTTTTTCATTATCCTTGGACAATTAAGTATATAAAACGTGACACCAGTGCAATCATTAAAATAAATGAAAATCATCACAAGGAGGTTGTTCAGAATGCATTTTCATTAGTTTTGTTTAGGATAGCCTTTTAAAGAACTCGCAGAATTTTAAAAAATTCTAGAGCACTCTCAGATCTCTGAGAGTAAGTCTGCAGTTTTCTGTTTGAGAAATACTGCTGCAGATCAACAAATGTGTATTGTTGATGTTTTTGTTGTAGCTGTGTTTCATTTGTGATAGTTGTTATTTATTGTTATTCCCGTCCTCAAAATTTTATTTAGATTTATTCACATACTGATGGAATATCTTCTATAGGCCTGGCACTAGTCTAAGTGCTGAGTCAGGGACAGCTTTCTAAATATTTGTTTTCTCCTAATCATGACAGCTGTGTGTGTGTGTGTGTGTGTGTGTGTAAGAAGGAGATGTAACATGATGACAAATAAAATGCAGTCTGCATCATCCATTTTACCCAAGAAAATTAATATCTGAAGTCAAGGTTGTAAAGCTCCTGTTTTGGAATTAGATTTCTTATAAAAGAGCATTCTATTAATGCTGTAAATTATGGAGTCAGTGAAATGGTCTTTAAAGGTCCTTTAAAATTTTTTATACTTGTTTTTATATTTTTTTCTCAGTCTGTACCCATCAAAACATCTGGTCTGTTCCATCAAAAACCAATCAGCCATTCAAATGGTGTTCGCTCTCTGCATGGGCAAATAGTCAGATCGGTTATATGTTTTTTGACTTATATTTTATATTCGCAGGGGGTAGAAAGTTCAGGTTTTACAATCCAAGTAAGAGACTTTTTATTTTTCTTTACACAGAAGGCTAGACCATCTATAATACAGGTAAACGATCCATTTTTCATTTACTTATATATTTTTCTAGCAGTTTTTTCTGTGGACCACTGTAATATTGCTAATAATATGTTTTATTCTAGGATACTGTCACACTTTGTTCCTACCCTTTCATCTTTGATGCCCAAGCCAAGACCAAAATGTTACAGACCGATGCTGAACTACAGATGCAGGTATCATATTTTAAAAATCATTTCCTCTTCTTACTGTGTTCTGTTCATCCTAAGCATTCCGTTGTAACTTTTACTAACATGAGAGAGTCTAACAGGGCCACTATAACTTTTTAGAACTATTTTAAGTTTTTTCAGCAATTTTATGTTGAATATAACACATATACATGAATGCATGTTTACCTGGATCTGGGGTTGGCAAGCATTTTCATAAAAGGCCATATAGTAAATATTTTAGTTTTTGTGGGCCATGCAGTCTATCTCAACTATTCAACTATTTCGTGTTGTAACATGGAAAGCAGTGATAGACAATAAGTAGATGAATGAGCATGGCATTTTTCCAATACTGTTTTCTGTACACTGAAATTTAAATTTTATATAATTTTCACATATGAAGTATTTTTTTCACTTTTTTCCCAATCATTTAAAAATGAAAAAAAATTGTTATTTCAAGAGCTGTACAAAAACAGGCAACAGGCTGGATTTGGTCTGCAGGCCATCATTTGCTGCCCTGGTGGAGATAGGGCAATAATTAAATGGAGCTTGGTAATTCTTTATTGATTAAAAACTGAAGTTATAGAGATTTGTTTAATTTATTTTAAATATACACTTTTATTATAAAATATAATTGGTTTTGATAAGCTTACAAAGACATTTGTGAATTAATAATCCAAATCTACCAGTTCCTATTGTTGGTAGGTATATCTCTTCGTTTATCCCTCTCTCTCTCTGTCTCTCACTCTCTGTGTGTATCTGTACATATGTGTCTGTTTTCACAGTGACCTATCCATGATATTGTCAATTTAAAGGCATTCCAGAGAAAGTGGACAGTTTTCAAAGAATGAAAGCTGTTTAACTCTCCATCATGTTTCTTCTACTCTGATGATTACTTCAGTCTTAATTAGCTGGTCTCAGTCATTTTCATGGGACTGGTTATGGGTCCTACGGTTCATAAACTGTTTCATTTAATTTCTTTTGGTTCAGATTAGAAAGATTTGTGTGTTTTATAAACATGAGTAACTTAGAAAATCTGGAAAAGTTAAAGGGAAAATCAGAAAGAACAGAATGGAGAAGCATTCAGCCTGCTCCCCACCCACCCCAGGTCCAAAGGCACAGGTGATTGCTGTTCCAGCCCCACTCCCAGGTGTACTCTGAGTAATTGTATTCTTGGCTGTGCTGTTCCAGGTGGCGGTCAATGGAGCTAACCTGCAGAATGTCTTCATGCTTCTCACCTTGGAGCCTCTGCTGGCCAGAAGCCCCTTCCTGGTCCTTCACGTTCGCAGGAATAATCTCGTTGGAGATGCCCTAAGAGAGCTGAGCATTCATTCTGATATTGATTTGAAAAAGCCTCTCAAAGTGAGCCCTTCATTTTATTCCTCTAAATATCTTCCAGGATTTTCTTTAAACAGTGTTGATGAAACAGCAAAGGTCTTATTATGAAAATTGTGGAGTACAGCCATTCATGATTTCTTTCATTCATTTGACAAGAATTTAATCACCTCCTTCTGTCAAATCATCGAACAGAACATCTCAACATACCACCAGATAAGAATGCCAGTGGATTACTTGAGGGATTATAGGGCTTTCTCTGTCTGCTGTCTTGGGTGTACCTGCTTCAGCTCTACCAGAAACAAGCCAGCAAGAGCAGAACTAAAGCTTCAACTAGGCGAAACTATCCAGTCAGCATCTAGGAAGACTTTGGTTGTCAGATATTGAAGAGAAAGAAGGAAAAACCTAGAATGGAAAGGTAGTGAAATTGGGAAGCTGTTGACCTATCATGATAGGCACTCTTAGTACCCTGAAATTACTGAATTAAAATTTTTTCTCCCCTCATAGACTATGCATGTTTGTGTTACTACTTACTGTATTCCCAGGGCTTAGCGCAATGCTCATACCTAGTAGGTGGTTCGATTAATGTTTAATGAATTATCTGAAGTTGTTTTTTAAGCCCTTTATCATTCCCTTCAGATGATTTCCAGATCTCTGTTGCCATTCCTGTTGTAAACTCTGATTTTCAAAAGGTAGTGTAGGCAAGAAACTGATGGTCTCCATGCTATTGTCACCCTTTCCAGAACATCCCATGAGTGGCATCAATCTCCTCTGTCTGCCTGGGAGTTCTCCCTGGGTTAGGTTTTTGATATCACAAAGAGAGGGGGCCTCCCTTTGCCCCCTGTTTTCAGTCAGTAAGTCAGATGAGACCCTTGTTGCTTCGTAGCACATCTGCGTTAAGTCTTCTGCTGGCATCTGTACGATCGAGGTCCTAGTGTCTGTCCCCACCTTTGCTCCTGTCCTTCTCTCAGCAACCTGGAACCCGGCCACAAGGATACACTTTTTCTTTTTCTTTTTCTTTTTTTCTTCTAATTCTATAAAAGAATTTATTGGAAGTCTACATTTAGATATTAAATGTTTACATTCAGTTTGATAGGAATGTAATTTTCAAAAGTTAACTGAGCCTTTGTCTTAAAAGTTCATCTATTTGAGTCTTATACATATTTTTTACATCTTCAAGATCTAATCGAAGTTCTTCTGCCTCTTCTGCTTTTTCTCCACACATCTGCAGAATAGTGTTGAAGGATATACTTTTTCAAATGCTCTTTTTAGCTCTGTGTCTGAGCCCTTGCCTGTAAAAAGGGGATTGATAATAGCAATCCCTACACATGAGGCTGCTCTCATTAGGTTAATAGAGTTTAAATGCTGGCATGTAACAAACTCTCAATAAATCTTCTTTGTTGGTTTGCTGTAGCTGTTACTGTGATGATCCTATGGGTCCAGGATGCCCTGCATAGATCTGGTTATAGCCCCTCACAGAACCCAAGTCTGTGCCTCCTTCGAATGCCCTCCTTCTCTCCATATGCATCAGTTCCTTCAAGAGCCCCACTGAGAGAGATTTCTTCCAGAAAGTGTTCCTTTACTCAATTTAATCATTGGTTTTTGCTGTGTGCTAGAACATTTACCTCGCAATATATTTGATTCTTGGAAAATAAAATACAGGTGCGCCTGGGTGGCTCAGTCAGTTAAGTGTCGGTCTTTGGCTCAGGTCATGATCTCAGTCCTGGGATCGAGCCCCGCATGGGGCTCCTTGCTCAGTGGGGAGTCTGCTTTTCCCTCTTCCCCCCCTCCCCCGGCTTATGACATCTCTTTCTCTTAAATAAATAAAATCTTTAAAAATAAATAGATAGAAAGAAAATATAATCTCCAATTGATTATTTTATCTTTGCCTTACCGCCCCAAATAGATGGTAAACTTTCCATGGACATATGGTAAACTTCTGACTTCCTTTGTATTCCTTGGAGTACCTAGTAGAAATTCTGTGTGTCTGTAAGTGCCTTGTTAATAATCAGCACATACACCTTGCAGTTTTCATTGCATCAGTGTATTCTCTGTAATATATTTCTTGCTTTGTCCTGACTTTGGAAAGAGTTTGCTAAAAAAAGGTAAAACATCAAAGATTTCCCTGAAGTATTAATTTTGCTTTCATTATTTTAAGGTAATCTTTGATGGTGAAGAAGCAGTGGATGCTGGTGGTGTCACAAAGGAGTTCTTTCTTTTACTGTTAAAAGAACTTTTGAATCCTATCTACGGAATGTTTACCTACTATCAGGATTCAAATCTCTTGTGGTTTTCAGATACGGTAAGTTAGTGATATTGCAGTTAAACAGATGGATTGCATTAGATTTTCTTTTTGTGGTCAGACCAACCCCCTGACTTCTGACTTTACAAAGGGGAGCATAACAAAGATAATTTAAACAGTCTAAATAATGTATCTAGTCTTCATTTTCACTTGTTGCCAAGATCTCATGTATTTTGTCACCTATCAGCCCCATTTCCCTTCCTGGTAGGTAAGAGCCAGGTTTTGTTATTCTTTGAAGGGTAAAAAGAACACAGTGTGATAAAGAAATGAGTTTTATGACATGTGGAAAGTGATAGACAAGTACGCCTTACTTTAATAATGTGGTATGTGTGTGAATACTTATACAAATACAGGCACATACATTATTTTTGAAAATTCAGTAGGAGAGCTAAGCTTAAAATGACATCTAATTTTAACCAGACTATAATTTAGTTCTTTTTTCCATTGGAGTTTTCCCCCTAGATCTGCGCTGTTCCAAAAACGTAGCCATTAGCCACATGTAGGTATTTAAATATAAATTTTAGTTAGTTAAAATTAATGTTTAAGATTTATTTCCAAAGTTGTGCTAGCCACATTTCAGGTGCTCAGTAGGTGTAGCTAGTGGCTGGGGGATGGCACAGCATAGAATAGACTGTTCCCATCAGAGCAGAAAGTCCTGTTGGACAGCGTTGCTCTAGAAGATTATATGCTCTTCTCTGTGTCGCTAGATGAGCTGTAAATGCTTAGCTTTGTCTAGGTTGCAGTTTTTGGTGGTATTGCAGGATGTCTCTCTGCTTCAGAAGGTAACTGAGTATTAATGAGGTCTTTATTCTTCTATACTGAAAATATTCTGAGGTAAATGGCAGTGTTTTGAGGGCTGCAAGCAGTGCATTCCTTTTTTTTTTTTTTTAACACATTTGCATACATACTGAAAAGTGTTTTGTAGAGCACAACTGGTTTCACTTGATTGGCATAACCTGTGGACTAGCCATCTACAACTCCACTGTGGTCGATCTCCACTTCCCGTTGGCTCTCTATAAGAAATTACTGAACGTGAAGCCTGGCTTGGAAGACCTGAAGGAGCTCTCACCCACTGAAGGAAGGTATAAAGTTAAAAGATGGGGACTGCTCTGGCTGCCTGTGGCACAGGGATTTAAGGTTGAAAATACCACATAGACAAGTTTGAGTTTATCAAACCATATGGCTAGACTCTTTTATTTATTTTTTTAAGATTTTATTTGTTTATTTGACAGAGACAGCGAGAGAGGGAACATAAGCGGGGGAGTGGGAGAGGGAGAAGCAGGCTTCCTGCTGAGCAGAGAGCCCGATGTGGGGCTCGAACCCAGGACCCTAGGACCATGACCAGAGTCGAAGGCAGATGCTTAATGAGTGGGGCACCCAGGCTCCCCCATATGGCTAGACTCTTAAGATGCAGATGCACTGCTACTTGCTTGAGGCATGGCCTGTGGCAGAGGGGACCAAGGAAAAGGGAGGTCATGGTTGCCCAGGGCTACAAAATAATCTCACCCTTCCTTATCCTGAACAAAAATAAAGGGTGGAGACTTGTCATGGTCCAGAAATACAGAGAGAAAGTACTGAAAAGGGAGTATTTAAAAAAATTTTGATTGAGATATAATCCACATACCATACAATCCACCTACTTGTAGTATACAATTCAGTGACTTCCAGTGTATTCAGAGTTGTGTAGCTATCACTACAATTTTAGAAGATTTTTATTGCCCGAAAAAGAAACCTGGTCCTCCTTAGTTGTCATCCCCAGTTTCCTCATCCCCCAAGCCCTAGACAATAGCTCATCTGCTTTCTGTGTAGACTTGCCTTGTCTGAATATTTCATATAAATGGAATCATGCAATATGTGGTCCTTTGTGTCTGGCTTCTTTGATGCAGCATGTTTTCAGGGTTCATCCATGTTGAAACACATGTCAGTATTGACAATTATAATAATCATTGAATGGATATGTATGACATTTTGTTCATTCATTAGTTGATAGTTGATGGAAATTGGTGTTGTTCCCACTTTTCAGTTGGCATGGATAATGCTACCATGGACATTCTTGTACAAGTTTTTGTGTGGATGTAAGTTTTCATTCCTCTTGAGTGTATACTTAGGAGTGGGATTGCTGGGGCCATCTGGTGGCTCTGTGTTTAGTCTTTTGAGGAATTGCCAGACTGTTTTCCAGAGTAGTGGAGCCATATTTTTATGTTATTCTCTTTCTGGCTCTTAAAACTCTTTTGATTCTGACTTTTTCTGCCTTAATTTTAGGTAACATAAGATCAGATATATAAAAAGCACCATATCCTTGGATTTCTGTAGACAGTATAATCCTTTTGGCTTTAACAGGAAGGAACAGCACTTTTTATGGAGAAAGAGTACCAATATTAAGATGGAGATAGAGAAAGGGTCATTTCTAATGTCCCCTCTGGGAAGTGAGACTGCCACACCACCTGGGTAGGACACCAATACTGAGAAACCATAAAGGATGGGAGAGGTGGGGACACAGAGAGGAAGAGAACATTTAGAAGGAATATTGAAAAAGAGCGGAGGAGACCCTGGCAGTGTTAATTTTGGGGTAACTGAAGAAGGCTAGAGAGTGGTTGAAGTGTGTGCGATTTACTTTGCCAGCCTGCTGGCTGAGGATATATTTGAAGTAATGATTTTGGGTGGTTAACTGGTAGTGGATTTAAATTCTACACTAAGAATTTTCTTCCTGGGCAACTTTTGACGGAACTGGACTTGGAGCTCACTAAAGTGTGAATGAAGTCTGGTTACAGGAATATATTCTCTTGAAAGCTAGGATATGACCATTGTTGGTATAAACATTCTTTTTTTAAGAGTACATGTTTGTGTTCTTTAGTATGGCAGGTAATAGAGTGACTTTACCATACAGAGCCCCTTGGATTAACGAGTAAGCCAATTAAGATTCCTAGGTGGATGAGGTGACTTTGTGGCTTTCTTACGATGGAAGGATTATTCTAATGTGGATGAAGACATTCTATAGGGCCACTGTAGTACCATGTCCTCATATTTGACTCCCAGGCAATACCACAGTTAAAGGAACACAAGTGTGTCAGACATAAATCTATCTGAATTTCTTCATAAATCTAGTAAGACTTCTCAGTGGGAAAAGAGAATAATTAATGAATGTCTTACAGGTCTACTGCCATTCCTTTTTTTTTTTTTTTTAAGATCTTACGTATTTATTTTAGAGTGGGGGTGGAGAGAGCAGGGCAGAGGAGCAGAGGGAGAGGGACAAGCAGACTCTGTGCTGAGCGTGGAGCCTGGTGTGGGCTTGATCTCACAACCCTGAGATCACGACTTGAGCCGAAACCAAGAGTTGGATGCTTACCTGACTGAACCACCCAGGTGCCCCTGCCATATTTCTTTTTAAGGTATAAACACAATTTTCTGTCAGTCTGGATTTACATTTATCCTAGAATCTTTTAGTTTTTCCTTGCAAGGATTCTGGATATATGACTGAGGTGGAAACACTATTACAGTGTCTAACTTGCCTCTTTTCCTTTCTCTATTCTATGATTAGGAGTCTTCAAGAACTTTTAGATTACACTGGCGAAGATATTGAGGAGACTTTCTGCCTCAATTTCACGGTAAGGATTTCCACAGTTTACTTCTGATTGTGGCATTCCCTTTCATCATGTTCACAAGTCATAATGAACATATAGTTGTTCTCTACATTGAAGAATAAATTCAGGGTCTTCTCTGAACAAATTTTATTTTAGTTATAGTGTCTTGATTGTTAAAGGAGTTAAGTGAAGATGTTGAATAAATGAATGATTCATCTGTGAACTTAAAATCACTGAAACATTAGTCCTCTTTACTCTTGATACATAGATTTCTAGAGTTCATATCGTTTTCTCTTTGATTGCATTTATTGGCAATTGCATGTCTTAAAACACAGGATATCTTTTAAGGTACTAATGTTTTCTGCATCAGGTTCTCTTTTCCCAAGAATATTCTGTGTAATAAGTAATGATTAACCTACATTTGTTCCTAAAGCTTCTCTCAGTCATGTGGATTCTAGAAAGATAAGTGGTAAACAGAATTGAAGCATCTCTTTTTTTTCCTCCTTAAATATAGATTTGTCGAGAGAGCTATGGAGTGATTGAACAGAAGAAGCTGATACCTGGGGGGGACAAAGTAACTGTGCGCAAGGATAACAGGTTAGTCCTGACCTTGGACCCTTGCGGATGTTGCTACTTTATTTCTCTGCACTTTTACTTTTAAGACCAAGATTGAAGTTAAATCTTAATCCCTTCTGCAGTGGAGGCAAGGGTGAGAGAGCAAGAATTTGCAGATTGTAATTAATTTTTAATATTAGAGGAAGCACCAGGCCTAGGTTCAGGAGGTAACTGTTGCAGATCTAGAAAAACACAGACCTCTTCTTGCATCTTTGCACATTTTTAAAGACAACTAGAAGACTGTGAGTTCTAATGTAACATTCAGTAACCTTCTTTGTTATGTAAACCTTCCAGACTATCCAGGGAGCTTCAGCTTTGGGGAAAGTAAGTGCCCAAGAAAAATGGCTTCAGATGATGAAATTACCTTAATTCTAGGAACCTAATGTAGAGGCTAGTCTTGTGTCAAGTAGGTGTTTCAGTCAAGACTCAAGAATCTCTTGGAGGAAAGAAAAGAATCCCTTGGAGCTAAATATACTGTCCTGTCTTTATCTGCATAACATTGGTACTTTGTTCACAGCAAATGATCTATTTATTTTTTTCAAATAAGAACACGTTTATATATTCCCTATAGTCTGATGTTTTTAGAATTGGGAAATTTATGGCAGATCATAGAGTGGATTTTTTGGCCTAGAAGATTTCTCTTGTAGTTTTGATGATTGTTTTATCATGTATATGTGTATGTATCTGCCTTTAGTTCTCAAAGGATGTCTGAGCTTTTGCATCAAGTTTCAGACAAGATAACATTTGCATCATTTTGTAGAAGCTAACAATGGGCTAGGCCTGTGGCCTGAGGAAGGGAACATTCAGAATGTCTTTATACTATTGTGAGTCATCGTAGAGCTCTGTGTGTTTGGTACACTGGGTTGGACGGTGATCCAGGGCAGGCCTAGGCCACTTGTGATGTAGTCTGCACTTGAGGCAGTTGTTGGGACTTACAACTCTTTCTTATCTTTATAAAAGTATTACTCTTAGAGTACTTTTTGTCTCTGCTTTTTTTTCTCTCTCTCTCTCTGGGTCTGAATTTTTCTCCCTTCCTGTTTCTACTTCTCCTTCCCTGTCACGCTCACTGTCTCTCCTTATTCAATAGATATTTCTTTTAATCATCAATTGAATTGACTGAATAGTTGAGAGGTAAAGTGTTCAGGAATACTGAAATATAACACAGTCTCTTTAGGGTGTAAGCTCTTCTTGTGTGCAGCCATATTTCAAAAGTGAAGTAGACTAAATTGGGGGTTGAATCTGAAGAGTTCAGAGATAGCAACTTGGACACATACACCCGGGAGGTCAGGTATGGCCTAGAGCTAGGTTGTGAAACCTACCTGTTGGATAACAGAAAGTATAGGGAACAAAGGCCACAGTAAAAAGTGAAAGGTGCTCCATAGAGTGATCGCTAAATCTTAGTTGTTATTTCAGGAAGAGAACAGTGAGTGAGTGTGTGTGGGGTGTGGGTACTGGTTGGGGGGGGGCTTGCTGGGAGAAGCTTCATTTGGAGGACCCACAATAGTTTAGCCTTGGGGGTTAGATTGTAGAAGTCTTTGGAAATTAGAGAATTTTAGACTTCATTCAGCAGTAGTAAGAAGCCACTGTTGGTTTGTGAGCTAGGGAGTTACATGATAGAAGTAGGTTCCTGGCAAGTGTTTTTTTCTTGCTTTTTTTTCTTCTTGGTACTTTGTTTCCTTTTTTTCCTTCTCCACTGTTTATATCTGCTGCTGACACCTACACACTCATGGACAATGCTTAACCCCAAGAGTGGTACTCAGAATCAGTGTGGAAGAGCATGCTTATGTTTAAAAGGCATGTTCCGGGGCGGGAGGGTGGGCACTTGGGTGGCACAGTCAGTTGAGTGTCTGACTCTAGGTTTCAGCTCGGGTTGTGATCTCAGAGTCTTGAGATCAAGCCCTGTATCGGGCTCTGCGCTCAGCATGGAGTCTGCTCAAGTTTCTCTCTCCCTATCCTCCTCTCCCCTGCTCGCCCTGTGTGTGCTTTCTCTCTCTCTCCAATAAATAAATAAATCTTTAAAAAATATGTGGGCTCCTTTTCTCTTACTTTGCAGTTGTTTGCCACTAATTGGCTTCAGGGCTGCTCCTACAACACATTTTCAATAAGGATGTTTTGATGACACACAGTTTCCTTAAAAGAAAGACAGTACTTAAATTCAAGAGAGTAAAGAGAAGGGAGCCTGCGTCATTCTTTTACTTGTATTATGAAGCTCCATTATTCTGTTACCATGACTTCTAAAAAGTAGCTTCAAAAGTCTTCAAGTCTTTGTACAATAGAGAGTGCTGTACTTTTAAAAATTGCCAGGCAGAGGGTGGTGGACTCCTGTTTTGATTGCCAACACACTGTGTTTGAGATTACTGTGTGGAACAGCTTCTGTCTTTGGTGAAGTTTATGTTTTGACTTTTCTGGGTCACTAGCACTCATTGAGCACACAGTGAACTCATCCATGCTGTTTTAGGCACTGTCGTATGTGCCTTTGTACTTGTGCCGGGAGGCAGACCTTATTTCTGTCACACAGTTAGTTACCTACTGGAGAAACTTCTGAGAACCTAGTGTGGTTCTTGCTACATTGCTTAGTATCACTGTCACGGTGAAGGACAGCTAGAAAGACATGAGTGAATATCTCTTCTTTTTATTTTATGCTGCAAAAGCAGAAATCTTCTCAACAAAGCATACTGAGATCCTGGTAAGAAATGTTGCATACAATTGTGAAGGATTAATCATTGCAGCTCTTTTTTCCTTTTGTCTAGTATATGTCATAATCTCATCATTGGGGGTTGAAGGGTCCTTTTTGGGTATTTCTTAGATGGGTCTAAGAAAACTGGATGAAAGAATGATAAGAATAATGCCTGCTAGATTTTAACTTGTAGGCAGTTGAATACACAGATACTGCTTAACAATAAGCAGTGTCTTAACAGTAAGGTATTTGTTGAGTTAACAGTAAGGTATTTGCTGTCCCCACTGCCCTGGGAGGAAAATGCCAGAAAGATACCAGTTCTTTATCCATAATTTATTATTTCATTTGGTCTTAAGATTGTATTCTATCCTTGGATAAGAGCTGCAGATAGTCAAATGAGTTCTAAGCATCCAAGTGAAAGAACATCTGTGGGTGATTGCTGGTGGCTACATCATAGCCAAATCTTGCCACAGCTGGTGATCACATCTGGATAATGACTACTCATGGTTAAGGATTTCTCATACTCTGTAACATGGTGTTATTACCATTAATGAAAAATCCACATGTCATTCTAGATTCCCCCAATTTGACCTCAATTTAATATAGTCAAATTAAATACAATTGATGTCTTTTCCCATTTCTGCCACACTGAATTTCCGATCAGTGTCTTTAATTTTTAAATTAAGAAAGGGATGGGGAAAATAGTAAAAAGACCACCCAGTGAGGAATGCAAGGTTTAAAGTAAGTGATCCAAAGGGCACCCAGATTCCAATAGCGAGAACCTGAGGAAAAAAATCCTACGTGACAGACACTTCCAGTTCCTTAAGATCTCCTGAAGTTAGGACTGCTAGCAGACTTGAGTTGATCTCTTGAGATAATACAGGTGTAATCTTTAAGATCTACCTTGTCTTTGCATTGGGCTGTTCTAGAAATAGGAGATGATTAAAATGCCAGTAACATTTCTTGAGTGCTTACATTTGTCTAAGTATTTTCACATGTAATCCTCCCCACTTTACGGATGCAGAAACTGGGGCACAGAGAGGCATAAGTTACTTGTTCAGGGTGACACAGCTAGAAATCTGGGACTCAAAGCCAGGCATTGTGAGTAAGATGAGAGCTTGTGCTCTGTGAACGTCCACACACTGTCCCTTCAAGGCCAAGACCAGGCCTTGAGTTTCTGTCCACCACCCCTCCCCAACCCAGGAAGAGACATGACTTAGAAGTTTGCCGTTTTCCTTTCAGGCACACCATAGAGTTTAAAAAAAAACAAAGTTGGCATAGTTAAAAGTATACTATATATATATAAAATTATATGTCTGAATTTTTAAACTTCACCTGAGACAGTGCTTGTATTTACCATGTTATTACAAAGCCCTCACGGACACCCTTAATAATGACTACACAGTCTGTGTATGTGAATGTGTATGTTCTGCTCTCTCGCTTTGGGGTATTTGGCTTCTAAGTTCTTTTTTATTTTTCTCCCTTCTTCCTTCATTTTTAAGAAGACCTGTAAAGCATCTTTGATGTCTAAAGCTTTGTTTGCCTTTAAAATTGCGTTTTAATAAGATCCCAAGGGTGAAATTGCATTAGTGTATATCATTTTGAATTGGTTGATAGATGTTTTTGCTAAATTGATTTCACTAATGAATTATATATCAACTTGCATATTATCATCAGTGTATGAGAGTACTCATTTTACCTAATCCTTACAAACACTGAGTATTCTCTTAAAAAAAAGTAATTTCTATTGCATTTGTAAAATTTTGCATATCTTACACACCTAGGCTAGTTTTCATATTCTGCACAGCTTTGATGCATTTTCCTGTGAATTAGATAGAAATGGACAATATTGTGAATGTACTAAATGCCACTGAATTGTTTCATTTTATGTTATGTGAATTTCTTCTCAATAAAAAGTGTGTATATGTGTATGCACGTGCAAATATGTCTCTCTGTCTGCCTTGAGTGTAAACTCTCAGGCAGGGAGAACTGCTGTGTCATGCTTTGGCAGTGAGCTTCGGGATGCAACACTTTCCTGCGTAATGCTCTGAGAGACTGAACTGAATGTGTAATGCGTGCTGCTTTTCTTACTGCCAGTTATTTTGTGCATTCATTGCTGACAAATTTGAGCATAAATGGATTAACACTGAGTGATAGTGTTTGACCCACCTTGAAGGCAAGGTATCCTGCTAGATGTTAACATGCAAGTTGTATGGCTGCCTGAGGAACTTCCTAATCGAATAAGTAGTGCAGGAAAAAGAGGGTAAAGATCAACCCGGTTAGGAAACGGTGGAAACTGCCTGACATTGTGAAGGGCATCTAAGCGTCCCTGTGTCCTGGGAAATGTGGCCAACAATGGTGTGACTGGTAGCTAGAAAACCCTACAGCTCAAGTCTTGCCCTAAGTGGAAGGAAGACCGCTGGTCAGAGCACTCAGCTGGGAATGCGTGTATTCCAGACCTCGCCGGAGCCCTGGTCAACTTAGTGCTGCCCTCTCAGGATGTGTCTTTCTGCCCGACAGGGCTGTAGTATTTCTTCTTTTTCAAGTAGTCTGCTGATGTCCTTTATGTATTTCTGTATTGGGACTAAATGACTTTCGTATGATTTGTGGGAACTCTATTAAGTCTTTTAAACCCTTTGCATTTGTATTTATTGTAAATTGTATTCCCAGTTGTTTGCTTTTTGAAAATGTGGAGTGCTTGTGTTTAAATCTCTATAATGTATTAATTTCTGTGTTGTCATGTCTGTTGATTCTTTCTTTTGGTCTCGTATCACCAATCTCAGCCTTCTCCTATCCAGTAATTGATAAATACATAATGTATTCTCTTCACTTAAAAAAATTTCGGGCGGGGTTGAGAGGTCTGTAGTCTAAGGTAATAAGGTAAAAATCTGAATTGTTCCCATATTGCTAGTTTCCTTAGCTATTCTTACAGGTGAACATTAGATTAATCATATCCAGTTTGGGTTTTGATTTGAAGTGTGATAAATTAAAAGTTAATTTGGGAAGAATTGACACTTTTGTGGTATTCAGTCTTACCAACCAAAGGCCTGTTTTACATTTCTTTCTGATTTTGTTTTTCCTTTTCACATAGGTTACACATTTTTTATTAGAGGTTTTTATAAATATTTTTCTTATTTCTATTGTGAAAGTCTTTCCATGTGTTTTGATCATTATTGGTACCTAGAAATAACTAATGGTTTTTGTATATTTATCTGGCAACTGGTCACTTGCTCAATTTTATTCAATATTAATAATTTTCAGTTGATTCTCTTGGGTTTTCTATATATTATAGACCTGCAAAAAATTTTCCCCCCACTAATTGCACTCCTTATTTCACTCATTTTTGCTTTTTTACTAGATGGACCTAGAATATTAAAGGAGTCTCCTAGAGATAAGAAAAAATATTAAATTTTATTAGTTTTTGCTTCTATTAGGATAATCCTATGATTAAGATAATCATTGACTTCTTAGATAATATGTTATTTTGATTTTCTCTTTCGGTTGCCTGGCCGTAAGGATGATTATTATTACATTAAGGTTTAACTCTACTATCGCCATTAGCAACAGGTCAGATCTGCCTTCCAATCCTTAAGGTAAAGCAGCATAATTTCACTTGTGTAATTTTAACACTTTAGAGAAATGGAAGAAAATGCATCTGAGTTTTTAATTTTTAAGGGGGGGGGTCTTTAATTTTTAAATTATTTTGCTTCATTCAGGATGCCCAGATGTAAAGTTTAAGTAGACTTTTTTACATATGCATAATATCACATTAAAAGTCTTTTCTCTCTTCTGGGAGGAAATTAAAACCTGATTTTATATTGAGGAAACCAAAACGAGATAGGTAATTGAATTTCCTTTGTCTAAATTAAAGGCCACATTCTTCTCTGATGAGGAATGATAAACCTAAGAATATAATGATGTCTCTTTTTTCCCCCTTTTGTACCTGGGGAGGGAAGAACGATTGAATTTCCAATCAGTGTCTTTATCTTTCATGTAATAATAAAAAAATAATAAATAATAGCTGTAATTTCTTGAGCACTGAGTATGTGTCAGACACTATCCTACAGACTTTGTGTATTAACTGACTTATTCTCCATAATTGTGAGGAAGGGGCTGTTACTATCCCCTTTTATAGGAGAAACTGAAATAGATCAACTGAATTGCCTAAGGTTCATTGCTTATAGGAGGCAGAGCTGGGATTTGATTGCAGGCAGGCAGAGTATTTGAGTCCTTTTGTTTTTTGAAAATACTGTTTTATTAATACTACAGTGGTAAACAACTTTATGCTTATGTTTCTTTATAGATCACTGAGTCACACAAAATTCAAAACCCACAAAGAAGCTAAGAGTCTTTACATTTAATGTGTCCTTCCTGAAAATCCTTAACTGTATACAGTCTGTCCTCAAGCAGTAAAATTTGAATATGCACCATTTTTTATTAATATGTCACATTTACATAGCAAAATAATGAAGGCACAGCTAATACAAGCAAACTGAAACCCTTCTACTTCTGAGCTGGGGGTGGGGACACACACTTGGATTGGTTCTTCAAGTATTTATTTTTTCCAAACATTAGCTTCATTGAAGAGTTCTGATAATTTTCACAGCTACATTCTAAAAGCTACATGACAAAAAAGACTTCACAAGGATCAAACTACATAACACTGAATACACATGCTTTACGGGATTTGCTACATTCTACGAATCTTTTCAAGTAAATTAATATTTCTAGAATGCTAGGTAAAGGGATTTAATACTTAAACATTTGGGGTTTTTTTTTTTTACACCTTTGTAAATAGACACTACCAAGAAAACACATAAACATGAGACTGTAAATAACGAACACATATGTTGACAATATTATACAGGTTATACACCCTCCTTCTCAGAACCATGTTGCTTGTCTAAATTCAAACATTTAGAACATTCTTTAGAATCTTGAAGTGGCAGTTTTCCAGGTCTCATTAAACAGTACTGTCATGATCTCCATCATAGGCTTCCATGATTCCATCACTCTTCTCTGAAGTGTAAAGCTGATGTGTGGGTTACAAAAGCAAAGTCTTAAAGATGAGATTCTTCTGGGTTCTGTTTTTTCTGCACTGGAAAATGTCCGGACTAAAGAAACTGAAGAATTAAGCATTGAGAACATGTTCAGTCTTGGTCTGGGTGTTCCGTGTGTAGTGTGATGACAGTGGAATGAATAGATTTCAAAGTGACATTCTTTACTTCACATCTACTTGACACCCTTAATAAGCCTCAACTGCAGTCTGTGCAGAAGAGATCATGAAAAAAATCATTTTAAATTTAACTTGTTTTCTTCAACACCTTTTGATATATTTATTGTGTTCAAAATGAAAAATTTGAAACGGGCTGGCCAGGATCTGATTGCTTCAATTTAATATAATTTTAGGTAGGAATGTCAGAATTGATTCACATTGTATTTTGGTCCCAAACCTGAGCCTTATTTTTAAGTCCACCAATACTGAAAAAAAAAAATAGGGATTTTGTTTTCGTTGTCATTCTCCTGTTCAATCTCTGCCCCCGCTTATTTCTTGGCGTCATCAGACACCGCAGAGTGGGGACCCTCGTCTTTGGCAGCCGCCGCCTCCGCAGCAGCCTCTGCCGCAGCTTCCTCCTCCTCCTCCTCCTCCTCTTCCCCCTCTTCCTCATCCTCGTACTCTTCCTCGTCGTCGTCGTCCTCCTCCCCCTCTAAGGTCCATGCACACCCCTCCATCTCACCGGTGAGCTCCTGGATCTTGGCAAGTAGGGGCTTGTAGATGTCGTTATACTTTTTTTCCAGAGCCTGAAATTCCTTATCAAATTTGGCTTCAATCTTATCGCATCGCTTCTGCAGCTTTTTGAGGGCCAGGACTCGGCATTTCACCGAATTAGGCAGGCTTTCAATAAAGTCATTTTTAGGCTTTGGTGCATTCTCTGCAGGGGTCTGGGGCTCCTCAGCAGTCTGACCAGCTGCGCTGTCGGAGTCACCAGCCGCGCTGTCAGAGTCTCCCCCCTGAGCACCACCTTCCGCCATTACCTCCTCTGCCGCCGCCGCGGCAGCCTCTGCCGCCGCCGCCGCCGCCGCCGCCGCTGCCGCCGCCTGGCTTGGCTCCGCAGGCCCCTGGTTTTCCGAGTCAGCCATGTTACAGAAGAAGCTGCAGAGGTCTAGGGTGGCTCCCGCAGAGACCTGCACCCGAGCTGCACTAGAGAGATCTTGCGGATGCGGCAAGTGGCGGTGACGTCGGCCGCGGCAGTGACGTCGGCCGCGGCCCCGCCCTTTTATCACCAGCCCTTGACTGGCTGTCTACCATCAGCTGACGGCCTTGCCCCCCAGACTGCGCCAGCCTCCCCCTGTTGCTACCCTGCCGTCTCCCCAGCACTGCAGCTGACGTCAAAAGCCGTCTCCTAGATACCCTGCCCCCCGCTCGCCCACTTACCTGCCCCCTGTAAAGCTGGGCTGGGAATGGCAGCAGGTGCCCAAGGCCCCTTTTTAGGAACTGCTTGGATGGCCTCAGCCTTTTTCAGTTTGCTCTTCTATCCCACTCAGGCCCTTCTGTACAACTGTCAGTACGTCTGTCTTGGTCTTTGTCTGCATGACCCACAGCTGGCGTTGGCCCGGTATTGCTGCTTTACTCTTGTGGGGTTGGCTCTGATCACCTCTAAGATTCCTGCGAGTTCCTTTCCTAGAAAACAAAGGCAGGGGAGAGCTGATTCTCTTGTACCGTTTTGGGGACCTGGGTGCGTGTGTGTGGGGAGGGCCGTCGGTACGTCCGTATGCCCACGCAACAGCCCTACTTGGTCATTCCTCAGCCTCGCGGCATATATATTGGTGGCAAGGTCCTTTTGCAAGGAGGACCTTGGGAACAGTTTTGGAGCCATTTGGATCGGGAATCTCGGGGCCTTTGGTATTCTGGAGTGTGTTCTAGAAGTTCCCTCGGAATCTTTGGCCTGCAGGCAGGAATAAAGCTGGAGAAAGGCCAAAGAAAAGCAAGGCCTTCTAACGCCTGGGGCCCAGGGCAAGGGCTGCCGCGTCTTACCGTCTTATCCACGTTAAAGCATGTGTTAAGTACCACTCTTCGCTGGGGACACACAGACACACCCGTGTGCTCACAGACGCAGTCCCCCAAGGCGCTCCACAGTTCAGCGCCTGCTTTGTGGTCTTGCTGGTGATTTGTATCTGAGAACATTAAAAAAAAGGAGCGGAATCTCCTCCTCTAAAAGCAAAGTGAGTAGTCATTTTATTTTACTCCCTTACCTTGCTTTTAAGACCCAACGATAGCTTCTTGAATAAGGATGAGGGCACATATTTTACCTATGGAAGAAGACAAATGATCCTTCCGGGGATTTCTTAGGAATGTTTTCAAATTCAGCATTATTGATTTAAATGTTTTTCTTTCACTGTATTGGGACTTGCTGAAGCTTTTCCATCAAGCATATGAATGTTAGGAAATTACTTCCCAAAGTACATTTGGTGTTATCTTATGGTTTTTATGAATTAAATTAGTTAATAATATGTAAAGCACTTAGTGCTGACACATAGCAAGCACTTGATGTGTTTTAGTGTTTTTTAAAACAAGATAATTGCATTCATTAATATGCAAAGATAACCTACAATAGTCCCTTTTAAAAGAACATTTTTGTGCCCTTCCCCAAAGAAAGGAACAATTTACAGAAAGCCCAATATAGTCCCATTAGCAAACATTCTAGGTTTTTTGTTCATGTATTTGTGATTCTTGTTGTCTATTTTACTTTCTTAATTCTGCTCCAGATAATTTACTTTCCCTTTTCTGTTACCATTTGTAGTGACTGGGTTTTATTAAGGCTGATATTTCGGTTTTAGCTCTGATGGAATTTAATGTGATAATACGTCTATATTTAGTTGGCTGACCCTATACATATTTTTATATATCACCCGTTGTTAGAAGGTGGAGAGACAGTAGAGTATCCCCCAAACTGAGAAGGCCCTTTGAGATCAGCAGATGAAGCAGGCTACTCCAAACAGTTGACACAGAGTTTTATTCAGGACAATTTACTGATAGGGGGGATCAGGCGGAGGACAACCCATAGTAGTTGCAGAGTTACTCTCTGCAAAATCCAGACCTTAGTGCCCAGATTCTATAGAATGAGGAGACACACAGAAGGGCATGGTAGTGAGATGGAAGGGTTTGCATACACCTCAAAGGGCTTGCATGCACCTAAGTGATAGCTAACCTTTAATTCGATCTTGTGATACCACCTGTGCATCAGGAAGGGGGAAGACCATGTTAGCCATAACAGATTCATGGGAGGCCAGAGCGGGCCTCCTCCATCTGGGCCTTGGTGGGGGATTCTAGGGTATGTATATTCATTTCCAAGGGGCCTGAAACATGGAGCCCCAAGAGTGGTCACTGAGCAAACGTGAATCAGACGGAAGGCCCAAGCTGAGTCCGCATTGTTAGCACTCCTAGGCCGTATAGGCCACTTGTCCTCTCTTGGTGCTTGCAGGTACCTTGAGGTTAGGAATGCTTTTTCACATTTTAAAGATAAGGAACGTAGAAGCAGAAAAATAAAGTGAAATAAATATTTTGTTACTATATGTATTACTTGATTGGCAGAATCAGAGGCAGAAACCGGGCCTTCTAATGCCCTTTAGTGTAGAAGTTGTGACAGCCAAATTTTAATAAAATCCACTTGACCTACTTGACTTGCTTGAAACAAATAGGATGTGTTCATCTTTCAGGGTTCTTATGTTGCTGTCTTAAAAAAAATCTTAAAATTTAGTGTTATGCTAGATTACTTTTTTCAAAAAAGGTCTGTTCTATTGAGATAGAATTCACATATAATAAATAGATATATTTTACTTTTACTTTAAGTATATTAATTGATGTTTAGGGCGCCTGGGTGGCTCAGTTGGTTAAGCGACTGCCTTCGGCTCAGGTCATGATCCTGGAGTCCCGGGATCGAGTCCCGCATCGGGCTCCCTGCTCGGCGGGGAGTCTGCTTCTCCCTCTGACCCAACCCCCTCTCATGCTCTTTCTCTCTTTCATTCTCTCTCTCAAATAAATAAAATCTTTAAAAAAAAAAGTATATTAATTGATGTTTAATAAAATTCACTTTGCTTTGGCAGATACAGTTATGTAAACACTACGCCAATCGAGATATAGAACAGTAACATCATCCCAAAAAACCCCTTCACAGTCCTTCCCTTACTGTCAGCCCTGGTGATCACTGATCCATCTCTAAAATTGTTTTTTTTCCAGAATGTCCTATAAACAGAAGAATATGTGTGTGGACTTTTGAGTCTAGCCTTTTTCACTCAGCATAATGCATTTAGGTTCATCCATGATGTTGTGTACATTAGTAGTTTGTTCCTTTTTATTGCTGAGTAAAATTCCCATTGGGTTGTTTCTGATTTTTTGTGATTACAAAAAATGCTGCAGTGAACCTAAGTTTTTATTTCTCTTGGATACATACCTAGAAGTAGAACTGTTTGGTCATATGGCAAATGTATATTTAACTTTTTAAGAAAGTTCCACAGTTTTCCAAAGTGACTATACCATTTTGTTTTCACACCAGCAATGTATGAGTTACAGTTACTCTACATCTTCAACAGCGTTTGGTATCATCAGGCTTTTCCCCCCAATCTAATAGCTGTGTATGGTATCCTTAATGGCTAATGGGTGTAGAGTGTCTTCCAATGTATGTATGTGTCATTCATAGATCTTCTTTGATGAAATGTCAGTTTATATCTTTTGCCCATTTTCTGAATTTTTTGTTTTTTTATTTTTAAGTGGTTTTATATATTCTAGATTACAAGTCCTTGTGAAATACTTCCTTCCAGTCCTGGCTTGTCTTTTTCTTCAAAAAACAGAAATTTAAAATTTTGATAATTTCTTTTTCTTTTATGGATTGGGTTTTGGTGTCATGTTTAAGAGATCTTTGCCAAATCCAAGGCCTTAAAGATTTGTTCCTGTGTTTTGTTTTCTTTCTTTTCTTTTTTAATTTAAATTCAGTTAATTAACATGTAATGTATTTTTAGTTTCAGAGGTAGAGTTCAGTGATTCATCAGTTGCATATAACACCCAGTGTTCACATCACGTGCCCTCATTAATGTCCATCACCCAGTTACCCCATCCCCCCACCCCCTTCCCCTCCAGCAACTCTCAGTTTCCTATGATTAAGAGTCTCTTATGGTTTGTCTCCCTCTCTGATTACATCTTGTTTTATTTTATTTTTCCCTCCCTTCCTCTGTGCTCCTCTGTTTTGTTTCTTAAATTCCACATATGAGTGAAATCATATGATAATTGTCTTTCTCTGACTGACTTATTTCACTTAGGATAACACCCTCTAGTTCCATCCAGGTCGTTGCGAATGGCAAGATTTCGTTTTCTTGATGGCTGAGTAATACTCCATTGTATATATATATATATACCACATCTTCTTTATCCATCCAAACGTCGACAGACATAATAGGCTTTTTCCATAGTTTGGGTATTGTGGACATTGCTGCTATAAACACTGGGGTTAAGGTGCCTCTTCGGATCACTGCATTTGTATCTTTGGGCTATATACCTTGTATGGCAATTAAAGGATCATAGGGTAGCTCTATTTTTAACTTTTTGAGGAACCTCCATAGTGTTTTCCAGAGTGGCTGCACCAGCTTGCATTCCCACCAACGGTGTAGAAGGGTTCCCCTTTCTCCGCATCCTCGCCAACATCTGTTGTTTCCTGACTTGTTAATTTTAGCCATTCTGATGGGTGTGAGGTGGTATCTCATTGAGGTTTTGATTTGGATTTCCCTGATGCCAAGTAGTGTTGAGCATTTTTTCATGTGTCTGTTGGCCATTTGTATGTCTTCTTTGCAGAAATGTCTGTTCATGTCTTTTGCTCATTTCTTGATTGGATTATTTGTTCTTGGGTGTTGAGTTTGATAAGTTCTCTATAGAGTTTGGGTACTGGCCCTCTATCTGATAAAACATTTGCAAAAATCTTCTCCCCTTCTGTCAGTTGTCTTTTGGTTTTGTCAACTGTTTCCTTTGCTGTACAGAAGCTTTTTATCTTGATGAAGTCCCAATAGTTCATTTTTGCTTTTGTTTCCCTTGCCTTTGGTGATGTGTCTATCAAGAAGTTGCTGCAGCCAAGGTCAAAGATGATTGCTGCCTGTGTTCTCCTTTAGGATTTTGATGGATTCCTGTCTCACATTTAGGTCTTTCATCCATTTTGAATTTAATTTTGTGTGTGGGGTAAGAAAATGGTCCAGTTTCATTCTTCTGTATGTGGCTGTCCAATTTTCCCAACACCATTTGTTGAAGAGACTGTTTTCCATTGGATATTCCTTCCTGCTTTGTTGAAGATTAGTTGGCCACAGATTTGAGGGTCCATTTCTGGGTTATCTGTTCTGTTCCATTGATCTGTGTGTCTGTTTTTGTGCCAGTACCATACTGTCTTGATAATTACAGCTTTGTAATAGAGCTTGAAGTCAGGCATTGTGATGCCACCAGCTTTTTTTTTTTTTTTCTTTTTTAACATTCCTTTGGCTATTCGGGGTCTCTTCTGGTTCCAAACAAATTTTAGGATTATTTGTTCCAGCTCTAAGAAAAATGGTGATGGTATTTTGACAGGGATTGCATTGATCCTATAGATTGTTCTGGGAAGCATAGACGTTTTAACGATACTTGTTCTTTCAATCCATGAGCATGGAACATTTTTCCATTTCTTTGTGTCTTTCTCAGTTTCTTTCATGAGTGTTTTATAATTTTTAGAGTACAGATGCTTTGCTTCTTGGTTAGGTTTATTTCTAGGTATCTAATGGTTTTTAGTGCAGTTGTAAATGGGGTCAATTCCTAAATTTTTCTTTCTTCTGTCTCATTGTTAGTGTATAGAAATGCAACTGATTTCTGTGCATTGATTTTGTATCCTGCCACTTTGCTGAATTCTGTATGAGTTCTAGCAATTTTGGGGTGGAGTCTTTTGGGTTTTCCACATAGAGTATCATGTCATCTGTGACAAGTGACAGTTTGACTTCTTCTTTGCCAGTTTGAATGCCTTTATTTCTTTTTGTTGTGTGATTGCTGAGGCTAGGCTTTCTAGTACTCTGTTGAACAACAGTGGTGATAGTAGACATCCCTGCCGTGTTCCTGACCTTAGGGGAAAAGCTCTCAGTTTTTCCCTGTTGAGAATGATATTTGCTGTGGGCTTTTCATATATGGCTTTTATTATATTGAGGTATGTTCCTTCTATCCCTACACTGTGCAGAGTTTTAATCAAGAAAGAGTGCTGTACTTTGTCAAATGCTTTTTCTGCATCTATTGAGAGGATCATATGGTTCTTTTTTAGATTTTATTTATTTGACAGAGCGAGACACAGCAAGAGAGGGAACACAAGCAGGGGGAGTGGGAGAGGGAGAAGCAGGCTTCCTGCCGAGCAGGGAGCCCGATGCAGGGCTCGATCCCAAGACCCTGGGATCATGACCTGAGCCGAAGGCAGACGCTTAACGACTCAGCCACCCAGGTGCCCCAGGATCATATGATTCTTGTCCTTTCTTTTATTAATGTGATGTGTCACATTGATTAATTTGTGAATGTTGACTACCCTTGCAGCCCGGGAATAAATTCCACTTGGTCATGGTGAATAATCCTTTTCATGTGCTATTGGATCCT